>NC_064627.1:949629471-950309828 GCF_023864275.1 Schistocerca cancellata | reverse complement strand
TCGGGAATATTATTTACCATTTACCCGGTTGATGTATGTACATTTGGATTGTTTACTATACGTTTGACCTTTGCAAACACAACTAATTCTGCTTATTATACATCAGATGAAAAATTGTTTATTTATGTTAGGAAATATAGTGCACCTAAGACTGAGTCTTGTAAAACCCTGTAAGTGATTTGTTCTTGCTAAAGAGGATTTGCCACATTTATATTGGTTGATATATTGACTACAGTTTTCTATATTCCTCTGGCTGGAAACTATTGCTTTACTATTTCTTCAATCGCGTAAAATCTGTACATCTAAGAGGATATTGTGAGTAACACAGTCTGAGGCCTGACATAGATCATGAACAATACCAACCTATGCCATTTTGTTATTACTTGAGAGATAGATATAGATATAAATAATCCACAATTTCTGCTTTTGTGCTATGAAAGTGTTCACAGAAAGTATAATATTCACATTTTATCCTCGAGTCAGAAACATACAAATTTACAGTAGCCATACACACACACACACATACACATACATATATATATATATATATATATATATATATATATATATATATATATATATGTATTGTATTTATATTACATGTGCCCAGTACTTTGCAACCTCCAAGGCACTTGGAGTGGCTTGCAGGAGATCAATCTTCGTGCAGGATGTAGGGCACAAAAGGCACTGGAGCATGTGGCTTGTTGTTTGTTCTTGTCCACAATCACAGGACGTATCTTCTGTTATGAAGCAACATCTCTTCAGGTTGTCTCTGGATCGTCCAACTCCTGATCGTAATCTGTTTAAAGATTTCCACACCAGCCAGATCTCGTTGTGTCCAGGTGGTAGTTCTTCAGCTTCTGGCATCTGCAGGTGAGGCGTCGACTTCTTCCATAACTCCAGCCTTGCCTTCTCTGGTGAAATAGTGAGCTTCTCGGGGTGTTCTCAGGAAGCTCTTTCGCGATCTCAGCCGTTGCTGTGTTGGATTATGTCCGTTTTGTGGATGGGCACTGTCCTGTTCCACTTTCAGTCTCTCCTTGTTGGCAGCCACTGTTCTGCGTACCCATGGTGGCGCTATTCCAGCCAGGCAGGAGAGCTTATAAGTTGGGGTAGGTCTTAAGCAACCTGTGATCAACCTGCAGGTTTAGTTGAGAGCAATGTCAACTTGCTTGGCATGAGATGACCTGTACCAGCCTAGAGAAGCATATTCAGCAGTAGAAAAGCACAGTGCCATTGCAGAACAGCGAATAGTTTGTGGATGTGATCCCCACTGTGTCCCCGCTAGTTTGCGAATTTGGTTGTTTCGAGCGGAGATTTTCATTTTGGTGTTCTTGCAGTGAGTTTTGAGTGTCAGAGTTCTATCGAGAGTGACTCCAGAGTATTTAGGTGCGTGATGATGCTGGAATTGGATGCCTGACTATGCAATATGTAGCTCACGATTAGCTTCCCTGTTCATTACATGAAAGGCACACACTTAATGAGTTGGCAAATAATTTACCAGTGGCAAAAGCGTTGTAAAATGATCTCATTTATAACTTTTAACTGTGTTGACTTCTCTTAGACAATAAAACGCTCGATCTACATGGCCACTATGTTTTCATGTGACAATTATGATCGATATGGACGACTGGGAGTTTCTTAGTTGTGCGAGCAACGCGGCCGTACTACGCAGAGCACGTTGCACGAGTGCTAAACGTGTGGGTGGCTCCGCGCACGTCGGCAGAGGGCTGTCGGCCTGCGCTAATGAGGCGGCACGCACGAGCACGCGAGTCCCCGCCACGCACCAGCGCCGCTGCTGATTCGTTACGCCTGGCTGTAACGTGCGCCGGTCACGCAACGCGACTCACAACTACACGAGGCCGCTCTTCGCAGTTCCCAACTTCCTTATCGCCAGGCTTGCGTCCCAACACCGCTGCAATTGCATATGAGGTGCGCCCGGCGGTATTACGCAAGTGAAATCACATAATAATACTGAAATATAAACAGTAACCCGTACTCAGGCACAGGCGGAAAGTTGCATATAACATTACATATAAAGATCGTAACAGTACATCAGAAAAATCGATATTTTGCAGAAATGATATTCATTCAAAAACTTAATATCAAATACATGGACAAAATTCACGGGAAGGGTTATCGCGCTAAAAGACTATTGTGAATGACGCCTGAATTTTATGAGTAGATGCGTCGTACTCACGATATGTGTACATCAGTAGCGGCATCGGTGGCAATGGACACTGATGGTATCAACAATGTAGCAGCCATATAACCGTCAGCATACACATGGAAACAATATCCGACAAAATGGCAACACAAAATTGGGTCGACACAAAATTAGAGAAAATATCAAATTGTACTGCGACATGCAGTTCATATTGTAAAAATTGTAGGAACGGAAAAAGAACTGTAATAAGTAAACTAATTTCTTGGCACAGCTACAGCGCCTTTTGCCATAGCAGATAATGCCCAATGGGCGCCATTCTAATTTATCATAAGGGGGAGAAATTTGTCAAGTCCGACATGACATTTAAACACTGCCACCACTGGTTTAAGTCTCAGAGACTTACGATTAAGTTGCAAATCTCTCATAATCAGTTACATACACAGAACTGTGACAAATGTCAACCATAGTAAAATGGTGTTCAGAGCTAAAGGGTGAAAGTAATTTTCGCATGTTGTATCACTGCCATGTAAAACATATCTATGACACTTGTACCATACACAATAAAAACTGTATTCTACAGTAAATAACTTAACGAAATATGCAGTAAGGCGAACAGAAATTACACTTTTAATCAAAGATGATTATTAAACTGACGTCACAGCGTTTTATGATGGTCCCTGGGACAAAAGATGGGACGTCGTTTTTATTAGGGTGTCTGATCACCACAGATGGCAGTGGATATTCTGCAAGTTGCCTTGCTGACCACGAGGTTGATCAGGAGGTCTCGTGGTAGGGCGTTCCATTCCTCCACCAGCACTGTTGACTACAGGCGGCTGGTGTTGGTGCCTGTGGACGTACTGCAGGAACTCCCCTCAACGCATTCCATGCGTTCTCGATGGGATTTAAGTCGGTGGACCGGGGAGGCCAGTCTTCTCGTCCCAAGGGCTCCTCCACATGCACTGTGCATCAATAAACAGGTATTCAGAGCTGAATGTACCCTTGACAAGACGCACGGTAGGAAACTGTACGGTGTCAGAATAATGTTCACTGCAAGTCTACTGCGTTCAGAAATTTGGAGGACAGTAGCCGATGCAACATCATAACTCCCACAGCGTAACACCTGGATCACCAAAACGTTCGTGTTCGACAATGTTCCTGGATCCATTGCTTGTTTCAAATGTCATCACATGAAGGTTCTTCCACAATCACTACTCAAGCACAATCTGCTCTCATGCGAGTATAGCATACGAACTCTCTCCTCCTTGGTCCAGTCCCCACGCTCTTGGCACCAGCGCACGTCTATTTACATATGGCCACTGAGCTATGTCACTTGGCTTTCGAAAGTCACCTTCATTCTTAAGTTTAGCACACCAGTGTACTATAAGGACCTTAATCAACAGCTAGGAGCCAGCAAGCGCGGACCATCTGTCGACGTAAGAACGATATCACGAACTTTAAAACAACTTAACACATTATTTACGAGTTCAGCTTTATATACAAGAACCACAGTCGGCAGCACAGACTATCCTAAAAGGAATCAGATCTATGACTCTCCGGTTATTTCAGAATTTTGCGGTACATTTGTTGAAAGATAATAGACTACTTGGCAATGTCGCTCACAGTAAACACTATTAAAATACGGTGGGGTGAGTTGAGGATTAGAAATAATATGACACTGAAATGAATGTATTGCTATGCTGTAGGAATGGGAGGAAGGGGAAGGGGAGGGATGAGGAACTGTTAACCTGGAAAGTGATGAAAAGTGATGTAGAAATTAAGATTGGAACAGGAAGGAGCCAGGACAGTTTAGATGATGGGAGATATACTCCAGCCTTGATGTAAGGAAAGGAAGTGGCAGATAAGGCTGCGAGACAGTTGAGGAAGAGGAAGCGGTCGTTTCATTGCTGAATCTGAAAATGTGTAAATTGAGGGAGCATTGGATATGTTGGTATTGGGGCGACAGTAAAGAACAATAATGGTTCGTAAACTACTGAGGAAACAGTGGGTCTGTAATCAACAAATTGACGGGATGTATGTTATTCAGTCTACAAGGGACCTTGCGGTGAACAAAACCAGGGATAAAATTTCGAGAGTAAATTAAGGTTCTGGAATGAGATTGTAATACTGTCGTAGATAGCAAGGAACATGAAGGAACAAGTGGAAGAAATGACAAGTGTGTTGAGAAGAGGGTAAATAGTAGAGTGGATATGATATGCGGAGAGGATATAGCAAGATAAACATTTTGAAGAGACACGTAAGATAAATTTATTTGTTTGTAAGTCTTTTCTAAAGTTATATGTCTGGAGTGTAGCATTACGCAGATGTGAAACGTGGACGATAAGAGTTAAGGCAAGAAGATAATACGAACTTTCGAAATGTGGTTCTATACGATATTGCTGAAGATTAGATGCGTGGATCGTGTATGTAATGAAAAAGTTATAAATATAACTGGGGAAGAAAGTAATTTATGGCACAACTTGACGAAAAGAAGTGATCGTTTAATGGGATGCATTAGAAAGTGTAAAGAAATCTAAAGTTTGATAGTGGAGGGTAGTCTGCAGAGGTAAAAGTTGTAGAAGGAGACCAAGAGACGAACACGCTAACACGGAACAAATATATGCAGCTTTCAACCACTATTCAGAGATAAAGAGGCTTGTACAAGCAATCAGAGCAACAACATAGGATTGGAAAGAACTTCGAAGAACTTGAGGAGAGGAGGGTATTTTAGCAAATGTTAGAGGATACATGTAGAACATTGAAGACAGATACGGAAGGAGAGGCGGACTTCATATCATTAAATGACTTTTAAGAGAGAGTAAAATTTTGTGGGAGCTGAATCCATAAGGATTACAATGGGTCATGTAAGGTGTCTTTAGGTGCAGTGAAGGATGATTTTTCGGCGCACTGCATGACGGCGAGTGACGGAAATCGCTCGCACACACATCTAATCGCGACAACTATGAAATATGTGAGGTCGGCTTTGACAGCGGCGCCTTGTAATAGTGCATTTGACTCCCCAGTGAGAGAATGTTTACCTTTTTACGCAAAATAATGTGTGAGCAGAATGTTTAGTGTATCGTAAGAAACCGAATACTTTCAGAAAGTTCAATTCACAAAGACACTTCAACGGAAACGGGAAAAGTGAAGAATATGAGCGTTTACAAGAGATTTTAAAACTTAAACGGAAACTCTCTCATGAGGACGGAGAAGAGGAAGAAAAATCAAGTGAATGTCCCGTTAGGATGAGATATAAACTTGTGCTACCTTTATCGAAGTAATAGCGCCCTTTAACATATGATGATTTAATAAAAGAATATTTCGTAGCTGCAACAGAGTCTTTATGTTCAATTCGGATAGAAGAATTTCACGAACTGCCGTTATCAAACATGACTATCATTGGTAGCAGACAGGATATGGGAGACGACGTTCAGAGCCAGCTTGGAAAATATTTGCAAAGGGCCTGTTGAAAATTCTTTAGGGCTCTATTGAAGTGAAAATATCGCAGGCACAAAGCTTGTTGTGACATTCTTAACAGCGCTGAGGAAAAGGGTAAAAATATAAGTCTGTCATGGAATTTATTTGTTTAAATGTCTTCAAATACAATGCCAGTCGTGGTGGGAAAAACGCTGGTGCGCAAACCTAGAGGTGGAAAGTAACTTTCGCATGATGTGTCACTGTCGGGAAACTTAGCTCCATGAATCGGGAGCCCTAAAAAAAGAGCTCTTGGAATGAGAGGGTATTCAGAAATCAGACTGAGCTGCCCGCCCCGGTGACATATAAATCCCATCAAACACGCGTGGGATCCGTTGGGGTGACGTACAGAAGCACATCAACATGCGTCAGTTACCAGCTCTTGTCCACCGCGCAAGTGGTGGAATGGAATGCCTTACCACAACCTCGTGACCAGCATGGGAGAAAGTTGCAGAGCATGGCTTGCCGACCGAGATATTCACACAGTCTATTAAGGACCACGTCCCCCCTTTTGTAACCTCCGGAGGACCATCATGAACTATGATGACTTCATTGCAATTATTGCATTTGAACAGCAGTGACGTTTATGTTCGTCTAGTTGGGTGTTTCCTTCAGTTACATTCTGAACTACGATGGGCGTTCAATAAGCCGTGCAACACTTCTTTTCTCGGCCAATTTCAGTTGAAAAATTGCGGAATTTGTTGTAGGACACTGTGGACTATTTCCCCTTCAGCCCCCATAGTTTCAACACGCTGCGCTCCGATGTGTAGCGGCGCTATACGTAGCTTTCAAAATGGCGTCTGTATCAGAGGTGCTCTGGAAGCAGAAATCTGTCACTGACTTCCCTTTGCTGGAAAACCAAATCATCGCAGATATTCGTAGGCCCTAGCAGAGTGTTTACGGAGATCCAGCAGTGAAAAAAAATCGCATTGAGTCGTCGACCGAAGGGTCCATCACCATTGCAATAAGGTAGCGCAAACATGTCCGATTTCCCGCATGCCTACTGGCCGCAGCCGTGTCCCTGCAATGCGGGAAAGAACGGATACTCTCATTCTAGTTGATCGACGCTTCGCAATCTGACACCTGGCTGCTCAGTTTGACGTTTTTGAAGCTAGATTTGACACACTCGGCCGGCCGGATTGACCGAGCGTTTCTAGGTGCTACAGTCTGGAACCGTGTGACCACTATGGTCGTAGGTTCTAATCCTGACTCAGGCATGGATGCGTGTGATGTCCTTAGGTTAGTTAGGTTTAAGCAGTTCCAAAAGTTGTAGGAGACTGATGACTTCAGAAGTTAAGTCCATACTGCTCAGAGCCATTTTTTTTTTTTTGACGCACTCGTCCAGCAGTTGGGGTATTCAAAGGTGTGTGCTAGTGAGGATCATCGCTGCCTAATACAAGAACATAAAGAGCAGCGAAGGACCACCTATACGGAACCGCTGACGCGTTATGACGCTGACCGTGACAGTTTTTTTTTTCGAACATCGTCACAGGTGATGAAACATGGGTTCACCACTTTGAACGGAAAACATAACGGAAATCCATGTAGTGATGCTACATCACCTCTCCTTTCAACAAAAAGTTCGAAACCACACCGGCAGCCGGTAGTCTTGACGACGCTCTTCTGCGACCCTGAAGGGATTATTCTCTTAGATGTCCTCACTCATAGTGCAACGATCAACTTTTAGGTATACTGTGATACTGTCAGGAAACTGAAGAGATGACTTCAGTGTGTTCGTGACCGCAAAAATGCTAATGAACTTCCCCCTCTCCGTCGTAATGCAAGGCCACACACAAGTCTGTGCACCTGAGAAGAGCTCACAATTCTTGAGTGGACTGTTCTTCCTCATCGTCCCTACAGCCCTGATCTCGCACCTTGCCATTTCCATCTGTTTGCCCGAATGAAGGATGCACTCCATGGGAAGCGGTAAGTGGATGATAGGGAGGTTATCTCACGCAGCAAGACGTTGGCCGCGACGGCGACCCGTGTCGTGGTAAGCGCTCATGCAGGATCTTCCAGAAAGGTGCTGTAAGGCAGTTGCATTGAATAAAGATTACGTTGAAAAACAGGGATTTGCAGCCAAAAGAGTGCAGAATAATGTGGTATGCTGGAATCTGGACTAAAACCAACCTGCTTTCAGAGAAAATGTATTGCATTACTTATTTTATGTTAAACGGGGGCCTAGAAACGACGGAGGGGCTCCGTCCCCGACGCAGCCGCAGTGGTCCACACAGCGCCACGACGACTACCGCAGTCCACTTCACCCCTCGGGCCACCCTACAACCCCACACCGAACCCACGGTTATTGCATGGTTCGGCCCCCGGTGCAGCGTACGTGGAGAACTTGTTTGCGCAGCAATCGCCGACATAGTGTAGCTGGGGCGGAATAAGGGGAACGAGCCCGCATCCGCCGTGGATAACGGAAAACCATCCAGATACTGGTCGGCTCACGGGACCTGGACGCAGGTCCACCGGGTGGATTGGTGCCGGGGACCAGACGCTGCTTCCCGCCCAGAAAATCGCATTACTTACTGAACGCCACTCTTATAGTGTAACAATTCGTTCTGAGTATAGTCTAAGTTTAATCGAGAAATGCTACTTGGCAGAAACACATCATGCGAAAGTTATTTTCGTCCTTCTGGTTTGCAGGCCTATGTAATTCAGTGTTCTTAGCGCAACAGAATGGGGAAATGAAAAAGCTTGCATTACGGGATTCGCGCTGATCTTGAGCGTGAATTAGCAGAACTGGAATACGACAATAAATGTAAAGACAATCTAATTGTTTCCGACATTTTCCTTGAGGATCGATTTCCTCTTTTACGCAAGTCTCAAAATCACTCCATACTATAGTCCTGTGACGATGGACTGAGTACAGTATTCGCTGCTCAATGGCCTTCACTCGCCGTCTGCTTATGCAGCACGTACAAGAAGCCTGTTTACATGTTTGTATATTGGCAGCGCTGTAGAATGCATTAATATCACTCTCTGCTCTCGCTAAGAGAATCTGTGGCTGAAAGTACTCGCTGTAAGAAGTTAATAGTTAGAAGTGATGGGGTTTAGGAGTGTTAGCGCGAGCGGACGATTTGTACGCGCACCCTTCATGGCGATTCAATGCTGGTTGGAAAAGGATTGTAAAATGATGATTGAAGTATCTGCTAATAATTCCGAAATGGAACTATTATATAAGTTTTGGAACTGCATGTCAATGAATGACGTAAAATCTGCTAAATACATTGTTAGCTCTGCAACAAAACCTTTCCTTTGCTAACTACATGGCTATTAGTAGTTAGAGCCTACAGTAGATACAATCATTTTATTTAGCTGGCTGTAGTTGCTGCTTGCTGTTACTGCTGTAGTTCGTGTTATGAAGATTCTCTGTGAGGTAAGTGAGCTATGAAAATATGTAGCTTATTGTTAAGATTCCTTCTAATTCAGGGCCCTTCTTTTGTGACAATTATTTTGAAAGTCAGCTTGCGTTTGGATATAGCGGACCATAAATGAATATGATAAGTTCGAGATGTACTTTTCAGGGAAAATTCTGTAGGTCAGTAAAATAAAACGATAGAAAGAAGCAGTAGTTTCAGAACATTCAGTAGGCACTCGGCAGTTTAAGTAGAATAACGAAGAAGTTTCACCTACTCAGTTGTTTCAACAGTTTCAGTTTGAGAAATAAACGCAAACGTTTCACACGCTTGCTGTAAAATCCTGATGTAAGATGAAATGAGACACGAGAGAACACAGATGCTGGGCGGCGCATTACCTGGCATGGTGGAGAAGGGAACGCCGACGCAGGTGATGTCGCGCAGGCCGTGCAGCGAGGGCGGCGCGCTAAAGCGGACGGTGGGCACGTCGGTGTGGCTGCCGAACTTGCAGGAGCACATCGTGTTGAAGGAGCAGGGCGCCACCTCGTGGGCCAGCGACGGCGCGGGCCCCACCCACAGCGGCAGCAGCAGCAGCAGCAGCGGCAGCAGCGCCGGCCGGCGGGGCGGCGGCCACCGGCTGGGGGCCCCTGGCCGCATCTGCCCAACACACGTGCGCTCACCACCACTGTACTGGGCCCGACGCACCACCAGGCTGACGCAGTATTGTATATACACAGATGCAGTTTTGAATGAGTCTGCGAAGTGAGTAGAGGAGGTAAGACGAAAGCTTGGCGCACATTTGCGACTCTTGGTCCTTTGTTGTTGGAAATTTTGTACAATGAAGCTTCTTGAAACTTAGAAGGAGAATACGGTCAGTGCCATAATTCGACTTCTCAGGACCTTTGCTCACTGGCAGTGTGGTCACGATAAACAAAAGCGTGTCTCCGTTTATCCCTACAAGCGCGACTGTTGCTGCCAACACGACAGACGAAGTTTCTGAATTACTGTCTGTAACTTTCAGCGAGTAAATAGCTAAACAGAAGCAGGTTCAAATGGTTCAAATAGCTCTGAGCACTTTGGGATATAACTTCTGAGGTCATCAGTCCCCTGGAACGTAGAACTACTTGAACCTAACTAACCTAAGGTCATCACACACATCCATGCCCGAGGCAGGATTCGAGCCTGCGACCGTAGCGGTCGCCCGGTTCCAAACTGTAGCGCCTAGAACCGCTTGCCCATCATGGACGGCAAACAGAAGCAGGGGTGCAATGGCTGGTTTCACGGCTTCACACTTTTGTGGCCGGTGTTCGAAACACGATTATTATTTTTATTTTTGTTTTTGATTTATATGCCCATGTCCACAGAAGATTATTACAAGAATATTTTCCATTGTATGCTGAAATTACTTTCTCCCCATTCGTCTATTAATTGTGCCTCTTATGAATAAATTCCAGAGAACCAACAATGGGAGAACTGTTTGGAATTGATTTCAGTGAAAATCTTGTAATATATCTTGATTCATAATCAATTGTAAGCGCGTGTTACCGGGAAAATGAACACTTTTACGTGGTTTGTTAGAAATTATTATCCACGTGTGAGATCTTCAGTTGCCTTTAACGACGTTTCTTTCCCGAATGAGATTCATATGAAGAAATGTCAGTGTGGTAAATCTGCCTTTTCACCACACTCGTGGTATTCTTAATCTTTATACGATTGGTATAATCCAAGAGAATGCACCAAATTTTTTCTGAAGCATAAGTTCACTACTGGCCATTAAAATTGCTACACCACGAAGATGACATGCTACAGACGTGAAATTTAACCGACAGGAAGGCGATGCTGTGATATGCAAATGATTAGCTTTTCAGAGCATTCACACAAGGCTGGTGCCGGTGACGGCACCTACAACTTGCTGAAATTAGGAAAGTTTACAACCGATTTCTCATACACAAACAGCAGTTGACCGGCGTTGCCTAGTGAAACGTTGTTGTGATGCCTCGTGTAAGCAGAAGAAATGCGTAACATCACGTTTCCGGCTTTGATAAAGGTCGGATTGTAGCCTATCGCGATTGCGGTGTATTGTATCGCGATATTGCTGCTTGCGTTGGAAGAGATCCAATGACCGTTAGCACAATCAGTGGGTTAGGAAGGTAACACGGAACGCCGTGCTGGATCTCAACGGCCTCGTATCGCTACCAGTCGAGATGACAGGCATCTTATCCGCATGGCTGTAACGGATCGTGCAGCCACGTCTCGATCCCTGAGTCAACAAATGGGGACGTTTGCAAGACAACAACCATCTGCACGAACAGTTCGACGACGTTTGCAGCAGCATGGACTATCGGCTCGGAGACCATGGCTGCGGTTACCCTTGACGCTGCATCACAGACAGGAGCGCCTGCGATGGTGTCCTCAAAGACGAACCTGAGTGCACGAATGGCAAATCGTCATTTTTTCGGATGAATCCAGGTGCTGTTTACAGCATCATGGTGGTCGCATTCGTGTTTGGCGACGTCGCGGTGAACGCACGTTGGAAGCGTGTATTCGTCATCGCCATACTGGTGTATCACCCGGCGTAATGGTATGGGGTGCCATTGCTTACACGTCTCGGTCACCTCTTGTTCGCATTGACGGCACTTTGAAGAGTGGACGTTACATTTCAGATGTGTTACGACCCGTGGCTCTACCCGTCATTCGATCCCTGCGAAACACTACATTTCTGCAGGGTAATGCACGACCGCATGTTTCAGGTCCTGTACAGGCCTTTCTGGATACAGAATATGTTCGATTGCTGCCCTGACCAGCACATTCTCTAGATCTCTCACCAATTGAAAACGTCTGGTCAATGGTGGCCGAGCAATTGGCTCGTCACAATACGCCAGTCACTACTCTTGATGAACTGTGGTATCGTTATTACGGCCAGAGGTGATTGTTCTGGGTACTGATTTCTCAGGATCTATGCACCCAAATTGCGTGAAAATGTAATCACATGTCAGTTCTAGTATAATATATTCGGCCAATGACTACCCGTTTATCGTCTGTATTTCTTCTTGGTGTAGCAATTTTAATGGCCAGTAGTGTATAAGAATAAAATATAGTTTTTTTCCCGTCTTTGATCACAATATAAAGTCCTTCGATAATGACCGGTTTCAGTGAGTAATGACCATCTACAATATAAAAAATATACAACTACTGGGCTGTCAATCTTTAAAAACAATACAGTATTTCATATCACTATATACTCTCATACAAACTGGGAAATGTACGGATAAAATAAGGTAAAGCGTACCTGTTCTACTCCGTGCCCTAATGTGATAAAGCCATAATGGCATCATCAAAATATATAAATACACTCAGCAAAGCATCGTCACGTAGAACTAAAATATGGTATAAAATATTTTACACCATATTTTAGTTCTACGTGACAATGCTTTTCTTTTTTCATATTCGAAGGAAGTTACCTTGCAATGTCTAAGTGTGAGTAGTGTGCAGTCAAGTCCACTTAAAATACGAAGTCGTCATTCCACTCCAGTTGTTCTAATTTTTATTTCTGCACTCCTGTTTCCTTCATAAATTCAACAATAGCGAGATTTAAACCGAAAAATCGTTCAGGACTTGTAGTAATATATGACGTCCACATGCTTTTCATTCATTTCCTTTGAAAACTGTTGAAAATTAAAATGGAATAATGTGTGCAACTTCATAAATTTTACTATTCATACCGCCAATTTCCACAAGTGCTCCATGCCTGCAAATCTGGCACAACGTGGTTATTGATGTACAGAACAGTGAATCCCATCTGCCGATCGCTGGAATTCTTAGCTCTTGAATGGTATTATAACGTCATTTTGAAGTGAGTAAGCAGTACCCACCGCTTATGCCAATCGAGAATTCTCATCGGTCTCTTCTTTCTTTCCCATTTATTTTAAAGGACTGCCACGTTTGGTGCAAACAGGCACTGGACCTGTGAACGTCCTTCATATCACGAACAAACAGGCTAAACAGCGCTGATACCACGGTTCTGCCGAACTGAGAGAGTTGCGCCAACAACAAAATGCCACAACGCAGTGCTGAATCAAATGTCGCGTTGTTCCGGATAGTTCCGGGTAGGGCCGAGCAAAGCCTTGGCCCGAAAGTGGCCCGCACGCATTCCACGTGTGAAGTTCACCAAGTCGTGACCGGCCCTGGTCTTGGAGATGTGCTGCGTAAACACATCTAAACCTTTTTCAAACACAAGTTAGATTGATGGAGGAACGGAGAATCGTATCCACAGAACATCTGAACAGCCTCGTGGAGCGTCTAAAAATAGATGCACATCGCATGCTGCTGTTTGCAGTGAACATACTACTTACTGGTAAGTTAGCACGAATGTGATAATTGACATCATAAAATTAACGTTCATTCATTACCTCTTTCGGTCAAGTGATCACAATCAGGTAAAATAAAATTAATTATATCATCATGTGTAGTATCATTCTGCCTGTGGCCACCAAAAAATTAAGAATAAAAAACCAACGTGCATTAATGAAACACTAGACAAAATTGAAATGCATTACAACTAAGACTTCGGCAGAAGATGATGGTTACTAAACTCATCGAGACGTTGCGACAAGACGACGCCACCACTCGGCTGATAACCCGAGAAGAATTCATCATTGGAATACGCCGAGAACGACTGAAATCGCATGTGTAGACAATTCTATACAGGAGTACCTCCTGAATTTCAAAAGTCAACTGTTCTGAAACTACAAGTCACACAGAAAGACGACACATGTCTCCAAGTCTTGACGCACTTCACATGTTTCCAATATGCTGGAAGAGCATGTACATGGGATTCACTGAAGTCTGTACGACAGTATCCCGCTTCGAAAATCTGTTCACTGGGTTGCCTATCTGCAGGAGTGAGCTAATTCGATGTGACAGTGCGGAGCGGATGATTTATCAACATTTTGAGATTGGCTTGCCCTCTAGCGGAGCGCTCAGCAAATACGCCACGGCCCATATACGAGTCGTAAATTGGAAAAATTGCCTATCCACTGACGTGTGTCAATTTTCGGTATGTGTTGCAGTTTTCATATAGTCGCCTTTTGAAAGTTTAGTAGTACTTATGAATAAACCTGTATTTAGGTTCCACGTTACTGATATACAGATACCAGAGAGAAAAATGCTCTTATTACAACACAAAAAAGTCGAAAGTTCCTGGCCACAATTAGGGATGTAATAGAAGGGAAATAGCTCTTCGACTTATCTGGCAGCTTCAAAGATATTTAAATAAAAACATCTTCATATGTTCGCTCTTTTTTACTTGTTAGTACACAATTCATGTAATGTAACGGATCGTGTCAAGTAAAGTAATATGATACATCATCCCATGTTACCCAACATCGCATTTGTCACGTTGTGCAATATGACACAATGTGTCATTAAAGTTCCTTGTGATTTTATATATTGTGTACTATGGTTGGTGGATCTTCTGGATTTTGGGCACAGGATCAGGAATCGTAGCTTATAAATTGCGATATGCCGGAGTGACAATACCTCGCAGATAAGAGAGGTCACTCCGCTGAGGAAGTAGGGTTAACACGTTAAAAAGCGCGAGAATATTAAGATGGTTTGATTCAAATGTCTTTGAAGCTGACAGATAAGTCGAAAAGCTAGTTCACATCTTGTATATCCCTAATTGTATCCAGGACATATTCGCCTTTAATTGAGCTATGATAGAACCATTTTTCCTTCTGGTTCCCAACTTTTACTCTGCCGTAATTTTGACAATATACCGCCATAGCTTGGCGACCGATCTAGATTTTCGTTGACTCGTACAACGATATAGTTATAATTTCGACAGAATTAAAGTATTTTGCAAAATGAATTAATCGATTGGCACAATTTGCCTGGACACCAGCTCCGGTTCGTCGTTCAAGCCTTGCTTAATATACTGCAACATAGCTAAAATAAAACAGATGTTCCAATGGCTATACAAATGGCTGCTGTTCTGGACTAGACCAAAAATTTTCACCCCGTGTTGATAGCTCAAACAGGAACCGAGCATTAAGACCCCAGCCCCAAACCCCGACTCTGCGCGCTGCCATTTCATGCGAAAGCGTTAAGGAATAGTTGTTTACCTCAGCCGCAGCTCTTATTGCTTCCTAAACATAACCTTTCAAATCAAACATTACAGTACTCGCTGTGCAACCCTCAATTTTTTAAGTTGCTTTCGCACTGCATCCAAGAGAGCTGGGAAAGTGTGACGCTGTAGATCATGTGTGTAAACTATGGTTGGAGGTTACCTTACAGTTAATACCAAAAGCAGTCCTACATTCACAGTGCTCTTTACTGGTTCACACATGAGCGTGGCACTCTTTACTGGGGCCATGTTTACAGTTTATGAGCATGGTCTTCCTCTGCGCTGCTGCGACCCACATCACACGAGATAGCGTGATGTCCTATCTGGGGAAACGCGTCGTTTTTCAACCAGTAAAGACCATTGCGCTACATAGAACCTTTTCTTTAATATTAATTGCAATACAAAGCTGCTGTATTGCCGCGCCATAATGGAGTGGAATAAATGTTATCTTTCAGACCGGCTAAGGTCAATGCTGTTGTCTGTGAACAGGGTACTCTACTGGGCACTAGAGGTTCCATACAATTACGGAATGATTCCATTGATATGTTATCGTTGCACTAATGCTCCCAAAGAATATCCGGTGACTGTCATGGCAGGCAGTTTGAAGACCACATTCAAGTTTCTGCCACTACAAAACATTGTAATCTCAACAGCTTAATGAGGTGACTAGCGATGTACGAAAATAACACGGACTTAACATTCACCTGACAGAAATGCAGTTCGAATTACCTACCCGGGATATCTCTAACTTCAAGACATTCGGTTTCGTAGTGCAAGGTCGGCGACGGAAAGGAGATGGCGAAGTATTTATAATTTAGTGTTTTACGTAGTGTATATGAAATTTCATCAGAATGCATAGGCTTCGAACATTACTCGAATCTTAGTTTAGGAGTCTGGTCTTCTCAAAAAAGTTTTCCATAATCTGTACGAGACGAAGATTGTTACACCTGCCAGTACGGATAATTTTAACCAGATCATAACGAAGACCAATCATGGGGTAAGTAAATTAAAATCTGATAGTATCTCTGTCATTTGTCAGGTGCGTTGGTAGCGTCTTTTGCTTCATGTCAGGGGTGCAGAGACTGCGCGACCCACGACACACCACAGAAGATGCTGCTCCCCCCCACCATTCACGTTTCTTTCTTTGTTTACAGATGTTGCATTCAATCCCAGAAAAGTGAAGGCGGCCCGTTCTAGAAGTAATTTCTTATGATAAGACGCTATTTTTTTTAAAATAAAGTGAATAATGGTGAAGCAAATGATACACAGTAATTATGTAACTCTCTTCTTTTCCTTTTTGCAGCCCTTTCGTATTCACAGCGAGGCGTCTGCGGCCAGCGGTGCTATCATGTTAGAACTCTGCTACTCTATATGATACGCTTCTCGAAATAGAGACCATGTGAACGGTCTCCTCGTTTTGTTTGTGATATTTGTTTCAAGAGGAAATGGGATTTTGCATTGTATACTCGTACACGGGAATGGAAATACACTTGTATCTGCACCCAGCATTTATCAGATCACGATGGTTAATCCATGGCGCGAGTTTAGTTTGTTTCTCGTTAACAATTGTTTTGTCTTTTAGATAAAATTATATTAACAGGAACCACTATTAAAACGCCACATTGGCCTCCATACATAAAAATCCAAACCGGCATAGCAAATATTTTTGGTAGACATTACAGTATTTTGCACTCTAGTGACCTATTTGGAGACTTCTAATAAATTTAAGACATCCATATATCGCCGCTGGCACAGTTGCAAGAGGCAATCAATAATTGAAAGATAAAAAGAGACCTCCCATAAACCGATAAATCAGATCTAAAAATTGTAGAAACCAGATTAAGCAGATAAATTCAACAAAGGTTAGAAGCATGAATAACATAAATCTGTGTGTGATTAAAAGTAATAACTACTGATAAATCTACAATGTATAAAATAAAGGTTTTTCAGCCCATAACATCACTAGGCTTGCATCACCTAACTAAAAGTCACATTTCCAAGATGAACTTTGAAATATTGTCTTTTTACTGTTTGCTTCTCCCTACCGAAAATGAATTTTGTGTGTTGAACTCAGTATAAAAAGCCTTCTGAGGCCGTTCTGTGGCTTAATCGTCTACAAACCTTCTAATCGTGGCTCAGACGTCAACTTTTGCAGGACGATTTTATACTAATGCTACCCCAAAACTTGCTTACGATTATATTCTGTGACGTGTTCAACTTTCGGAACGTTTACTACAAACTGGCATCAGCGGTACGACGCGACAGAGGTCGTCAGCCACCACGAGAAATGATATTTATAGTTGATACGACTTTAGACACACTATGTATGGCTACGGCAGGTGAAAATATATTTCGCACAAGTAGTAATTTCTGGTCATATTACAGGAAAACCCGTCATTCGCGTCCAAATGGTAATCTTTACCAAGGACGAATGGATGACATAACGTCCTCAAGCGACTCAATGCACTATATACGAAATAGTTAAATTAGCTAAGGTAATTGGTAAAAATTATAGGGTGAAAATTATAGTTATTCCAACAATCTACTCTTAGAATCCCGTTTTTTTTTTTTCAAAAGCCAAATCACTTTTATAGCGAGGTAAATTTTCTTGAAATTTTTCTTTACGATTCCCTATCTTTTATCAGTTATTTCTTGTGAAGTCGGTACAGGAGACTCACGTAATATTCTAAAGTAATTATTTTTTATTTTCCACTATAACTAGAAAGATGAAACTCCTTGCACCCTACATAGTGCAACTCACAGCAATTTGAGCAATTTAAATCGACTTCGCCCTCTGTGATCTGTGATGAAGAGTTAACCGATCTCTCGCATCTCCATCTCACGGCCACCTTACTTGGACTGCCCTTTCTTTGTTGGCGAATGTAAGACAACTTTTACACTGGCGGTTTTTTTTTTTTTTAATCAACCAAATGCTGATGAGAAATTTGTATCCGCATTTTGCACAAAACTTGTTTGCTGCACTTTTGCTTCTGATATGCCAATGAAGCCTTTTCAATAACCCTTTCATCTCCCATGAGACAGTGCTTCACGGTGACTACCATCAAGAGCAATTTCGCTTTTTTAATTATATTGTCCATTTCGCTCCATGCTGAGCTGAAATGAGCAAATTGATTATAAACCTCTGATGGTTATACGGTCGTAACAAACCATTCCAAAGGCAAGAATTTTGTGACATAATGGCATTCAAGTTCAATCTCTTGTAGACACAGAACAGACATAATACAAAACGCAATTATGCCGTACATAGGGTTGGTACTCGAATTATATAACTGTCCTATGTACGGTAATACAACCATACACCATTTCAGTTACATCGGGGTATTCTCTGTCACAGGTTAAATCGGCCCTTCTGTCCTCGCACGTAGTTTTGGAAGTCATGTCAGAGTCCAATTAAATTGTGGCTGAAAGTCATGAGAATGGATGACCTTTTCGGAGAAGTGGCGTGTACAATATCTGAATTTCGCGTCCAGATGTGACGCTTGGCGCGAGTGTAACAACGTTATTTGAGCAGTCTGTTACAGGTATGCGTGTGGTGAACAAGGCAGCGCATCGCTGATTAATCGACTGTGAACATGGGTTGACAATCACTGCTAGGAGCTTGGGTGTTACATACCGGGGATTAGTCAAGAGGCCGGTCGGTGTGGCCGTGCGGCTAAAGGCGCTTCAGTCTGGAACCGCGTGACCACTACGGTCGCAGGTTCGAATCCTGCCTCGGGCATGGATGTGTGTGATGTCCTTAGGTTAGTTAGGTTTAAGTAGTTCTAAGTTCTAGGGGACTGATGATCACAGATGTTAAGTCCCATAGTGCTCAGAGCCATTTGAACCATTTTGAACGACAAGGTTCCCGCTTCATCAGGTCCAAAACGTGTTCAATTAGCGAAAGATCTAGAAGGGGAAAAACATGTGTCAGAAGAAAAAAAAAGTGTGAAAATTGATCAATAGATGGCGCTGTATGTGTCAGAAGAAGGTAAATGAAAACACCTGTCATGCGCACGACCCATTGAAGTTGGTATAAACACGCCGGGTGCATGGCTTTTCCTCCTTTCGCTTCTGCGAAGTTCACTATGACTGTCTCAATGCAGGATCGCGCTCTGCTTGTTATGCTGTACTACATGAATGATGACTGCACACGTCGCTCTGCAGAAGCTCCGGGAACTGTAGGGTCTGAAAAAAGGCGTTGGTCCGATGACTGCCGTGATTAGGAAATTCGAAAAGACGGGTTCTTTTGGTGTGCAACCTGGTAGAGGGAGGGAACGAATTGATTCGACATCAGTGGAAGCAATGGCCACAGCAGTGCAGGAGTAGACGAATGGTGGTGTGCAAAGGCGTAGTGCACCGAGAAGTGCCCGAACATTTCACATACTCGTGAGAACCATGCGTAAAATCCTACGAAATATCGTTCTTTGGTATCCATTCAAAATTTGCCGTGTGAACGAGTTGCTTCCTGTTGACCTGCCAGCAAGAGAGACCTTTGCTTTAGAATTTCTTGCTCACATGGAAGTGGACAATGACTGGCCGCGGAAGGTTTTGTGGACCGATGTAGGTCACTTCCATCTGACAGGATACATCAATACAGAGAATTGTCGAATACGGGCAACGGAAAATCCTTACTCAAATCAACGACTACCACTTCATCCTAAAAATGTCATGTGTGGTGCGGATTTCCGGTATCATTTACCAGAGGACTATATTTTTTAGAAGAGACAGGTGATTCCAGTCCTGCTACGTGTACCGTCACTGGTAAGCGCAACGAGTATTTTTTGCGCAACCACGTCATTCCAGCACTCCAACAGCGTGGATGTGTGGATGGGATCACTTTTATGCATTATTGCGCAACTCCGCACAAAGCAAATCCACTTAAGCAGCCGCTGAAGCGGCATTTCGGAAATGCTAGAGTAATCGGCCGTCATTTCCCTACAGCCTGGCCGTCCCGATCACCTGATCTTAATCCGTGTGGTTTCTGGCTGTGGGGCTATCTGAAAGATGTTGCGTTCAGTGTTCCGACTGCGAACGTAGCTACACGGAAGGCACGCATTGCGCAACACATTCTGAACGTGACGCCGGAACGCTTTGATCAGTTATGAAACATGCTGTTTCTCGATTTCAACTTATTGCAGAAAATAGTGGACAGCAAACTGAACAAATTTTGCGTCAGTCACACGGAAATTAATAATCCGATTTGATTTTGATTGATAGTTTTTATGCGGCTTTTGCCTCAGGACAATTAAAAACCGAGGTTTCCCATCCAATATGATACGACCTTGCCGTGTTGGATGGGCTTACGTAAATATCAGTATCACACCTGTACAACCATGCACACTGAGTAGTACAGTTTGTTTAACGTCAGACGTATACCTTAGGCATTGTTGTATGACTCACTTGTCATTTGTAGTCGACCACTAAATTATGATGCTTACAGCTCCATCTATTGCTACATTTTGTAACTAATTATTTTTTTCTGCCATACGTTTTTCCCTTCTCCGGTAATATTCCGTTGCAATTGGACTTCATTCTGACCAGTGCTGATATTTCTACAGGGGTTTGAAACTTTAATCTTATTTATAAGCACCCTATACATTGTTGCCACATATGCAAACCGCCGCATAGGTCAACACCGAGAGAGGTGGAGCAATGGTTTGCACTCTGCACTCGCATTCGGGAGGACGACCGTTAAAATCCGCACCCGGCCCTCCAGATTTAAGTTTTCCTTACTTTCCCAAAATCGCTCCAGGCAAGCCCGGGAAAGTTCATATGAAAGGGCGCGGCCGATTTCCTTCCCCATGCATGAAACAATTCCAGCTTGTACTATGTCTCCAATGACCTCGATATCGACGGTGCGTTAAACTCTAATGCTCCTTCGTTCCTACTTTCAAACGACAAGTGTAGTGTAAGTCAGGGTGATATGGTGAATCGGGTGAAATGGTGAATTGCTTTAATTCTTTACTGGTTAAATAGATGTCTCTGTATGTCTGCATGCCAACAGTCTCTGATCAGCTGTGTAGTGTGCACGTGTTGAAAACCAAAAAATGGTTCAAATGGCTCTGAGCACTATGGGACTTAACTGCTGAGGTCATCAGTACCCTAGAACTTAGAACTACTTAAACCTAACTAACCTAAGGACATCACACACATCCATGCCCGAGGCAGGATTCGAACCTGCAACCGTAGCGGTCGCGCGGTTCCAGACTGTAGCGCCTAGAACCGCTCGGCCACTTCGACCGGCGTTGAAAACCAGCTCCGTTTTAAAAACCTTAAGAACTTTGTACAAAGTTGTTTTCAAGCTAAATAATTTTTATATGCTGCATGCATTTGTAGATGTAACTTCAGGTAGCGTAGTCTGCGGGGTACATTTTTGACATATTCTGCCTTCCTATACTGCTTATGTACTATATAACCTAGAAATCGTAGCGTCTAGTGTTTTGAACTTCTTGTCGTGCTATTCACCGTTTCACCTATAGCAAATGGCAGAAATGGTGAACTCGAGCAGGGGTGATACGGTGAAGGACTTTTCTTATGTGTAAAGTGTAAAGCTTTTATTTAGGTACATCCCAACCAGGGTTTTTGACAAGTCATGAAATGCGAGAGTTATATGCTGTTTTATCCGACGTCTCAATACAATCGTTAATTTAAAAATTTGCGAGTACAGTTTGGTTTGTCAGGGATTAAAAAAGTAAATGTTCTAACTACCGCCATTGTTCTAGGCAAAGATGCCTACATTTTACAAAATAAAAAAAGGATTCAGCTGTGCTGCTGTGCTGATTGGACAGAGAAGCAACTTAACGATGCCGTAAAAGCGGTGCAAAATGGAATGAGCCTGAATAAAGCCTCAAAGGAGTTTCACGTTCCATGGTCAACGCTGAAGAAACGATTAGCAAACAGATGCTTTACGAAAAACCATTGCGTGTGCCGCCTGTACTAGCACATGAATGTGAGAAAAAGTTGGCAAAACATATCATAAAATTACAAAACTTCGGATTTGCATATACAAGGACAGAAGTACGTACCATGGCATATAAGCTAGCTGAGAAATATAACCAACGTCACAAATTTAACCGAGAAAAGGAAATTGCTGTAATGGACTGGCTACATTTATGCTTAAAAAGAAATCCGGAACTCACAATCCGCAAAGCGGAAGGAGTTCACAAGCACGGTCAAGGGGTTTAGGTACGAAAAACGTTTCAGGCTATTTTTCAGTGCTGCAGAACATCTTGGTAGAGCATAACCTCCTTGATATGACCGGAAATATATTCAACGTAGATGAAGCTGAATAACAGACCAAGTTACGTGTTGGCAGCAAAGGGGTCTAAGAGCGTTCCAGCGATAACATCCGGTGAAAAGGGTGAAACCATATCTTTAATCGCTTGCTGCAATGGAGAGGGCATGTTTTTGCCCCCAGCTTGTGTTCTGAATGGAAAAAATGAAAAGGCCGAGTACAAGAACGGTATGCCGCCGGGTTCCACGATTTCCATGTCACAAAAGTCACCGTAGGTAACAACTGATATTTTTCTTCTGCGGCTAAGGAACCACTTTGCACCGAGGAAGCCTGAAGGAACAGTCGTGCTTATTTTGGATGGACATAGCTCTCATTGCAGCAGCGTGGATACATTAGAGTTTGCAGAAGAGAAAAAACATAATTTTGCTCTGTCTACCCAGCTACACCACATACTTATCTGCAGCCGCTAGACAGAGCATTTTTTAAAGCTCTGTAATCCTATTATTAAAATACTTGCAATTCGTACATTAAAATGAATCCAAATAGAAAAATTTCCAGACGAGTGTTCGGAGGACTGCTTACAAATGCATGGGTACAAGCAGCTACGACAGAGAATGAAATATCGAGGTTCAGAAGCACAGGAATCATCCCGCTTAATCCTGATGTCATCCCCGAATACGCGTTTTTAATATCAGCTTCAGCGCAACATCAGGAAAACAACGAACGACATGAAAACAGACCTACTTCATCTCGACCAAGTTGTTCGCACTGGCAGGAGATACCTAATCCATCGGAAAAAGCAACAGCAGACGTAGATAACGATCAGGGACTTTAACACATACAAGCGTTACCACAACTGGGCTGTTCGCAACAGGCGTATAATCCACAGGAAAACATGCAGTCTTCATCAGAAGCAACAGATATGACCTCGACAGTGCCAACAGAAGAATCTCAAATAACCCCTGGCAAACTCTTGGACCCTATTTCGCCAATACCTAACCTAGATAAAGTTGCATCTGCAAGGAAGAAGTCCAGAGCTTTAGCTGAGGTTTTGACTTCTCCAGAAAACATCGACAACCTGCGAAACAGAAAACGACAAAATGAGTCAATGAAGAGTAGAGCAAATGCTAAAGAGAGGACGAAAGGAAAAACCGTAACCAAAGGAAAAACCATAACCAAAGAGACTACCAAAGGAGTTATCAAAAAGAAGCAGCCTAAGAAACGAAAAGCGTCTACCACTGACATCACATCCCACTCGTCGCTGGATATCCAATTGCAAGACGATGATAACGACGCGGATGATGAAGAGTGTTGTTGTGTAGGATGCTGTGAACTGTAGAGTTTCACTAAAAAGGATGTGGATTGGATCAAATGTATTTGCTGCCAATGTTGGCTGCATGAAGACTGTTCTAAATATGAATCTATGTGTGACGTATGCGGCAAAAAGCAATGGGAAATAAGTTCACCATTTCACTCAAAGGGCATTCGCCATTCCACCCACATACATGGATAAAAATAAGTATCGTTTTCTTTCTAATTTTGTAGTGCCTTAAAGACGATGTGTTACTTATGTATTTTGTGAAAGGAGAGTGTTTTTATTTTGTTTAAATAAACAGTTTCTTGTCTTCTACGAGGCCCAAAATTTTTGTTCAGCATTTCACCCAGATTTACCCTATCAGTCCACGTTGCCCCTGCAGACCCACGACGGACGATTTATGGTCTCTGTGAAACAGACGTCGGTGTGAATGTGGGGCGTTAGGGGACCACTTCTGCCGGGACTGTACGAAGACAAACATAGACGCCACATCCGGTGCTTTCTCTAGCCTTTTATGCAGTCTTTATACCAAGCCATATTGACTGAGGAAGCTGGAACAGGTCACATTATACAAAGGCTGAACGTTAATAAAACCGACAAACTGCAGGGATGGATTACTGACTGTAGATGGAGGAAAGGAGTCCTATGGTCATGTGTCCGAAGTGCATAGCTACCACGGTAGATGGCGCTGAAGAATGAACATGTGTCCGCAGTGCATCGCTACCACGGTAGATGGCGGTGAAGAATGACAGTTCCTCTGACCACTTGCCGTGTGCTCCTTGTATGTTACAGGCTGTGTGATTGAAGTGGCGTGCTGTAAGCAGCAGAATGGTCCGGTACTCGCGTCGGCAACCAAACAAATGTTCAAATGTGTGTGAAATCTTATGGGACTTAACTGCTAAGGTCATCAGTCCCTAAGCTTACACACTACTTAACCTAAATTATCCTAAGGACAAACATACACACCCGTGCCCGAGGGAGGACTCCAACCTCCGCCGCGACCAGCCGCACAGTCCATGACTGCAGCGCCCCAGACCACTCGGCTAATCCCGCGCGGCGTCGGCAGCCGAGATGCTGTTTTGTACGACCAGGCAGATGGAAACCGTCGAGAGGCAGTAAAGGCATAAGGCTACACCAAAACACCTACCCACACAGACACCAACCACAGTACACTACGATTCAAGCCATTTTTGAGCGTTTGTATGATCATGGGTCATTTCAGACAATTGAACGTGCAGGGAGGAGCCGGACTATGCGTACACAAGATCTGGTGACTAGGTGCTACAGGATATTGAGAAGAACCCTGGTACTAGCTCGAGACAAGTGGTGCGCCAAGATGGTGTGAGCCAAATTACGATTATGTGCATCCCGCATGACAACTACTACTATCCCTCTCACCAGCAGTACCCATTGACCTGTCATTCGTCAGGGCCTCTTAACGTGGCAACGATGCATTTCCAGGTACATATTCCAGACACATGTTCCTCCATTTCCAGTCTTGAATACGTCCCTGCCTTTTGTCGGTTTTTTAGCGTCCATCCAGACCTTACAGGGTGGTGGTAAGCAATCTGAAATTCATGTAATGGTCATTCAGGGGAAGCCGTTGAAAAAATTCGATACTTTGACCCGTTTCCGAGTTATCCAGCACTGAAGTAAGCCAATTACTTCTTTGCGAGTGTAAATTCAAACATTTGCACGGGCTAAATTCCGGTAATGCACAGACATGTTTGGGCCCGTTAGTTACCAATTGTTGAAATGATCGTTACCAGTGAAAATGTGGTTTTTTCGGAAATGAGAAATTAAAGCTATGTGAGCAAAAGCTATGTTAGTTCGAAGTGCCAAAGAAACTGGTATAGGCATGCGTATTCAATACAGTGATACGCAAACAGGCAGAATATGAAGCTACGGTCGGCAACGCCTATGTAAGACAACAAGTGTCTGGCGCTGTTGGGAGACAGGTTACTGCTGCTACAATGGTAGCTTATCAATACTTAAGTGAGTTTGAACGTGGTGCTACAGTCGGCGCACGAGCGATGGGACACGGCATCTCCGAGGTAGCGACGAGGTGGGGATTCTCCGGTACGACCATTTCACGAGTGTGACGTGAATATCTGGAATCCGGTAAAACATCAAATCTCCGACATCGCTGCGGCTGATGAGAATCGTTCAACGTGGCTGAAGTGCGGCCCTTCTGCAATTTGCTGCAGATTTCAATGCTGATCCATCAACAAGCGTCAGTGTGCGAACCATTGTAGGAAACATCATGGACATGGACCTTCGGAGCCGAAGGCCAACTCGTGTTCCGTCGATGACTGCACAACACAAAGCTTTACTCTTCGCCTGGGCCCGTCAACACCGACAATTGACCGTTGATGAGTGGAAACATGTTGCTTTGTCGGACGGGTCTCGTTTTAAATTGTATCCAGGTAGAATGTACAATGTACAATGTACGGGTATAGAGATACCCTCACAAATCCATGGAACACGCATTTCAGCATGGGACTGTTCTAGCTGGTGGAGGCTCTGCAATGGTGTGGGGCGTGCGCAGTGGGAGTGACATGATACCCCTGATACGTCTAGGAACGGCTCTGACGTGTGAAACGTACGTAAGCGTACGTAAGCATCCATTATGTCCATTGTGCATTCCGACGGACTTGGCTACTCCAGCAGGATAATGCGACACCCTACACGTCCAGAATTGCTACAGAGTGGCTCCAGGTACAGTCTTCTAGGCTTAAACGCTTCCGCTGGCCACCAATCTCCCCAGATATGAACATAATTTATCATATTTGGCATGCCTTGTAACGTACTGTTCAGAAGAGGCCTCCGCACCCCTGTACTCTTACAGATTTATGGACAGCCCTGCAGTATTCACGCTGTCAAATGCCTCCAGCAGTATTTCATACATTAATCAAGCCCATGCCACGCCGTGTTACGGCACTTCTGCGTGCTCGCAGGAGCCCTACACGATATTAGGCAGGGGTACCAGGCGTGCATATTCCCTGATGTTTCAGCAGATATTCAGATACTTGCAGTTTCGCTTTTGCCTAACTGGCATTAACTTAAACAGATGCTGCTCTTCATGTCCGACAACCAATGCCGACAGAAACCGTCTGTTTGTTTCCCGTAAGGAGCAAAATGATTATTAAAGCGGAATTTTACGTCACCCTTCGATTGAGCGTGGGCTGACTCCAGCTACACATAACAAGAACGAGATTGCAAATAAATGTCGCCAACTCCAGAGATAATCCCCCGATGACTCTTAAGAGACACGCCCTGTACACATCGAGACACCATTTTCGTTAAGCTTTAGCAGAAAATGTAGTAACTTATCTAACGTACCGGAACAATTTTAAAGTTCACGGCGCCGAATTAGACACTTTAATTTTTTACAACGAACTTATTTCTGTGGCAGTGGAAAAGCCATCAGAAGACGGCTTCAGCGACATGAATTGTGAGGGACTTGATCAAATAAGAGCAACATAACAGCTCTGCGCTTCTCACTGCAACAGATACGTAGCTCAGACACTTTTCGTATATTTATTATTGTAATAACTGTCACGTCAAATTCTCAATTTGCTGATCGTGAGCACTGACCCATGCTGAAAAGGGATTTCGGACAGACGATATGGCACATTGACTTTCATCAGGACTTAACGCAGCACAGGCTTGTGTTATATTTGTATCTTCATGATTACTCTGTGTTTCTTTGTAGACCTCTTCTCTTCATGTTCCTCACGGATAAATGTCCGGAATTGCTAGGTCTGGGGAGTGTATCCTAAACGACCTATCAACTGAACACCAAGTGTTGTGTTCAAAAGGTCTGTAATTATCTGTGCAGAGTAGGCGAAACACTTGTGATACTGATACCATTACATACCATTTCGATAGCTGTGGCTGCATCTGTGATAGGAACTGCAGATTTCTGTAGCTATAGTCCCATCGTAAGCCAGGGACCAATAGAAAGTTGGCACTTAATTCACCTTTCATAAACCTCGTGGTTCTAAACAAGATCTGCTGTGACTTTTTGCTGTCTGTGTTTTCTCAGGGAGAAATATCGTGCTGGGAATGCAAACTGAGAGTGCTCAATTCTTTATTATTTATTAGATTTGATATTCAAGACAGCATGTCTTAAACCACACTTTTAGACATGGGTGATCACTAGATTGAATAAAAGTTGTTGGAATTGCCAGAAAATGCAACGTGGTGAACTCTGGTGGACTTTGTTGGTTCAGCTTTGCAGCAGAGGCCTGAGAACGGCAGCTGAGTTAATTTTCGAAGCTGCCTTGAGGCGCCACTCAGGCGGGACGTTATCTGCGACGGTTTTCTTAAGCGGCTTCGCGATTGCTTCCTTCAGACCCAAGCACAAGGGATGCCTCGTTTTCAGATTTCAGACGTTCACCTGATCTATAATTTTGAGCAAGTCGAAAGAGTTGTCTCTCCTGTCTTCTCACTGCAGTAGTCGCAGTCTTGCTGATGGGTTAGTTTACCCCGTCCTCTTTTTTCGGTCTCTGGGCATGGAGGCGAGGAGGATAGGATTTTGTAAAGTGTTAGTGGCAGAGTAGTGTCTGAGCCATTTATTATGAGCATGATGCGCTGCTTCTGTGTGGACATAGACAGTAATTATGGGTGGGAGCTACTTCAGGCTTCTCGGATTAGAAACCTGTTATTTGAAAGTAATTTATTAGAAGCATTATGGGGCATACTTTTATTAATATGTAACTACATTCAGATCGGATAGGGAATAATTTTTTTCTCATCCGATCATGATTCACAACATGCACTGTGATCCCGAGTGAGTTTCGTATTTCTTTCAGCTGTGAGTCTCAAGGCAGTTTTGACGATTCAGCTTTCACTAGAAAATGGTAAATATAATCCTTGGTTATTCTGTGGATGTTTGAGTCTTTGTGTGTGAACAAATAAGCATTCATGTAGCGTCCCTGAGCCAATCTACACATACATGAATAATGACACAGTGGTAGTATTCTACAAATGTCAGTACAGTTCAGGAACAGTCACCAATTTAGTTCGTTAAACTTTTCGTCAGTGTGCATACCATCACGCCTTTCCTTATCTGTTAATCTCGTGTATCCTGTAAGAAAAAATTAATAGAAGTCATTTTGTGAAGTTCGATCCCTAATTGGTCCATCTGAAGTCCGGTAGCTAAGTTTCCGTTGCACCTTTTCCTTGTGATTCAAAAATGGTTCAAAAGGCTCTGAGCACTATGGGACTTAACATCTTAGGTCATCAGTCCCCTAGAACTTAGAACTACTTAAACCTAACCAACCTAAGGACATCACACACATTCATGCCCGAGGCCGGATTCGAACCTGCAACCGTAGCAGTCCCGCGGTTCCGGACAGCAGCGCCTAGAACCGCACGGCCACCGCGGCCGGCCCTTGTGATTGACCCTAAGGCTAATCTAGTACTTCTCGGACTTCAGACAGCTTGGCATCCAGGGAATCTGGAGGATGTTAAGCACTGTATTCTTCTATAAGAAGTTCGTGGCTACAAAAACTCCGTCTTATACTGTGAAGACCATCCCACTGAAAAACCAGTTATCAACATTCAAACGTTGTGGATAGTCGATAAACAGTGGACGTATTTACAGTGATGTGATATTTGAAAAGCCCGCACATACGTTACCAGTCCAAGGTCATTGTTTATCCAATTCTCCACTAATAACAACAACAATAATAATAATACTAATAGTAGTAATAATAATAATAATAAGAAGAAATCATACAAGATGCTCCGTATCGTCACTTCTAGGTATATAAAAGGTGTGACTCCAGCGATAGATCAGTAATATTGCACTAAAAAATTACCAGATACTGCTTCTGTCGATGCATATTATCTTGCACTGATCCATTTTAGGTAGGCAGTTGTCTATAACATAAAGCATGGGACTTTTGTCCGTCATTCTAAATGCTTCTATATATATTCGAAGCGGATATTTATTCCACACACTCGTCGTGGCCTAGACTGTATGAATGTATACATCAGGAAATTTCAAATCAGTTTCTATTTACAGTATTTTAATTTACTCAAAGAAATATTTGTCAATGATAGATTAATAACGGAGGGTTTTAAATAAGATAGGCTGTAACTTGTTGCCGGCCGCGGTGGTCTAGCGGTTCTAGGCGCTCAGTCCGGAACCGCGCGACTGCTACGGTCGCAGGTTCGAATCCTGCCTCTGGCATGGATGTGTGTGATGTCCTTAGGTTAGTTAGGTGTAAGTAGTTCTAAGTTCTAGGGGACTGATGACCACAGATGTTAAGTCCCATAGTGCTCAGAGACATTTGTAATTTGTTGGATCAGAAGGAATTTTAAAGATAATAGGTAAGGTTAAAGACGAGAATGGAAGCACCCAGGGCGATCGTTCGAGACATGTCGTAAATAACTTGTGACTAGCGATAAGGAACCAAGAAAACTATTAATAAACTAAGAAGGTGGGAGATTCATGTTGAGTATGACTTTATACCAGTGTCGAGAGAGAACTTTGTGGCCGGAGAAACGCGAAAACGATTCGTATCTAATCCATACTGGTCGACAAATAGCTTGCTCGCGTGTGCTACCGCCTCCCTAATTCCCCAACATTAGGGAACACATTTGTAAATTGGCTCTTCGTATGAGAAGTCAAGGAAAATAGAATAATTGGAAGGGAAGAGGAAATACATCTGGGTGAAAGGAGAAATATTATACTACTAGAAAAATTCGGCAGAGCACAGACAGACCTAGGTCATAACAAGGCAGACGAGATTCTCTCATAAATATTGACATCCCTGCGCGAACATAAAGGGACAAAGCCACCCCACAGGCGAAATAACCTCAGTTCTCAAGAAAAATTAAATAGCTCCAATCCCAACGAACGTAGGTACCGTCAGGTGTGAAAGTTGTAGAAATATCTGTTTAATAAGTCATAGTTGCAAAATACGGACACCAGTTACATCCATAAGAGTGGAAAGACTGGTAGAAGCGAACCTCGGGAACGATTACTTTGCATTTCCTAGTTATACAGGGAGTTACAAAAAGGTACGGCCAAACTTTCAGGAAACATTCCTCACACAGAAAGAAAGAAAATATGTTATGTGGACATGGGACCGGAAACGCTTACTTTCCATGTTAGAGCTCATTTTATTACTTCTCTTCAAATCACATTAATCATGGAATGGATACACACAGAAACAGAACGTACCAGCGTAACTTCAAACACTTTGTCACAGGAAATGATCAAAATGTCCTCCGTTAGCGAGGACACATGCATCCACAATCCGTCGCATGGAATCCCTGATGCGCTGATGCAGCCCTGGAGAATGTGCGTATTGTATCACAGCCGTCCACAATACGAGCACGAAGAGTCTCTACATTTCGTACCGGGGTTGCGTAGACAAGAGCTTTCAAATTACCCCATAAATGAAAGTCAAGAGGGTTGAGGTCAGGAGAGCGTGGAGGCCATGGAATTGGTCCGCCTCTAGCAATCCATCGGTCACCGAATCTGTTGTTGAGAAGCGTACGAACACTTCGACCGAAATGTGCAGGAGCTCCATCGTGCATGAACCACATGTTGTGTCGTACCTGTAAAGGCACATGTTCTACCAGCACAGGTAGAGTATCCCGTATGAAATCATGATAATGTGCTCCATTGAGCGTAGGTGGAAGAACATGGGGCCCAATCAAGACATCACCAACAATGCCTGCCCAAACGTTCACAGAAAATCTGTGTTGATGACGTGATGGCCCAATTGTGTGCGGATTCTCGTCAGCCCACACATGTTGGTTGTGAAAATTTACAATTTGATCACGTTGGAATGAAGCCTCATCCGTAAAGAGAACATTTGCACTGAAATGAGGATTGACACATTGTCGGATGAACCATTCGCAGGAGTGTACCCGTGGAGGCCAATCAGCTGCTAATGGTGCCTGCACACGCTGTACATGGTACGGAAACAACTGGTTCTCCCGTAGCACTCTCCATACAGTGACGTGGCCAACGTTACCTTGTACAGCAGCAACTTCTTTGACGCTGACATTAGGGTTATCGTCAACTGCACGAAGAATTGCCTCGTCCATTGCAGGTGTCCTCGTCGTTCTAGGTCTTCCCCAGTTGCGAGTCATAGGCTGGAATGTTCCGTGCTCCTAAGCCGCCGATCAATTGCTTCGAACGTCTTCCTGTCGGGACACCTCCGTTCTGGAAATCTGTCTCGATACAAACGTACCGCGCCACGGCTATTGCCCCGTGCTGATCCATACATCAAATGGGCATCTGCCAACTACGCATTTGTAAACATTGCACTGACTGCAAAACCACGTTCGTGATGAACACTAACCTGTTGATGCTACGTAATGATGTGCTTGATGCTAGTACTGTAGAGCAATGAGTCGCATGTCAACACAAGCACCGAACTCAACATTACCTTCCCTCTATTGGTCCAACTGGCGGTGAATCGAGGAAGTACAGTACATACTGACGAAACTAAAATGAGCTCTAGCTTGGAAATTAAGCGTGTCCGGGCACGTGTCCACATAACATCTTTTCTTTATTTGTGTGTGAGGAATGTTTCCTGAAAGTTTGGCCGTACCTTTTTGTAACACCCTGTATAGCACCACAGAAGGCAATACTGACTTTGAGACTTATCTTGGGAGATAAACTGATGAAGTTTAGAAAATTTGTAGAGTTATAGAATGCCTTTCCCAACGTTGGGTTTAATAAACTCTATGAAATTCTTTGGGTCGCAAGGGAAAAAAGAGATACCTACAAACTTCACAGAAATCATAATGCTGTAATGAGAGCCAAGGATATGAAAGGGAAGCAGTAGCTGAGAATCGTGTGGGAGAGGGCTGTAGCTTATTCCTCACGTTATTGGATTAGTAGACGGAGCAAGCAGTAAAGGGAACTCGGAGAGAAATTTTAAATTAACATTCATTATGAAGATTTATAATATTCAAGGTTTGCTGATGACATTCTAACTCTTAGAAAGTCTATAAAATAGAATAGATAACTCATTAAAAATATCAACATAAGGAAGACAAGGCTATGGAATGCAGTCCATTAAATTAGGTAGTGGTAAGAAAAACCGAATAGGAAATGAGATGCTTAGTGTCTAAAGTGAACTTTGCTATTTCGTTAGCAATGTAACTGATAATAGCGTAAGTAGAGAAGATCTAGAATGCTTACTGGTAACACCAAGATAACCGTTTCTGAATAAGAGAACCTTGTTAACACTGACTTCAGATTTCTGTTAGGAGAACTTTTCTGATGGTATAAACGTATGTTCATGTAACATACCCTTGTACAAATTACTCTTGACGATAACGGTTCAGACAAGAAGTGAAAGGAAGATTTTGATATTTAATATTACCGGAAACAGATAAAGATTAGCTGCTTGATGAAGCAGGAATGAATGCAATAGGGGAGAAATCTATAGTACAACCTCACTACAAGAAGGGATCAACTGATAATTTACATGCTGAAAATACACGGACTGTAGGGAAGTACAGAGTTCAAATTCTAGAAGGAGATCGAAGCTTAACTGCACTAGATGAATAGCTCCGTACAGAACACATGAACGGGGAGAGTAACGTCAAAACAATGCTCGGACTAAAGACCACAACAATTAAATAAAGATGTAAACTGTTGCAAGTGCTCCATGAAAACTGTTTCGAGCCGTGTGTTTACAAATGCCTCTGGTCAACCATCTCCGTCCGTCCAATGGAAGTCCTTTAACATGTACTGTTTATCTCAATGCACTCAAAATACAAATTACACGGTACTGTTAATAAATCTTGACAATGAATTACTCGAAGCTCTATTCAGTTTTCCCTTGCAGTGAAAATGTCTTTCGATAATAATTATAAGATAATAACAAACAGGAAAATCAGGAAAAGAATTTCTAAGAGATGTGCAATATGCCTTCACAAGTTCTTACTGTGGATTTACTGTGGAACAAGACCTGCGCTTCATGCTTCATCGACAGAAAGGAAACCGTTTGCAATTTAATGTTATACATTCATATTGTTCCGTAGTTAGATACTAAAATTTTAACTTACTTTTCATTTGAAAATAAGATCATCTTTTCAGGTGGCAGTCTTGATATAACTATTGTGTAATTATTCTCTTCTCCTCAGACAGGTCTAACAAGTGACAGTAACACTGTGTGAAGGTCCAAAACCGCTACATAATTCTAAAGAGCGCAATTCCAGTTCGTGAAATAATGCCGCCAATAATGATGAAGGTACTGTTAATCTATGCAGCTGACTCGACAAAGATACCCAAAATATTTGTGAGCGCAACTAAATATTCACAGTCAGCTGGGAAGGATTGGTGAAGATGTAATTAGTCAACTCGGAACTCAAAGCGTATTGTACAGGAGGCTATAAAAATATTCGTGGTCTAGACTGAACTTCACTAAAAAAGGATCAAACAATACTGCTGCCGCTTCAAACACGGCTCGCCAGGGTAACATCTAACAAGGTACAAATGGGATTTTTGTAAGTTATCTTACGGCGTTGTATTCATAGCTGAAGATTATTAACTAACGACCTATTTAAAAACTACAACGGTGCCGCGAGTAATAAATAAAGATTTTTGTGGGGGCTACGAGGTTTTTCTCGTATTTTACCAGATTTGTATACGGCCAAGAACGTAGACACCACGAATATGTTTACGTGCCTATATAAATTACTACTTCTACTTAACGTTCAGGCCATTATAGCCACAGAAGTATTTGTGAAAGGGCACGGGAGGAATTCACAATCCAAGGATTCGCCAGAAATGATTTAGCCGTAAACCAAGGACGCCTAGATGAATGTTCGAAATTCCGTTTCTCTCTTATAAAGGCCAACTGCTTTAAAATTAGACCCCCTTGACTGGCAAAATTTGCTTTTTTCCTTATTTTACGAATATTGTACAACTGTCCGATTTATATGACACTATCTTAGTGTCCGCTGCTTCTCTCACGAAGACTATATGGCCTGCAGAAATTATTCTCTTAAAACAAATTTTTATGGTGTCCATAAATTGCAACACTTTCTAAACGTTTCAGGCTGATTCAAGCCACAGAAGCATTGTCTTTTTCGAATGAACTTCCGACCAAAAAGCGAATCTGGTATTTCAGTTCTCGGTCAGATATAATGAAATATGTGTTAGGGGATAAAAGTTTATATGAACTCGAAAGGCATGATTAACAAATATTTGTTAATCATGCCTTTCGAGTTCATTTTGTTAATCATGCCTTTCAGTTCATATAAACTTTCATCCACTAACACATATTTCATTATATCTGACCGAGAACTGAAATACCAGTGTTCTTAAATTCGGCTTTAAATGTTTTTTTAACCCAACGAAAAATTTTCATCCCCTCTTTCACCCCATTAGGATTGAATTTCCTAAAATAGTGATACACGTAATTTTTTTTATTTCCAACAGAGCCGGCAAATTCCAGTTTTCATAGCTGTAGCTTTAAAAATGCATCATTAGCTCTTTAATAATGATTTATTTTCAAAACAACTTCACTTCTATACGCCGTTAGTGTTTCAGTTTGCAATAATGCCCAGGAACTGTTTTCTTACATCTGACTGAGAAACAAAACATCAATTTTTGTAGATCGAGCTTCAATATTTTCTTGATAACGACATACTTTCAAAAAGCTTTTCATGCCACATTCTCCCCAAATTTGAAATTATTATTCTTATTGGTTATGGCTGAGCTATAATGAATCAGTGTATCAGAATGGTCCCATTTCATCCCCTTATGTGTTGAATTTCCAAAAATAATGAAACACGTATTTTCATTTCTAACCAAGGAGCCATACACCAGTTTTCAAGGATATAGCTCCAAAAAAGCTTCTGAAATGGAATATTTACATGGAACAGTGCACACTTTATTTCACCCCATCAGGAGTTGAATTTAGAAAAACGCTACATTCGTATTTTTAGTTCTGACAGGGAAGCTAAATACAAAAGTTCATAGATTTAGTTTTAAAAATGATTTCATAATAAATATTTTCATAAAATGTTTCATCGCCTATTTGACCCAAATTTACAAATATGCTATTTAAACTTACTTCTTTACTTCTGACCTGGAAACCAAGCACCATAAGAAATACGGTAGTACCTAAAATGCCTTAATAGTGGCGTGTTTTCAGAAAAATATGTCGTCCCCTAGTTACCCCCTTAAGGAGGGAATATTTAAAAATACCCTCTTAAACCACATCAACACTATAAGGCCGACACTCACGGCAAATTTAAAGTTTCTGCCAATAGTGGTTTCAGATGGGCGACGATGAATCGGTGAGTAGGTCAGTCGGGGCATAGCCTTTTATATACAAGGTGATTCACGAAAATATGCAAATTTTAATACGTTATTCTACAAGTAAATCTAAAGAAAAATGTTCATAAGAAACATAGGTCCACAAATGTTTGGTTACTGAGTTACGGCTAGTAAAACATTATGCCAGAAATTCATCAACTTTGCTAATATGCTGCCATCGCAAAACTGTACGATGTTAAAGTACAGCACGATTTCCATTTATTTTGATGTTATTGGTGTGGTGAATTTAATAAAACGTGTCCCAGACGTATATATGCAGTAGCTTTTCCATAACAGAGAAGCAAAGATTATTATACAAGTAAATTTGTTAACTTTCCATGAAGAATGTAGAAACGTTTACGTGATTGTTGGCAACCGTTAGTGAAGTATTTGAGTTGTTTTCTAATTTTGAATCAAATTAGTTTTCTGTATTGTTCAGGGAAATAACATAAAAAACAGTGTGTTTAAGTGAAACCACAAAGTAACTGTTGTAGTTTTTTAGATTATTTATGAAAAAGGGATGCCTTTAAAATTTACGGCAGAGGAATACGCCGATTCTCTCCAACCTCTGTTGATAACTTTGTGCAATTGTCTGGAACTTAAAAAAACAAGTTTGGCCAAGTAGTTAATAAATTAAATTTTTTATCAAATAATAATCTTTGCTTCTCTGGATGTTCTAGAGATCTTCTGCAGATACATTTCTGGGGAATGTTTTATTAGATTCTGTTTTATTAGATTCACCAGACCAATAACAGCAAAATCGTGCCTTACATTAACCACGTACAGTTTTGCGATGGCTTCATATTAGCGAAGTTGCTAGATTTCAGGCATAATCTTTTATTAGCCTTTATTAGCCGTAACTCCGTAACTAAACATTTGCGGGCCCATGTTTATGAACTTTTGTCTTTAGTTTTATTTGTGGATAAACATAATAAAATATTTGCATATCTTCGTGAATAACCAAGTATAGAGATTCTGCCCGGAGGAAAGAACTTTCAGTGCTGCTTTGCTGGTATTCACTCTATGAATAAACCGGAAAAGGCAAATTTGAACGACGACAACCTCTGGGAACAAGGGAAGAAAATAAAGAACAATTTGGATGATCGAGATCGGCAAATGTGATAGCAGTGGTATCCAGGTACTAAAATATTTAACAACGCGGCGAGTAGAAGTGCTTCATATATTTGAGGAAATGTTTGCTTTTAATTGGAGAGCGTCCTCACGGCACGTATTGGCGCTGACCCTGGTCTGTTATTTGCCAGCACCCCGTGCCCGTTTATTGCTCATACTTTTATCATTCGTTCTGTCCCAGATAGGTCGTGGAAGCGCCGGACAAGTACTGAACTCGCTTTGTTTATAGCCACCGCGACAGCGGGCGGAGTCGGGTGTCACTTAAACAAGAGTCTTAAAAGCTGCACGGTGGCTAGGGGGCCATTAGCTAGCAGGGCAGGGCACCTATCAAAATAAATAGCGGGCCGCCGCTAACTGCGTGCCGGGACAAACCCATTAGAGAAATTTTACTGCAGTTGCAGCAGCTACGGACCCCTTGCCGGTCGTCGAGCAGGGTTCAGCCAATTCCTGGCTACCAGAGGTCTTTGTATCTCCATTACATCAGTCTGCTAAACCCAACACGCCTGACTACAGACGCGACAAAGCCTGCAGGCGGCAGACTTCGGGACTGAAAGAGGATTGCGGACATCGTCAGCGTGTGTCAAACAGTAACGCAGAAGAAATAAAATTGTCTGGAAAAGCCCATAAGCCTTATTTTGTAACAACAGTGGAAACATACTAATAATGAATATAACAATAACAATAATAATAATAATAATAATATAATAAGCACTCCGTCGTCAGGCCACGAGTGGCCTACCGGGACCATCCGACCGCCGTGTCATCCTCAGTCGAGGATGCGGATAGGAGGGGCGTGGGGTCAGCACACCGCTCTCCCGGTCGTTATGATGGTATTCTTGAACGAAGCCGCTACTATTAGGTCGAGTAGCTCCTCAAGTGGCATCAAGAAAAATGGCAACAGCGCATGGCGGCCGGAATGGTCACCCATCGAAGTGCCGACAACGCCCGACAGCGCAACTTCGGCGATCTCATGGGAACCAGTGTATCCACTGCGGCAAGGCCGTTGCCCAATAATAATAATATGCGTCTTCACAAAAAACCAAAACACCCTTTGTTGGAATCAAGAATACGAGACCGCACAAGAAGAAAGAAGAAAGACATTTCAAAATTACAATTGCAACAAATCAGAAGATACACACGAGAAATTTTTCGAACTGCGCAAACAGGCTTCCAAGATTTTAGGACAAATTAAACTAAAATACGTCCGTGAGCAACTGCAGTCAATCTAAGGAAACTTCAAAAACTACAATACACACGATTTCTATAAGAGTTTCGCAAATCGGATTAAAGGGTACTCATCATAAAACCTTTGCTTTCGAAAACAAGATGGTAAATTGGTCCTGACAAATAAAGAAAATTGCCAAGTAGTAGCCACACATTTTTCACAGCTTCTAAAATGGGCAGAACCCAAAGAGAGATTCCCAAAAGTGCAACCAGAAATCTCACCACAGAACTCGTCACCACCAACACAAGAAAAAATTTATGCGCACACCAAGAAACTTAAAAGCAATAAATTATCAAGGGAGAACGGAACTGTATCAAAATACTTGAAAAATTTAGGCCCAAATTCACTCAAAGAAATTCTCAAATAATCCAAAATATCAGGCAAACCGAAAAAATCACGGATGACTTGATGATTGCTCTGATTCATCCACTACATAAAAAAGGTAATAAATCAGATGTAAACAATATAGGGGGATCTCTCTATTACCAGGCACCTACAAAATTCTGTCAGCTTGTCTACTGAACAGAACATACTAGCAATTAGAACCCAAAGTATCAGAATATCAAGCAGGATTCAGACAGAACAGATCATGTCCGGAGGAAACTTTCAACCTCAAAACCATACTCAAAATGCGACCTCTGAGACAAAAACCTGTAGTATGCACATTTGTAGATTTCAAAAAAGCATACTATTCAATAGACAGGCCCTCACCATTCCAAATTTTAGAAGAGAGGGGAGTAGATCCCAAAATACAAGAAATCAAAAAACAAACAGAAACTGGCACGAAATCTAAAGTAAAATTTATGGGAGAGGTCTCTGAACCCTTGAACATTCAAATAGGTTTGAGACAATGTGATTGACGCTTTCCTATTCTGTTCAACGTAGTTCTAGACAAGGTTATGGAAGAATGGGAAGAATAACTCAAGAAATGTGACGTTTGGAAGCCAATATGACTAGGCGTTGCCAAAAACAACCTCTAAATACCACATCTTGCATTTACGGACGACCTAGCGATACTAACAAGGGTGAGCAGACTGCAGTCAAACAGCTGGAAATACTCAAGGAATGTGCAGAAAAGTAGGTTTACAAATTTCAGTTGAAAAAACTGGATTCCCTTCTCAAAACTAGAAACAGCTGGCTTGAATGGTAAAATTAACAGGGTCCCATATTTTAAATATCTTGTAGAAGTAATCGAACCGACAGGAATTGAAAAAAATCTCACAACAACATCGCCTCCAGAAAACTAAAAAAGATTAAGGTTAACGCAAAATCTCGACAACAAAAAATCACTGTCAAAAGGGGCATAAATTCAACACTAAAATACTGTCATACCACCAGTAATCCTCTACGTAAGTGAAACAGTAACACTTAACATAAAGCATCGCGGAGTAGCCGCGCTGTCTATGGCGCCTTATCACGGCCGGCGCCGCTGCCCCCCGTCGGAGGTTCGAGTCCTCCCTCGGGCATGGGTGTGTGTGTTGTCCTTGCGTAAATTACTTTAAGTTAGATTAAGCAGTGCGTAAGCTTAGGGACCGATGACCTCAGCAGTTTGGTCAATTTGGTCCCATAATACCTTACCTAAAATTTATTTTCCTTAACACAAAACAACAACTTGAAGACATCAATAAAGAAGAAAGATAATCAAGAAAATTCTAGGAGGAAGACGTACTCAAGACGATTATAGGCTACAATCAATTAAAACAAGAGAAAAGTTTTCAAACATCGAAATTCTTTGGTCATCTCAGCCGACTACCTGAAAATCTTTTGACGAAGAGAATAATAGATTACGTTACCTCACTTAAGAATTCCACAACTTGACTGAATGAAATTCAGAAGGACCTAAATAATGCAAACAAAAGATTAGCGGACATTCTAGTAAGAGACACCTTCAGACACAAAGTAGACAAATGAGAAGTTATATCAGAGCAACCAAAAGATGAACAACAGTCCAGAAGTGTTTGGATGAGCGTAAACAAGCATTTTCGGAAAGAATTAAAGCATATTGGAAGAACAAGAAGTACTCAAAGAAAAATTTATTATTTGCTTAACGTCTTCTATTTCTGGGGTGAATTCGCCAGTAATAACAATAATAATGATAATAATAATAAAACGGAGCAAGTCTTTGTAATGGACACAATTTCCTCGACTATGTATATGTGGTGTCTGTTATAATTGAGGCGAGACACTCACCAATATCTTCAGTGCAGATGAGCACCACATTCGAACTACACTCCTGGAAATGGAAAAAAGAACACATTGACACCGGTGTGTCAGACCCACCATACTTGCTCCGGACACTGCGAGAGGGCTGTACAAGCAATGATCACACGCACGGCACAGCGGACACACCAGGAACCGCGAATGGCGCTAGATGCGCAGCATTTGTGCACCGCCGCCGTCAGTGTCAGCCAGTTTGCCGTGGCATACGGAGCTCCATCGCAGTCTTTAACACTGGTAGCATGCCGCGACAGCGTGGACGTGAACCGTATGTGCAGTTGACGGACTTTGAGCGAGGGCGTATAGTGGGCATGCGGGAGGCCGGGTGGACGTACCGCCGAATTGCTCGACACGTGGGGCGTGAAGTCTCCACAGTACATCGATGTTGTCGCCAGTGGTCGGCGGAAGGTGCACGTGCCCGTCGACCTGGGACCGGACCGCAGCGACGCACGGATGCACGCCAAGACCGTAGGATCCTACGCAGTGCCGTAGGGGACCGCACCGCCACTTCCCAGCAAATTAGGGACACTGTTGCTCCGGGGTATCGGCGAGGACCATTCGCAACCGTCTCCATGAAGCTGGGCTACGGTCCCGCACACCGTTAGGCCGTCTTCCGCTCACGCCCCAACATCGTGCAGCCCGCCTCCAGTGGTGTCGCGACAGGCGTGAATGGAGGGACGAATGGAGACGTGTCGTCTTCAGCGATGAGAGTCGCTTCTGCCTTGGTGCCAATGATGGTCGTATGCGTGTTTGGCGCCGTGCAGGTGAGCGCCACAATCAGGACTGCGTACGACCGAGGCACACAGGGCCAACACCCGGCATCATGGTGTGAGGAGCGATCTCCTACACTGGCCGTACAACACTGGTGATCGTCGAGGGGACACTGAATAGTGCACGGTACATCCAAACCGTCATCGAACCCATCGTTCTACCATTCCTAGACCGGCAAGGGAACTTGCTGTTCCAACAGGACAATGCACGTCCGCATGTATCCCGTGCCACCCAACGTGCTCTAGAAGGTGTAAGTCAACTACCCTGGCCAGCAAGATCTCTGAATCTGTCCCCCATTGAGCATGTTTGGGACTGGATGAAGCGTCGTCTCACGCGGTCTGCACGTCCAGCACGAACGCTGGTCCAACTGAGGCGCCAGGTGGAAATGGCATGGCAAGCCGTTCCACAGGACTACATCCAGCATCTCTACGATCGTCTCCATGGGAGAATAGCAGCCTGCATTGCTGCGAAAGGTGGATATACACTGTACTAGTGCCGACATTGTGCATGCTCTGTTGCCTGTGTCTATGTGCCTGTGGTTCTGTCAGTGTGATCATGTGATGTATCTGACCCCAGGAATGTGTCAATAAAGTTTCCCCTTCCTGGGACAATGAATTCACGGTGTTCTTATTTCAATTTCCAGGAGTGTATTACGGGGATCGGTGAAGTGGCGCGAGCAATGTGGATAATGGGCAGGTGTTATTACTTTAATAATGCGTGGATAAGTTGAGAATTTGGGAGTGATGGGAGGCCTGATAGGGTATCCTGTGCTGTTGCAATGACCACTGTGCCTGGTTGTCTTAGTGGTCAGAGCATTTGCCTCGTAAGCAGGAGACCCGGGTACGAATCCCGGTCTGGCACAGAATTTTAACTTTCCCCACTGGTTTCAATCAGTGCCCACTTCCTGCCCGTATCTGTAGTTCGTTTGTGTCTTAGCAGTAATCCTAGTCGGGAAAGGGGACCTATAGCTTAAAGTGGGATCCCAAATACATGCAGTTAATGGCTAATCTTAACAACATTGAGAAGTGAAGTCTAGATTAGATGAAGACTGAAAATTTCGGTTTCCGACCGATATTCCACCCAGCAACGCCTAGTTTTCAAATCCCTACAATTGAGGACTTAAAAATATCGTATCCATCATAAGAAAAACGTAATTTTCAAGTAATCATAAAGATCTCTTGTGTGACACGAGTGTCATCAAGACAGTACAGTACCTCTGTTCTGGCCAAGTATTCTTGTGTTATTCATGTAAGATTTGCACGATGGCCACGATAGTGGACCTCCTCAGTTTTGACAGCCTCGTTCGAAGTAAGTGGGTATTTAACTTTGTACTAGTATTAAGTGGATGGTATAGTTTACTAAGGGATGTCAGCCCACAGCGGATCGTGCAAATTACAGAAAACTTACATCGTACCGACGATATACGCGGGAAATTCATAGTGACACTGTACTGATGACATTGCATCTATTATGTAAGCAAAAAAAACTGTAACTAATATATAAGTCGTGAATCCTAATCCTAGACTGTACGATTCAATTGAACTTCGTCTATTCAGTGAGCAAATATTATCTGTAAATAAAATAAACTATGAAATGAAAAGTTAAAAACTTTATTATTTACGTTTATTATTTACGTTATTTGTTAATATACAGGAATGGACTAATCTGTTTTGTAACGTCAAAACATATCAACAGAACTTTTATATTAAATATACTGCAATTCAAAATGTTTGTGAGTCATTACAATTACGATATTCAACAAAACTAAATCTATAAAAACCGAACGATGAATTTACGTCGTAAAAGAAAAGATAATAATTAATTAAGAAATGCTTTCTTAAAACTACTTAGCAAACTGTGGTGAAAATTTATGTATTTTGCAGGTATATATACTGTACGATATTGAACTGCCGTCGTCTCCAATCGGCTCTCAAAACAGTTTTGTACCGGCCGCCGTAGCTGAGTGGCTCTAGGCGCTGCTGCTACGGTCGACGGTTAGATTCCTGCCTCGGGCACATTATTTCGTGCACCACTACACAAAAAAACAACGAGAATAAACGGAAGATAAACGAAACTTGAATTTTGATTTACAAGAATGTTACAAAAACATCCTAACACAATATTTGAGGGATTTGGATTAAAATTTCCCCATCAGAAGTAGTCGTTAATTTACTATTTTTTGGTTTAAGAGACTTCACACTACGAAGGAATTATCCGAATGGGATTGAAATCAGCAGATGTGATGACAAACAAATGATTACAATTCCGGAAAAATTGGATAATTCATTCAAGAGAAAGAGCTTCACAAACTGAGCAAGTCAGTAACGCGTTGGTTCACCTCTGGCCCTTATAAAGCAGTTATTCGCCTTAGCATTGATAGATACTGTTGGATGTCGTGCCGGATTCTGTCCAACTGATGCGTTAGATGGTCAAATTCCCGACTTGTTTGTAGGTCCCTGCCCATAATGCTCTAAAGTTATCAGTTGTATCAGTTGTTCGGAGACCCGACGATCTTGTTGGCTAAGTTAGGTTTAGGCAAGCATGAAGACAAAGCTGTAGACACTCTTACCGTGTGCAGGCGGGCATTATCTTGCTGAAATGTAAGTCCAGAATGGCTTGCCATGAAGGGCAACAAACGGGGCGTACAGTATCGTCGACGGATCGCTGCTCTGTAAGGGTCTACGAATGACAAACAAAGAGGCCATGCTATGAAACTAAATGGCATCCCAGGCCACCACTCCTGGCTGTATGGGCGACAGTCAGATAGGTATCCGACCGCTGTCTATGGCGCTTCCAGACACGTCTTTAGTCTGGAATCTGACGTGTCTTTTGCTTGTAATCTCACTGACTGAACTAGAATAGTCTTCAGTGATTGTGATCGCTTCGAAATTAGCCCAGATGACGAGCGAAGACGTGTCTGGAATCGACCTAGAAAGCGATGGCATATAAACCTGCATGTCACTGGCTATACGGCCTCAACATAGAAGAAACTGTCTGAGGTGTGACCTCTTTTCTTTGAAATGACTTTATCACTTTGTGAAGCTGTTTAACTTGAATAAATCATCCATTTTTTTTTTCGAGACTGAACTTATTTTTTTATCTTTACACGTGTGTACATCTGCTACTTCACATATACCGATTTCATTCCCATTTGGATAACTCCTTCGTGGAGCGTCGTTTTTTATGTCACAAATGTACTTCTCAGTATCTTTAGATAAATTTGGAAACATACGTTTAGCGCGTAAGCAGCTGTAGAAAGATCGTGTTGGAAAGTTGTAACTTCAACGTTGAAGGATGTCTTGATTTCTAAGAATTCTGCTGCGTGACTGACTGGTCGCACTTTCTCGCGTTTGCAGTAGACTTGTTGAATTGCTTATTGCGCTAAACACTTGCATCGATTACCCAGTCACCTTCGTAGGTGCAGCGAGTTTTGGTAATCGTGTGAGGTAGCAGTATAGACTCCAACTAGACTGAGCACACACGTTGTAGTGGACGAACGAAATATTCAAGACAAACTACGGAATTACAGGTTGTCACAGTCGGGATATATTTTGTCTCCCCTCCGAATAGCTGAGCAGATAACGATACCTTATAAATGATCAGACCTATTGGCACTCAATACAGTATTTCCGTTTGGAGAAGAAGATTATTAGGTATCGATATTCTGTTATCGACGGAATCATTACTAAAGGATATCAGGGAAGCTTTGTCACGAGATCCCAGATCATCTGTCTGATACCACATCATCTGGTGTCTCGCCTGAGGCACTCAGTATCAAAGTGTTAGATGTAGTGGGCATCTTTGCAAGTTGCGAGTAAATAGTACGGGTAACTTTGTTGTTCCGACAGTCAACTGACACTTGAAAGAAATTTTAGGCCGCAAGTTTTATTATGAATTATCTTAGATTGTGACAGCAGGCAGATGGGTCACAGTGGTTCAACCACTTGCTCATATAGTGCTGGACAACAAACGTATTATGTGGAACCATCTCTTTATTCTCAACATAAACCCTCGTCCTACCTCCTATTGCTCTCCACAACTCACGACCTTTCAGAATAAAGGAGCGCACTCCAACTGAATTTCAGGTATGTAAGAAAAACTGAATGTTTCTGAAAAATTAGGCGGTATCGGGACTTGAACTCGAAACCTTGTCTTACACGATCAGTGCTCTTATCCACTGAGCTATGTGACCACGAATCCCACTGCCCCTACTCTTCTCTCCCTCTTTCTCGTACAGGTGCACTTTCACCATTCTTTCTCCCACATATCTTAAGAGAGCAGCGCTCCTTGAAGATAGGATACTTCGAACAAATGGTTTAGCCACAACTTAGGGGAATGTTTTCAGAATGGACTTCTCAGTTTTAATTTGGCACGTGGTTTCGAAACAGAGCACACTTCGCTGCAGAGTAATGGACTTGTTTTGAGTGATAGGTAGCAGCACATGTTGCTAGGCACCGACGAAAGCGAGTCCATCGGTGATGAACGGTTCTTGGATAAAGGGTACATCAAAGGTTATTGTTAATACTGCTGTAAGGTGAGTGGTTGAACCACCGTGACGCATCTGCATGCTGCCACGGCCAAAAAGTTCTTTCAAATGTCAATTGACTGTCGGAACAACAACAAAGTTACGCCGGCAGCTGTGGCCGAGCGGTTCTAGGCGATTCAGTCCGGAAACGCTCTGTTTGCTACGGTCGCAGGTTCGAATTCTGCCTCGGGCATGGATGTGTGTGATGTCCTTAGGTAAGTTAGGTTTAAGTAGTTCTAAGTCTAGGGGACTGATGACCTAAGATGTTAAGTCCCATAGTGCTTAGAGACATTTGAACCATTTTTTGAACAAAGTTAACCGTACTATTTACTCAAGTTGCTTACATGGCACAAGTTGCAAAGATGCCCAGTACATCCAACACTTTGGTACTGAGCGCCTCAGGCGAGAAACCAGATGATGCCTCATCACACAGAAGATCTGGGATCTCGTGACATAGCTGCCCTGAAATCCTTTAGTAATCCTTTCGTCGATATCAGGATATCAATCCCTAATAATCTTCTTTTCCGAACGGAAATATCGCCTTGAGTGCCAGTAGGTCTGATAATTTGTAAGGTATCGTTCGTTATCTGCTCATCTGTTTGGAGGGGCGAAAAAATATATCCCGATTGTGACAACCTGTAAGTCCGTAGCTTGTCTTGAACATATCGTTAATCCATTACAACTTTTGTGCTCTGTCAGAAGCGTGAAGTCGTCTAGTTGGAGTGTATACTGCAACCTCACACGATTACCAAAACTCGCGGCACCTACGAAGGTGACAGGGTAATCGATGCAAGTGTTTAGCGCAACAATTAATTCAACAAGTCTGCTGCAAACGTCAGAAAATGCGATCACTCAATCACGCAACAGAGTTCTCAGAAATCAAGACATCCTTCACCGGTGAAGTTATAACTTTCCACCATAATCTTTCTACATCTGCTTACGTGCTAAACAAATGTCTGCAAATTTATCAAAAAATATTGAGAGGTATACTTCTGACACTACAAAACGAAGCCCCCCGAAGGAATTACCCAAATAGGAATGAAATCAGTATATGTGAAGTAGTAGATGTGAAACACGTGATAAAAAAAATGATTTCAGTCTCGAGAAAAATTGGATGATTTATTTAAGGTTAAAAAGCTTCACAAAGTGAGCAAGTCATTTCTAAGAAAGGAAGCGATACCTCAGTTTTTTCTCTTTTGGGACGTATAGGCAGCGACAGTCAGGTTTGTATGGTACCGCTTTCCAGGGCGACTCCCGGCCCGTATTCGCACGATCTTGATCACACCCCGAAGGCCCACCTGAACGTGGAGAGCCACTGACATGAAAACGATCCTCCTCAAAACGAGAAAACCAGTATGTTGCCATGTTCTGTCAGATGGCCTTATCCCATACACGGCGCAAATGTTTCTAGCTACCTCCACTGCTGTCACCCCTCTACTGAATTCAAACACAGGAACACGTCGGAAATGTTGCGATTTCTCCACGTGACACTCCGTATTCTAGCGTCCACAGCTCACTTCACTATCTCCAAATGACAAAATGACAATACGTAATCTGAAATTAGAAATGAAAAATAAAAGTTGATAAATAAAACCATTGCAAACGGAATACCAACATGCAAAACAAAAACATTACGAACTAATGCACGGACCTAATACATTGATGGCAGTTTGCTATCACCCACAGGTACATGACGATCGTCCTGGACAGTGACGAGCATTGCCTTACAAAGGATGCTAATTATTCTATCTGGAGGTGGCTATGTGATACGTACCGCTGGTCGGAGTGGCCGAGCGGTTCTAGGCGCTATAATCTGGAAGCGCGCGACCGCTACGGTCGCATGTTCGAATCCTGCCTCGGGCATGGATGTGTGTGATGTCCTTATGTTAGTTAGGTTTAAGTAGTTCTAAGTTCTAGGGGACTTATGACCTCAGCAGTTGAGTCCCATAGTGCTCAGAGCCATCTGAACCATTTGATACGTGCCCACGTAAAAACTCGTCGGATCCTTACTGGCTTTTACTTTTCTGGTCGAGAGCATTTGGATAGAGAAGGCTGCTTCTAATTCCACCGCTAAAGTACTTCACTAAGGTGTATTGCTGCGAGATCATTTTGGGGGTTATCATACAAAGGAAGTTATTGTTGAACTACCGTCTACCAGGCTACATCTTCTTATTGGGGAACAAAGTGAGTGAACTTAATTTTGCTATGAATCAACGTTGATAGTGCTCGCAGGAATTCGGCTGCCTTAGCATTTAAGTGTTCCTTTGTTTAAAATTTGTAAACGGAGGGCCCGTAGTTGCTTGTGCGTACTGTGGGTGTTTCTTGTAATTGTAGTTACGCACCGTCTTGGCGGCACCTTTCATTATGTTGCTTTGGTGCTTAACGCCTGAGGCTGCACACTGTTAAGTGTGGGCAACTCAGCGTGTAATAGCTGATGGTCCATTTGGTGAATTCATTCGCGTTCTTTAAAAGTAAAACGGAATGGGGTCAGACCTGAAACGATATCTAAAGTTATATGTATTTAAGATGCTATTGTGTGACATTAACGTTGTTGCTTTCTTCTTTGTTTTGTTTCGGAGCTCTAAACTCTAACGGTATTCTGCCTAGGTAAAATCAGTGGGACGGTATCTAGCCGAATGTAAATAGCGGCTACTGAACATATTTTCTAGCCCAAGTCCTTGTCTTTATTCGCCAGTCAACTAATGGTTATAATTTAAACTATTTTGCATTACTCTTGCAGTTAAAACAATTTTTGATAAGTAGTCTAATAGGCGTTTAGCACTCATTTAAACAATTCTCGATGGTGTTTCTTATTGGCGCCACTGAGCTGTAAGGTGCAGTCAAATGGAAACCGAATACCCATCACAACAGGATGGGCATGGATGTGTGTGCTGTCCTTAGGTTAGTTAGGTTTAAGTAGTTCTAAGTTCTAGGGGACTGATGACCTCAGATGTTAAGTCCCATAGTGCTCAGAGCCATTTGAACCATTTGTTCCATTCAAAAGTAATCACCTTAGGCGATTAGACATATATCCCACAGGGAGACGAGACGATCAATTCCTGTTTTATAGAAGAAGCAACAACAGAAATAGGTGACAGCTTCAAGAGTCGAATGAAAAATTCACCGTCAAAGGATACCAATGATAGGTTTAGCTGATGTCATTGCTATCCTCACTAAGAGTGATGAAGAATTAGAGGATCTGCTAAATGGAATGAACAGTCTAATCAGTGCAGAATATGGACTGAGAGTAAATCGAAGAGAGACAAAAGTAATGAGAATTAGCAGAAACGAGAACAGAGAAAACATACCGTCAGCATTGGTGATAACTAAGTGAAAGTAGTTAAGGACTTCTAATACCGGCCGGAGAAAGGAGGACATAAAAATGAGACTATGCCTAAAAGGCCTTCCAGGCCACGAGAAATCTACTACTATCAAACATAGAGCTTAATTTCAGGAAGAAATTTTTGAAGTTGTACGTTTGGAGCACATCATTGTATGGCAATGAACATGGACTGTGGGAAAACGGGAAGAGATGAGAATCGAAGCATTTGAGGTATGGTGCTACAGGTAAATGTTGAAAATCATGTCGACTGATGAGGTAAACAATGTGGACATTCTCTGCAGGATCGGCGAAGAAAGGAATACACGGAAAACACTGACAGGAAAGGGGACAGCATGGTAGGACATCTGTTAAGATATCACAGAATAACTTCAGTGATACTAGAGGGAGTTGTAGAGGGTAAAATCTGTAGAGGAAGACAGAGACTCGGTTACATCCATCAAGTAAGTGAGGACGTAGGTTGTAAGTGCTACAGGAGAGGAATTCGTGGCCGCCGCATCAAACCAGTTGGAAGACAGATGGCTCAAAAATTATCAGCCCTCTTCTTCGATTGCGTGGGCCCTCTGATCATCGAGTTCTTCGGACGTGGAACCACAATCAATGCGCAGCGCTGTGAAGACACCTTGCAGAATCTCCAACGTGCCATAAAGCCCATACGTCCTGAAATGCTGAAGTATGATACTGTTGCACGATAACGCTGCTCCCAAACTGCCAATCGCAAGCAGGCTACGCTTCAGCGAATTGGTTGGGAAACACTGTAACACCGTCCGTACCACCCGGATCTATCACGGTGTAATATTTATATGTGTGGCGACCTGAAGAGAGACAGGCGTGGACGTCGGACCAGCAAATGCAAGAGGGGTGCGGCTGTGGATCCGTCAGCTGCCGACCGCGTTCTACGAAACAGGAATTAATCGTTTTGTCTCCCAGTGGGGTAAATGTCTTAATGTGTGTGGCGATTAATTTCGAATGGAACGATTGGATTTCATTACAGGTTCTTTTAAAATAATTTTTATAGTGGTCTCATCTGATTTTGGGTGCATTTAAATAATTCTTGATATTGGTTTTCATTGGAGCCTCTCAAGAATTTTGCATTACTGGGGTTTTTAAAATTATCTTCGGTATATGGTCTAATCTGCTTTTGGGCGGATTTAAACAATTCCTTGATTCTGTTTCTTGTTGTCACCTATGTAATATTTTGATTTTTGATGCGTTGCAGTGTAACGCGTTACAGTGTAGTAATCGTATTACGAGTGCACGCTGAAAATTTTTGATGCAAAACCTCTTAAGGATTTTTAAATAAAACAAACGTTAACGACACTCTTCATCTTGTAATTAACGTAAGGTTTTCTGAATAACTTTGCCGGTTGTTTGAAAAGAGGTTTAGGTCCATCTAAATTATAGGGAACATCCCCTTCACAGATTACGTTTATAAAGGTCGCGACGGATAAATCAGTGAATAAATATGGAGCAGTCAGAGAAAACTACGTCCCGTTGGCTACACTTGTGCCAAGAACTCCGTATTTTAGTAGCATAATCATCAATGAAACAAATGTGACTCTATTTCCAGACGTATAGAAAAGTGATAAAATAACGAGCACAGAAATAGCATTAAATGATGAGGTATTTATTTTGGCTAAGACTTCGCATGATAACAGTAGTCTTTTGTATTTAATAGATAGTCAAAACATTCTTGATACATTTATACAAACGAATCTATGGCCTCACGTTCACCTTAATCTGGCGATTCCTGTGGGGTGGGGGAGATCTGGAGAGCACGTGGTCACTGCTCAGTTTCGCAACACAAATGCTCACGTGTACTAAATCCACATGCCGAACAAACTGTTGATAGCATTTTCGTAAGAAGTGTTGTATGTAACTCGTGGTTTCCATCGAGCATGATTTTGGGTGGCTGCATAACTTTGCGTGAAGCGCTTCGAATCAAATCGATTCATTCTTTACCAAATGTACGCTCGATACACTTTTACTGATAATTTAAAAATCCACCACTAATAAAATAATATGGCAAGCCGAAACTGTTAAGGCTTGGGCTACGATTTGAATCTAGGGACCGCGTGGCCGCTACTAACGCAAATCATCTTATTACGCAACTTATTAACTCAAACAAAATTGTAACCAGAACCTAAATGGTAATTCAAAATAGCTAGGAGAAGCCACTGTTGAGATTAAAAATGATTAACACATTCAAATACCTTTTTTTCCTCCGTTCGACGCAAACGTTCTGAAGGAACGTCTGGTGCTTTCCTGTCTTCCGAACAACTCTCTGTAACCGTCGTGCGGAGCCCTATCCGAACCGCCCAAGGTGGTGGGGGAGGCCCATTACCAACTTCTGCTACGAAAAACGTTTTTGCTTTACTCATCTTTGGCCAAGCCCTTCTGTTCCTGCTCTCTGCCTTCCACCTACACCGTTTAAGTAGTTGGTAGAAGATTAGGAAACCCACCACTTCTCTGATCCGTCTGCTACTTCAGTTAATTCATTCACACTTGACTACACACTTTCAGGAAGGGTGAGAAATGGAAATCAGGACACAGGACGTGCTCATAAGACTGAAAAGAAATGTGTCGACCCATATTGTTTTAACATGCATGCAGTTGTCGGAGCAGAGATTAATTAGTTGCATAAAGATTGATTTACTTTTACAATATTATATGTCAGGTAGCAGATTTGTTTTTTGCACTCATTTTTAGTCATGTAAAGACACCTATTGTGGTGTTACAAACTTTATTCTTTATGTATATACATTTGCAGCTCTCTGCCGCTAGAGGGCTACAAATTTTAGTGAGTAACATGACCGTGTGTAACGCAGCTATGTCGGTGTGTGAGAAATAGGGCGCTGTAATCAAGTTTCGAATCCGAAGAGTTTGGCCAAACAAGGAGCACCCTCTCCTGCAGCATAACAGTGCCAGCCTAAACATGAGCGCTACGACATCTGCAGCAAGCCGATGGATGCACTGGGTCCACTGTCATCGATCACACTCCACCCAGTCCTGAATTGGCACCATTTGCTTTCCTTCTGTTTCCAAAAGTTAAAGACCTCCTTCGGGGACTTCACTTTCGTAGTGATGAAGCGGTGAAAGGAAATGTGACGTTGTGGCTCCATGAACAATGGCAAACATACTACAGTTACGTCATCAATAAACTGGTCTCTCGCTCGTCGCCAGGGTGTTGAGGAAAAAATATGTCGTCATGAAGGGTAAAGATGTAGAATATTAATAACATTTGTTTTGTTTAGGAAGCTTTACGAGTTTTTATGCAGAGAATTCGGAAGCATTACTTTTCAGCACAGTTCCGTACTTTAATAAAGATGGTCAGGTTACCAGTGAGTGCTTGAAGTGAACTGATGGTATTATAAGGATATTGCTTAATTTTTGTGCTGAGCCTGGGCTCAGTCATTTACCATGACCCGATCTCCGCAGTCTTTACCGTTTCCGTACAGCGGAAAATTTACGTTTTACTTTTTAATAGCAGAAATCGTGTGTTAATATTCGTATAGTTTGAATGGTCGAACCCTAAGACCATATATTATAGATTGCGTCCTGGACCACTTCCGCCACCAGTACATCAATAAGAGCCTGTCATTAGCGGCAGCCATTGGGTTTCCACTTACACTCTCCAAAGCATTCTACCTGTCACTTTTTAGTGAACCACTGCAGTAGGAGATCCGTATAACGTTTAGTTTCGTACATATACGTTGTGCTATGAAATCGAAAGAAGGGCCTAAGTGTATACTTGAATTCCTAAAGTTTATTGTGACTTTCGACGGAAATACAGACTTTAAACGTCCTACGGAAGTATTGATAAAATTACGGGAAAAAGCACTCTTTGGAAGGTTATATATATCAAATATTTTGCAATACGCCACTTTGGATGGATCTAGTGTCGACCTCGTTATTTTGGTAATCACGGATAAAAAAAGGCCCGCATCTCGTGGTCGTGCGGTAGCGTTCTCGCTTCCCACGGCTGGGTTCCCGGGTTCGATTCCCGGCGGGGTCAGGGATTTTCTCTGCCTCGTGATGGCTGGGTGTTGTGTGCTGTCCTTGGGTTAGTTAGGTTTAAGTAGTTCTAAGTTCTAGGGGACTGATGACCATAGATGTTAAGTCCCATAGTGCTCAGAGCCATTTGAACCATTTTTGATAAAAAAAGGATTATATTGAGTTCAACAGTTTTCAATTTATGACTTGGTGAGTTTGAAGCTGTAATTCACACTGGGAAATTTCAATTTCAGAGTAGTTGACATGAGTCCTTTTCAATTTAAAATTAAGAACAGGTTTTTGACCCGCTTAGAGACATAAGTTTTTGACACACTTAGTGACCTATACCTAAAGAGAATTTCAGCTTGTTTTGCTTGATGTATGTGAGCGCTACTAACTTGAAAGTGATTTTTTTTATCGCTGTAGACAGCCGAGGGCAATAGCAGCTGCATGCAGACAGTACCTACAGTACAAGGTGCCAACTTTTCGTTAGTGTCTTTAGAGAATACGTGACTGTCTAGGCTGAACAAATATGAACTGAAGCCGTGTCTTTTTGATGCAGCGGGAACAAACGTGGTACAGCGTTAAAAGAAATAGAGTGTGAAACAGGTGTAAGTACACATATTTTTATTGGTTGTTGAGAACAGTGCACCGAACAGCGTTACATCAGATTTACGTTACCTGTAGACTAATAATTATAGCTACTAGGAGGAGTTGTTTGGTGGGCGTATGAGTACATGAGGGAAGAGAAAGCCATCAACGTTTATTTTTCCACTGGATAGCTGGTCAGGTATTGCAGTGTGGACACATGGATACAAAATGGTTAGCATATGTTGACAGGGTAGTCCATGTAATGGTATAGTTACGACAAAGAATAAATCATCGTGTAGTAAATTATTTGATGTTAGGGTGGAGTGGTCTCCTGACCTTCATTTCTTACATATTCTGTCCTCACAATCGTATTCTGCACATCAAGACGCTTCATTCGAAACCAAACACGATAAGGTATAGTCAATTATGTATGAATTCATGTAAGCAATATGCAAATCTAATAAGTAAATCGCAAGTGCGCACCGAGGTTGGAAAAGTCGAGGCTGGCGTACACAACATGATGGCCACAGGGATTTTCGTTCTAATGAGGCACCCAGCCCACATCACAGTGGACTGGTTATCTGACCGGTGTACCACGCCAATAGTTAGACTAGGGGCGTAGGGAGAGTTTGATTGGCGAAGGTCAATCCAGGCAGAAAGAGATAGTTGTGTTATTCGTCAGCTGTGAGCGACGCAGGCAGTAGTCGTTGCAGCTCACGGTATTGTGCACTACAGCGTATGCAAACCTTAACAGTAAATTCCATTGCATTTCTCATGCAACAGCATTGACCGTACCTATAAATGTTATTCAAGTTGTGTAGGCGTGGCTCTCAGCCGAGTAAATAACATTCTTAAAGAAAAGGGAGAAAATAACCTTTCCGTACCTTGTAAAATAATAGCATTCCTACCCATAATAGGCAACCTACTGTTCCGAAAACAACCCGGAAATTTATTATTTTATAGGAAAATGTTTCACTCGATTTCTAAGAATTTTTTGCAATAAATAACACTTTTCGTTCGTTAAATGTTTTTCTTATACTAACTAGCAATACTCCAGTACCCAAGTATTCCACTAGCCACGTAAGAATATAGAATATTTTTGTGTCTTTTCCCTACAGCGGACGACTCCAGAAGATATATGTTGCTGAATGTTTTCCAAGCATTTCTTGTTGGTACATTAGGAGCGTCTGTCTGACTTCTGTAGTAGTGTGAGGTGGAAATTGTTTCTTGCAGGAGCCAAAGGGTACTTGTTGGATCAATCGATTGCGCATTTTGACAAATTAAAACCCACACACTCACAAGGTGTTTGTTGGAAGACTGTTTGAAACACAGAAAAAACAGCCAACACAATTATGTCGGATATATTAAGACACCACGCATAAAAATATCTGCACTTATACCTGTTGCATCGGCCTCAGAAAATAATGCAGGAATCCAAGATAAAGCAGGAATTGCCGATTTTCTTTTAGCACTCGACACCACGATACCGTGCTCTCTATGTGCGCAGTAGTTATGTGCGTTTTGTTGGCCACCTTTTACAGTTCACAGTTGGCTTCAGCGGACGCTTTTATGCACCTCTTAACCTGTAAATGACTACTGGGGCAGCTGCTAATATAGGAGTGGTTACGGAGTCTGGACGGCAGGCAGCGCGTGTGAGTACCTCGCTCAGCCGCTGCGCCATGGAGCGCCCCCCGGCGTCATCTGGCGGCAGGCGTCGCGGCGCCGCTCATGTCGCTGTCTCAGGGGCGAAGACGACCTGCAACCCGCCCCCTGCCGCCCTCGGTCGAGCTGCAACAAGGAACAAAGGAGGCGTGCTGCATTAATCACAGCGCGGAGGGGACATTCAGGGATGTGGATAATGCACAGTAAACATTGGTACTAAGAAAGAGTTAGTACACACGGACTTCCACGTGCATGTGTTGGCGAAAAGCAGCATAGTTTTCTTATTCGTTAGTCAATATGTTTTACGAAAATTTCCTCCCGAATCTGATAATATTTTTGTTAACCACTAGCCACTAGGATTACAACACCGTTGAGAGGCGTCGACATCGGCTTGGCCTTTTGCTCACATTTTTAATCAACGTAGAATTGTAACATGTGTAAACAATCAAATCCTGTTGTTATTGTTGTGGTATTCACTCGAGAGACTGGTTTGATGCACCTCTCCATGCTACTCTATCCTGTGCAAGCTTTTTCATCTCCCAGTACCTACTGCAACCTACATCCTTCTGAATCTGTTTAGTGTATTCATCTCTTGCTCTCCCTCTACGATTTTTACTCTCCACACTGCCCTCCAATATTAAATTGGTGATCCCATGATGCCTCAGAGTCTGTCCTACCAAACGATCCCTTCGTCTAGCCAAGTTGTGCCACAAATTTCTCTTCTCCCCAATTCCATTCAATACCTCCTCACTAGTTATGTGATCTACCCATCTAATCTTCAGCATTCTTCTGTAGCAACACATTTCGAAAGCTTCTATTCTCTTCTTGTCTAAACTACTTATCGTCCACGTTTCCCTTCCGTACATAGCTACACTCAATACAAACACTTTCAGAAACGAGTTCCTGACACTTAAATGTATACTCGTTGTTAAGAAATTTCTCTTCTTCAGAAACGCTTTCCTTGCCATTGCCAGTCTACATTTTATATCCTCTCTACTTCGACCATCATCAGTTATTTTGCTCCCCATATAGCAAAACTCCTTTACTACTTTAAGCGTCTCATTTCTTAATCTAATACCCCCACCGTCACCCGATTTAATCCTGTATGCTTAATTAATGAGAACACGAAAAACGAGTGGTTACAAGATTCGGTAAATGCTCTAGCTAATTTCATCCTGTTTACAACCATCTTTAACCTATGAGAAGTTGAAAATACCGCTTCAGTTGTAAATTAATTGACAGGACTCTCTGTTCTGCGCTCATAGGCAGCACACCGCGTCTGGTACACGCGGCGCTCGGGGACCACACAATTGCAGCGATACCTGAAGACGGACTTATAACAGTCCGAAACCGGGCGTGCGAAAATAAAGTAAATTACAACTGAAGCGGTATATTCAACCTGTGCTATAATGCTCAGCTGCGGATGTTCTACCAACAGGATTGTTTGCATCTTTAACCTGTTTTCAGTACTAATTTTTCTGTCTAATACATCTGCATGTGAGAGCTGTTCCTGGAACTACCTATAGAGTCCTCTGAACTTGCGACTCTCACGGATCTGACACCAGTGGGCCATCATAACTTCCTTTCAGCAGGCGACCATGCGGCGTGACCAGAAGAATCTGGCACTCACCGGACCGTGGCTAAGCCGCTTACAGCGGGAACAAAAGTGGACCTGTGGCCGCAGTTTCGACGAAACGTGCTCCGCTCAATAGTGTACGCATGCATGACATCAGGGCGAAGCGAGCTGTCTCCATTAGCCATAGCGAAAGCAGTGTCGGTGGCTACTATCCTAAAGAGCAGACATTCCGCTGGAAGGCAGCGGGATACCTAAGTCAAATAATGTTTCGAGAATACTAAATGTTCAAAAGTGTGTGAATATCTAAGGGAGCTCAGATAGAAACCCAGTTCTAAGCAAAGAAGGATAGCAGAAAGGTGCAAGGAGTATATAGAGGGTCCATACAAGGGCGATGTTCTTGAGGACTGTATTATGGAAATGAAAGAGGATAAAGATGAAGTTGAAATAGGAGATATAATACTGCGTGAAGAGTTTTATAGAGCACTGAAAGACCTAAGTCGAAACAAGGCCTCGGGAGTAGACAACATCCCATTTCGACTACTGACAGCCTTGGGAGAGCCAGGCCTAACAAAACTCAACCATCTAGTGAGCAAGATGTATGAGACAGGCGAAATACCCTCAGACTTCAAGAAGAATATAATAATTCCTCTCCCAAAGAAAGCAGGTGTTGACAGCTGTGAAAATTATGGAATTATCAGTTTAATAAGCCACGGCTGCAAATTACTAAAACGAATTATTTACAGACGAAAGGAAAAACTGGTAGAAGCTGACCTCGGGGAAGATCAGTTTCCATTCCATAGAAATGTTGGAACACGTGCGGCAATACTGACCATAAGAAGTATCTTAGAAAATACACTCCTGGAAATTGAAATAAGAACACCGTGAATTCATTGTCCCAGGAAGGGGAAACTTTATTGACACATTCCTGGGGTCAGATACATCACATGATCACACTGACAGAACCACAGGCACATAGACACAGGCAACAGAGCATGCACAATGTCGGCACTAGTACAGTGTATATCCACCTTTCGCAGCAATGCAGGCTGCTATTCTCCCATGGAGACGATCGTAGAGATGCTGGATGTAGTCCTGTGGAACGGCTTGCCATGCCATTTCCACCTGGCGCCTCAGTTGGACCAGCGTTCGTGCTGGACGTGCAGACCGCGTGAGACGACGCTTCATCCAGTCCCAAACATGCTCAATGGGGGACAGATCCGGAGATCTTGCTGGCCAGGGTAGTTGACTTACACCTTCTAGAGCACGTTGGGTGGCACGGGATACATGCGGACGTGCATTGTCCTGTTGGAACAGCAAGTTCCCTTGCCGGTCTAGGAATGGTAGAACGATGGGTTCGATGACGGTTTGGATGTACCGTGCACTATTCAGTGTCCCCTCGACGATCACCAGTGGTGTACGGCCAGTGTAGGAGATCGCTCCCCACACCATGATGCCGGGTGTTGGCCCTGTGTGCCTCGGTCGTATGCAGTCCTGATTGTGGCGCTCACCTGCACGGCGCCAAACACGCATACGACCATCATTGGCACCAAGGCAGAAGCGACTCTCATCGCTGTAGACGACACGTCTCCATTTGTCCCTCCATTCACGCCTGTCGCGACACCACTGGAGGCGGGCTGCACGATGTTGGGGCGTGAGCGGAAGACGGCCTAACGGTGTGCGGGACCGTAGCCCAGCTTCATGGAGACGGTTGCGAATGGTCCTCGCCGATACCTCAGGAGCAACGGTGTCCCTAATTTGCTGGGAAGTGGCGGTGCGGTCCTCCACGGCACTGCGTAGGATCCTACGGTCTTGGCGTGCATCCGTGCGTCGCTGCGGTCCGGTCCCAGGTCGACGGGCACGTGCACCTTCCGCCGACCACTGGCGACAACATCGATGTACTGTGGAGACCTCACGCCCCACGTGTTGAGCAATTCGGCGGTACGTCTACCCGGCCTCCCGCATGCCCACTATACGCCCTCGCTCAAAGTCCGTCAACTGCACATACGGTTCACGTCCACGCTGTCGCGGCATGCTACCAGTGTTAAAGACTGCGATGGAGCTCCGTATGCCACGGCAAACTGGCTGACACTGACGGCGGCGGTGCACAAATGCTGCGCAGCTAGCGCCATTCGACGGCCAACACCGCGGTTCCTGGTGTGTCCGCTGTGCCGTGCGTGTGATCATTGCTTGTACAGCCCTCTCGCAGTGTCCGGAGCAAGTATGGTGGGTCTGACACACCGGTGTCAATGTGTTCTTTTTTCCATTTCCAGGAGTGTATATTAAGGAAAGCCAAACGTACGTTTGTAGCATTTGTAGACTTAGAGAAAGCTTTTGACAATGTTGGCTGGAATACTCTCTTTCAAATTCTGAAGGTGGCGGGGGAAAATACAGGTAGCGAAAGGCTGTTTACAATTTGTACAGAGACTAGATGGCATTTGTAAAAGCCGAGGGGCATGAATGGGAAGCAGTTATTGGGAAGCGAGTGAGACAGGATTATAGCCTATTTCCGATTTTCTTTAATCTGTATATTGAACAACCAGTAAAGTAAGCAAAAAAAATTCAGAGTGGGAATTAGAATCCATGGAGATGAATAAAACTTTGAGGTTCGCCAATGACATTGTAATTCGGTCAGAGACAGCAAAGGACCTGAAAGAGCAGGTGAACGGAATCAACAGTGTCTTGAAAGGAGGATATAAGATGAACATCAACAAAAGCAAAACGATGATACTGGAATGTAGCCTAATTAAATCGGGTGATGCTGCGGGTAGTAGATTAGGAAATGAGGCGCTTAAAGTAGTACATGAGTTTTGCTGTTTTTGCTATTTGGGGAGAAAAGTAACTGATGATGGTCGAACTAGAGAGGATATAAAATGTAGACTGGCACTGGAAAGGAAAGCGTTTGTGAAGAAGAGAAATTTGTTGACATCGAGTACAGATTTAAGTGTCAGGAAGTCGAAATGGTTCAAATGGCTCTGAGCACTATGGGACTTAATATCTGAGGTCATCAGTCCACCAGAACTACTTAAACCTAACTAATCTAAGGACATCACACACATCCATGACCGAGGCAGGATTAGAACCTGCGATCTTAGCGGTCGCCTGGTTCCAGACTGAAGCGTCTAGAACCGCTCGTCCACAGCGGTCGGCTGTCAGGAGGTCGTTTCTGAAAGTATTTGTATGGAGTGTAGCCACATATGGAAGTGAAACGTGGACGGTAAATAGTTTATACAAGAAGAGAATTGAAGCTTTCGAAATGTGGTGCTACAGAAGAATGCTGAAGATTACATGGGTAGATCACATAACTAATGACGAGGTATTGAAAAGAATCGGGGAGAAGAGGAGTTTGTGGCACAACTTGACTAGATGAAGTGATCGGTTGGTAGGACATGTTCTGAGGCATCAATGGACGCCAATTTAGTGTTGGAGGGCAGCGTGGTGTGTAAAAATCGTAGAAGGAGACCAAGAATACACAAAGCACATTCAGAAGGATGTAGGTTGCAGTAGGTACTGGGAGATGAAGAAGCTTGCACAGGATATAGTAGCATGGAGTGCTGCATCAAACCAGTCTCTGGACTGAAGACCACCACAACAACAATCTAAGGGGCCCAACTGCTGAGGTCATTGGTCTCTAGACTTACACACTACTTAAACCAACTTATGCTAAGAACAGCACACACACACACGCCCTAGGGACGACTCGAACCCCTGGCAGGAGGGGCTGTCGAGAATACTCCGCGGAGTACGACCTCGGAGTTCTTCTGTTTCCAGAGATCCTACGAGCAGGACTCGAACCCCCGGTGGGAGGGACCGTCGAGAATACTGCGCGGAGTACGACCTCGGAGTTCTTCTGTTTCCAGAGATATTACGAGCAGGACGAATTACCGCCACACCGAGGGAATCGGGCCAGCCGGCCGCCGCTTCGTGCAGAAGCTGCTGATTGGTTGGTCCACAGTTAACTCTCCAGCCGTTGAAAGGACGTTTTGGCGGTGCCCTGATACTGGCCGGAGAGACGTGAACGCTGCTCCAAGTCTAGATAGGAAGCCAGAGAGGCAACAGCTCCCCAGTCTTATTCCGGGACGACAAGTGACTTGGCCATTCGTCTTTTCAGTCCTTAAGTTTTGCTTTCAGAACGGCATCCGCTACAATGGAGCGCGGATCTTAAAGCACAGCCGCTGTGTGGGCAATTCTTCCCACGCGTAATGCGATCCCCGACGGAACTCAGAGCCGCAACGTCGGCCGTCACGCACGCTAAACCAACGGTGATAAGACGGCACTGTAATGCGAGAGACTGTCACAGAAGCGTGAAATTGTTTGAAGAGGGCTAAATTCACGTGGATTCCCAGTACCTGTGCAGTGTGCAAGCATGCTTGTCTCATTTCTATTCCTGTGAGCGTCATGGGTCGAACAATCACTCATGTTATTAATGGCGGAGATAGCCACAAAGTTACTGACGCTAAACGTACGTGATCTTCTTTTCCATAACATACCGATTATGGGTTTTGTCCTCCACTGATTTTGTTTTTTTACCCAACTGTCAGTTTATGAACTTTAAGTTAGTACCATTTTGTAGGTGACTGACATTTGGATATTAATAATCCAGCGACTTGCGCTGGTGGATGAATCTGTATTATTCTGCATTAATTCACTTTTGCTTCACTGTCAAATCATCAATTTAACTTTTTGTCTTACTGAATAAGTAGCAGTGCTTGAAGAGTTTCTCAACAGAATAAATCTCAATCGTTCTGATAGGAGCTAAGCAGACGTTTAGTAACCGTTGATTCTAAAGATACCACTTACATGTCAGCGAGAATAAGCCTATGAAAAGAAACGGTCTAAAATTATTCACTCACACATGACAGGAAAACGTTGATTATTGATTTTATTAAAACTAATTTTGCCTGTAATATTTGTAAGCATGAACTAGTATTGGAAATCAGCTACCTATAATATATTTGAAGTATTCCATTTTCATGTGCTGCGTGTTTGAAGAAAGTACTCTGCCATTGTGAAAAACAGATGGTAGCAGAAAGTTCGACCTTGAATCCTGTGTAAAACAGTCTACCCTCAAAAAGTGGTTGATATTGCAGAGAGACGGTGAACATTTAAGCCAGGCAACACCCTCTCTTACGGACAACTAAAGTTAGTGTCACGCCAGGCTCACCCTGTGTGGAGCGAACGAAATGCAAGCATGAAAGCAAATGCAAGTGTCTATTATGGACGTCTGATGCAGGAGGGTCAGCGTATAAGTGAGTTTCAACTTGTCAGAATAATCTATTTCCGGGAAATTGGCTTGTGTAGTAGGCCATTTAGGCTTGCACATGCTGTTTTGCTACACTCAAAGTGTGTGTGTGTGTGTGTGTGTGTGTGTGTGTGTGTGTGTGTGTGTGTGCGTGCGTGTGTCTGTGTGTGTGTAACAAATCGATGGCAGAGATTCCTACATACAACGGTACCACACAATGTGGTAACACCGTGAGAAATGACAACAGGTGTTTCTCTACGATTCAAAATGAATTTATTGAAACTGACATTAGCCATTAAACCCTATGAACTTGCACACGGTAATTGATTACCGGTGTCGTTCCATACAACGCGTAATCGTTTATCAGGACTTGAAGAACAAACTATGCACCAACTATGAGTCCTTCAGAGAAAATGAATGGGGCCTTATTGTAGGAAATTTAATGTAGCTAAATTTTGTACTCGAATGAGGTTTCGCTAAAACCAGGTGTATTCGGGTTACTGTATATAAGATCAAGATTTCGGGATAATGGCATTCCCTCTTTCCACAAAAATTTTAGACTCCACGAGTTATTTTCTACATTCGACAATTTTTGGTATTCATTGACTGGCCTTATTGCACCACTGGCTGAGCCAAGCACTTAAAAACTGTAAAACTAACGTTTGCGTAAATCTTACCTACAATTTTCTGAATTTTAAAAGCATTAAATAACTAATTAGATCGCTGTATTCGTCAGGCCTTCTGCCTACGAAATTACTGACGTTGTAAGGATTAAGTTTGGATCGAAGTGTCAGCATATTAGTTTTAGCCTAACGTGTACAAAAATTCTTTTTTCTTCCAGTTCTGTCACGGCCCCGCGTAAATTAATAATGTTAATGAAATAGCCGACTACGTTGGTGGCGTAACAGCCTAATTAATAGAGACTGAAAATGATCGTAAACTGGGAATTGTTGGCGTAGTCGCAAATTTTTGTACAGTGGTAAGAGGACTGCCAAGATCAACTTGCTAGAAAACGTGACTGTTGAAGGATGAGTGGTGGGGGCTGGGGTGGGGTGAAGACTAGTTTGAAGGTCACTTTTGTACTACTTTCTTGAATAACTCGAACACCGCGGCCACGTATGTAAACGGTTTATACAAAATTTAGCTCCATTAAATCCTACAAATGCTTACTGTTCATTTTTGTCTGTAGGATTGCGTGTAGTAAGCAAGGGGAAATCAAAATGCTGTTGTGGTTTTTGAAAGCCAGATACAGAATTGCATAAAATTATATCGGTAGGAGTAGCTGAATCGCCCTGTAGAGAGGTGGACCTGTTTAAGTCGAATGATCAACGGCGACTCCTGTGGGCTGGTTTGACCACTTTCGCGCTGTTGTTAAGAAACACAAAACGTCTGAGACTGCAGTCATCACATAAAAATTTTCGTTTCATGTTAAGTGAGAAAATGTAATGTTTCAGACGTGTCCAACTTAACAATTTGACTGCGGACGTCTGCTGAGTTTCGTCCGTGGACACCGACTATGGTTTTAGCTGGTCAAGATGTTAGAGCATTTGCTTGTTCGTAGCTGGATAACTTGATGAAAGCTGTTCAGGAACACTTTAGTTTATAATTCCGGCCAAAGTGCCGTCTTCCAACCTAGACCTTCTCTCTCTTTCCTACGGTTTAACTCGTAAGGCGTCCGCTGTATTCATGATTTCGCAAATTAATTTTTTTTTAATTTTGTTGCCGGATGCTCTTCCCGTCGCCACAGTTGTCAGTTAGCCTGAGAAGCGAATTCTTGTCCGCAACCTGTCTGTGAATAGTGTAAATTTTGTTCTGCACGTTACTTATTTTAACTGTATTTATATCGTTTTTTCTCTGACAAATTGGGGAAAAGGTATCATTTGCTTAAAAGAGCGCGGAAAACTACCAGACAACCACACTGGAATCTGGTCGGTGAATCAGACGAACGTTCGTCAATCCGCCGCGTGAGTTGGATGCGCATCTAGTTCAACTCTCTGTTTCGCAAGCTGATGGCAGAATAGACAGACAGCTGGAAATTGATCACCATTTATGGGGTCCGCAAACTCATATATTCCTAGAAACCGAGGAAAGAAATTGTTATTACTGCCTCTTATATATCCATAAGCTAAGCGCCGTAGTACATAAGCTGCGTTGGCGTAGCGACCAAGGTATCTGACTGGGTAGCATTGAAACAGTATTACATTCCCCATTGCACCCTACAGTTTTTTTTCCATTTTTATTCTTTCTGTTCGGAAATTTGTAGTAATTGGAGGCCTAGTAAGATAAGTAAATCAATAACAGCAAGAGAGGCAAATACATTTCTCAAACGATTTGGATTGGTAAAGAATTATAATTTAATCCTGGGTACTTCACAACCGCTGTTTCACTTATTACGTTACATGTCCTCAGTTTCCTTCGAACAATTATTTCGATGATACTCGGCACACAAACATTCGAAGCAAATACATTCGCAGCACGAAGAACATCAGACGAATGATGTCTTCCCGCACCTACATCGCTCCTTCCAAATATTCGGCGGAAAACAGACTTTATATACAATTAAATATATTTCTTTTTCGAGAATTAATTTTGATGCAGACCACACTTACAATTAGATTGTCTGAAAAATCGGTATTGAAAGCTGATCATGAATTATGCTGTGAATCGTTATTGCATCGGTGCGGCTGTTCATTTCGCGTTGGGTTTCCGGCAGATAGCAATTTTGAAGCCTGGAAATAAAGTTTTAAATTGATGATAAAAATAAACGTCAAGTGGCTGGCACACATGTGCGCAGTTTTGCGATATTACTTCTACCGAGCAATTCGTTCAACCCTCATCATCTATAAACATTCTATTATACATGATTATATTCGTTTGTCCACTTCAGGAAGCCAATATCAGAGAAAAAATGTTATCAGTAACGAATGGTTTTGCAACGTTCAAAAGATATGTTTTGTAAATAGACTTTGTCAATTTTCCAGATGTAGGCCAAGTGATGAGTACATATTTAACGAGTAGGGTATACAAATGACCACTTCTACACGCCCTGGACCAAAATAATTAGTTTCTTGTAACCACAGGAAACGTTTAGGCAGTTATTTTCCTATCCGCTTTGATGAAATATTGCGCCTTTTAAGAATGTGTTATTTTATTTACAATACCAACTGCTACAAGGGTTCGTTTCTCTTCCTTATGTGATAATTGTAATTCTGTAGTAGCTCCTATTCGCAGCAGTTCTTCGTTGGAACCGTTTTCACACAACGAGGCTTATAATTTTAGTTCTTTACTAATTCAAATCATTTGAGAACATTATTTGTCTTCTTTGTTATCATTGCATATTGATATATGCACTTTATTGAACCTCCTACTGCTATCAGTTTCGATGTGGAAAACACAAATGGAAAAAAATGCTGAATACATCTGGGAATCTCTATCCAGCTGCCTTGGTCGCTAGGCTAACGGCGCTGTCGTTGAATAGTGACAGTTGTGATATTCTCTTTTCTCGATTTCAAGAAAAGTATCCGTTTTTGAATCTCTTATATGATGCGAAATACTCAGTTTTTGGTTATCTGTTGACTCCGTCAGGTTTGAGTCCATTACACGTCATGAACTTTAGGTTGCTTTTCTACAAACGGGGGTGGGTTGGAGAGATGTTGATCGAAAACATCTTAGCGTCTATCATTACACAATTGTACACAAGCGACCTGCCTACAGAATACGAGCCGTATTGGTTGGACGTGGCTGAGGCCCTCCCGTTGTCATCACGTTTTTAATTACATGACATCTCTCAGTCTCTCTGGATCACCTTCAGATCAAAGTGGTTGCTTCAGACGTCCGCCATATCTGTATCAGAACTTCCACACTGGTAACCAGTATTGTTGGAGATGTTGCCAAGCCTTCGAAGGCTATACTCGAACACATATTCACGGTATTCAGACACTGATGGCCCAATATGCAAGTTATCGATGTATCTGATTGTCTTTACTTGAAGTGGGTGTGGAATCTGATCTACATCTACATCTACATCCATACTCCGCAAGCCACCTGACGGTGTGTGGCGGAGGGTACCTTGAGTACCTCTATCGGTTCTCCCTTCTATTCCAGTCTCGTATTGTTCGTGGAAAGAAGGATTGTCGGTATGCCTCTGTGTGGGATCTAATCTCTCTGATTTTATCCTCATGGTCTCTTCGCGAGATATACGTAGGAGGGAGCAATATACTGCTTGACTCTTCGGTGAAGGTATGTTCTCGAAACTTTGACAAAAGCCCGTACCGAGCTACTGAGCGTCTCTCCTGCAGAGTCTTCCACTGGAGTTTATCTATCATCTCCATAACGCTTTCGCGATTACTAAATGATCCTGTAACGAAGCGCGCTGCTCTCCGTTGGATCTTCTCTATATCTTCTATCAACCCTATCTGGTACGGATCCCACACTGCTGAGCAGTATTCAAGCAGTGGGCGAACAAGCGTACTGTAACCTACTTCCTTTGTTTTCGGATTGCATTTCCTTAGGATTCTTCCAACGAATCTCAGTCTGGCATCTGCTTTACCGACAATCAACATTATCTGATTATTCCATTTTAAATCATTCCTAATGCGTACTCCCAGATAATTTATGGTATTAACTGCTTCCAGTTGCTGACCTGCTATTTTGTAGCTAAATGATAAAGGATCTATCTTTCTGTGTATTCGCAGCACATTACACTTGTCTACATTGAGATTCAATTGCCATTCCCTTCACCATGCGTCAATTCGCTGCAGATCCTCCTGCATTTCAGTACAATTTTCCATTGTTACAACCTCTCGATACACCACAGCATCATCTGCAAAAAGCCTCAGTGAATTCCGATGTCATCCACCAGGTCATTTATGTATATTGTGAATAGCAACGGTCCTATGACACTCCCCTGCGGCACACCTGAAATCACTCTCACTTCGGAAGACTTCTCTCCATTATTGACATGCTGCGTCCTGTTATCTAGTAACTCCTCAATCCAATCACACAATTGGTCTGATAGTCCATATGCTCTTACTTTGTTCATTAAACGACTGTGGGGAACTGTATCGAACGCCATGCGGAAGTCAAGAAACCCGGCATTTACCTGTGAACCCGTGTCAATGGCCCTCTGAGTCTCGTGGACGAATAGCGCGAGCTGGGTTTCACATGACCGTCTTTTTCGAAACCCACGCTGATTCCTACAGAGTAGATTTCTAGTCTCCAGAAAAGTCATTATACTCGAACACAATACGGGTTCCAAAATTCTACAACTGATCGACGTTAGAGATATTGGTCTATAGTTCTGCACATCTGTTCGACGTCCCTTCTTGAGAACGGGGATGACCTGTGCCCTTTTCCATTCCTTTGGAACGCTACGCTCTTCTAGCGACCTACGGTACACCGCTGCAAGAAGGGGGGCAAGTTCCTTCGCGTACTCTGTGTAAAATGGAACTGGTAACCTATCGGGTCCAGCGGCCTTTCCTCTTTTGAGCGATTTTAATTGTTTCTCTATCCCTCTGTCGTCTATTTCGATATCTACCATTTTGTCATCTGTGCGACAATCTAGAGAAGGAACTACAGTGCAGTCTTCCTCTGTGAAACAGCTTTGGAAAAAGACATTTATTATTTCGGCCTTTAGTCTGTCATCCTCTGTTTCAGTACCATTTTGGTCACAGAGTGTCTGGACATTTTGTTTTGATCCACCTACCGCTTTGACGTAAGACCAAAATTTCTTAGGATTTTCTGCCAAGTCAGTACATAGAACTTTACTTTCGAATTCATTGAACGCCTCTCGCCTCCGTCTCTCTGGCGGAGATGCCGAAACTGGCTGTCTATATAAAGTAACTTTCAAAAATGCACGGCTGTTTGGAGATTTTCGTTGGCAAGTATTTGACGAGGCGCTGTCCCGCATCCACAGTTCATCAGCAGAGTACCCTATGTAGTTCTGAAACAGACGAGATGTTGCTGACGCAACTACCGAGATCAGAAGGTGCCGCAGAATATCGAATTTTATCATGTAGTTAAAAATGTGCAACTGAACTGAAGAATAAATTAGAATTGTTTTAAGTATGTCTTTTATTTACTCTTGAACGCTCACCGCCACTGTCTACATTTACTGTCGGCCGTTGTGACCGAGTGGTTCTAGGCGCTTCAGTCCGGAACCGCGCTGCTGCTACGGTTGTCTCTCAACAGTGCTGACGAGCAACAGCCATCAATCAAAGCCGACCTAGTCTCACAATTCAAAGAGTGCCTCAATACGCCACCGTGTTTGTGGACGCACTCCGGTCTCAATTGTCGGCAGTCATCTTGTTAAACTAGTCCTGAGTAGTGACGGCATGTCAGTTAACCGCTGCAATAGTGATCGCAATCTGGCATCCTACATTGGTGAGCAGAGTTCAAAATAAACGCCGTATGCGATGGGTTGTGGGCCACTGGATACAACATACCAAGTTACAACTATCCTGCAGTAATAGCTAGCTAATCATTCTTTATGAGCATACGAATAACGTAGAGAAAGATTCCAACGGACGTATCACATCTTTCCTTGATTTCATATAACGCCTCAGTATTTAACAGCAGCTCGTGGGTGCTCCACTCTACATTGAATTCTCATAGTAAAGTACCTTTAAATATTTGTGATCATTGTCATTTTTGAACTAACGTCATTTCTCATGTGTCAGTTTTCACAGACGTTACTTACACTTCAGCATATGCACTGGTCGCCAATACGACTAATTACTACTACTATGATGCCACCAGACTCGAGTTACCATTTCATATCTTGTCGGGGAGTATGTTTACAAAACTGACTTGCTCGATGCTCTCCGTCACTAATTCCTCTCCTGCGCCAACCTTTTTATCTGAAAGTAGCACTTGCTACCGCAATATATCTCTTCCGCTACATTTTTTACCCTCTGCAACTCCCTTTGGTACCACGGACGTTAGTTCCTGATGTCTTAACGTATGTCCTGGCATCCTGATGCTTCTTCGTGTCAGTTTTTTCTTAGACCCTTAACATAAGATCTCTGTTAAAGGTCTAAGAACTTTTAGCACTGTACTTGAAAAGGACGTAAAAGCCGAAATCTAGATAGTACAGAAGATTAATACATTAATACACTGTCAAATGGTGGTTTATTCTTTCAAAAAATATTGCACGCCTGTCACTAAACACCATCGAAAACTTTTTATACAAAGTGTTAGGAATATATATTTAGATGCGAAACGCGAGAAATGTTATTCTTCCTGCGGGGTTACGAATGTACTTTATTTAGTTATCTTTCAGAGAGCCACAGCAAAGAGTTATATTTCCTTTAAATAGAGCTTTGTTTCCTTGTACCAAATAGCAGTTGTGAAGGCAGTAAAGGACCGAATAAATAAAAGCGCAAGGCCTAGTAGAAATCCTTGTATAATATAGGAGATATTGAACTTAATTTATGCACGGAAAAACTATAAAAATGCTGAAAATGAAGCAGGCCAGAGGGAATACAAATGTCTAAAAGATCAGACTGACATGATGCAGAAAATGGCTAAGCAACAAAGGACAGACGGCAAATGTACTGATCTACAAGCATAGTTCACTAGGGGAAAGAAGGATACCGCCTGCGGGAAAATTAAAGAGGTTTTCGGAGATAAAGGAAGCACCCGTGTGAATATGAAGAGTTCAGATGAGAAACAAGTCCTAAGCAGAGAACGTAAAGCTGAAAGATGCAAGAGCTTTGTAGAGGGTGTATACCAGGGAGGTAATTTTTAAGGCAATATTATAGAAATGGAAGAGGACGGAGATGAGGTGGGTGATATAATACCTCGAGAAGAATTTGACAGAGCAGTGAAAGACCTAAGGTGAAACAAGACCCCGAGATAGACAATATTCCGTCAGAGCTTATGATAGCCTTTGGAGGCAGGTCATGACAAGACACTTCGACCTGGTGTGCAAGATGTATGAGACGAACTAAATGCCCTCTGACTTCAAGAAGAAAGTAAATACTGCAATTTCTTCGAAAGCAGTTCGTAACAGGTATGAACATTACCGAAATGTCAGCTTAACAAGTCATGGTTGCAAAATACAAACATGAACTCTTTATGGAAGAATGGAAAGCCTGGTAGAAGCCGACCTCTTGGAAAATCGGTTTGGATTCCAAAGAAATGTAGGAACACGCGAGGCAATAATGACCCTAAGATTTGTCTTAGAAGACAAGTTAAAGGAAGGCAAGCCTACGTTTATAACATTTATAGACTTAGATAAGGCTTTTGAATATCTTGACTGTAAAACCCTCTTTGAAATTATGAAAGTAGCAGTGGCAAAACTACAGGGAGAGAAAGGCTATTTACAACTTGTATACAAACCAGCCGGACGTTACCTGAGTCGAGTGGTGTCACAGGGAAGCAGCGGCTGACAAGGAAGTGAGGTACGTTTGTAGCTTACTCCCGACGTCATTCAACCTGTACATCGAGCAAGCAGTAAAGGGAAAACAAAGAAATAACTGCAGTACAAATTAAAGTTCAGGAAGAAGAAATGAATGGAATGTAGTCGAATTAAATCAAGATATTCTGAGAGAAGTGGATTAGGGAACAGAGCATTTAAAGTAGTAGATGAGTTTTGCTATTTGCGAAGCTACATAAATGATGATGACCGAAGTAGAGAAAATATAAAATGTAGACTGGCAATGACAAGAAAAGCGTTTCTGAAGAAGAGAAATTTGTTAACGTCGAAAATAGATTAAGTGTTAAGAAGTCTTTCCTAAAAGTATTTGTATAAAGCGTAGCCGTGCATGGAAGTGAACCGTAGATGATACAAAATTTAAACAGGAAGAGAAAAAACCTTTTGATATGCGGTGACACAGAAAAATGGTGAATATGTGACTAGTAGGAGGTTGTTTTTGTTGTTGTTGTTGTGGTCTTCAGTCCTCAGACTGCTTTGATGCAGCTCTCCATGCTACCCTATCCTGTGAAAGTTTCTTCATCTCCCAGTACCTACTGCAACCTACATCCTTCTGAATCTGCTTAGTGTATTCATCTCTTGGTCTCCCTCTACGATTTTTACCCTTCACGCTGCCCTCCAATGCTAAGTTTGTGATCCCTTGATGCCTCAGAACTTGTCCTACCAACCGGTCCCTTCTTCTCGTCAAGTTGTGCCACAAACTCCTCTTCTCCCCAATTCTATTCAATACCTCCTCATTAGTTACGTGATCTACCCATCTAATCTTCAGCATTCTTCTGTAGCAACACATTTCGAAAGCTTCTATTCTCTTCCTGTCCAAACTATTTATTGTCCATGTTTCACTTCCATACATGACTACACTCCATACAAATACAGGGTTATTACAAATGACTGAAGCGATTTCACAGCTCTCCAATAAATTTATTATTTGAGATATTTTCACAATGCTTTGCACTCACATACAAAAACTCAAAAAGTTTTTTTAGGCATTCACAAATGTTCGATATGTGCCCCTTTAGTGATTCGGCAGACATCAAGCCAATAATCAAGTTCCTCTCACACTCGGTGCAGCATGTCCCCATGAATAAGTTCGAAAGCATTGTTGATGCGAGCTCGCAGTTCTGGCACGTTTCTTGGTAGAGGAGGTTTAAACACTGAATCTTTCACATCACTATGCGTGAAACTTGCCCGCACGCCTTCAACCGTTTCTTCGCTCACTGTTGGCCGACCCGTTGATTTCCCCTTACAGAGGCATCCAGAAGCTTTAACCTGCGCATACCATCGCCGAATGGAGTTAGCAGTTGGTGGATCTTTGTTGAACTTCGTCCTGAAGTGTCGTTGCACTGTTATGACTGACTGATGTGAGTGCATTACAAGCACGACATACGCTTTCTCGGCTCCTGTCGCCATTTTGTCTCACTGTGCTCTCGAGCGCTCTGGCGGCAGAAACCTGAATTGCGGCTTCAGTCGAACAAAACTTTATGAGTTTTTCTACGTATCTGTAGTGTGCCGTGACCATACGTCAATGAATGGAGCTACAGTGAATTTATGAAATCGCTTCAATCATTTGTAATAGCCCTGTACTTTCAGAAACGACTTCCTGACACTTAAATCTATACTCGATGTTAGCAAATTCCTCTTCTTCAGAAACTCTTTCCTTGCCATTGCCAGTCTACATTTTATATCTTCTCTACTTCGACGATCATCAGTTATTATGCTCCCCAAATAGCAAAACTCCTTTACTACTTTAAGTGTCTCATTTCCTAATCTAATTCCCTCGGCATCACCCGATTTAATTCAACTACATTCCATTATCCTCGTTTTGGTTTTGTTGATGTTCATCTCATATCCTCCTTTCAAGACACTGTCCATTCCGTTCAACTGCTCTTCCAAGTCCTTTGCTGTCCCAGACAGAATCACAATGTCATCGGCGAACCTAAAAGTTTTTATTTATTCTCCATGGATTTTAATACCTACTCCAAATTTTTCTTTTGTTTCCTTCACTGCTTGCTCAATATACAGATTGAATAACATCGGGGATAGGCTACAAGCCTGTCTCACTCCCTTCCCAACCATTGCTTCCCTTTCGTGCCCCTAGACTCTTATAACTGAAATCTGGTTTCTGTACAAATTGTAAATAGCCCTTCGCTCCCTGTATTTTACCCCTGCCACCTTTATAATTTGAAAGATAGTATTCCATCAACATTGTCAAAAGCTTTCTCTAAGTCTACAAATGCTAGAAATCTTAATCTTTCTTCTAAGATAAGTCGTAGGGTCAGTATTGCCTCACGTGTTCCAATATTTCTACGGAATCCAAACTGATCTTCCTCGAGGTCAGCTTCTACCAGTTTTTCCATTCGTCTGTAAAGAATTTGCGTTAGTATTTTGCAGCTGTGACTTATTAAACTGATAGTTCAATAATTTTCACATCTGTCAACACCTGCTTTCTTTGGAATTGGAATTATTATATTCTTCTTGAAGTCTGAGGGTACATCGCCTGTATCATACATCTTGCTGACCAGATGGTAGAGTTTTGTCAGGACTGGCTCTCTCAAGGCCGTCAGTAGTTCTAATGGAATGTTGTCTACTCCTGGGGCCTTGTTTCGACTCAGGTCTTTCAGAGCTGTGTCAAACTCTTAACGCAGTAACGTATCTTCCATTTCATCTTCATCTACATTCTCTTCCATTTCTATAATATTGTCCTCAAGAGCATCACCCTTGTATAGACCCTGTATATACTCCTTCCACCTTTCTGCTTTCCCTTCTTTGGTTAGGACTGCGTTTCCATCTGTGCTCTAGATATTCATACAAGTGGTTCTCTATTCTCCAAAGGTCTCTTTAATTTTCCTGTAGGTAGTATCTATCTCACCCCTAGAGAAATAAGCCTCTACAGTACAGGAGGTAGTGAACAGAATTGGAGAGACAAAAAAAATGTGGCATGTCCTGACTAGAAGGGATTGGTTCGTAGAACACATTCTGAGACATGAAGCGATCACCAATTTGGTATTAGAGGAAAGCGTGAGGCAGTAAAAATTGTAGAGGGAGATCAAGAGATAAATAGAGTGAGCAGATTCAGAAGAATGTAATTTTCAGTACTCAGTCGGACATGGAGAGACTCGCAGAGGATAGAACAGCATAGAGAGCTCCATCAAAGCAGTCTTCGGATTGAACACCACAACAACAAAAATAACAACAAGCTAAACCAACTCTTGGCAAATCAATAAGTCGTAGCACATAGCTGTGCACAGATGGATGTTAAGGCGGTGGAATGTTCGTTCAAATGAAGTGTTTAAACTAGTTCCCATTTTCCTGAATGCTCAACTCAAAGCGCCTTCTACGTGACCGTGGACGAGATTTTAAGTTGCTGGCAAAAAAAGGGGAAGGGAGATAGTGTTAAATGTCCCGGCGACATCGAAGTCATTAGAGACGGCGCACAAGCTCGAACTGTATCAAGGGTGGAAATCGGCTGGCCTTTTCGAAGGAAGCATGTCGGCACTGGTCTGGAGCAATTTAGGCAAAGTACTGAAAAATCTGGATGTCTGTATAACACTAACGTACCGTGGAACACGCTAGTGTTACCCTGTGAAAGGATTGGAAAGCGGTATCGGACTATAATTTCGAATTTTGTGAAGTTAAGAGTAAAACCAAACGGGCCTTAACTTTGAGTGGTAAAATAATAAGTGAATGAAAAAAGATGAACGGTGGCCAGCCTAATTAGGCACATTAATTTACAAATATCTATTTGAGAACATTGGATATTAGTTATTCAAGTTCCTTTTGTTGAGATTTCCATTTGAATAGCAAACAGGATACAAACTGACCCTGAGCATTCTGTACTGTGTGTAGCAGCAGTTACCAATAACACACGCACCAATATATTATGGGGAGCTAAATTTTACTAATGAAGGCCACAGCCATTAGCACTACTTAATCAAAATACTTGAACATCGCTCCATGAAGAACAGAACTAGTTTTGGACATGAGGGGCTTCTATCTTGATTGACTTGAATAACAAGAATAAAGATAAATATCATCTTAAATACACTGTTTAAGCTCCTCTGCATGCAGCAGTTTTCCTTAGTAATAGTTATAGTTCATTTTTTTCCTCTTAGGAGGACAGTATGATGGGGACCCATAAAGTGGTATAGTTTCACTAGCCAAGGTTCTCTGATTATTGTGAAACAAAGCATCCAAATTTTATTCTTACTTTAACTTTTGGTACTCCTTTTTCTTTAGACAAAAAGTCACTTTTAAACACATGAATGCCAGAGTTATTCATTTACATCGGGACACCCAGTTTTTGTAGCACTTAGGTGAGGACCCTGCGTAGGTTCCTGATCAGGATTGAAGTTATAGTTTCGAACACGAATTGACGTTTTATGTGATTATTATTGAAACAACAAACAAATTAACTGCTCCATACCAATATACATTACATAACTGAATATATGAAGTCTGTGAAGCAGTGGCGAAGATTCGAGGCAGGCGAAATGGCGGCTAGCTGTACTCACGTCTCTTGATGTGCGAATGCTCTATAAAATCTCTTCTTGCAGCAGGATTTTCAACATATTAGAATTATTCCATTATTCCGTGAATACAAAATAATAGCCAGATCCACATCGGAGGCAAATCCCTTCTAATGCAGGTTTATATTGCCTCTCTTAGCACCGTCGAGGTGAATCGTGCTAAGACTAGCCACACAGTGCGTGCCGTTCACACAAAGAGCCGCTCAGTTCGACCGCCAAACCCACCTTTTACATTACGCCATGCCATTTTCGTTGCTGAGGGACTCCCCTATAGCGTTTACATGTTACAAACACAAGTGCCCTAAATATGAACCATCTTTTATCAACTTCTTTCATTAACATATGCATATTATAATAATTTAAAATTTCAACATATTCTTTTGCTTCTTCAATATATACGTTACAAAACTCTAATTTTCTTGCCATATATCAAGGAGTTCACACAACACAGAATGCACACTTCATAGATTTCAGATACACAGTTACTTACAATAAACCTACTCCTAATCGATAGAGGTGTTACACCTGGACACGGCTTTGAACCGTCGTCCTGCCGAATGAGAGTTCAGTGTGTTGACCACTGTGCCAACTCTCTGGGTAAAACTTGCTGGTGTCATATAGCGAAAATTATCTTCAATGTATTTTTTTAAGTTATCTGGGATTGCGGTTTCGATGAAATAAACATGAGTCATTGGATGTACCCATCAAAAGAAATCAGATCATTGTAAGTCGGGGCATTTTTGTGGACTACGCTGTTCCAACCTTTTTTTAGGACATATACTGTTGAGTTCTTGAGCAACATCACGCGCAGTCTGAGTTGCGTGACCATCGCGCTGCATTCACATACACCCTGTAGTTCCTAGGCTGGCATATTCACGGAGATGACCTAAACTATTGATGATGATAACCTCTATACTGTTACATCTCAATCTACGAAAAAGTGTGAACCGATGACCTTATCTGGAAGGATTCCATTTATTAATCGGCCACCTTGATTTGATATACCTTGAATTGATATACCTACCTAGATTTACTGTAACCCAGCAATGCATATTATAACTGTTAATTGCACCATAATATCTGAACGGGTTTTCATCACAGAACATCTTCATAAGGCGTCCCAAGTGAAGCGTTTCACGCCACATTCACAGAAAGTAGTCCTCAGATTGAAACTGATCTCATGTAGCTTCTGTGTTGGTGAGAAAGAGAAGGGACGGAACTTGTGATCGTGTACTGTTGGCCTCACAGATGTAAGGTTGATGCCCAAGAGTGACTTTCTGTTCCCCATTCGTGACATTCTTAAGGGGACCACACCGTGGTTCAGGTCAAAAAAAGAAACGATTTTCGTTTTTCATCATTTTTCGATACATTAAGGTTTTATTTAAGTACTCTGAAAGGGATTTTTCTGAAAAACATTTTCGAGCATTTAAAGAGCATTTTCCTACCACGTGTGCTTATGTGCCACGCCTACTTTTCTGTCACCCACTTTTCTGCATATATTTTAGATCTTTATATACCTTACATTCCACGATAGAGATTTTTTTTTTTTTACTCCAGAGTGTGTTGGCCATCCTTGGAACACAACGATCGGTATTCTTTTGTTTCTGCTGTTTCTAAACAACAAGCTTTCAAACACGCGATTAGTTTTGTTCAAATGTGATTGCGAGTAATTATTATACTTACGTTTTCAGTGCTTGTTTACGTGTGTTTTGTTGTGTTTATTGAAGATGACGAAACGTAAAGGCATTTTCAAGAAACGATAATTTAGATGAAAGAAGTTTAGAAAGCTTTCTGTACAAGAGGTAATGTCGTCTGGCAACAATGTTTCTAATTGTAATTCTTCAACAAGTGCATCATCAAAGAAGCTCGCACCATTTCAAGAGAGTTACAACGAATTTACTGTAAGTGACAAGGGGTGCAGTAACATTATTATAAATTTGAGAATATTATCAGATTTAATTTCTAAAGTTGTACAAGGTAGACAGTGTGATGAGTCACAGAGTGTGAAAATTTGTGAGAGTGCCAGTGGGAGAAAAGGCCTAGCAATTGCTTTGGATTTAATTTGCACTAAATGTTCAGCTGTGATTTCATTTATGAGTTCTTCAAAACCAGATGCAAATGGGTCTTATGAAGTCAATACTAGATTACTTTATGCCTTACGATCGATTGGCATGGCTGCAGGAAGAACATTTTGTTGAGTGATGAACTTACATCAACCACCAAATAAATTTGAAAAACTGACTGCAGTATTAGAGAAAGCTGTATATGAGGCCAGTGAGGAAAGCATGAAACTGGCTGCTAGGGAATCAGTGGAAGAAAATGATGGATGTTCGGGTATTGCAGTTGCACTTGATGGAAGATTGCAGAAAATAGGACATACTTCTCTGAATGGAGTAGTGACTGCCACGAGTGTAGACACCGGCAAAGTATTAGATGTGGAGATAATGTCTTAATATTGCAAATTTTGTAAAGTCAATGAACATAAAGAACACAACTGTGTGGCTAATTTTACAGGAACAAATGGTGGTATGGAAGTTCATGAAGTACAACAAATATTTCATCGCCACATAGAAACAAGAGACACATGGACACGAAATATTTTGGCGATGGTGAACACTAAGCCATATGGAGATACCATTATTAGAAAAATAGAATGTGTGGGCCATGTTCAAAAACGTTTGCGAACAAGGCTGAGAAAACTAATTGTTGATATGAGATGAAAAAAGTCAGAAATGGATAGTTGTTGACCGGATAGGTTTGGTTAACTAAAACTGAAATAGAAAACTTGCAGGTATGCTATGGGTAGGCAATTAGGACAGATAAAGAAAACCTGGAGGCAATGAAGAGAGATGTTTGGGCCATATTCTTCCATAGATCCTCTACTGATGATAAGCCATGTCATGGATTGTGACCACGAGGAGAAAATTCGTGGTGCAAATACATTAGGGCTCAGGCAACTGGAGAATCTTATTCTCACCGGCATTCTCTTCGTCTCTGCTGTTATTACTGCAATTAACCCTATTTTCAGAGACTTGGCTCATCCTGACCTTCTTAGAAAATGTCTGCATGGGCAGATACAGGACCCAAATAAATGTTTGAACAGCGTACTTTGGAACCGCCTTTCTAAAACTGCATTTGTAGGCATGCATACAATGAAACTAGGAGTTCATGATGCTGTTATTACATTCAGTTGTGATAATATTGGAAAGTGTTGAGTACTGAAAAAGCTGTGAATTAATCCTGGTAAAAATATCATCACTGGGCTGCAACATTGCGATAGAATGAGGATAGCCGAAGAAGACAGGTCTGCATCTAATATGGCCAAGAAAGCAAGACAAACATCCAGGAATGTGAAACAGAAGCAGGAAGACCTGCTAAAGGCCAAAGGAGGGCCACCATATGCAGCAGGACAGTTTTAATTAACTGTAAGTAACAAATTTCAAAAGTTTTTTCTTTAAAGTCAATTTCCCACAAACTAAAATTTTCAGTACATATGCCCCATTATATCAGAAACTATGATAGATAAATGAATAAAATTTTCAGACACTCTGCATAACATAAAAAGCCACCTCTGGTACTACATTTATTAATATTCTCCATTTAGAAAGTTCACAAGAAATATTTTCTGCAGAAAAACTTAATATTTTTTGTTAATAAATTTAAAAAAAGTATTTCTTAAAAACTATAAAATGGATAAAGTAGATTCAAGTACAGTTTACTCTATTAGCATCATGTAACATACAGTAACAATATTAAGGTCCTGCATCAAATAGTTTTTTCAGAAATGGATCAAATACTTGCCTACATTAATATGCGTTAGGTAGGCAGGGTGTGGTCCCCTTCACAAAGACGCTCAAAACTAAAACTTTTGGTTTAATAGAATTATATCATCTCATAATCTCTCATAATTTTGTTCAGTCTATTGTGTTAATTGAAATGTGTTACTCTGACTTCGTTTAACGTCGCAGTCCGTAATACAGATAGTATCTACAGAATATGATCCAAGCTTGAACCATAAAATAAGCTAGAACGCTTGGTGAAGGTCTGAAGCAGCATCGTTGACGTGACGAACGGTACGGCTTAGAAACTGCCGGAAGATGCTGGAAGGCTGCACTTGAGTGCAGAGAGGAAGGGCCACAACTGACAGAGCGATAATGCTCGTACCATCGCGCGGCGGATTGCTTTCAAAAGTTCTGGAAACTGCGAAGCTGCGAGACTTTGTAGTGCAATGAATATAAATATTTCTGCTGCTGAGCTGCGATATATAGTGTGTGTGTGTTGCTTGCGCTTCGATGCCTCAGTTTCTAGTCCCTTGCAGTTCGTCACGGTCGCAACTTTATGTACGTTTTATTACCAAGTGGTAATTTTTAAACCAGAGTGTTTAATTAATCGAGACGTCATAATCCACACCTGATTTCCACCCTCCAACCAAACTGTGCTTTGTTAATAACAGGCGTTTTTGAAACACTGCGTTTAATTAATTAACGCAGGCGTCATAATCCGTGCATGATTTTCGACCTCCTACAAACGTTACGGATTACGAGGGAGAGGGAGCCCCCACCTCTCTCTCGCTCTTTCTCTCTCATACATCCACACACAAACTTACCGGCATATCAGTTCACACGGAAAATGTAATAAGTCTGTATTTTTTACTTCTTGCGGTGTAATGAATAATCCATTAAATTTCCGACATACAGCAGCACAAATGTTATTTCTTCAGCTGATACTTCGGCCGCCTACCGTACAGCCATCCTCAGAGTGAGTCATAAGAAGAAGTAATATTTGCGTGGCTGAATTCCCGAAATATAATGGAGAGGTCATCGTCTATTCCAGGGGCGGGCAAACGCTGCACGCGGCTCATGAGCACACAGCGCTGCACGTGTGCTGCTCGCGTGCAATCGTCGAACGGGACAGTGCCGACAGCCTGCAGGTTGCGGCAGTGTAGTACCAGGCTAAGCTGCGAACGCTGAAGCGAAGCGACCACTACGTAGTGAACGTTGTATTTCAATAACCGGAAAATGCAGAGTGAATCAAGGAAACGGAGAATTGGTGATTTGCTATCTTTTAAAAAGGAATGGGAGAATCATTTGTTCTCTGTGGAAAAACGTGAAAATTGGAAATGTATAATATGTGACAGTATGGTCGCTGGTGAGCGAAAGTTTAATATTGAACGCCATTATAATAAATTTCAGTATGTTGTCGTTTTTACTGCAATAAAAGAGGAATTTCTCAAGCGATTTGGGGATATATCTTACTTATCCCAAGGTTTTCAATAGTTCTCGGGAGAATCTGGTTTCTGTAGATGATATTCATCTCAGTTTGCAAATGGAATTAATAGATCTACAGTGTAATTCTCGTCTGAGAGACAAGTTCCTTTTGGCAAGACGTGTAATAGTTTTTTATCACGACTTTCCACAGCAAGAGTTTCCTCGTCCCCATCGTGAAGCCATGAAGATAGTCAATGTTGGGCTTGACACACTTTTGTGAGAGATTTTTTTCTGCTACGAAAATTAATAAGTCTCGGTTAAGATCAAACATCAGTAATGAAAATTTACGTAACTGTTTGCGTTTGTCTGTATGTAGAAATTTTGTTCCAGACATAAAACGTATTGTAAACTCCACCTGTGATAATAAAATAAAACGTATCGTAGGTAATAGGTACTCTTTCAAACCATGATTTCTGTCAAGTACTCCTACTAAACTTATTCCTTCATTTACTAAAGCAGGCCAGGAAACAAAACGCATTACAGAGGAAGAAGCGGAGAGACGGTATGGTGGGGAGGGGTGAGAAGCGGGTGGCCAGCTTGCCCCTGTGTGCACACAGAACACATGTTAACTGCACACGTGCATGTGCACCGCACACGTGCAGAATTCCTGCCCGCCCCTGGTCTATTCTATCGTAATACTCTAGGAAATTCAAATCGTCATGATGCATTTACAATGTTTTACACTCGGATTTAAATAATATCAATCAACGTTTTGTTTATATCTGTTGATACCCAGTGATGCTTTTCAAACATATAGCAGCTACTTTTAGGGCTTCCAAGGGGTGACAACAACAATAACGGATCTTCGTCGGGATTTCTTCGTCCCTGCTGTTTTATGGCGTTCAGACCTCGTAGTCACTCCTCCGGTTCATCTCCGTATTTTTTTTTTAGTATTCAATCTCGATTTGTTGTCTTCCTGACACGATACACGGAGTGCAACTCTTATGGGTTTCTAGAAAGCTAAGGCAGTCTATCAGTATGCATATAATTTTGAAGTCCCGCTACTTTCAACGAAGGAGAATCATAGAGCATCCATACCTTAATTCTCAAATACCTATCTTTGTATCTCTCTATGATGGTCACGACGCATCATTAATCAACATTTACCAATACTGTGTGTTTCACTGCGTTGTTTTGATGCGTCATTAATCGTCATTTATCAATACTTGTTTATTTTTATTTATCTTTTTTTATCCAACGATCAGCTCACAATGATATACGATTTGTCAAGGTAATACAATGTCAATCAACAGCCCGAGATACGACGCGCAGCATACATAACATACCTTAAGAGGATAGGACTGGTCGGCTAAGGGCATAGCACAGGTGTTCGGCCGTGGCCAAGATTAAGGATCCATTCCAGAACTTTCCCTAGCAATCCAGGAAAACTACGGAAAACATGGTGGCCGGACAGAGCAGCTCCACCCTCCCGAATATTAGGTCACCGTGCTAACATACGCACTGCCTCTTTCGGTAGTTCTCCACTGTATGACGTTCCTTCATTTACGCACAATTTGCATCAGGTAGCCTCATAAATAAAACACAGTTTCCTTCTTCACTGCCCACGCACTGAGGATACCCGCATGACTCCAGGACTCCTTCCGATCACTTGATTTGGAAAACGTAGTTCCACTCTTCACTGCAGCCCACCGATGACTCCTGAACTGGGAAGATACTGCTTTGCCTCTTGTCTCATTTCAATGTTTCGCTAGTCTCAAATATACTTTCTTCTGAAATTGGCAATTATTCCACTGTGGTCAATGTTCACTATGTGAATGTAATTCGGTAACATAAGTGCTGCCATCCGGCGAGTGTTCCACTAACGATTAGGGCTCAAAAGATGGCTCGTGGCTATCGTCGTTACTTTCAGTTACTAAGTTTTCTTGCTTTCTTGAAGTGTGTTTAGAAATTAATAAAAATTTTGATCTCTCTTCCTGAGCTGCATATTAACGGTTTCTGCAACGTGTTCATTAGATAGAAATGCCAAAACACGTGTTTTGAGACATAAGTGGACGGGAAGAAAACTGATAGAAATCTACAACTTTATCTTGGCACTCTTCCATTTGGTCCGTGTTTGCGTAAAGAGACAACAATACGGGATTTGTGAGTCCGCCTTGATGCAAAACACTTTCTTGTTTGTTTACTTATTTTGGCCGAGCGGTTCTAGGCACTACAGTCGTGAACCGCGCGACCGCTACGGTAGCAGTTTCGAATCCTGCCTCGGGCATAGATGTGTGTGATGTCCTTAGGTTAGTTAGGTTTAAGTAGCTCTAAGTTCTAGGGGACTGATGACCTCAGACGTTAAGTCCCATAGTGCTCAGAGCCATTTGAACGATTTTGTTTACTTATTTATTCCTCAAACTAGTTTCGGCGACTATTGTCGCCATCATCAGTGCGTTCTTTAAATCCAATTTACTGTAAGTTATGGCATATTTTAAAGAATTGTTGTAGCTTTTTGCAGAATTTTTCTGTGTTTTTTCTGTCAACGTTTTTCTCAGGGTACACCATGTTATCTGCAGGTTCGTAAGACGGTATGTAGCCAATTCAATACAAAGAAAAGAGAATTAGAGTCATGCCGTGCAAGGAACTTGCAGATGACTTGATGTACGCTGAGGAAAACAGCAACAGAAAAAGCACAGATAATATGCCGCAAAAAGTGACAACCATTTTTTAAAACGTGCCGTAATATAAAATAAATAAGATATAAAGAACGCACTGATGATGCAATATTTGTTGCCGAAACTAGTTTGGGGGATAAATAAGTAAACAAATGGGAAAGTCTTTGCATCAGTTTTCATCGTTGACAGAAAACCGCCACATTCGAGAAATTGGCCGCGCTGTTAACACGTTAGCTGCATTCCCGCAAATAGTCTTGTTTACGATCAACAGCTTTTGGAAAGTAATGTCTTACTTGTAGAGAATTTTTCGAATTAAAAACCCTATAACGGAGCAATTAAGGATCATTATCGTAGCTCAATGGTCAGCCTGTTAGGCGCCAAGGGAGTCGATCCGGGTTTGATTCCCGGCAACACTAGGGATTTTTCGCTTGTGGGAGAAATGGAAGGGAGTGCACTCAGCCACGTTATGCCAGCTGAGGAGCAACCTGAACGAGAAGTCAAGGCAAGAAAGCCAACAACGGCAGGGCGAGTGGTGTGTTGACTCCGGGACCCTCCATACTGCATCCAGTTATGCCATTAGCAGAGGATGACAAGGCGGTCGATCAGTACCGATTGGCCAGAACGCGGAGTTTTGATTTTTTTCTAATTTTCTAAAATCATTCAACGGAAAGCATCACAAAAATAGTTCCTTATTAAAAAAAAAAAAAAAAAAAAAAAGACGGGCTCGACAGACATTCCTGTCTTCTTCAGGTCTGGTAATATACGAGCGTTGAAACTTTAATAGTGACAACTATTTATTTAAAGCTCGTACAAAATATATATTTGTTTCAAAGTTTTACTGACCTTCAACGTAGTCACCAGCATTGTGTGTAACCCATTGCCAGCAATGTGGAAGTCGTAGGATACTCTTAGCAGTGCCAGTAGTGTTGACAGTTCGAGTGGCGCGGTCTATTGCCCGACGAATTTCTAGCTGTTCTGAAGCGAATGCCGTGATGTGTTTCCTTCAGTTTAGGAATATAGTTGAACTTACGAGGGCGTAAGTCAGGGGGGGGGGGGGGGGGTGCAGTAGGTGGTATAGCACTTAGCAGCCCATCAGCCAAACAAATCAATGACATCTTGCACAGTACGTGCTTGAGCATTGTCCTGAAATATGATGGTCAGGTCCTGCAGAGAGTGTCATCACTTCTGTCTCTATGCTGGTCGTAGATTGTGTTAAAAAAGTGAACAGCATAGAGATAGAAGTGATGACACTCTCTGCAGGACCTGACCATCATTTTACAGGACAATGCTCAATCACATACAGTGCAAGCTGTTACTGATTTGTTTGACTGATGGGGCTGCTAAGTGCTATACCACCTGCTGCACTCCCCTGACCTAAGGCTTCGTAAGCTCAAATCGATTTCTAAACTGAAGGAAACACTCCAGAACTTCAGAACTGCTACAGATTTGTCGGGCAATAGATCGCGTCGCTAGAGCTGTCAACACAATCGGCACTGCTAAGAGTATCCTACGACTTCCACATCGCTGACAATGGGTTATACACAATGCTGGTGTCTACTTTGCAGGTCAATAAAACTTTGAAACACGTATCTATTTTGTACGAGTTGTAAATATAGCCACTATTAATGTTCCAGTTTGCACAAATTGTTTAATTTTTTAAATATTTTAGTTTTGACAAACCTTTTATAATGTGCTCATTTTTATCCGCGTGACAAACTGGCGTGAGGTCTAGCGTAAAACGATCACTTTTCACAACAAAAAACTTTTTCAAGACTTGAAGATGACAGCAAAATTTGTAGAAACAGGTAATTTTATATAAAGCAATATTTATGCAGTCTTGGCCGTTGAATGATTTTAGCAAGTAAAACATATCTCTCCTTCGATCTTCACAAAATGAGAAAATTTAAGCTTTTCTTTCAATTTTTAAAATGGCATGTTGCATCCTGAAAGGAGAACGTGTTTGTTGAGATAACGGCAGATAACAAAAGGAATGTACCAAAAAAAAAGAAAGGGTATCGTTTCATACACGACAGTGCACTGTACCAGTACGTTCCAGTAAGCCTCCCAAGAAAAACGTAATTTTTCAGGAGCTCATATCTCGGGATCTAGTGATCAGAAAGGTAAGGGGGTCAAGTGTTTTGGGTAGCGCTTGACCTGGTGACCATTTGTATACCTTTAAGAATAACGGGCATATTGTAGCTATAACACAGTTCAGGGTCAGAATATAACATTAAACACACCCTTTAGCCCAGAAAAATTGAGTAAATCGGTTGACTAGGTGTGGTCTAGGTTGAAATGGCTCTGAGCAGAATGGGACTTAACATCTGAGGTCATCAATCCCCTTGAACGTAGAACTACTTAAACCTAACTAACCTAAGGACATGACACACATCCATGCCCGATGCAAGATTCGAACCTGCGACCATAACGGTTGCGCGATTCCAGACTGAAGCGCCTAGAACCGCTCGGCCACACCGGCCGGTGTGGTCTAGAGTAGGCCCCAGGCAGCTTATAAAAGCATTATTTGTTCATTGATGGTTTCTGAGAAAAACCCGAAAACTTATGATTTTTCTATAGGGAAAGTGCCAAATGTGAGCAAATAGACGAAATTTAAATTGATATTCTCGCAGAACTTCTAAGGTGTTTTCGGTATCATTTTGCGTTAGCGAGATTCTGAGGTTCAGAGATACTGCACCTACGCAATAAAATATGCACTTAACATCCGGTCTGAGGCGTAAATGTATACATCTACATCTACTTCTACAAACCGCAAGCCACCTTATGGTGTGTGGTGGAGGTTTCACTTCACCCTTTTCCTGTTCTGGTCGTGAATTTTTCGCGGGAAGAATTAAGGTAAGTCTCTGAGCTCGAATCAGGTTTTACCTTCTTCGTCTTTTCTCGAAGTATATGTAGGAGCAAATGATATAGTGGTTGACTCTTCTGCAAACGTACGTTCTCGTAACTTTAAACCAAATCGCAGTGCACAACCACTGAGTATCTCTGTCGCGCTTTCGGCGCTCACTATATAAACTAGAACGAAACGTGCTGCTCTTCTTTGCGTCTTGTTTATTTGCTCTGTCAGTCCCATCTTCTTCTTATCCCAGACTGGCGACGAATATTCAAGTACTGGTCGATCGAAAATTTGTGGGTTCCCTTCTTTCTAGGTAGACAATATTTCTGAGAATTCAAGCACCTTAGTGTGGCATCTGTCTTAACAACTGTGATTTGTTTTACATGGTCGTTCCACTTTCATTGGCACTAATGTTTACCTCTACTGCTTCGTAACACCAGAAACAAAGCAGCAGTTCATAAGTCTCGCAATAGGGAACTCGTGTTTTTGATCTACAGATAATATGTTAAAAAAATGGTTCAAATGGCTCTGAACACTATGGGACTCAACTTATGAGGTCATCAGTCCCCTAGAACTTAGAACTACTTAAACCTCAATAACCTAAGGACATCATACCGTATGCGACCGTATGGGTCGCGCGGTTCCAGACTGTAGCGCCTAGAACCGCTCGGCCACTCTGGCCGGCAGATGATATGTTCTTAGGACGTTTCTGCTTAATATCTCGTAGACAACTGCACGGAGGGAGGGCATAAAGCAAAGCAACTGCGCGAAAGATGTGAGAGAGAGATGCTAGTCCAGTGAAATTTGAAAGGTAAAGGAGTGTATTACGATTTCTGCAGACTACTGGAGATGAAATAACGCCATTATTTATACGCTTAACACCTGAACAGTGTAAGGGGCCATATAGCAGGATGGGTAGGCAGAATTTCGCCGCTGCGGCAGTTTTACTTCTCGCGATGACCCCAGGCGCCCGGCGCGGCCGTCCTGAGCTGGCAGCTCTCCCCAGTGCTTCCTTCTGCAGGCGCCTAATAACATGCGTGAAACCACGACCCCGGGTCGTGGCTCCACCCCAACCCAAATTGCGGCCTAACAGCGGCCCAGACGAGACGAGACGAGAAGAAGAAGTCAGCCGGGCGGACGTGGTTTTATTACTGCAGAGCCGCGCCTTCTCCCTTCACGGCCCTTCTTAAGTCGGTGGGTGGCCGCGAGACTGAAAGAACCCGCTGCTCCGGCTGGCTCCTTCAGTGCAACACCTCGCAGCACGAAGTGCATGGTACAGAACACATTTATTTAAGCGTTCATTTCACGTGGAAAGATTGGGGTCTTCATGCCCTCTTCTACGTCTAACCCAGTAGTTCCCACCCTGGAAGTAACTCCCTCTATTAGCTGTAAAATGAAATTTTCTGAGGCGTAAAATAATCAAACGGCGTTCAAACATGTTTCGGTCACTTAACTAAGTTATTTTTAAACACTCATTACTGTTATCACAGTTACGCAAGAGCTATTTTTTTCCAAAGAGAAGCATTAACGCGCGACACAATATAGTGAAGGCTGATTTCACTCAATATGGTGGAGGCTACACTTACTTTGTACCTCGTATCATGCATCTATCACAGTGAAATTGAGACAGAGACAGGGTGAATCACCTGAAACCTGCACAGCACATATTTCGGAAATAAAAATTGCTGTTGATACGGTTTTCACAGAACAGAGTGGTAGTCAGGGACCCGAATTGTTAGCCAATACACAGTTAGTAATAATACCTAGAGAGTGTACTAATTGTGCAAACATATTCTTTTTTAATTGGAAGAAACTAAAAGTAGGGTAAATCAGACTGACCGTGGTGCTTGTTGCAGGACTGTAGGGCGAGACATGAAGAGTTCCCACACCAACTCTTGTTTGTGTCTTTCAACATGCGTAGTTGCTAGGTAAAATATTGTTATCTTTACTCACAGTATGCTTGTGTGTCCCTTGAATGAACTGCGACATGATAGTCATTTGGTGCGTGAGAGTCTAAGCAGCAAATCGTGAGTGGACGATGGGATTTACCAGTGCAAGAAAAATCCGACATTCTCATGGTGCAGAGACAATGCAAGAAGAATGCAGTTCGTTCTTCTACAGTTTATGCGGCAAGATATTCCAACAGATGTCAACCATCCCGGCAATTATTTATCAACTTATTCACCCAGTTACGTGAAAGTCGTAGTGTAATAACTAGGCAACGTAAGGAGAAGGAAACAAGTGGCGACAGAGAAGAGGGAAACTAATGCTCTTGTTGTTGCCACAGTTGATTCACACATTAGTTCTCGTGCATTCCTCCGAGGAAGTGGCGTGAGTCAGGCAAGTGTCCTATGATTTATCCGTCGACATGGGTTCATTCCCATCGCATCTCTATCCATCAAAGGCTGCATGGAAACAATTACGAGAATCATGTTAACTCCTGTGCACGAGTTCAAGACGTATTATGTACCTTGTTTAATGATGAAACAACATTTACCAATAATGGCCAGGTAAACCTCCGAAAGCCGGCCAGTGCGGCCGAGTGGTTCTAGGCGCTTCAGTTGGAACCACGCGACCACTACGGTCGCAGGTTTGACTCCTGCCTCGGGCATGGATGTGTGTGATGTCCTTAGGTTAGTTGGGTTGAGGTAGTTCTAAGTTCTAGGAGACTGATGACCTAAGATGTTACGTCCCATAGTGCTCAGAGCCATTTGAACGATTTTGAAACCTCCGAAAAGTACAATATTGGTTTGTTAATAATCCCCGTTGACTTCGTCAGTGGAACGTCAGCGTCTGTGAAGTGTAAACGTGTGATATGTGATGGTTGACCATCAACCCATTTGCTGTTACTCCTAGATGGAACACTGAAGGCTCACAGATATCACAGCCTCCTAATAGATCATCTTCCACGGATCCTAGAAGACATTCCTCAGTAGACTACAAGGAGCCTATGGTACCAACACAGTTGCTGTCCAACCCATAGTGCATGTTATCGCGAATTTTTTCCAAATCATTCGTTAGACGCACAGGATGTTTACCTTGGCCATCCCGTTCACCGGATTTCTCACCTGTATACGTTTCTCTGTGGGGAAGGTGAAACGCGCTGTCTACAAGGACATACCAACTAAACGCCATGATATGGAACGACGTATTACTGTATACTGCTCGGTCATCTCTGCTGAAATGCTAGCACGTGTGCAGCATACGTTCCATACCAGACTGGAAGCGTGTGTTGCTGCTGCCAGTGGACATTTTGAACACAACCTGTGATTGTCAGTTGTCTCGTTACTAGCCAGAATCGACGAAACTAATGTATGAACGTTTGTTGTTCTTTAGTGTGTGCTATCACAGGTTTGTAGAAGTGTCGGTGTGGGAACTTTCCAAAATAAGATATCGCGTAAACGACTCGCACTAGAATCCAGCGATAAACACAGCTGGTACTCTGATTTACCCTACTTTTAGTTTGTTAATATCAATAGGCACTTTTCCGTTTAAAAGTGTACGTTTGCTTAAGAAACACTCTTTTTGAGTATTATTACAATCTGTTGATTTACTAACAATACGAGCCCCTGATTACCAATGCATTCTGTGAAAACTACATATCAACAGCACTGTCCATTTCCGCAACAGTTACGCTGCTAGTTTTAGGTGATTCACCGTGTATTCGTCAGAAGAAAACCATCGATAATGCTTTGTCACTGAAAAAATTCATAACATGAATGTCGTTGTGAATAAGCCTGTCTTATGATGTTCAAATGCTCCACATAAATAAGGTACGAGAAGCTCTTTTCAACGTTGCGGCAGTGAACAGCTCACCGAGTGGAAATAACTGGCGGTGTAGGTACATCTACATCTACATCTACATCCATACTCCGCAAGCCACCTGACGGTGTGTGGCGGAGGGTACCTTCAGTACCTCTATCGGTTTTCCCTTCTATTCCAGTCTCGTATTGTTCGTGGAAAGAAGGATTGTCGGTATGCCTCTGTGTGGGCTCTAATCTCTCTGATTTTATCCTCATGGTCTCTTCGCGAGATATACGTAGGAGGGAGCAATATACTGCTTGACTCTTCGGTGAAGGTATGTTCTCGAAACTTTGACAAAAGCCCGTACCGAGCTACTGAGCGTCTCTCCTGCAGAGTCTTCCACTGGAGTTTATCTATCATCTCCGTAACGCTTTCGCGATTACTAAATGATCCTGTAACGAAGCGCGCTGCTCTCCGTTGGATCTTCTTTATGTCTTATATCAACCCTATCTGGTACGGATCCCACACTGCTGAGCAGTATTCAAGCAGTGGGCGAACAAGCGTACTGTAACCTACTTCCTTTGTTTTCGGATTGCATTTCCTTAGGATTCTTCTAATGAATCTCAGTCTGGCATCTGCTTTACCGACAATCAACATTATATGATCATTCCATTTTAAATCACTCCTAATGCGTACTCCCAGATAATTTATGGTATTAACTGCTTCCAGTTGCTGACCTGCTATTTTGTAGCTAAATGATAAATGATCTATCTTTCTGTGTATTCGCAGCACATTACACTTGTCTACATTGAGATTCAGTTGCCATTCCCTGCACCATGCGTCAATTCGCTGCAGATCCTCCTGCATTTCAGTACAATTTTCCATTGTTACAACCTCTCGATACACCACAGCGTCATCCGCAAAAAGCCTCAGTGAACTTCCGATGTCATCCACCAGGTCATTTATGTATATTGTGAATAGCAACGGTCCTATGACACTCCCCTGCGGCACACCTGAAATTACTCTTACTTCGGAAGACTTCTCTCCATTGAGAATAACATGCTGTGTCCTGTTATCTAGGAACTCCTCAATCCAATCACACAATTGGTCTGATAGTCCATATGCTCTTACTTTGTTCATTAAACGACTGTGGGGAACTGTATCGAACGCCTTGCGGAAGTCAAGAAACACGGCATCTACCTGTGAACCCGTGTCTATGGCCCTCTGAGTCTCGTGGACGAATAGCGCGAGCTGGGTTTCACATGACCGTCTTTTTCGAAACCCATGCTGATTCCTACAGAGTAGATTTCTAGTCTCCAGAAAAGTCATTATACTCGAACACAATACGTGTTCCAAAATTCTACAACTGATCGACGTTAGAGATATAGGTCTATAGTTCTGCACATCTGTTCGACGTCCCTTCTTGAAAACGGGGATGACCTGTGCCCTTTTCCAATCCTTTGGAACGCTACGCTCTTCTAGAGACCTACGGTACACCGCTGCAAGAAGGGGGGCAAGTTCCTTCGCGTACTCTGTGTAAAATTGAACTGGTATCCCATCAGGTACAGAGGCCTTTCCTCTTTTGAGCGATTTTAATTGTTTCTCTATCCCTCTGTCGTCTATTTCGATATCTACCATTTTGTCATCTGTGCGACAATCTAGAGAAGGAACTACAGTGCAATCTTCCTCTGTGAAACAACTTTGGAAAAAGACATTTAGTATTTCGGCCTTTAGTCTGTCATCCTCTTTTTCAGTACCATTTTGGTCACAGAGTGTCTGGACATTTTGTTTTGATCCACCTACCGTTTTGACATAAGACCAAAATTTCTTAGGATTTTCTGCCAAGTCAGTACATAAAACTTTACATGTACACGAAATAGGAACTTACAGATATCTGTGGGCGTGACGAACTTTCCAGAATGGTCCATCCAGAAAATAAAGAGACTGTTACTGACTGTAAAGGAACTTCGTTACTGAATAAAAGTGCTTGTAGAAACGACATTCGAACCCAGACCTTCGTCTGCAGCATGTAAGCTCTCTCATAATGAGTTATTCAGTCTAATTTTAGCTCCTTTTAATTTGCAAATCGCGCAGACATTCTCGCACACATCTTGCTAGAGCCATGAGAGAAACGATACAGTGGCACTTCATTATAGCTTTCATCTATCAGAAACTTTCACCAAGACGTGTAGTACGTTGATAAGTAGGCGATATTTTGGAATCTGGCGGAAACGCCTCTACACAGAACACGTGAACTCAAACATATAGTCATATCCCCATATCCCATCCCAAAGATAACTACAGACACAGTAAAGTAACATATAGTTAGTTAGTGCATGGGTTCTTAACGGGATAGTGTAAGTTATGCAAAATGCTGAAGTGAACACTTGTCATCGATAGAAAAAAAAAGACTTATATGACAGACTGTAAACCGTGTACACGCATTCAGCTCAACCGCCTCCGGTTTTGCAAAGGAATGGAAACTTGATCGAACTGCCACAGTACAAATACAGAAAAATATCGACTGTTAATGAAAAAATTGTAGATAGAGGCCATGGGATGAATACAGCGAGCAGGTTCAAATTGATGTAGGGTGCAGTCGTTATTAAGAGGCACACCGTAGACTGTGTTGGAGAGCTGTATCAAACCAGTCTTTGGACTGAAGACCAAAACACTAACAAAAGCATTAATAAAATTTCACTCTGATGAATCACCATAGCTTCATTTATCATACAGTATCAAACAATATCATTACCTACATCTGGAATTACAATTTACAGCAATATATATAAACCACTAGCTACCCTAAAATATAAGGTAGATTGTACGTAGTATATATTATTATCGGAATGCCCAGTTTTTCTATTCGTGGAATGGAATGGAAAGAACAAATATCGGCAAATCTCTGCGGAAGTCTAAATTTTTCAAGCTTTGCCACATGGTCAATACGCGATTCTTCGAACATATCATCGAAATTTTAAGAGTAATCCTTTCAATTTGACTCAACTCCTGTATCACATCGGTGCACTTTACACTGTGTTGAATATTCTGTGAAGTTTTCACGCTGTCCATATCGGTGATCGCCTAAAATCTGATTCCATCAATCCTGGGGTATTCGAGACATACACTACCGTTAAAATTTGCAGCACGACATTATGACGGTAAATTAGAAAACAAATAATCTGTATTTAATGTAGACCTAACGGCTTTCTCAAGTCAATCGGTTATTATGTTTAACACAAACGTAGATTGCGCTAATTAGTCACTCTTAAAATTAATTCGAAATTCCAAAAGGGAACTCGAACTTCCAATTTCAGATGAAAGTAAAGTATATAGAACAACGCAAAGTGGAAAAATATACAAAATTCGATAGTCACATAACAAGCCTAGTGAAAGAGACCAGTGTTAAAGATAGAGGACTTGCATTTGGCAGGAGAAGCATTCTAATCTACTCGTAATCACAGCTTAGCTTCCAGGTCGTATGTTCAAGATAGCAATAGCAATTTACGCTGCATATGTGTGCCCTTTCAGTACACATGTCTGATGCAGCAGAAATTCGAACTGTCCATTATGTATTCACGGCGGAGTTACTCCCACAGCGTCGTATGTAGCTTAGTGCAGAGATAAACTGTGACGTGGTGACACAGCACAATTCATAGTGCACTCCACGCGAGAGAGAATAACTCAGTTCGAATCTCAACCGCACACACCACTTGAACGTACCACATATTTTCGTTTTGAAGGAAGATTGACCACCTCGGAACTACATCTGGTAACACCACATAACTTGAGGTATCTTACCCACTGATTAGACAAAACATAATGAAAAATAGCCATTTTAGATCGAAGCTCCACTAAAGTGAGGAGTGATGGGACATACCGTTACTTGTGGAAACAGCACTGTGCTAAAAAAAATTTGTATAATAATAATCACATAGCATGTGAAATGTTGTCCAGAAAAAGTGTTAAAAACTAAGTGGACCGATAAAATACAAAAGAAAGCGATACTACAAAGAAAAGAAAATGACAAATCTACGTGAAAAATGCGAACAAATTATGAAGTGGCAATGTACGAAACTAAAAACATTGTTCAAATGGCTCTGAGCACTATGGGACTTAGCTTATGAGGTAATTAGTCCCCTAGAACTTTGAACTACTTAAACCTAACTAACCTAAGGACATCACACACATCCATGCCCGAGGCAGGATTCGAAACTGCGACCGTAGCGGCCGCGCGGTTACAGACTGTAGCGCCTAGAACCGAACGGCCACTCCGGCCGGCACGAAACTAAAGGATACTACAATGCGTAGGAGTGGACAGATGTTCATGGAACACGCTCACTATAGGAAGGTGCAGGTGACCTTTCCGATGGCAGAGACGATACGCGAGAATTTAGTTATAGATCGTCACTGAGAGCAGGAAGACATTTTTGTAATCATGTCCGCCATTATCTGGTATTCGCGGTCACGTTCGGCATATTTTATAGGCAAGATGTCTAATGAATTTAACGAACTGTATACTCGCATCGGCTTAAAGGATAATAAATGAGCTATAAACTAACATTAAAAGTAGTTGTGTGTCTCTGTACGTTATTAATGAACAAAGGGTCTTAAATTCTCACAAACCCATCCAAAAAGTCTCTAAGTATTAATATTATATTTATAGTATTCCTTGTCCGGAATAGCATGCTGCACGATGTTTCTTTTTTCTTTATTGTTATTTTAAAACGTGTACAACAGGCAGGCTGTCAGCAGCACTCTACGCTGCTCTTCAGCCATAGAATACACAATGAGAAAAAACAGTGAGAAGACACATAAGTTACAGAACGGTGGGCAATAAAACAGTAGACATATAAAGACAAACACGGAGCCATTCACACTCGACGATAATCCACACTGCAAACTGTTGACACGACGCACAAACACTGAAGATGGCGATGGCACAGGTGAACGATGGAGTGCGACGGTGAACTCTAAACACTAAACACGACGACACACACGAGACACTGATGGCGATGATCTCCAGCGCGCGAAAATCCACGGAGCGTGTGCGAGTCCATTCTGCACGATGCGTGATTGCGTAACTTTATATGGGACAAAAGCAAGTATAAAAAGAGGAAAGAAATCGGTAAAACAGAATTTAACTTATTTTAATGAGAACTCTATAAACCACTAAGGTGTCAGATGACTACTGCATGAAAAATACAATATACAGGGTGGTCCATTGATAGTGACCGGGCCAAATATCTCACGAAATAATCATGTAAAGAATAAACTACAAAGAACTAAACTCGTCTAGCTTCAAGGGGGAAACCAGATGGCGCTATGGTTGGCCCGCTACATGGCGCTGCCTAATGTCAAACGGATGTTAACTGCGTTTTTTTAAATAGGAACCCCCATTTTTATTACATATTCGTGTATACGTAAAGAAATATGGATGTTCTAGTTGGACCACTTTTTTCGCTAGTCACAAACATATGGCTCACAATTTTAGACGAACAGTTGGTAACAGGTAGGTTTTTTAAATTAAAATACAGAACATAGGTACATTTCAACTTTATTTCGGTTCTTCCAATGTTAAACATGTACCTTTGAGAACTTATCATTTCTGAGAACGCATGCTGTTACAACGTGATTACCTGTAAATACCACATTAATGCAATAACTGCTCAAAATGATGTCCGTCAACCTCAATGCATTTGGCAATACGCGTAACGACATTACCTTCAACAGCGAGTAATTTGCCTTCCCTAATGTTCGCCATTGCATTGAAAATGCGCTGACGTATGTTGGCAGACGTTGTCGGTGGATCACGACAGCAATTATCCTTCAACTTTCCCCACAGAAAGAAATCGGGGACGTCAGATCCGGTGAACGTGCGGGCAAGGGTATGGTGCTTCGACGACCAATCCAACTGTCATGAAATATGTTATTCAGTACAACTTCAATCGCACGCGAGCTGTGTGCCGGACATCCATCATGTTAGAAGTACATCGCCATTCTGTCATGCAGTGAAACATCTTATATTAACATCGGTACAACATTACGTAGAAAATCAGCATACATTGCAACATTTAGATTGTCATCGATAAAATGGGGGCCAATTATCCTTCCTCCCATAATGCTGCACTATACATTAACCCGCCAAGGTCGCTGATGTTCCACTTGACGCAGCCATCGTGAATTTTCCGTCGCTCAATAGTGCATATTATGCCAGTTTACGCTAGCGTTGTTGGTGAAAGACGCTTCGTCGCTGAACAGAAAGTGTGCAAAAAATCTGTCATCGTCCCGTAATTTCTCTTGTGCCCAGTAGCAGAACCGTACACGACTTTCAAAGCCATCGCCATGCAATTCCTGGTGCAAAGAAATATGGTACGGGTGCAATCGATGTTGATGTAGCATTCTCAACACCGACGTTTTTGAGATTCCCGATTCTCGCGCAATTTGGCTGCTACTGCTGTGCGGATTAGCCGCGACAGCAGCTGAAAAACCTCCTTGGGCGTCATCATTTGTTGCAGGTCGTGGTTGACGTTTCACATGTGGCTGAACACTTCCTATTTCCTTACATAACGTAACTATCCGGCGAACGTTCCGGACACTTGGATGATGTCGTCCAGGATACCGAGCGGCATGGCTCTGAGCAGGATGCGACTTAACTTCTGAGGTCATCAGTCGCCTAGAACTTAGAACTAATTAAACCTAACTAACCTAAGGACATCACACACATTCATGCCCGAGGCAGGATTCGAACCTGCGACCGTAGCGGTCGCTCGGTTCCAGACTGTAGCGCCTAGAACCGCATGGCCACTCCGGCCGGCTACCGAGCGGCATACATAGTACACGCCCATTGGGCATTTTGATCACAATAACCATACATCAACACGATATCGACCTTTTCCGCAATTGGTGAACGGTTCATTTTAACACGGGTAATGTATCACGAAGCAAATACCGTCCACACTGGCGGAATGTTACGTAATACCACGAACTTACACGTTTGTGACTATTACAGCGCCATCTATCACAAAGCGAAAAAAGTGGTCCAACTTAAACATTCATATTTCTTTACGTACTACACGAATATGTAATAAAAATTTGAGTTCCTATTTAAAAAAAACGCAGTTGATATCCGTTTTACCGATGGCAACGCCATCTAGCGGGCAACGATAGCGCCATCTGGTTTCCGTCCTGCAAGCTAGACGAGTTTCGTTCTTTGTAGTTTTTCGTTTGATGCTTATTTCGTGAGATATTTGGTCCGGTCACTGTCAATGGACCACCCTGTATATATACACAAAACAGACAGATATATCAAAAAGAGGAACTCTCCAAGTTAGTTAGTCACTCGGTCATGTGAACTAGCAAAAGCCAGTACATGCATGCAATTCACTGAGATCGTTCATATGAATTTCCCGGGGAGACGTGACGGGTGCCCATTTGCGAAATTTCTTCATACGATTGAGAAAGTATGTAGAGGATGGTTTTTCTACATGTTCTGATACGAATCGAAACGTGGAGAAATACTCTGTCCACTGTTATGTGCCACTTGTCTGTACGGCTTGCAGTTTTCCTGCAATTGCCTTCTGAATCCCTGGAGACAGTTACGAATTCAACCGCCTCTGCCTTTAGGATTTATGCAACCTGCTACGCCTTCAAATACCACAAGTAAGTTTTTCGTATTCTCTCACTCCCTGTGAGGAGACTGTTAGTAATACGGAAAAAAACGAACACGACCTTTTGGAGGTCATTAATATAGTTAAATTTTGTATCGGTGTGCGTTTTTCGCTAGAGGCCGTAGTTCTGGAATTATTCAAGTAGAACGTACGAAACTGACCTTCAAAAGCGTTTTTCGTTAATATCTCGAAAATTGTGACCTCTAGCAAAAACGTATCCCCATGGAAAAGTTTGCTACATGAAAATTTCTTACAAAAAGGACCTGTTCATTTTCTCTGTAGGACCAATACATTGCGTGTAGTGAGCGAGAAAAAGTGGGAATCTCGCGTGTGGTTTTCGATGGGTTGCGGGTTGCATAAAATCAGTAGTCAGAGGCAGCTGAATCACCCTTCATGTTGTAAATGTGTTACTAGCTACGGTGTAGCTTTGCCTTTAACCATCTGTAACTACACAGTTACACGTGACGAGATATTGCAGTAAGAGGTTAGTATCGGTAACAGCCAATATAGCGCCAGGGGAGAGCGGTGTGTGTATGCACAATCACGGGCGGGGAGTTGCGGTTGCAATATACTTGCCGCGCGGCGCTCGCAAGTTGGCGCTGTCTCCCTGTGCCGCGGTTAGCGAGTTACGCGCCAGAATTCACGCCGGCCTTTTGTGCGCCTGCGGCCGGAGTTGGTGAAACTGAACTGGGAGCGAGGCAGCGACGGCCGTACACCACCCTGGCGCTGGGTAGTCCTCAGGATTAAGCCACACATTGTTCCAGCGGCCGGGACCGCGGGTGGCTGAGCCCACTGTCGTCACACGTGGGCAGGCGCGGCCGAGGTCGCCTGTAATATCTGTCCCCTGACCGTAGTGTCTGCGCTTTCATTGCACTTCGGCGCATCAAGTAAATGAACTAAATCACCGCCGTTTCACGAACCAGGTGTCTCTGGGTCCTAGCCTAACGGAGATCTCCACACGCTCCAGATTTTCCCATTTTCTGTAAACTATAAATAGTGTAATACCAAATGTGATAGTTGCATATTATGGTATCACAAACACACTAAGCTAAAATAAATAAACAAATCACGATAGAGGATGACAGCCAAAACAGATGCAGGATAAATTTTTTTTATTAAAATTCTTAATTGGGAAAACGTACATAAGTCCACGTTTGCCGAACATCTATGGCTCTTACAGCATACGCCACGTGCACTGGATGACTTAGAATTGCTTCAGGAAGCGAATAAGGGTTACAAACTGGACTTGCTCGAAGAATTAGAGATTTTCGATTATCTGTCTCTAAAAGATGGTTTCGTTCTTAAATAACAGGTCCAGCTAAGAAACAAATTTTTTTTAGACAGTTACAAACCCCTCCTTGCCTTAATGTAATATAGTTTGGTTGACTTGAAGGTAGTTTTCTTGTTTGTTGATGACGGTGAAATGCGCTTTTCCTGTCTTGTTGGGATTTTACGTATTTTTTGATGTTTGCTGTTTGTGATTTTAGATGTGCATGTGTGGTTAATTGACTAGTATGTTTTTATTCACAACGACAGATGGTTTCGTTTTACTGTAACATTTTGGTTGTTTTCGCTAGTATGTATTTCATCGCCTATGTTACGCGAGATTCTCGCGCATTACACTAGTGCCCTCTCTCGTTAGATGTGTTCCATAGTGCAAGCTTCATCTGTTTGACACTAGGACACAGGTAAATTATTTCCATATTTTCTATTTTACATAAATGTTTTTAAATGGTCAGATATATTTTATTTAATAAGACAGAAGATTTTAATTAGCACAACTTTTAATAATTTTGATGCGCTTATGTATGTATCCATTGATTTTAATGTGCACGAGTGTCTGGCACACACCATAAGTGCCCTCTCTCGGCGAAACCATCTGGCCTAGTGCTTTCACACTCTTGTCTTGACAGTTCATAGGCGAAGTACCGGTGCTAAACTGTTGGCACTGACCCTGTGCCTACAGTCATGTTGCACAAATGGTGATGTCTTCATTATTGACGACGCCTTTGGCACAATTGTTTTATTAATCTCCATTGCATGATGTAATTTTAGTAAGTAACTAAAAGATTTCGTGCCTGTATTACTTTGATAATTTCACTGTTACTTAAGCTCTAGTGTCTCCCATTTACGATATCCCTCCAAAACCCAGGCGATCATTGTAGGCCCAACCACCCCTTCCCTCCGCCTCCTTGATTTCTATCTCACCGTCTATGGCCGTCCTATCGCCCTCACTCCCACCCTTAAGTACCTTGGCGTCACCCTCGACCGTCGCCTCTCCTGGACTCCCCATCTCCAGACGATCCAAGCCAAGGCACGTTCCCGACTCCGTCTCCTCAAGCTCCTTTCCGGCCGCACGTGGGGTCTGGACCCCTCCACAATCCTCCACACCAATAAATCCCTCATCCGCCCTATCCTTTGTTACGCCCATCCAGCCTGGATCTCCGCCCCCCCTACCTTCTATAAATCCCTCCAAATCCTTGAACGCCATGCTCTCCTCCTTGCCTATCGCATCCGTCTCCCCTCCCCCACGCGGATCCTGTATGATCTCATCCCCTTCCCCCACCTCCTCCTTTTCCTTGAAAGGATACAGATCCTGTACACCTCCCATAAACTTGATCCTCCTCACCCGCTCGTGTCCCCGATCCTCTCCCACCCCCGCCCGCTGCCGCGCCCGTATTCCCACGTCACACCCGGTCTCCATCTCTCCACCCTCCTTACCCTCTCCCAAGGTGGCTTCCGCCAGCTCCCCCTCCCTGATGATGTCCTCCTCCCCTGCATCTACCCCTCCTATCAACTTTGATCCTCCCCCCCCACCTCCTGTGTCCTTTCCTTTAGGCACCCTCCCTCCCCCCCTTTCCCTTCCCTTCTCTTTCCTTTCCCCCCTCCTTCCTACCCTCTCCTCCGGGCTTCCCCTCCCCCTTCCTCCCTCCCCCTCTCTCCTTTGCCAATGGCATCTCTGCTCTCCCCTCTCCCATCTCCCCTTCCTCCTCCTCCACCTCCTCTCTTGGCAGGTCCCCGGACTCGTACATGCTGAGTGAACATTCGCGCGCCGGAGATCATCGCCATCAGTGTATCGTGTGTGCCGTCATGTTTAGTGTTCAGTTTCGCCGTTACACTCCATTGTTCACCAGTGCCATTGTCTTCTTCAGTGTTTGTGCGTCGTGTCAACACTTCGTAGTGTGGATTGTCATCGAGTGTGAACGGCTTCTTGTGTTTTTATGCTCATGAGTCTACTGTTTTTTCCCGCCGTTTTTCTAAGTGATGTCTCTTCTCTGTTTATTTCCTTGTACTCTCTTCGGCTGAAGAGCGGCGTATTGTGCTGCTGCCAGACTACCTGCTTGCTCAGGTGTCAAAATAACAATAAAGTAAAAAAAAAAAAACCATTTACGATGCTAAGGTTTTGCTAATGAAAGTGTTTTCCTGTTCAGGATTTTTTACTTCGGTGAAGGTATATTTATATATACTGAAACCTCGGTCAAGAATTTTAATAAAAAAAATTTTATCCTGCAACTTTTTTGGCTGTCATCCTGTAGCGTGAAGAATTTCAGCAGTTGCTGTTCTAGCCATGTTTAAAATCTTGAAATAAATAAAAACACTACGAGTTATGCTAATTGGTCCAAAGTGATACTTATGAAGGTACTGACGGAAAATGAAAAATTGTAATATGATAATTGTAATCTTTGGCGGCTGGTGGATCAATGTGTGACGTTGCAGCCCAATTTCACAGCCGAGCTCGCAATAGCAAACAGGGGTCGTGTCGATACCAGGGCACAAAATCTTAGCCAATTTGATGCCGTCTACTCAGTTGGTCGGTAATATGCTTCACAGTCAGGCGTGTGAATAATTTACGCAGATGTCTCGTAGAATCCGGTTGGAGTAATCGGCGAATTGCTCGAAATTCGAATAGGAGCGATAACACTATTCGACGACGTTGGCAGGAGTTGTTGAACCACAGCGGAACACTGCGTTCAAAAGGATATGGTCGACCTGGAGACATTACATAACGTGAGGACGGAGCATTCGTCAGAGGGGCACCCAGAGCCCCGGAGTCATCGTTACTGTCTGTTTGACGTGCAGCTATTTCTTCAGTGACCACAAGAGCCATTAACAGGCCGCTCATGGAAAAGGGGTTGAGGTCACGGTACCCCTTGCGCTGACTGCCTCTGTACACTAACTAGCAATGTTGTCGTGGATATTTGTCCTGGAATCTCATTGACTGGAGCTGGATTGTCTTCACTGATGAGTCGCGCTTCGCACTGATCCCCGATAACCAGCGAAGAAGTGTCTGGAGATGCTACGGACTGTGGTGGGTTACCAGAATGACTGTCGCCAGCGATAAAGGCCTACAACTAGGATGGCTCTGAGCACTATGGGACTTAACATCTGAGGTCGACAGTCCCCTATAACTTACAACTACTTAAACCTAACTAACGTAAGGACATCACACACATGCATGCCTGAAGCAGGATTCGAACCTTGGACCGTGCGCGGTTCCGAACTGAAGCGCCTAGAATCGCTCGGCCACCGCGGCTGGCCTCCAACCAGGAATGATGGTCTGCGGTGTCATTTCACATCAGTACTCCTTTTGTTGTTACCCGCGGTACCCTTACAACACAGCGGTACATCGACCACATTCTACGCCCCGTTCTGTGTCCTTTCATTCAAGCCACCCTGGAATTACATTTCAGAAAGATAATGCCTACCCGCACACGGACGAAAGTATCTACTGCTTTATCTTCGTGCTTACCAACCCTAACTTTGGCTCACAAGGTCGTCGGGTGTCTCCAAAACTGAAATCTTTAGAGCATTATGGGTAGCGTATTCCAACCTACTCGGCATTTTGACCATTTAATGCATCAGTTGGATCGCCCTTAGGAAGATTTCCAACAACTTTATCAATGAATGTCGAGCCTAAAAACTGGTTGCCTAAAGGCCAGAGGTGGACCAGTGCATTATTGACTTACTCGACATGTGAAGGTTCAAATGGTTCAAATGGCTCTGAGCCCTATGGAACTGAACTTCTGAGATCATCAGTCCCTTAGAACTTAGAATTACTTAAACCTAACTAACCTAATGACATCACACACATCCATGCCCGAGGAAGGATTCGAACCTGCCACCGCAGCGGTCGCGCGGTTCCAGACTGTGGCGCCTAGAACCGCTCGGCCACCCAGGCCGGCACTTGTGAAGGTCTTTGTCTTCAATAAATAATGCAGTTTTCTCTGAAACTGTACTCTCTCTCCCTCTCTCTTTTGCCTTAGAGTGCATGTTACTAGCAAGAAGTTTTCATCGTATATACCTAAAAGAATGCAGAGTGTCGCACGAAGAAATCTAGAAAGTGGATAAAGAGAAACAGTATCTTCTCAGTGGATAACAATAACTTCAGGTGTATATCAGTGGTCGATATTGTGTCGATCCTAATTCTTCTTGTATGTGAATTATTTGCCATCACAAAATGTGGAGAGAGAGAAACTGATAATGAAGTCGTCACTGGATTATTGTCATACGTCTGAAGCTTCGCAACGATCATTTCCTACAAATGGTTATTTGGAAAATTTAGCTCGACTCGACGTCCACTACCTGCTGTAGCCCTGTAAATAGGTTTCTTTCCGTCACAGATATCCAAATACTGCAAACGGTTCCCTTTGCTGAAGATTATTGTAATCAAGCCTAATAGACAGACTTCAACACTTGAAAACGAAATTTTTTAAATTAATAACTGGTTCTCTTTCAATCATAGTAGATGAAACACAGAGATACAGTTCTCCACAGCAAAAAAGCCTGTATAACATCATTTGAAATAATATACGAATATAAATTAATAAATAAAACAGAATGTTCTAAACTCTTATTGTTTTATATTGGTAACAACCTCAACTGGAAGTAATTATTATACATCGTCTTAGACGTCCAAGCTCTGCACCATTTAAGTTGTGGATAAGATCAATTTTTCTGACGAAAATCAAAAATTTTTCGTACTTTTCCTGTTCTGAGTTGCTAATGTCATAGTGCATCTTCGTCAGGGGAACTTTAAGAGAAAAGTGTTTACGTTCAGATGTAATAAACACAGAATGTGATGCCGGCTCTAGGATCTCTTGTAAACATCTCTTTACACACTTGGGCATGCTGACAACAGCCTCACCGTAGATTTACTTGCTCATGAAGTTTGTTGTCGACAGTCAATCACAATTTCAAAGTGTTGTCATAAACATAACAGTGGGAGGAGAAATAACTTGTAATGTGCTTCACTCAGGATTAGCGTGGAATGATAATGAGTAAGGTACTCAGTTATAAATAAAAGTTTTTCACTACCCAATAAGTGTTGTTAAAAATTTAATAGAGAATAAAATTGATTTCAAACAAAAACTGAAATCACATCTGCTTGATAATGCCTTCTACTCAGTATAAGCATTTCTGAATATGTAATTAAAAGGCGTGTGTGTGTGTGTGCGAGTGTGTGTGTGTGTGTGTGTGTGTGTGTGTGTGTGTGTGTGTGTGTGTGTGTGTGTGTGTGTGTTTCATAGATAGTGACTGAGCACAGTATAAACCACTGTATGCAAAAAATAGTGGGTTAGGACTATTATGTAAGTGGTCAGGATGGTGATATATTTTTAACTGACAGAGAGTATTGTAACTTTAAATCTGACTGGCTTCACATCATAGTGGAAGGTCGCAAGTACGTTCCATTGTATTTACAAATAAGGAAACTAAATGTATGGGTGTTGTAAGTTACTATCTCTCCAGCTGAAACACCCACGATAACAGAAAGCGTATTCCCACTGTAGTTTTAATTGAGATGGCACTATGACCGTTAGTATTATCTGCAGCACGTCGCAAAAAAGCATCAACAACGCTTAGTACGTTGTTTGGGAAGGCAAACTGATCGGTTTTCAACAAGGAACCCATTTCCAGGAACGTACGCCTTGGCCGCTGTAGAGTGTCGAATCTGAGAAAGACAGTTTTGACGATTTGTTCCGATTCGTTTTGGTGTATGAATACGGAAGGTATGCAATCCTTTAATCATCTGTATACTGCGGGTGGACGAACTAAGCCTACTAACATTCCACCACGCTGCGCTGCACTGCTCCACACAGCACTTGCGGGCATCCTACAGCGGACCTTGTGTGGACTGCTAGTGCAGTAACGTTGTTGACAGCTGTGCGATATGTAGCAGTACACATCTGCAAAATTGATCGATATGGTAGGAGAGCTGCTGCAAAATTGTATGCTGGATGTCATTCCACGTTCGTGGCTCTCGAGAAGCCGAGAAGCCGAGAAATTGCGTCCAGGTATTTCCTGTCTGAGGCTCGTTCGCAGAGCAGTAAAGTAGTAACACAGTGCTTCATTCTTACAAATACTACACCAGTCTGCTCTTCGTCCACTGGTAGGTGTCGTAACGCGATGCGGGTCCACAATCGGCTCGAATACTGGAGTTGTAGGAGGACATGATGACAATGTTCTAAGAGGACACAGCCACCAGCACTGGCAGGTGCAACAGGCACTGCACACAGGTAAAACCGCCATTTGGCATTTAGTCCATACGATCAGCACCATCCGTACCATCTACTGAAAGTCCAGTCTTTGCGGGAGTGGGACTACCCACGACTGATACATTTGTGCAACGGTATTACAACAATGCATATTCCTGTCACAAGTCACGAACTTAGTGCTATTCACCAAACTTGTGGAACATGCATCTCTGGGCGGACGCAAATACGTCTGCGCATGTAAGTCAAAATTACCAACACAGGGCTGTTGTTAATATCTGGACCAGGGTAACTGGTGACCATATCATTGGTTGTATTTATTAGAGGTCTTTTCCGTATCATATTGTATGTAGAGCCAGTAATTGTTCGGATGAACAAATGGCTGCAATACGACAAAGTTTCAGCACACTTTGATATCGATGTGCAGAATCACCTTAATGTCGCATATCCCATTCGATGGATTGGTAGGTGTTGACCAGTTCCACGGGCAACACAGTCGCTATATCTGAAATCTATCGAATCTATCGACTATTTTCTGTGGGATATCATGAGGGGTACGGTGTATGGTATATTTTTCAAATCAGCGGAGGATGTTATTGCTAAAGTCCACGGAGCGACTGAAATACGTATAGATAATCGCACGTGCGTCAGGCGCAACACCGCCGACGTAGACTCTGCATTGACGTAGGAGTTACAGGTTGAAGCCTTTCTGTAATGCAGACGGCGCTATGTGCTACTCATGTTAGGCTGATTGACGTAATGTGAAACGCTCGCCCATTTCACACTTCGACATTCCCCAACACTCAGTCCGTGCCTTTCCGGATATTGTTTCCTGTTTGAAAAGCGATCGGTGTGCCTTTTCGCGCAACATACTAAGCATTGTCGGTGTTTTTGGGACACCCTACTTGCCTAATAAGGCGGCACTAGAACAGAACTATGGTAACAGAATAAGAAATAACCAATAATATTTATGATACGCCCCACTAATCCCGCAGGACAGGACAGATATTATAAATTGTGGAAAGAGGCTAAAATAAGGGGCTGTCAGTTACACTCGAACATACAACTTTATTATTTGATCAAACATTACAAGAGCCCAAAACATTTTTTTTAAACACACAGCTTTAATCTTTGGGACTTAATCACCGGCTGAAGGCCACTTTAATTTAAAAACTGCTGAAGGCCAATAACTTAGCATAATCAGAAATTTAAAAGACAAGACTTATCTTAAAACAGTTCTTTAGTTAAGCTGAAGTAAAGAAGTTAAATTCAAATCGCCTGAAGGCGTAACACTCCATAACATTAATTTTTTAATACCAAAGACCTTACGTGAAACAGTTTAGGGTGAAGGCCTTAAGAGCAACAACTCAAACTCAAAACTGGCTAAAGGCCCAAGACTTAAAAATTTAACAACATAAAAAATTGTAAAATGCCAAAGCGCTTAAGTGAAACAGTACTTCAAGCTAGGCTGAAGGACTTAAGAGCAAAACAACTCTAATTTTAAAAAATCGACTAGAAGCAAAACAAGCACAAACAAAAAGAATATTTTTTTAAAGATATAGGGCAGTACACCCATGGGCGCTCAGATGTTCGAGGGTCGGCCTGGCATTCAAACACTAACGCTCGCTTAGGTGAGACAGGCAGTCGGGCAAACCATTCACGACCCGACGCCAACCCAACCGACCGACAGTCAACGGACCCACCAACAAGATAACTTCCACTTCACCCGACCAGGACACAGCAGTAAGTTCAACAGAAGAACGTAGAAGGTATTGGTGCCCACAACCAATCATACATGAAGCTGTCAAACTACACACCTCGCTGGACAGCAACAACATGATGAGGAAACTACACTACCTGAAATTTAGGTCAACGGCCAGGGCAGGTACGTTAACGGCCACATGGAGAAGATTCCGCTGGTGCACTTCAGTTCAAATAACCGAATACCGTGAAACTCCACCGGAGGGTGGCTAGAATTTTCCAGCTTGAAAACCACGTTGTTTTTCGCGGGAATATCCCAACAGCCGACAACAAACTCCAAAGGACACAATAGCAACAGTCTTCACTTGCTGGTAGGTTAAATCAGAACTCAACTTTCGTGTCCAGGGTCGGTGAGCCACGGACATCGTAGCAATGGGAACAGCGCCACACACTCCGACACCACGTAGAGACAGCCAGCGGGCCCAGACAAACTATGTCCTGCGGAGAATTCCTCGCTGCTCCACGCCAACCGACCGAATGCCCAGGCCGGGCAAGGGTGAAACGACCAAGTATACGTCGACAGATGAGACGACCAACCGAACGACCAACCAACGGTCGTCCCGCTGGAATCTCCCTTCGTCGGACAGTTCATGTGTGTTAGAGTGCTGCAACGCTCAGTGTTTGACCGGTCACGGCTCGCCTGTTGACGGGAGGACCGAGCCGCTCGTGTCCGGCCCCACACGACTCGGCTCGGCCACGTACTCGCCCCATGTCTGATGTCCGGATTCCGGACTCGCGGATAACCGAGCTTGACCGGTCACCGCTGACGTCTCACCTCGCCTCGCCCCGGCTCGCTGCACTGTACTTTACTGTACAAATCCAACGCCTCTCTCTCTCTCTATCTCTCTCTCTCTCTTTTAATACAAAAGTAACATTTCCAAGAACGGGACGTGACACAGCTAAATTCATAAAGCACTTGGAAAGTAAAATGATATTTCAATACAATCGCCGATAGAAGACGAGTCTCATTTCCAAACAAAAGAGATATTTTTCCTTTCATTTATAGGAAACATTAAATAAGTGCTGTCCCTGTAATCTAGAAGACAACCATCTCCATAAAGAAAGCATACAAAGAACATTAAACATTTGCAGACGTAACTTGTCATACGTTTCAATTGTTTGCAACATAAACGAAATTATAGTTATTGTTGATCAGCAGGAAATCACTAACGTGTTCCGGATTTAATTGGCTGTGGCAATTTGTTAGTAACATGCCAGCTTTACTAAAGCACGTTTCACTAGGTGCGCTTGTTGCTGGGATACATAAAATACGTCTTGCAACTGCAGCCAAACCTGGCAGATCTGCTTCAGTCTGCTCCACCACTTTAAGATGTCATCATCTCCGGGGTGCATTAAAATGTACAGATCTACTTCATCTGCTGCGGATGATCTGTTGTTCCTCCATTCCTTGAAACGAGCTCTCGTTCTGGGAGGTGATGACACAGTACTTAAAGGATCTATGATAATAAACAAAAGAGACAAGTAATACAGAACTGATATGGAAATCTCGAAACATTCCCGTAAGAGACCGATGACCTCGCTATTTGGTCTCTCCCCCCAAACAACCCGACCCCCGTTCCCATAAAAACGAGATGTTTTACGTTAATGAAATATTATACGAGTCACAACATTCCCGTTTCTCTATAATACACTTTCCACTAACTATGCAAAAACGATTATGTTAATGATTGAATGTTGCACCTGTGTACGTAGCACACATTTGTCGCACATTGTTAAGAATTTCCTGTTTTTCACTTATTTCAAGCATATTAAGATAACGGAAGGACGGCCCAAGAAACGATCTTTGTGAGGTTTCTTGCAACCGTGTTTCTTTAAATGAGTGGTTCCCGACTGGAAAAACAATAAAGTGCAGCAGTTTGTGCACGATACGTACCCAGTAGACGCAATGTTTTCATCTACAACCAACAGAAATATACTCCATACTTGGCTTTTTAGACCTTCCCGTTTCTTTAATGTGTAAACATTGGTTTCAATCTTACGTCTTACTACGCTGGCTTCCTCGCGCTAAATGATTACAGAAAGAGACACACCACAAATAAGAAGCCCGTACCGGCTGCAGTGTCACACGGATAATAACACGTGTAATGTGTTTGAAGTTATGTGCTACGTATTCGGTCACGGATTCTATGCTCGGTCACAAGAACTAGTGCGGGTAGCCTATCCAGTTAGGGTGTGCTCGCCCCACCTCGTATTTTGTGCTCGCTTACTCGGTCATGCAGGACTCTATTGTGTGTCGCCAGAGGTCGGCGAATACTGGCTGTCGACGTCTCACCGGCGCTCCGTCCCCCGACTTCACTGCTGACCTAATGGGATGTCTCGAACTGGCTAATCAGACACACGACGACCCGGAAATACTATCGGTCGCTCCAGAGATGGTACGACAGTGCACTTATCGATACGCGCTGCTCCGACCACTCATGGGCAAGTAAGGCAGGAAGTTTGTGACGCCAGTAAATGGAATAAGAAAACGAGGCGGCAGTACAGTAATAGAAGGTGACAAAAAGTAAATGTCATGAACACGAGCCGTGCACGGCTCAATTAATTGATAGTGATGATACAATATTTTACTTAACTTTGGCGACAGTTTGATGTGTCTCATTTGAGGTCCGGTATCTATTACCATGAAATCTTAAATAACTTTGCCGACTCTTGGCAGTCTATGATTTAGTCATGACTGAAAGTATTACTCAGACACTTGTAGTAACTGATAAGAATGCTCCGTAAATAGTGGCGACTATGACGGAGATTTACTTTGCTGAACGATTCCTGGAACTAGCGGAACTTGGTAAATGCAGGAACTGTAGAAATTGAGCGAGAATTGGTGGTGCGTCTTCTTTTGTGCCCGCTGGTGGAAGGATCACTATCCATGAATACTAGGTGGAAGCAAAGTAGTACCCGGTTGACAGCGCTCTCTCTGGCCACCGGTATCACTGTCGGTGGATGAATTTCCCGCGCCAGCGGATGTGGAACGTAAGCAGAAGGAAGTCTCGATCAGCGAACGTCTGAATGCGGGTGCTCGGAACTGAGAAGACACAGGCAAGTGGCTGCACCTGCATCCCGTAGGGAGCTCGTGGTATTGCAGTGTACCTCAGAGCTCCGTAGCAGCATTAAAAAATTTAATGTTGACTGATTCTTCCGTCGTTCTGTTAACATGAGAAAATGTGTCATAATAGCCGTATGTCCCATCTTTTACAGTGTTTTACAAAAATTAAAGTAAACGCAACACTTTTGACATAACAAACAGTGTCAGACCACACCCTTCAGTAAAGAGGAACATCTGCTGCTGCAAATAAACCAGTTGAGGTCGCAACATGTTCGTTGATAAGTGAAGACAAGAAGAGGTGATATAATGTTCATGACAAAGTGATTATTCATCTAAATTTGTTACACCTGACCATCACATCAAAGTTACCCCACTGTGAGTGTGTGGTTCACGATGGTGAAGTTTGTCGCTGTATAATTGTTCTTATTCACCATGTTTTCCTTCGATAATGAGGCCGTACATTTAGTACGCTGCATTTAAATCATTTGCATACCATTGACTTCAGAGTGTCACTAGTCTGACTGTCGTGGTACTCTGTGACATAAGAAAACTTTGATATTTATCTACTCATGAAATATGGCCTGTGGATATGAGAATGAAACCACAGATGTTTCATTTTAATGGGTAACACTTCCCATTTCCAGTCTGTGCCCTTCCACAAGTGCGTGATTGCATTAAGTTTGAATGCGATGGGATATAGAAATGGGACGAACTAGCCAAAGTTAGAGAACAGTGGGCTCTATCATACAATAACCTGTGGGAAAGCTAAGCAGAGAGATTTCCTGTAGGCTTCCGAAAAGATGGAAAAACTCGAGAACGGAGGGTTACAGGTGACTATAGCCAGTAGGAGAGGTTCACCTCCACGCAGTTCAAATAGGGAGACATCGACCCCGGAAGTCAGAGAGCTGGCCTAAGGTGCGGACGCTGCTATGAAGCTCTTGCTCATATAGTGAATAACAGGTATAAACATTTGTTATATAATCGTGGTACCATTCGACATATGTCGTTTAGTGTCAGTTTAGTCGGGGAGGTGAAAATCTAATTATCGTAATTCTCTTGGGGTAAGGAAATTCGTTAACAGTGTTCGTCAGTAATGACTATGAATATTGACTATGAGCTCAGCACGTTGTATGATGGGGAATGACTGAGTAAAATCTGTTGTTGAATGATCACTAAAATTCTGTGGATTAATGATGAATGTTATAAAAGTTTGTTTGTAATATGGTCCTGATCACAGGTTCACGCTAATTCTGTCAGTGTGGATTACCGTTTATAAATCTGAAGTTTAGTGGGTGGTTAATTACCTTAAATGTTTCCTAAAGGAAATGGAAGCCGGGCCCGGGTATTTCCATTCAACTGTTTTATAAATTTTTGGGCACTTCCTTTGTGACTTGTACTGGAGCCACAGTTCTCGCTATAAGGATCCATAGAATCTGTTCTGAGTCCACGTAAGATATCAGACTGTGCTACAGCGTTTTCATGTTTTCTGATAGTGATTCTGTGAAATTTGATATCCCTTTTGTGAGAGTTTTTGTCCAGTTTTATCTCGTACCTTGGCAAGTGATGTCTGGCGACATGTGCCGCAGTAGTTCAAGTGGTACCTAAAGCGAGAGAGATTCAGGCGATGTTTAATTTCTTCAGTGCGATATAATGATCTTAATGGCCCTCATCCAAGTCTTAAGCAATAACTTAACAGTTTTCGGTGAGACGCTTTGTGAATACCAGCGGACTCCATGTGTTACAGGTATTGCGTGTGAGTTACCGATGTTCAACTCAGCTGTTTATTTCAACCCCTTAGTGTGGAATAAGTTCAACAGTTTTCATCACATCACAACGCGTAGGCTTCCACAGATGGTTCAAATGGCTCTAAGCACTATGGGACTTAACATCTGAGGTCACCAGTCCCCTAGACTAAACCTAACTAACCTAAGGTCATCATATACATCCATGTCCGAGGCAAGATTACAACCTGCGACAGTAGCAGCAGCACGGTTCCAGACTGAAGCGCCTAGAACCGCTCGGCCACAGCTTCAGGCTTACCCTTTCACAGAAGGCGTCTCCATCAGATAAAACTTCCGGGCTGAGAGGCCGTGGTCGATCCATAAAACTTCTTCTTCCTGACGATTCGTCGCCAACTGCGGGCAACATCTTCCGAGATGTGTCAACGGCTGGCTCCCAGGCCATAGAGGTCCCATTTATATAGGCCGCATAGAGGGCGCCACCATACGTCACGTGGCGCCGACTCTATATCTGACTAACGTCGTTACTCTCGATTGAAGCTAATCGATTGTCTCATCGTTGGTACAAATTCGACCGCCATACCTTGTCTAGCTTTAAGCCTTCCTCTTTCCATTAAAATTATTGTGATGTTTCTGAATCTCTATAGCTTCCCAATTCATACTTGCATAATAATGCGATGTTCTGACTAGCATGCTCGTCTCATTAAATTTTATGTCGTGATCACCGTCTTTAAAAACATGTTCCGCTACAGCTGATTTATCGGTATGTCCTAGTCGACAGTTTCTTTTGTGTTCGGTTAAGCGCTTATTGACACTTCTTTTCGTTTTTGCAATATAAACCTTCCCAACACTACACGGAATTTTATTCACCCCAGGAATTGCTAAGGGGTGTCGTGTGTCTTTCACCGATCTTAAACACTCACTAACCTTCTTGGTGGGTCTAATGATCGTTTCAACTTGAAACTTGACCAGAACCTTACCAGCACTGTCCGTAATATTGGGAATAATTCGAAGAAAAACTTTTCCAGCTGACAGTTGTTGTCGCTGAATGTTGTCAGACACTTTTCTTCTGGGATGAAATGCTCAATCTATTTCGTTGTCAGAGTATCCATTTTTCTTAAAAGCCGTTCGTAGATGATTTAGTTCATCTTGCAAATAAACTGGCTCACAGATCTTATTAGCTCTATCAAGGTTTTAATAGCACCTCTCTCCTGCCTGGGATGGTGGTTCGAATCCTTATGGCGGCAACGTTCGGTTTGTGTATCTTTCCTATACACTTTGTGCCCTAGACTCCTATCTGCCCGTTTAGTTACTGATACATCCAAAAAATTTAGTTGTCCATTGCTCTCTTTCTCCATAGTAAATAGTATCTTTGGATTAATACTATTTAGGTAAACCAAGAAACCACACAATTCCTATACCACGAAAGTTTCGTCCACATGCCGATAACACTTTCAACGGGCTTTTAGTGGCAGACTGCAGCGCCTGCTGTTCAAGAAATTCCATGAATAGTTTAGCAACAGCTGGACCCAGAGGGTTGACAGCCGGCGCCCCGTGACGTTCGGTGGCGTCCTCTATGCGCTCTATTTAAACGGGACCTCAACGGCTTGGCAGCCAGTAGTTGACTCACCTCGGAAGATGTTGCCTGCAGTTGGCAACGAATCGTCAGGAAGAAGAAGTATTGCAGATCGACCACAGCCTCTCAGCTCGGAAGTTTTAAGTAATGAATGTATATCACACTTTTTAACTTCGCGATTTTATTTTTTGAATTAATTCATAATCGCTTGGATAGCTGAACGATATCAAATACGGTAGCCATCTTGATAGCGTACAAAATAATTTCTTTACTCGTCAGTGTTCAGTTACGCAAAACCCCTTAGAAATCTCGGTTCTGCTTCGCTTTGCTACAGTGCATGCTGGCGTATTTAGCTGAAATACTTACTGTGCAACACCTCCCCCCCCCCTCCCCATTCCCATGTCCTGTAGTTTTTACGTGCACATGTACGAAGTTACAGGCTGCTACGTGGAACAACACTGAATTAAGTTCATAGCCCTACTCAAGTGTAAGAGATCTACTGTCAACATCGTGGAATTGCATGACCTGAAACAGGTCACTAAGCCACGCTTAGAACAAAGTTAGTCCAGTTGAAAGGAACTCTGTACAACCAGATGGCCTAACTATGCGGTCATATCTTAGGCCATTTCTGATTAAAATAATCCTGGGCAATTTTGAACTACATTTCTTGAATAAAGAACCATTACATGCGTATATTAATTACTGACTCAGATGTGTGGATGATATACTGTGTACGTAAACAGGCACTACAAGAGAGCACAGTACATTTTTTCGCAGCTTAAACTGTCTACATAAGAACATTCAGTTCACAAGGGAAATTGTAAAGAATTTCATAATCTTCCTAGATCCAGCTGTTGACATCACTACAAAAATACATTTTCTATTTGTAGTATTACTAAAACAGTTATAGTAATGTATTATAGCTCACAGCACGCAGTAACAGATAAAAATGAAACTTTACACTCAGTAGTGCACCCTCTCTATTCGTTCCCGTGTACAAAGAAGATTTCAAAGCACAGTTAAACAAATTGAAATTTATTGCCCCAACAAGTGGCTATAAACCTTTCCTGACTGACCATAATCTGAATACGAAATAAACACTGAAAATTGCACCTATCTACTGCGCTCCCAGAGATGTAGCTTTCAATGTTTAATGAAGTTGTGTACAATCCAAAACCAAGGACAGGTATCACAGAGTGCAGCTAAAACACTGAAATCCGACAACTAATGAATTCCCTTCATCACAGCCCAGCGTATTTTCAACATTGTAGATTTTCTTTTTTTTTTTCTTTTTTGGTCATCAGTCTACCAGTCTACTGCCTGGTTTGATGCGGCCCGCCACGAATTCCTTTCCTGTGCTAACCTCTTTAACCTCTTCATCTCAGAGTAGCACTTGCAACCTACGTCCTCAATTATTTGCTTGACGTATTCCAATCTCTGCCTTCCTCTACAGTTTTTGCCCTCCACAGCTCCCTCTAGTACCATGGAAGTCATTCCCTCATGCCTTAGCAGATGTCCTATCATCCTGTCCCTTCTCCTTATCAGTGTTTTCCACATATTCCATTCTTCTCCGATTCTCGTAGAACCTTCTCATTCCTTACCTTATCAGTCCACCTAATTTTCAACATTCGTCTATAGCACCACATCTCAAATGCTTCGATTCTCTTCTGTTCCGGTCTTCCCACAGTCCATGTTTCACTACCATACAATGCTGTACTCCAGACGTACATCCTCAGAAATTTCTTCCTCAAATTAAGGTCGGTATTTGATATTAGTAGACTTCTCTTGGCCAGAAATGCCTTTCTTGCCATAGCGAGTCTGCATTTGATGCCCTCCTTGCTCCGTCCGTCATTGGTTATTTTACTGCCTAGGTAGCAGAATTCCTTAACTTCATTGACTTCTTGACCATCAATCCTGATGTTAAGTTTCTCGCTGTTCTCATTTCTACTACTTCTCATTACCTTCGTCTTTCTCCGATTTACTGTGTATTCATTAGACTGTTCATTCCGTTCAGCAGATCATTTAATTCTTCTTCACTTTCAGCAAGGATAGCAATGTCATCAGCGAATCGTATCATTGACATCCTTTCACCTGGTATTTTAATCCACTCCTGAACCTTTCTTTTATTTCCATCATCGCTTCCTCGATGTACAGATCGAAGAGTAGGGGCGAAAGGCTACAGCCTTGTCTTACACCCTTCTTAATACGAGCACTAAGTTCTTGATCGTCCACTCTTATTATTCCCTCTTTGTTGTTGTACATATTGTATACGACCCGTCTCTCCCTATAGCTTACCCCCGACTTTTTGCAGAATCTCAAACAGCTTGCTCCATTTTATATTGTCGAACGCTTTTTCCAGGTCGACAAATCCTATGAAAGTGTCTTGATTTTTCTTTAGCCTTGCTTCCATTATTAGCCGTAACGTCAGAATTGCCTGTCTCGTCCCTGTACTTTTCCTAAAGCCAAACTGATCGTCACCTAGCGCATTCTGTTTTCTTTTCCATTCTTCTGTATATTATTCTTGTAAGCAGCTTCGATGCATGAGCTGTTAAGCTGATTGTGCGATAATTCTCGCACTTGTCAGCTCTTGCCTACTTCGGAATTGTGTGGATGATGCTTTTCCGAAAGTCAGATGGTATATAGCCAGACTCATATATTCTACACACCAACATGAATAGTCGTTTTGTTGCCACTTCCCCCAATGATTTTAGAAATTCTGATGGAATGTTATCTATCCCTTCTGCCTTATTTGACAGTAAGTCCTCCAAAGCTCTTTTAAATTCCGATTCTAATACTGGATCCCCCATCTCTTCTAAATCGACTCCTGTTTCTTCTTATATCACATCAGACAAATCTTCACCCTCATAGAGGCTTTCAATGTATTCTTTCCACCTATCTGCTCTCTCCTCTGCATTTAACAGTGGAATTCCCGTTGCACTCTTAATGTTACCACCTTTGCTTTTAATGTCACCAAAGGTTGTTTTGGCTTTCCTGTATGTTGAGTCTGTCCTTCCGACAATCATATCTTTTTCGATGTCTTCACATTTTTCCTGGAGCCATTTCGTCTTAGCTTCCCTGCACTTCCTATTTGTTTCATTCCTCAGCGACTTGTATTTCTGTATTCCTGATTTTCCCGGAACATGTTAGTGCTTCCTCCTTTCATCAATCAACTGAAATATTTCTTCTGTTACCCATGGTTTCTTCGCAGCTACCTTCTTTGTACCTATGTTTTCCTTCCCAACTTCTGTGCTGGCCCTTTTTAGAGATGTCCATTCCTCTTCAACTGTACTGCCTACTGCGCTATTCCTTTTTGCTGTATCTATAGCGTTAGAGAACTTCAAACGTATCTCGACATTCCTTAGTACTTCCGTATCCAACTTCTTTGCGTATTGATTCTTCCTGACTAATGTCTTGAACCTCAGCCTACTCTTCATCACTACTATATTGTGATCTGAGTCTATATCTGCTCCTGGGTACGCCTTACAATCCAGTATCTGATTTCGGAATCTCTGTCTGACCATGATGTAATCTAATTGAAATCTTCCCGTATCTCCCGGCCTTTTCCAAGTATACCTCCCCCTCTTGTGATTGTTGAACAGGGTATTCGCTATTACTAGCTGAAACTTGTTACAGAACTCAATTAGTCTTTCTCCTCTTTCATTCCTTGTCCCAAGCCCATATTCTCCTGTAATCTTTTCTTCTACTCCTTCTCCTACAACTGACAAGAGAGTGCCCTGAACCTCTATCCGTTCCTCCGCCGTCTTTGACAAGGCCGTTGGCAGAATGAGGGTGACTTCTTATGCCAGAAGTCTTCGGCCGCCAATGCTGATTATTTATCAAAATGTAGGCAGTGGCGGCGATCGAACCCGGGACCGAAGACGTTTTGATTATGAATCAAAGACGCTACCCCTAGACCACATTGTAGTTAAGAATCAACAATTATCCAATAGTGTGGCACACAAAATTAATTGTTCTGATTGTGATAATTTTTATAGTGGTCAGTCAGAGATAGAAAAAGCAACTGGTCTGGATGATCATGAAATCAGCTTGAGGTTGCAAAATACTATGAAACAACATTTGCTGAGCATGGTCTTAGTGAGGAGAACAAAAAAAAATGGCTCTGACCACTATGCGACTTAATTTCTGAGGTCATCAGTCGCCTTGAACTTAGAACTAATTAAACCTAACTAACCTAAGGACATCACACACATCCATGCCCGAGGCAGGATTCGAACCTGCGACCGTAGCGGTCGCTCGGTTCCAGACTGTAGCGCCTAGAACCGCACGGCCACTCCGGCCGGCTGAGGAGAACAGCTAGCAGCCATAGTCCCGTGTCCTCCACATAGTAAACAAAGCCCGAAACCTTGGAATCCCTGGCAGTCAACAAACCTGTGGGTCACAAACGCAATTTAATATCAAATGAACGATTGGAGCTCCATATTTGCCCGCTTCTAAACTTCACTAAATCCTCAGCGTTTCCCAATCCTTCCCAAACTGTTTTTTCCACGGTTTTCTTCCATTTTTCCGGTATTTGGAATTTTATGGTGACTATCTTTTCCTTAAATTCTGTTGTTTTGAATGTTTGCATCCTCTCTACTGTACTCTGATATATAAATTAGCTTATTTACTTTCTGTTGCCGTTGCCAGTTTTGTATTTTGTACTGTTTCTCTATCACCTTCCACACATAAAACTTCTTCAAGGTATTCTTCAGTCCTCTAGTCCTGTATGTACTTGACCGCTTCGGTCGCAGGTTTGAATCCTGCCTCGGGCATGGATGTGTGTGATGTCCTTAGGTTAGTTAGGGATAAGTAGTTTTAATTTCTAGGGGACTGATGGCCTCAGAAGTTAAGTCCCATAGTGCTCAGAACCATTTGAACTATTTTTTGGTATTTACTCTCTTGTGACTGCAAATATAATCTAAATATTTTTCGAGATATAGAGTCAATGTTTCTCTTGTTTCGTCCCTTTATATTTATTTACTGTTTAACTTTAACGTTTTAGTAGCTTTACCAGTGCAGTGTCCAAACTGAAATTTACTCTTTGTTCGTACTGCAGTCTCGCATTATAACGTCTCTCAAATTTTGTACATGAATACTGTACCTATTTGACACCGATAGTCAGTTGAAATCTGAATATTGTCTTGTAATCTGAAAACCGATCAACAAAATAAATTAATATTGTAGAACATACAAGATATTGTAGTCCATGAAATTAATCAGCCCACTGTTGTAGCCGAGAATTATAGCACTCAAACATGGAACAAGCATCATCGAATACTAGTGATCGCACAAATACAGGGCGTCCCAAAATAATGTATACACTTTTTGAAATTGAATATCTCTTTAATTAATGGAGATAGAAATGCAGTTTTTGTGGGTAATGATTCAGAAGGCAATGAAAAACGTAACAACACTTACTTTTGTTCCAGGATTTTAAGCATAGTGTTTTTACTGGGTCAACGGAAATGCGTGCTGAAGTGTTACTGGAAAACTAAGAATGTTAGTGACGTATGGTGATGTTGGAGGGCTGAACAATTGCAAGAATATGAGATAAGTTTGACATCAGAGGAACAGTACAAGATTTGAAGAAGGGACATTGTGGAAGAAAGAGATGTTCAGCAAACAATGAAAGGGTTGATGCTGTGACCGAGGCATACACACAAACCCGAATAAATTTGCAAGGCAGTGCTCTCGTGAGATTGTGACCTGCAAATGCAGTTTTCATAGATTTCAGTGAGTTCAGAAATTGAAGCCTTACATACCAAGACTTTTCCATGCCCTTAATGAGAATGATCCCAATAGGTAAAGTGAATTTTGTGAGTGACTTGTAAACAGGTGCGAAGAAGAGCAACATTTCCACGATTTAATTCTTCGGTCAGATGACGTGACCTATAAACATAATGGAACAGTTAACTACCATAATTGCGTGTACTGGGCCAGTGAGAACCCATACATAACAGAGGAAAGACCTGTTAATATATCAGGAGCATGAGTCTAGTGTGATCTGTCTTCTGGAAGGTTAACTGGGATATACTACCTTGAAAACACTGTCACAGGTGAGTCTTACCTAGAAATGCTACATATGATAACTCCTCGTCTTAATGACTTTTTTGAAAATGACGATTATGGCTTTCAGCAGGGTGGTGCGCCACATACTTTCACATTGATGTGGGGGTATTCGTCAGTTTTACATTCCTTGCAAGGTGGATAGGACAAAGAGGGAATGTGGAATTTCCAGGTTGTTCCCTTAACTCATCTAGACTTCTGCCAGTGGGGTGCTCTCAAGAACACAGTTTACACTGCAAGACCTCAAACACTGTATGATCTTAGAAAGCAAATTAAGGAGGCCCGTGATGCTACTCCATTAGGAACATCAGAGTTGGCATGTCACTCTGTTTTATGTCGTTTTCGATGTTGTGTTGCGGCTGAAGGCGGCCATTTTGAATATTTACCACCTTTAGTTGGACCTTCAAGTACGTCACAAGCGTTGTACTGAATTTCTATTTCCTTTAATTAAAGACATTCAGTTTCAAAAAGTGTATACATTATTTTGGGGCACCCTGTATTATTCGCCAGCGTTTATTGGCCTCGGATAGCCTAGAAAGGAAATTCGGTGTCATTTATTGCCTAAACAGTCATTTTTATCTTATCACGTTCCAATATCTGGGGCTAAAACCCTGTCCGTCCGTGGTGTTTCATTGGGTGACAGCATGTGACACTTTGGATGATGATTTTTGCACCACATGGTACGTTAAGGCCGGCAGCACCTCCTGTTATTCGAGAGGAACAGTCTGTCCGCGTGTACTGGGCTTCACCTTCATCTATTCCTCTCTAACCATCATAAAAGCCTCTAACATAGCTACTATTTACACACTCAACACAACCACCTCCACTAAACAGTCTTATGTGTTAGCACTCACTACTGATGAAGGGCATGTTACACTATAAGAGAAAAAACTTAAGTTTTCGTGTAGGCGGCTTAACATACTCCACCCGCTGCCACATCTAATAAAATACTGTCTCCTTCGTAGGCTCAAATCTCTTCATGGTTATTTTAAGAAACTAACGGTTTCGACTGCCAAAAAGTTTCAACCAGCAAATCATGAACAGTTTTTTCACAGGTCTCTTGCTTGTTGCAACTGTTCTTATTTCAGTTTGCCTGTGTCATTAACTAAATGTCCATCCAACGTCAGTATGAAGCGTACTAACACTGATTAACGTTAAAATTCTTTAGGTAACGCAGGGTAACGAGAAGTTACGTTTGTCCAGTTTTTATGTACACAAATTCATTCTAAATTTTTGATAAATTTTGTCTTGACATTTTCACGTATAGCTCTCACCACCAAGCGTCTATGAAATTTATTTTTCATCAGATATTTTTTACTACTTCAGCATCATCTCGTAGACTTTGGAGGCAGGATGGTGTCGTGACATGTAGCAGCCCAACTTGTTTCCATATGCATATATATTATGAAAACGGATGTATGCATGTATATATCTACGTGTATATGCGTGTATGTACCATGTCTCCTCCTAAACCAGTGGACCGATTTCAACCATGCTAGGTGAACATAGCTCTTACTGTCTGCAAACAATTGCTGTGGGGATAAGAAGTGCGGTAAGTAGTGTGGGGAGGGGATGGATAAGGAATACACAAACTTTATGCATCCAGTATTTGAGAATGAGAGTACTTAGTGACTTTCAACAAACTTTACACATAAATTACAAGTCTTAACGTAACTTTTTCTTTCTGATATTCCGCTCAAAATGCTAAAAGAAAAAAACTTCGTCCTTATTATATTTTGGCTGCTGATGCTGAGATGCATGTCTGACGTTTAACTTTATTACGTCCTTGCTACCAACTCTACTCGCAAGGGATATATATATATATATATATATATATATATATATATATATATATATATATATATATATATATAAAGTATGTGTGAAATAGAAAATGTTAAATCTATATGAAATACAATGTGACATCCACATGAAAACCTGACGTGAGATCCAACGTAAAATGAACAAGTTTCATAAAAAAAAGATTTTAAAGACCTGAAGACGACAAGAAGGTACCTCGAAACCGGTTGTCTCAAGCAAGGAAATATTTCCTGCGATGTAGGCTGCTGAATGTTTTTGGAAGTAAAAAAGATTGCTCCCCTAGTATTCTAAAAACGAGAAAATTTAATCATATGTGTAACATATGTGACACGCGTATGTATGGGCAAAGCCACAGGTAAAAGACCTCTTCTTAAACCCCAGAGGTAAGAAGAACTAGCAACCTTGTTGTAGGGGAGGAGCGATAACTTCCAGTGATAAGAGTAAGTAATGGACAGAGGCGGAAGGAGGACCACACAACAGCAGACTGCATGGTTTAGGCAATCAACAGAGGGGGGGGGGGGGGCGAGAAGGAGTTGTACAGAGGAAGAAAAGAGAAGGAGACAGTGAGGGGAGCGTAGACAAAAATGAGGAGAAGATGTACTGAGGGGAAGGAGGACATGTACAGAGGAGGGGGAGAAGGAGATGAAAGAAGTGTGGAGGACATTGACTAAGAGTGGGAGCCGAGGGGGAAGAGCAGATGGGCAATGAGAATGGGGAGTAGCAGATGGAAAGAGGAGGGCAGCAGGAGATAGCCAGACACTGGGGAGTGGAAGACGTGGACAGACGGCGGCCGGGGGGGGGGGGGAGAAGGAGATAGAAATAAGGGCGGAGATAGACAGAGAGGATGAAGGAGGAGACTGATGAACAGAATTGGAATAAATTCTTACCTAGGCAATGCCAGGTGCTCATCTACTTTAACATAACTTGCTCTAGCGTAAATACCTGAAAATGTCTGTTGTCGATACTGTGGAGCATAACTTACAATATAATATAGCTGATAATTATTTTCTCTAGCCTGTCCTGCTCTAGAGCTCTCTGTTAGCTGAATGTAACTTTGATGTTAGACTTCTTTGAGGTGCCAATGCAAAAAAAAAGAGGGAAAAATATTAAATGCTTCATGTCTGGCCTACTTGCGCAGTAGAATATTCACTGCTAGTCATGTCTATGGCTGCAACTCGCCAGAAGAAGTCGATGATATGCAAGACTGAAGGCGTTCCACCGTTTGTCGCAGAGCAGAACTTCAGACCGGATGAGCGCCTACAACTCCCATCGAATTGCTCTTTGACGACGCTAATAGTGAGCATCAAAGTCAACCATCTCAGTAGCTAAACAAGTTATTACAGTTCCACATCTCGTGAAAACAGAAATTCCGGAATTGTTTCCTCTGTACAAAAAGTAAAATACATATGAAATCAAAGGGTAGCTGAAACTTCTCTGTTTTCTATTGATATAAATACTTCTTAAAATAACAGTATACCGTTCTATATTTAAACAAATTATATTTCATGCTTTCTGAAAAAAACTTGAAAACAGACAATTCTGAAGAAAAACGGTCAAATTTCTTGTGAATCTATTTGTCCGAAAACAAGAAAGAAACATATTATGAGAACACATGTAGTGCCTTTGAGTGATGTTCGAAACAATGAGGTGCTGATTGAGAATTTAAAGTTCAATGTGTACCTTCGAATTTTAAAGACAAGTAGATAAATTTATGTCAAGGCCACACAGCAGCAGACTGCATGCTTTATGCAATCAACCACAGAAATGTCCTTTAGTACTCATTAACATTCTTAATTCTAAGTTATACACTGAACTTTAAATTCTCAATCGGCATCTATTTCTTATATTTAGATAAATCATTTCACAAAACATTTGACCATGTTGTTTTTCAAAAGTTGCTTATGTTCAAAACTTTTTTTAGGACGTCCACAGGTGTTGGTCCCACTTTTACAGAATGGCAACGCTAATTCTACCAAAAACACAGGATAATGACCTAACGGCCGGAATTATGCAAAGTCACCATTCAATAAAACCTTAACAGCACTTCCCTGAAACTATGATTATGAGAATACGCATAGCCTCAACAAGTACACTGGTTACTAAATCAAAGAAAACATCCATTTTCTGAAGTATGGCATATTTATGAGATGGATAGAAGGACAACTACTAAGCTACCGTTTCGATTTTGCGTTGTACTACCCTTTTACGTATCCGTCCGCGAAACTGTGACGTTGTATAGATACTTTCTGGGAAAGGAAGGGCCAACTGAAGGGCCCTATCAGTAGTTCAAGCACACGGAAGTTTGCCATCGTGCTAAGTGTATAGGAAACGGGGACTGAACGTCACGAAGTCACGCGATGCTCGTGCCAGGACGAGAACAGCAAAGAGTAACGCTGAAGGAGAATCAACGCTCAGTTATCTGATTCGCTGAAATTTAAGCGCCATTCTATGAAGAACGTTGAAACTGTTACGCTAAAAACACAATCAAGCTTCACGTAACGTGCTGCTACTTTCATATTCTATTCTACAGCTATGAAAACTTCAAGTAAAAAAATAAAGAAGCAATCAGGGGAAGTGGAATTCAAGCTATGTATTCTGGAAACGTAAGGCGAGAAAATATTCATCCGGATCGTATTTTGGAGAGACCTTTACCACGAGTGTTCATGGCGGTCACTGATCACAGCTCATATTGGAGGAGAAATAAATCAATACAAACTGAGTGTAGAAACTGTAAATAATTTCTACAGTACATTATGATTGGGAAAAATGACGTTTGACGAAGACCTATGCAGAGAAATTTGTCTTGAAAATAAGGCATCAGTTAATGGTTTCGCAACACTGACATTATTTTCACAGCCTAGCGTAACGGACGCTCATGTTCGTTGGAGGGACATCTGCTGTAAAACACGCCTCTTGAAACATATTTCCGACGACTCTTGGCAGCAGCTCGTGGTTAGCGTCCCTGCTTGTTTCGGTTTCCGGCCAGGTCGCGAGAGGCCTTGATGTTTGTGTTATCCTAATCATTTTGTCTTACCTGGGAAGTGGTATCAGATAGAAAGACTTCCATAAGGCGTCAGAACAACTCCCATGGAGTCTCCCAGCCATAAACGCCATGATACCATTTCACTTAGCAGTCGTTCCATACCAGACTGGAAGCGTGTATTGCTGCTGCCGTTATTCCGAATACATCCTGTGGTGGTCATTTGTCTCGTTACTGGTCAGAATCCAAGTAACTAATGTATGCACTTTTGTTGTTCTTCAGTGTGTGCAGCCACAGGTATCGTACCAGAGTCGCTGTGCGAACTTACCAAAATACGAATCCTGCAATAACCACCAATAATATTCTAATTTACCCAATTTATAGTTTGTTAATGTCAATAGGGATTGATACATTTGAAAAAGTGTGTGTTTGCACATAAAACACACTTTATACACTCCTGGAAATGGAAAAAAGAACACATTGACACCGGTGTGTCAGACCCACCATACTTGCTCCGGACACTGCGAGAGGGCTGTACAAGCAATGATCACACGCACGGCACAGCGGACACACCAGGAACCGCGGTGTTGGCCGTCGAATGGCGCTAGCTGCGCAGCATTTGTGCACCGCCGCCGTCGGTGTCAGCCAGTTTGCCGTGGCATACGGAGCTCCATCGCAGTCTTTAACACTGGTAGCATGCCGCGACAGCGTGGACGTGAACCGTATGTGCAGTTGACGGACTTTGAGCGAGGGCGTATAGTGGGCATGCGGGAGGCCGGGTGGACGTACCGCCGAATTGCTCAACACGCGGGGCGTGAGGTCTCCACAGTACATCGGTGTTTTCGCCAGTGGTCGCCGGAAGGTGCACGTGCCCGTCGACCTGGGACCGGACCGCAGCGACGCACGGATGCACGCCAAGACCGTAGGATCCTACGCAGTGCCGTAGGGGACCGCACCGCCACTTCCCAGCAAATTAGGGACACTGTTGCTCCTGGGGTATCGGCGAGGACCATTCGCAACCGTCTCCATGAAGCTGGGCTACGGTCCCGCACACCGTTAGGCCGTCTTCCGCTCACGCCCCAACATCGTGCAGCCCGCCTCCAGTGGTGTCGCGACAGGCGTGAATGGAGGGACGAATGGAGACGTGTCGTCTTCAGCGATGAGAGTCGCTTCTGCCTTGGTGCCAATGATGGTCGTATGCGTGTTTGCCGCCGTGCAGGTGAGCGCCACAATCAGGACTGCATACGACCGAGGCACACAGGGCCAACACCCGGCATCATGGTGTGGGGAGCGATCTCCTACACTGGCCGTACACCACTGGTGATCGTCGAGGGGACACTGAATAGTGCACGGTACATCCAAACCGTCATCGAACCCATCGTTCTACCATTCCTAGACCGGCAAGGGAACTTGCTGTTCCAACAGGACAATGCACGTCCGCATGTATCCCGTGCCACCCAACGTGCTCGAGAAGGTGTAAGTCAACTACCCTGGCCAGCAAGATCTCCGGATCTGTCCCCCGTCCCCCATTGAGCATGTTTGGGACTGGATGAAGCGTCGTCTCACGCGGTCTGCACGTCCAGCACGAACGCTGGTCCAACTGAGGCGCCAGGTGGAAATGGCATGGCAAGCCGTTCCACAGGACTACATCCAGCATCTCTACGATCGTCTCCATGGGAGAATATCAGCCTGCATTGCTGCGAATGGTGGATATACACTGTACTAGTGCCGACATTGTGCATGCTCTGTTGCCTGTGTCTATGTGCCTGTGGTTCTGTCAGTGTGATCATGTGATGTATCTGACCCCAGGAATGTGTCAATAAAGTTTCCCCTTCCTGGGACAATGAATTCACGGTGTTCTTATTTCAATTTCCAGGAGTGTAAGTATTATTACAATTTGTCGGTTGGCTAACAATACGAGACGCTGACTGCACACCAATTCTGTGAAAACCGCACATCAATAGCACTTTCTATTTCCGCAATATTTACGGTGCAAGTTTCGGGTGATTCGCGCTGTATGTATTGTTGTCCGTTCCATAATTAACTGACGTTTGGAGTGACATCTAGTGGCAATGATGGGAGCTACGACCTGGTCAGTTACATAGCTGGTGATATCTAGTGGCAAAATCGGTAAACGTCTACCGTAAATTTCAGAGAGCAGCGAAGCCTGACCAGAATTTATGCTTATTGTATACTAAAGTCCCTCGCTGTATGTAAAGGCGAATCTCAGGAATTCCTGCAGGTAATTTCAGCAACCCTTCAGTGGAATTTGATATGTAATTTCACTAACAGAGGGACTGACGGTCGAGCAAGGTTTGTGTATATAATTTATTACTACTGCGCTTGGCAAGCCGTCCTGCCGTAGCGACTCAGGGCAGCCCTTGCGAAGCTAGGGCAGGTCAGGTAGCAAACATTTATCTCGTGTCCTGGCTCAGCGAATTTAGAGTCCACAAGGGGGGCATGGAACTCGATGACAGCCACAAGACGGCACAGCTACATCTGCAAGCGCTGGGGTCGCCACTGCAGCTCACATATCGTCGGCATACCAGTGATTGCAGTCGCCCAGTACAGCTAGCTGTGCAGCGGCTCTGTCTTTCATCGTGATCTCCATGAGCTCTTATACTGTTATCACAAAGCATCAGTGTTTCTGTCACATGGTTCACTACGCCTGAGGTTTTCGTTAGTGGATTACTTGTTAGACATGTTATTCTGCCCTGCCGCCTCTGTTGTCGGTCCTTCTCTTGTTGTTGTCCACTTGTTTACTATCGGAGACTGCCTGTGGACAATCTTGTCCTGTTGCCCAGCTTCTACTAGTTCTCGAGCTGTCCCCGGTCTTGTCAGAGTCTGGTCACTATAATTTAGGGAAACGATAACTTTTGGAATGGTATTCCAACCCGCAACTTTGCCATATGCGGGCAATATCCATACAGACTGAGCTATCCATGCATGAATCATGACCCTCTTCTCTCCTATATTCCAACAGTCACAGAAGCTCTCCTCCATACCATACTGGGTGAGTACTCCTGAAAGAAAGGACAGCGCGGAGAAAACTCTTCGCTCCAGCGCAGGTGATTTTTTCCAGAGTGGATCTAACACATTGTCTGCGGCGAAGTGTGCACTGTTTCGAAATTTACTGGTTGATTAAAACTGAAGTACTGGATCCGGAATCGAACATGGGACGTTGACTTTTGTAAGGAATGATGTCAACCGTTATATGCACAGCTTTACTTCGCAAGTACCTCAACCCTACCACCCAAATTAAAAGACTGTTAGGGCGGGTCGTGAGTAGGCTGTGGATTGGTCAGTCAGTGAGAGCACCGCCTGTAAAAGCCAAGGTTCAATGGTCGAGTCCGAATCCAGTACCCACGTTTTAATTTAGCAAAAAGTTTCCGAACGCTGCCTACTCAAAAATTCTTTCAACAGTTTACCTAAATCTTAATGAGTATTTATCATCTTAACAGTTTTCAATACACCGTATTTCTAAAATTAGAAAAACAATTAATCTAAATTTTAGTATTCACTATTCACCTCGATACAAGTTTTTTGCACGTTGTACATTCAGAATCCGAAGATGATGAATTTTTCTCAGCTATTTGACCAAACATTTTTGTAAATTCACTACTGTTTGTTTCAGAGACGTCAGAAAAGTAAATAAAAGCCGGAGGAGTCTCATTTTTCAGCTTTTACAGTTTTTGTTATCATTGAAAATCAAATCTAATAATAAACATAATAGAGGCATTGCCAGTACTTGAAATTTCTCACCTCAAACCACTTTTCCAAATTTAACAGTAAAGCATTTCGGATAGAACGCAACATTCCGCAATTTTTATTTCCCCAAGAAAACACGCCAAGCAGGAAAACACACGACGACAGAAACCAGTAACACTAAAAAGGGAGGAATCTAATGACGAACTAATGCTCGTAAGAACCACCACTGCTGCGATTAAAGTGCGTTTGTTATGTCACAACCTTTTCGTTCCACTGAAATTTTGTAAACACTGTTCTTGGGTAATTTTCACAGAACTCAGTTGACATTAAAAATCAAGAAGACTGCTGTCACAGTCCTGTGGAAACACTCACGAAGACTGCTGGCGAATTTTCAATGCCACCTGCCGATAATTATTTGCAGGAAACCGGTTCTGACGTAACAAATGTATCTCAAATACAGTTGTGGTGGTTCTCATAAACATTAAATGAAAGAGTTGGAGCCGTGCGTGGCTCATGTTCCCGCCATCATGTATTTTACACCCTGTTTTTAACGTACTTCCACCTCACTACGTTAATTTAAATTATTGGTGTCACTGAGTTGCTGCTTTCCCCATACCGTAAGCGTCGCTAGCAGCGCGTATAAATATATCCCCTTTCGTAGTATCTTTGCTTGACTGCTATTACTTCCCGGTCGTTGTTTGACGTAAGCCAGTTCGGGTCACGAGTTCGGACTGCCAGTCAGTCGGAACGTGTCCGGAGCGCAGTGCGGACTTGCCAGTCGAGGAGTTGCAGTGTTGTAATAGTGCAGTCGGATTGGAGCAGTGAGGTCTGCGTGGACATGGCTCGCCCAACCATTGCCGATACGCATCACTTGAGCCGAGCCACGGTATTGGTGGATCATCCTACCGGACGATGCGTTTTGGCTCGCCGATCGTACATGAGTCGGCTGTGTGTGTGTGCATCGACTCCGTAATTGTCTTCGTGCGTGCTTAGTTACTGTTGGGTATCGTTCAGGTCTACGTGCAAGAGTTTGTCAGCTTGTGTGTGTAGTTGGCGTTATTTCCACTGACGACTATTTTAGCTGTTGCCGGCATTCTGAGGGCAGTCGGTCTGTTGGTGCGGACCAGGGAGGATATCTCCGTGCGTTGCAGGCGGCTGGGTCCGCTGCCGGCCCCTGCGCAGTGTCGGAGCGTGTGTGGCGCTGTCAAATCGCTACGAGCTTCGTGGCTCACCCACCCAGGACGTCAAAGTTGAGTGATGTGTTAAGTACCCAAGACACGTCCGTTCATGTTGTGTCGTTCGTTTGCTGTTGGGGAGCTTTTCCCCTGAGCAACAACGAGTGTTTGTAGTGGTTAAATAGAGTCGCCGTTCGGTGGAATTAACTATATTAGTTCACTACAATGCAAGTACACCAGCATAATGTTCTGCCTTGTCTCCGTTAGTGTTCTGGTTACCTCCCCTGGCCACTAACGTAATTTCAGGCAGTGCCCTTTCCTGACCTGTTCTCGCTGAGTAGTTTTGACAGCTTAATATATAAACATATTTGATTGTGGAAATTACGTCCGTAACATTTTGTGTTTGAGTTCTCATGTACCGATTGGTGGCAAGCAAATAGTTTTGTCGGTCGGTCCGTCGCTGTCCCTTGGTGGATTACCGACGGATCAAGTGTAGTTCGGCTCACTACCTGTCTCACCTAAGTGAACGAGGGCAGACCGACCCCCTGGATGCTTCTGAGTGCCGTTGTCTTTACTGTCTTTCTCACTGGTGTTTGTCTGTTTATAATGTATCATAGCCAATGATTTAAGCAATTCTGGGTTTTTACTGTGTTTTATGTAAATTAAAGGCCTTCAGCGGAGTATGAGGATGTTTGAATTCAGGCAAGTGGATATTTGCTGAAAGGTTATTGTCGTTGTGTTGTATTTTCTTTTAGTGCGCTTTTAGCCACTAAAGGTTATTTTTTTTTTCTAAATTTTGGAAAATTAATTGCTGTCCTTCAGTCGCTTGCAACCTTATTCTCAAAACTACCTTTCAAGCTTAAACATTGCGGCCTTCTGCCCTTAAAGGCTGATGATATTTTTAAATTTTGGAAAATAAATTGTGGGCCTTCAGCTGATTAAAACCTTACTCTTAAAATTACCCCTTAAGCCAAACATTCTGGCTTGCTGCCTGAAAAGATTATGATAATGAGGCTTTCCACCTAGCTGTGATATATATACAATTAAAATGTGTTTCTATTTTAACTGCATTTTTATCTTGTTGATCTTTATTATTTCTTGTTCGGAGGCATTCAGCCTTGAAAGAATTGCATTTTTAAACTCGTAGTTGTAAAGGTTAGGTTCTGTGCCATTTTGGTTTAAAGGTGTTATTAAATTACAATTTTGAGTGAAACTGACCGACACCTGACTTGGCCCTTTCCACAGTCCTAATCACCTTTTCTGCACAGCGGGTTTAGCGGGTGTATCAGAGTTGTGGAGCATAATTTCATGAAGATTATTTCCAATAAGTAATAAAAGTCCCACTGACAATCTTCAAAAGTCCTGTTTTATAGAAAATTAGAAAGGTTGTATTTTGGGTGGGGGGATTAACAAAATGAGGAAGGTTGTGTGAAATATTCTGATGTTTGAGTATTAATACCATACAGAAAATTAATCTGTAACCTCCACAACCTCATTAGTTAGAATTCTCCGAAAACCGAACGTCAGCGAACATGTCATGGAAAAATTGCCATTCTCAAAGAAATTAGCAAACAGCCGTGTAACTTAAGATGTTATTTCATTTTGAAAGCTACCAATTTCAGAATTTCATTATGCCATATTCAGGCACCATAAGCACCTCTGGTAGCCTTCAAAATAAAATAAAATAACATTTTAAATTACGCGGCTGTTGGTGAATTTCATTGACATCGACAATCACTTAATCAGCCAATGTCCCCTGTCCATAATGGACCAAAGGTCCTGTGGAAATGGAAACAACTTTATGATAGAGTATTTCTTATTGTTCAGTTACTGAAGTGTATATAGCCATAGAAGCTATTATTAGGCAACACAGAACACTTCTTGTTTTCTGTATAACGTGTAAAACGTCGTTGGAGATCACATGCTTGAGAATTAGTTGCCTTAACGTAAAGGGAGTTGCACATTCCTCTGGACATTAACATTTGAGTATATACACGATAAGAGAAAAATGCGTGATTGGGCAGAACGTATGTCACAAAATAAAAAGATACACTAATGCAGAAGCCCAATAAGGACGGAAGACAATTAGGACTCTATTAACATACACCCGTATTCACAAATATGGAATAAAATAAATTTAAAAAATGCCACTGCATACTAATTATCTAATTCTTACTTCGGAATGAAAATTAGATCTCTAATTTTTCAGTTAATTGAAACTCTAATTATCTCATTATTAGTACAGTGTCTGTTACAAGATAGCAGAGAAAATGGTCCAACACCGTAATATATTTAAAAAAATTCCAATTTTATAAATGTTTAAATTTGCCTTCATTAATTATTTATGAGCTTAGTAAACGTAAGTATTACGACTTAGAGAAACTATCTCATCTAAAAATTTTTTTTTCATATGTGCCAGGTGGATTACGATGGATAAAAAGCGCATGTAATCAGTGTAGTCTTTGATAGAAACTGTATAAAAAAATTACTATCTTTGTTATTTGATGCTCGCTAATTTACATAGCCGTAATTATATTTATTGGTAGGGATACATTATACGTAATCATATGTCATTTTTCTGAGTTAACCGCGAAGTCTTCACTTTATTTTCAGTCGGGGACAGTACTCATCATGCAGAGAATATTGATAATATTGATAAGAACACAATCGCTTGAATGAACTCAAAACAATATAATCATTTTTAAAGACTTAAAAGTGAGAAAGCTTATGTCTCAGAAGGGTAGCTTAAATTCAAATGCAAATGTAATGGTAACGTAAATGTTGGAAAAAGTTCTCTTACTTATGGGAAATGCCATTACCGACGTGTAACGGGATTTTAGGAGATAAAAAGGACAAGAGTGTCACTTTATTACGGGAATTCAGAAAACAAAAGCGAAAGAGGCAAGAGTCCTTTATTTACTGACAGCTTATTCTAATGTTCATCGCGTGAGCATTGTGCGCCAAAAGAAGTTTCATGGCCGACTCCGGTGAACTCTGAGAGGAGCTTATTCCCACAGAAGAAAGAGTTCTCTGTGGATGTGTCGGTGCAGGGTAACGCTGAGGTCGTCGTTATTTCTTACGATCCACCGAAAGCCCGTTAAACTAGCACGGCCACGGCCACGGCGAGGTGCTGACGGCTGGAACTTCTTTGCCTCCATTAAGCGGACGGCTCTTCAGTTTCTGTAATCTGCATAACTACGTTTCGCAAACTCCGGGAAGAGGTGTTTTAAAGTACAAACTTCTCTGAGGCTTCTGAAAGCCTTGAGGGCACTAATAGCACTCATGCACCTTCCCGGAATGTCTTAATGAAGACATAGTACGTGGCAAATGACAATTCTTCAAGTCCTTGCGGTTCACAGGTGCTACATTAAAAGTAACAGCTCCACTGAAAGCATTCGAAGGGATAGTAAAAGTGGCAACTGTTGTCTGATTTTTGTGGAAACAACATTTCGATTCTATATGTCTTCAGCTCTCAATTATCCAGTAAACGTGACTAACACAGGGATAGTAACCTCTGACAAACTATTATAATTTGTCACTCTAGTTTATGCGTGAAGTAAATTTAAAGTTGCGTTGTTTCAAATTACAATTTCAGAAAGGTAATTTCTCTAAAATTTTTCATATGCGATAGAATGCAGACGTCTTTATGCAACCTGTCAATTATTTATTTTGCATTGCAACAGGTATTGTAAAGCGCAACGTCACTGAACAGTGGACGACTGGAAACGGGTAATTTGGAGTAACGTTATCTGCAGTTATATGTAGTGCTAACAATGACAAACGGTGGAGCTGGTATTACGGCATTGGGGGCGTTTTTCTTTGTTGTTGTATGGTCATCTTACTGAGCTTCAGAAAACACAAAATGTGGACACATTTTGTGGCATTCTGCTCTGCGTGAGTAGAGGAATAGATCGGAGACAATGACTGCATCAGCAAGGCAATACACTCTGTCATGAAACAACAAACAGCGTCCGTGAGGTAATGGTTTGTGGATAACAATATTTCTCATATGGACTATCCTGCCCAGAGTCTCAACCTGAACCCAATGGACCATCCTTGCCGTTAGGTAGAATGTCGACGTCGCTCCGGGCCCAAGCATCCAACATCATTACCTTCTCTATTTTTTGAGTCTAGAGGAAGAACGTCTGCCATTCTCCGACAGATATCCAGACACTTCTTTGAAGCGTCACCAGCAGAGTTCAAGCTGCAATAAAGACTAAGTCTTGACAATATCGCATTTTAATGTCTGCTATTAGGTGTCCAGATGCTATTGAACAGTGTTTATTTTCACCTAGAGGACATCACAGGGCACCTGTAGCGTGAGTGTGACAACGTATCACTCCATCACTGTCGACAGAGTCAACGGTTTTTCGGCGAACAACGGGGGTGCATCGGTGGACCCACGTCCCTCATCTCGTACAGGGTGTTTCAAAAATGACCGGTATATTTGAAACGGGAATAAAAACTAAACGAGCAGCGATAGAAATACACCGTTTGTTGCAATATGCTTGGGACAACAGTACATTTTCAGGCAGACAAAGTTTCGAAATTACGGTAGTTACAATTTTCAACAACAGATGGCGCTGCGGTCTGGGAAACTCTATAGTACGATATTTTCCACATATCCACCATGCGTAGCAATAATATGGCGTAGTCTCTGAATGAAATTACCCGAAACCTTTGACAACGTGTCTGGCGGAATGGCTTCACATGCAGATGAGATGTACTGCTTCAGCTGTTCAATTGTTTCTGGATTCTGGCGGTACACCTGGTCTTTCAAGTGTCCCCACAGAAAGAAGTCACAGGGGTTCATGTCTGGCGAATAGGGAGGCCAATCCACGCCGCCTCCTGTATGTTTCGGATAGCCCAAAGCAATCACACGATCATCGAAATATTCATTCAGGAAATTAAAGACGTCGGCCGTACGATGTGGCCGGGCACCATCTTGCATAAACCACGAGGTGTTCGCAGTGTCGTCTAAGGCAGTTTGTACCGCCACAAATTCACGAAGAATGTCCAGATAGCGTGATGCAGTAATCGTTTCGGATCTGAAAAATGGGCCAATGATTCCTTTGGAAGAAATGGCGGCCCAGACCAGTACTTTTTGAGGATGCAGGGACGATGGGACTGCAACATGGGGCTTTTCGGTTCCCCATATGCGCCAGTTCTGTTTATTGACGAAGCCGTCCAGGTAAAAATAAGCTTCGTCAGTAAACCAAATGCTGCCCACATGCATATCGCCGTAATCAATCCTGTGCACTATATCGCTAGAGAATGTCTCTCGTGCAGCAATGGTAGCGGCGCTGAGGGGTTGCCGCGTTTGAATTTTGTATGGATAGAGGTGTAAACTCTGGCGCATGAGACGATACGTGGACGTTGGCGTCATTTGGACCGCAGCTGCAACACGGCGAACGGAAACCCGAGGCCGCTGTTGGATCACCTGCTGCACTAGCTGCGTGTTGCCCTCTGTGGTTGCCGTACGCGGTCGCCCTACCTTTCCAGCACGTTCATCCGTCACGTTCCCAGTCCGTTGAAATTTTTCAAACAGATCCTTTATTGTATCGCTTTTCGGTCCTTTGGTTACATTAAACCTCCGTTGAAAACTTCGTCTTGTTGCAACAACACTGTGTTATAGGCGGTGGAATTCCAACACCAGAAAAATCCTCTGTTCTAAGGAATAAACCATGTTGTCTACAGCACACTTGCACGTTGTGAACAGCACACGCTTACAGCAGAAAGACGACGTACAGAATGGCGCACCCACAGACTGCGTTGTCTTCTATATCTTTCACATCACTTGCAGCGCCATCTGTTGTTGAAAATTGTAACTACTGTAATTTCGAACGTTTGTCCGCCTGAAAATGTACTGTTGTCCCAAGCATATTGCAACAAACGGTGTATTTCTATCGCTCCTCGTTTAGTTTTTATTGCCGTTTCAAATATACCGGTCATTTTTGAAACGCCCTGTATGAACATTAGTGGGGCGCAGTCAGGCAAAATGCGACACACTTTGATCCACCCCAGATCAGTCACCGTGGCTGGTGACCCCTGTTTCTCGGTAATGTATCAGAATTGTCTCTCAATGTCTTCCGTGTCTCGAGGAGACCCAACACGCCATAGGGCTACACGCTACCTGCTAAGCGTGTATTATGTGTACAATAACTTGATAGTTTTTGGTCGGAGGGCAAGTGTAGGGCTTGAAAACAGGAAGAGCCCAACTGTAATAACTCTTTTCCTGACTGAAAAATCACAAAAAATGGCCAAAATATGACGGGGTAGTTTCTTTTACAAAACAATGGTTTACAATTATCTTTGACGTCACCAATAAATTTCCAACAAACTGGGAAACTAAAATTAATAACAGTCTAAAAATTGCATTCGTTGCTTTGGAACTCAATTAATGTAGATTTGTTATAAAATATCATGAAGTTAAACTATTCTGAGGTATGAAAATCATTAGGGCTTTCTCTATCTAGAAAAATAACCATTAATCATTAGATTATAGACCCTTTATAAATGGAATAACTACAATAAAAATTCATCCTCCGAGAGAGCTTTCTTTTTTACTTGGCGTTTTGCCACTACTAGGAAACTTAAGAACCCACTGACGCCATAAACCTTACGTAACATGCTCGCCTTTTTTCTTCTGCGTGAAATGTTTAATGTGTTATCTCTATTGTACGTCCTTAGTAGCTTCTCTTAAGACTCTTGTAATAGGTTGACCAAATTCAGGTTGACCTCAGTTGCCAGAGATGATGCAAAATAAGTTTAAAAGTAATGTCTAAACATTATCGTAGAAGCACCAAAGTAGAGGAAGGAGTCTTAGCTATGGAAGACTGCGGCACAAATCAGAATCTGTTCTATCCATATAGGAAATGAGTATGTTTTTCTTGGAACAGGTATGTTATTCAAAGAATCGCAATGTCTCAGTGATGTTCAAACTTTCTTCATCACCACGGCATGGTGTCATAAGAGATTCTCCTAACATATTATGTTATGATCTGTCCGTTCGTTCATTGACGTCTCTGTTCACTGTAATAAGTTTAGTGTCTGTGTTTTGCGACCGCACCGCAAAACCGTGCGATTAGTAGACGAAAGGACGTGCCTCTCCAATGGGAACCGAAAACATTTGGTCGCAAGGTCATAGGTCAACCGATTCCTCCACAGGAAAACACGACTGATATATTCTATACGACACTGGTGACGGCATGTGCTTCAGATGAAAGGAATATATTGTCGACCCACCTAACTTCTACACTTGGCGAATGTGTAAAAAGATTCTTCTACCTTGCCCGATTTAGGTTTTCTTGTGGATGTGATAATCACTCCCAAAAAAGTGATGAAAACATAAGAGTTTGTCACATAAACTGTAACAAATGAATGCAACAGTTTCACAGTCGCACAGTTTTCCCTGTGCTCTGTCAAAACATATTTTTTAACGTTTTCAAATATTTCCTTGTGTAGACCGTCAAATCCTGCATATGTCCAAGCAAATCTGAACATGTCCTGGAATTTTGGAGAGCGAAGTTGATTATGTGTGAGTGCCTGAACTCTGATAATTGTCTGAAAACAAAAAATTAAACTTTTCACTCGAGGATAGACTTGGACCAAAGACCTCTCATTCCGCAGGTGCTCACGCTAACCACGGGACCACGGCGCTTCTGAGCTCACATTATCCTTGATGTTGCCTATCGTGTGCATGGACTACTCAGTTTGTACATTTTGCTTATTTTTTTCATAGTTCCACACAACGTCTTCCAGTTTTCTCGATTGATCTGAGTTCAGTTTTTCAAGGCATATCCACTGTGCCAACTTATAACTAAATCTGAGGGGGGTGCGATGGGAGGTTCCCTTGTAAGCACTATGGGTCTTAACATCTGAGGTCATCAGTCCCCTGGACGTAGAACTACTTTAACCTAAATAACCTAAGGATATCACACAAATCCATGCCCGAGGCAGGATTCGAACCTGCGACCGTAGCAACCGCGCAGTTCCGGACTGAAACGCCTAGTACCGATCGATCACAGCGGCCGGCTGCATGTAAAAAAAGTATAATATTCTATTAAATGGGGCCTGCTGGCATAATTAAACGTGCAGCTGCCTAACTTCTTAGAGACAGAAGAGAGTCAGACCCGAATGGAATCAATCTCGTGCATTAACGACCGTCGGTCTGGAACCAATCAACTGGAGTGTGTCTTTTATGCAGTTTTCCGCACTCGTTTAATGAAATGCTGACATCTTCACCAATTGAAACCTCAGAAATTACGATACACATACATTTAAAGTACGATCACACACAACACAAAGTTTCACCACTCACTAACATACGTCAGGCACACGTCCCTCCCTTACGCTGACAAGTGTAGCGATAGGAAGGGCGTCTCCTAGCAAAGTCAAATAAAAGTAATTTGTCTAATCATGAAAGCAGCAGACCCCGTGAGAGATAAACTCTAATGAAGAAATTACAATGTACAATATGTAAAGGCTATAAGAGCAGTTTTTTTATGTGCGGTGCCTTAATAAATATACACATCAATGTGATGGTTTCTTTTCCCTGCATGGAACAGTCTTCAAACAAACACGTCACAAACTTTCTGAGCTCCTGTTTTCTGCGTTGTCGTAACTGCACCACTTAGTAGAATACACCTGGCAATACAGGCTAACCATTTTGCGTCCACTTGTCCACACTTCAACACCTAACTTGCCGCCCAGCGGAAAGTAAGCATTAATGGCTTGCTCTTGATGCACATACTTATTCTGCGTGATCAGCCATGTATCCTTTGTGGGACAAAGAAAGAAACGTTATTCGCATGAGAGATGACATGAAAAAGTTTTTGTGACCCCTTCCGCAAATTTTCGTCCGCGTCCGCAGGGCGGGCTGTACTAATGGAACGGGCTTTCGGCAATGCCGGGGCTGCCACCTCGGCCCGCCGCTGCTTAGCGTGGCCTCATTATGTACAGGAAGCTGGTGCGAAGTCCCCTTTCACCGATTCAAACGGTCGTTCCGCGTGGAAATTTACAATTACCGGAGGGAAATTGTCGCTCCGAGAAAGCGCGGTCCCCTTCTGCAGCTGAAACGCCGCCGCTACAATAACTCAGGAAGCGTCAGATGATTAAGCTTGCTTTCGGAAAAGTTGTGCCTATAGGTCAAAGCTTTAGGAACAGCTACATCTTCCCTTAAGGCTTTCAGTTGTCACAAAAAAGAGAGACTCGGAAGAGTTTTTTTTTTTTCCATACTCCGCAAGCCACCTGACGGTGTGTGGCGGAGTGTACCTTGAGTACCTCTATCGGTTCTCCCTTCTATTCCAGTCTCGTATTGTTCGTGGAAAGAATGATTGTCGGTATGCCTCTGTGTGGGTTCTAATCTCTCTGATTTTATCCTCATGGTCTCTTCGCGAGATATACGTAGGAGGGAGCAATATACTGCTTGACTCTTCGGTGAAGGTATGTTCTCGAAACTTTGACAAAAGTCCGTACCGAGCTACTGAGCGTCTCTCCTGCAGAGTCTTCCACTGGAGTGTATCTATCATCTCCGTAACGCTTTCGCGATTACTAAATGACCCTGTAACGAAGCGCGCTGCTCTCCGTTGGATCTTCTCTATATCTTCTATCAACCCTATCTGGTACGGATCCCACACTGCTGAGCAGTATTCAAGCAGTGGGTGAACAAGCGTACTGTAACCTCCTTCCTTTGTTTTTGGATTGCATTTCCTTAGGATTCTTCCAATGAATCTCAGTCTGGCATCTGCTTTACCGACGATCAACGTTATATGATCATTCCATTTTAAATCATTCCTAATGCGTACTCCCAGATAATTTATGGTATTAACTGCTTCCAGTTGCCCACCTGCTATTTTGTAGCTAATTGATAAGGGATCTATCTTTCTATGTATTCGCAGCACATTACACTTGTCTACATTGAGATTCAATTGCCATTCCCTGCACCATGCGTCAATTCGCTGCAGATCCTCCTGCATTTCAGTACAATTTTCCATTGTTACAACCTCTCGATACACCACAGCATCATCTGCAAAAAGCCTCAGTGAACTTCCGATGTCATCCACCAGGTCATTTATGTATATTGTGAATAGCAACGGTCCTATGACACTCCCCTACGGCACACCTGAAATCACTCTTACTTCGGAGGACTTCTCTTCATTAAGAATGACACGCTGCGTCCTGTTATCTAGGAACTCCTCAATCCAATCACACAATTGGTCTGATAGTCCATATGCTCTTACTTTGTTCATTAAACAACTGTGGGGAACTGTATCGAACGCCCTGCGGAAGTCAAGAAACACGGCATCTACCTGTGAACCCGTGTCTATGGCCCTCTGACTCTCGTGGACGAATAGCGCGAGCTGGGTTTCACATGACCGTCTTTTTCGAAACCCATGCTGATTCCTACAGAGTAGATTTCTAGTCTCCAGAAAAGTCATTATACTCGAACACAATACGTGTTCCAAAATTCTACAACTGATCGACGTTAGAGGTATAGGTCTATAGTTCTGCACATCTGTTCGACGTCCCTTCTTGAAAACGGGGATGACCTGTGCCCTTTTCCAATCCTTTGGAACGCTACGCTCTTCTAGAGACCTACGGTACACCGCTGCGAGAAGGGGGGCAAGTTCCTTCGCGTACTCTGTGTAAAATTGAACTGGTATCCCATCAGGTCCAGAGGCCTTTCCTCTTTTGAGCGAGTTTAATTGTTTCTCTATCCCTCTGTCGTCTATTTCGATATCTACCATTTTGTCATCTGTGCGACAATCTAGAGAAGGAACTACCGTGCAGTCTTCCTTTGTGAAATAACTTTGGAAAAAGACATTTAGTATTTCGGCCTTTAGTCTGTCATCCTCTGTTTCAGTACCATTTTGGTCACAGAGTGTCTGGACATTTTGTTTTGACCCACCTACCGCTTTGACATAAGACCAAAATTTCTTAGGATTTTCTGCCAAGTCAGTACATAGAACTTTACTTTCGAATTCATTGAACGCCTCTCGCATAGCCCTCGTCACAGTACATTTCGCTTCGCGTAAATTTTGTTTGTCTGCAAGGCCTTGGCTATGTTTATGTTTGCTGTGAAGTTCCCTTTGCTTCCGCAGCAGTTTTCTAACTCGGTTGTTATACCATGGTGGCTCTTTTCCATCTCTTACGATCATGCTTGGCACATACTCATCTAACGCATTCTGTTCGACGGTTTTGAACTTTGTCCACTGATCCTCGACACTATCTGTACTTGAGACAAAACTTTTGTGTTGAGCCAACAGGTACTCTGAAATCTGCTTTTTGTCACTTTTTCTAAACAGAAAAATCTTCCTACCCTTTTTAATATTCCTATTTACGGCTGAAATCATCGATCGCTGATTCCCTGTTCTGCGTTAACTTTTTCAAATAGTTCGGGTCTGTTTGTCACCAGAAGGTCTAATATGTTATCGCCACGAGTCGGTTCTCTGTTTGACTGCTCAAGATAGTTTTCAGATAAAGCACTTAAAAAAATTTCACTGGATTCTTTGTCCCTGCCACCCGTTATGAACGTCTGAGTCTCCCAGTCTATATCCGGCAAATTAAAATCTCCACCCAGAACTATAACGTGATGGGGAAATCTACTCGAAATATTTTCCAAATTATCCTTCAGGTGCTCAGCCACAACAGCTGCTGAGCCAGGGGGCCTATAGAGACATCCAATTACCATGTCTGAGCCTGCTTTAACCGTGACCTTCACCCAAATCATTTCACATTTCGGATCTCCGTCAATTTCCTTCGATACTATTGCACTTCTTATCGCTATAAACACGCCTCCTCCTTCACTGTTCAGCCTGTCTCTGCGGTATACATTCCAATCTGAGTTTAGGATTTCATTACTGTTTACGTCTGGTTTCAGCCAACTTTCTGTCCCTAGTACTATATGGGCGTTGTGACCGTTTATTAATGAGAGCAGTTCTGTAGACGCTCCTGCAGTTTACTATTAGCACATTAATATTGTTATTCCCTGTTGCATTTTGCCTACTCCCACCTTGCCGCGTCTCAGGAGGCGTCTTGTCGGGCCTAGGGAGGGGATTCTCTAACCTAAAAAGCCCCCATGTGCACTCCACACGTTATCCGCTACCCTTGTAGCCGGTTCCGGCGTGTAGTGCACGCCTGACCTATTCAGGGGGACCCTACATTTCTCCACCCGATAGCGGAGGTCGAGAAATTTGCACCCCAGATCTCCGCAGAATCGTCTGAGCCTCTGGTTTAAGCCTTCCACTCGGCTCCAAACCAGAGGACCGCGATCGGTTCTGGGAACGATACCACAAATAGTTAGCTCTGATTTCATCCCGCGAGCGAGGCTTTCCGCCTTCACCGATTCCGCCAACCGCCTGTATGAACTGAGGATGACCTCTGAAACCAGATGGCAGGAGTCATTGGTGCCGACATGAGCAACAATTTGCAGTCGGGTGCACCCAGTGCTCTCTATCGCCGCCGGTAGGGCCTCCTCCACATCTCGGATGAGACCCCCCGGCAAGCAGACAGAGTGAACACTGGCCTTCTTCCCCGACCTTCCCGCTATTTCCCTAAGGGGCTCCATCACCCGTCTAACGTTGGAGCTCCCAATAACTAATAAACCCCTCCCCCCGTGTGCCTGCTCGGACCTTGCTGAAGGAACAGCCACATGTCCACTCACAGGCAGAGCGGGCAATGCCACACGGCCAGCGTCCACATTGACCCTCCGCTCGTGCGCCGCGAACGCCGCTGAACCCGCCACTCCCCTTGGGGAGAGGGTGGCCCAACCGCGCCCAGTACCCGCGAAGACGTCTCGACAGCAGGGACAGTGGGTGAAGCATGTAACACCTGGGGTGTACCTTGCGACGCACCAGACTCCTCACTGCCGCTACACTCCGAGGCAGCAGCCTGAGGACAGCTGACCGCGGCCATCAACACGTTCAGCTGTTCGCGAACAGTGGCCAGCTCCTCCTGCGTCCGTACACAGATGTCACACATCCTATCCATCCTAAGGAATCAATTTACTCAAGAGAGTTAATCAACCTTTAACTAGACTGCTAATTCACTAAAGGGGGCTGTTTATTCACTAAACTGTGGTTGCTAGCCACTTCTTGTAGAAAACAATGAAAATAGCACTACCTGTCTCTGGACTGTATTGAAAACAAACACTAGCACTACTGGCACTGTGGCTGACTAAAGGGACTCTCTCTGACTGTATTCAAAACAAACATGAAATCTATGGAATTATTAATAGCACTCGACAATTAAAGCTTCCTAAAAGCAAAAACACACGGAAGAATAAGTGACAAGTAAAAAAAAATACAGTTAATACTTAAATTAAGGTAGCTCGCTGCACAGCAGACGTGAAGCAGACTGCAGTTACGACGACATTGCTTGATGGATGGGAAACTGCAAATAAGAACCCATCATATTGCCTTGTTCATAGTACCTTTGTTTAGAGAGACCATGACGTTAGTACTTGTATAACAATACTGGCATTAAAATTGCTACACCAAGAAGAAATGCAGATGATAAACGGGTATTCATTGGACAAACATATTATACTAGAACTGACATGTGATTACATTTTCACGCAATTTGGGTGCATAGATCCTGAGAAATCAGTACCCAGAACAACCACCTCTGGCCGTAATAACGGCCTTGATACGCCTGGCCACTGAGTCAAACAGAACTTGGATGGCGTGAACAGGTACAGTTGCCCATGCAACTTCAACACGATACCACAGTTCATCAAGAGTAGTGACTGGCGTATTGTGACGAGCTAGTTGCTCGGCCACCATTGATCAGACGTTTTCAGTTGGTGAGAGATCTGGAGAATGTGCTGGCCAGGGCAGCAGTCGAACATTTCCTGTATCCAGATAGGCCCGTACAGGACCTGTAACATGCGGTCGTGCATTATCCTGCTGAAATGTATGGTTTCGCAGGGATCGAATGAAGGGTAGAGCCATGGGTCGTAACACATCTGAAATGTACCGTTCACTGTTCAAAGTGTCGTCAATGCGAACAAGAGGTGGCCGAGACGTGTAACCGATGGCACCCCATACCATCATGCCGTGTGATACCCCAGTATGGTGACGACGAATACACGCTTCCAATGTGCGTTCACCGCTATGTCGCCAAACACGGATGCGACCATCATGATGCTGTAAACAGAACTTGAATTTATCCGAAAAAATGACGTCGTGGCATTCGTGCACCCAGGTTCGTCGTTGAGTACACGAACGCAGGTTCTCCTGTCTGTGATGCGGCGTCAAGGGTAACCGCAGCCACGGTCTCCAAGCTGATACTCCATGCTGCTGCTAACGTCGTCGAACTGTTCGTGCAGATGGTTGTTGTCTTGCAAACGTCCCCATCTGCTGACTCAGGGATCGAGACGTGGCTGCACAATCCGTTACAGCCACGCGGATAAGATGCCTGTCATCTCGTCTGCTAGTGATACGAGGTCGTTGGGATCCAGCACGGCGTTCCGTATTACCCTCCTGAACCCACCGATTCCATATTCTGCTAACAGTCATTGGATCTCGACCAACGCGAGCAGCAATGTCGCGATACGATAAACCGCAATCGCGTTAGGCTACAATCCGACCTTTATCGAAGTAGGAAACATGATGGTACGCATTTCTCCTGCTTGCACGAGGCATCACAAAAACGTTTCACCAGGCAACGCCGGTCAACTGCTGTTTGTGTATGAGAAATCGGTTGGACACTTTTCTCATGTCAGCACATTGTAGGTGTCACCACCGGCGCCAACCTTGTGTGAATGCTCTGAAAAGCTAATCATTTGCATATCACAGCATCTTCTTCCTGCCGGTTAAATTTCGTGCTTGTAGCACGTAATCTTGTGGTGTAGCAATTTTAATGGCAGGCAGTGTAGAAAAAAACTCCAGAATGTGTTATGGGTGAGCACAAGAGACTTGAAAGCTTTCAAGAATGACAGAACTGGTACCAGGATGTTAGTTTAAGTGATTATCTTATTATGTTCTGCCAGCAACTTTCTAGAGCGAGTGCTAATCTAAGATGAATATTGACACATCATCGTCCCAAGTAGATAATAAAAACCATGTGCCACGCACATTTGCAAATGTTTTGATCATCAACAGATAAGAACTGATATCCACAAATCACACGTAAACAAGTGTTTCCTTTCCACTTATACCTGATGAAGCTGAGAATTAAGTGTGTGGTTCATGGATACTTATTCCGAGGTTGTGTCCAGGCGCACCGTTATTGGAATGTGTGACAAAACTGGTGGATTCATTCCAACTGTTATGTTTCCCTGATCCAAAAAGTGTGGAGTGTATGCGATTTTTGTTATATAATTATGAGGATGTTTCCACTTCCCTCCGCCACACTCCGTAAGATGGCTTATCGGTATAGATGTAAATGCAAACGTAGATGTAGATAGATACAGTCAGCCTTGAGATGTTCTGGGACACAGCAACCACGCCCTCTCAGTATTTTTCTTACATCTGTAACATCTTGTTCCTCCCACTCAGCATTCAATTCTTTAATACTCATCATCATTACAGGCCTTCCACGCCACAACACCCTTTGTGCAGTTTAAGTGTTATGAAGTTCGAAACATTCTGCGTATTAGCTTGTAATTTTGTGGATCGCCGTGACACAGATATTTCTCAAATTCTCATTCTGTTTTTAAGCTGGTTTACGGGCTTTTCCTGCTACACTCTGCAACGCTTTTTAAATATTCCCTTCTCAAAGGTACCGTTTTTGATGAGTGACTAAATTTTTCGCCTTATTTTCAGTACATTTACCTGGTGCCATACACCTAAAAATCTTCGAAACGTATCTAGAGTTTATTTTCCTTAAATTTATTATTCATGGCTCAAATGGCTCTGAGCACTATGGTCATCAGTCCCCTAGAACTTAGAACTACTGAAACCTAACTAACCTAAGGACATCACACAACACCCAGTCATCACGAGGCAGAGAAAATCCCTGACTCCGCCGGGAATTGAACCCGGGAACCCGGGCGCGGGAAGCGAGAACGCTACCGCACGACCACGAGCTGCGGACTTTATTATTCTTATTCTAATTTCATGTGATTTGATTACGTTTGGTGGTTAGTATCTTTTAGGGTAGAGTAACAGTTAAGTCAAGTTATCATTACTGTTCATTTCATGCAAAAACCTTTGAATTAATCAGTATAATTCCATACAGTTACATACATCATTCGAAAATTGAGCATTCCGACTTTACTGAGAAGTATTTTATATTACCGAAGACTGTTCATTTTGCGCAGTAATTAACATCAAAGTGTCTGTCTATTGCCAAGTTCCATCGTAAATTTCATCACAATCACTGTCAGATTCCTGACTTCGAATACTTACTTTTGTTACCTTAATTTTTCCGTATCATGTGCCGTACAGGTACTGCATTAACTAACTGTTTCACTGATTAACAATTTCATGGAATTCACTACGTCCTGCAATATGGCGCACATTCATATAAACAAGGAGATCCACATTGGTGGAAGTACAAAAGCTCTGCGTGTTTTCCAAAATTTATGACAAACAATATTTTCTATAAATAAAAATCATACTAGTTTGTATTGTAAAAAAAAAAAACAGTAAATTCCAATCTAACCAATTTTAAAAATGTTATGCACTTTTGAAAACAACATTTTGTCTTGTGCATTTCTATATAAGACCATATCAGTCATGAAACAGTCAGTCCATGATTTGAGAGGTAACTATGGTGTGCTCTCAGTGTCTTAGATACATTTCTGTTTTGAATGTTCTGTACGCGACAATGCGCACTCCAGTCATCGCGACGGCAATGCGCACTCCAATCACCGCAAAAATCACGAATCTTAATTACTCTTCAGTGACTTTAGTATGTAAAAATATTTAATATTCTGTCTCACTGTGTTGCGACTGTCAAACATACATAACATTATTAGCACTTTAACAAATTACGGAAGGGCTGTACTAAATGTAAACTGTGTCGATGTCTAAGAAACGTGAAATGTTTAGTCTATGTCACGATGGAAAAAAATCTGTGATTGCTTGCGTTGTCCTGAAAACTTGCGCTAAAAATTTTTCGTCGTGTAAAAACTGATGACCGTAATTGATAACTGGATTTCGCATGAATAAATTGTGCGTGTAACCATCACAAAAGTATGGCGTCGTGTATATCAACGAAAGGTCACGAGAGTGATACCAGCGAGAAGAGACTTAGAAATTAATGTCAGTTCAGTGGCAAATGCGACTCACCAACACATTTTATTGGTTGGTTGGTTGTTATGGCTCCCTGATGATTTACCAGTATCAACAGGAGTCTTTTTGACTAATGATTTAGGAATTACTCAGAGCCCACGAGTCTGTAGCGATATGCAGAATCCCACATACCAGTGCCTGCTTAATACTGTACTAATGAGGTGCGCAAGTCCACAAAGCTTACGTGCTATTCACTGTTTCACCTCAACAGACATCCATCCTACCGTCACATCGTGCACCTTAACGTTGTAAATATTTTTCTTTCTTTTTTTATAACAAAATCTGTTGCCATACTTGGGTTCGAGACATTAAGCAAAGACTCCCACTCACTATGACTAGCACTCTACCGCTGCCGCCGAACAATTTTAACTCGGTAAAGCACGTTCAGAACCGATAGGATCGTTATGAGGGAATGGCGATACAAACTAGGCCACAGATCATGATACCGTTTTTGCCAAACCTATATCCAGCGAAGACTGGGAACATTCTTGAACAGCTGCCCTCTTGGCACGGCCAGGGTGTAGCATGTGATCTTTTGAACGTTGTGTCAGCGTCGACGTAGCCCGTCTCCTGCATGTTTAAAGTTTTACTTTAGCAGCTTCTCACAACAGCGAATATTACATCGATAATTGACATCCTTTCACAATAAAGAAGTTTTCATTACTTACAGAAAGTAGGGACAATAGGTCACGAGTGACCAGTTTGTAGAAATATTATCCTTAACAAACCTAATCTTAGTGCTGTTTTGAGTTTTCCCGGCGGATCAAATTTGTTTGCCAGACCTGGGCCTCGAACCTGGAACCATGCGTGAGATGCCATTGCCAACGAAGCTACCTTTATTCTCATTGTGTAGAATGAATACCAATTTTTAGAAAATGAAGGAAATTAATTATGCATATGTGATTTGTCTGTAAACAAGTTCAAAATGGCACTGAACACTATGGGATTTAACTTCTGAGGTCATCAGTCCCCTAGAACTTAGAACTACTTAAACCTAACAAACCCAAGGACATCAAACACATCCATGCGACCATAGCGGTCACATTTTGGACACGTAGGCCATACTGTGGTTCGATGTGTGAGCGGTAGCTCTATCTTTCTGGAATGCTTCATACAGCTTCTCTGCATCTGTCAATTGTGAATGAAAAGAGTCAAAGATCCTAATACATCCGGCACTATTTAAGCAGTAATTGAAAAATATCGGGCTAATAACGCGTACGCCGGGTAACGCACACATAACACCTGTCTTCTCTGAGTGGAGAGGTTCTTCATCCAGAACGTGTGGGTTGCCCTGCCACCATCATCTGCAGTTTTGGGAGTTTAAATAATCTGACAAATGAAATCATGATTCATCTGGCGTGAAGGAAAGCAAAGGGTCCTAGTGACAGTTCGAAATTGATGTTAACAGCCAATTACAATAACGAACTCCATTTATCCTGACCCTCAAATTTCAATTCTTGCACGAAACTCACACGATAGGCTTTTAATGCCATTGCTTTTAATACTATGTGAGAGATACATCAACCTGCTGCAATAACCTTCTTATCGACTTGCGGGGACTTCTCGTAACGTCCATGCGAATTCTAGCTACAGTTAGAGGGGTCCTCACTGTCGACTGACTTTTCCTCGGCACATTCTGAACGGATCCTACAGCCCTCCATTTGCTGTATAAATCTTGAGTAGTACTGATCGTGGGGAGTTTCCTGCCAGGATACTTCGCTTGAAACGTTTTTTTACGGGTTGGATCAAATGAACAGTGTAAAATAACACTCTGTAACTATCTATAACAGAAGAGAAACCGTTCCAGTAAACATAGGTCCGCAAACGTTTCCCAGGTAACTGCGAATGTATGATCACGAGTCGCCACTGACTTCATTACGAAGTACAGTCCTATCTATTACAAATGCATTTGAGATGTAAGGTTTTCAGTTAAATCCCCATCTAATTGGCCTCAAATTTGGTCCAAGGGCTTCCTTAACATGCGCAACGTTTTCGAATGTGGTAATTTGATGAAGGGGCACGGGCTTATTTTGCTGCTGATGTAAGACAGAACGCGGCAATGTGGTCCAAGATGGATAGGTCCACCTGGACCTGTAGCCTGGCCTCTACGAGCAATCCTCTGGATATACGAAGCAAAAGACTGATCCTGTTGAAGAACTGGAGCAGCTAGTTGTACAGTCTTCTCATATTCAGGACTTTTTTCATAGAATTTCTATTTTAGTACGGGCACGAGTGGACTATTGCGTAGAAATCCTCGGACAAGGTATGGAAAGGCACATGTACAGTAAACTGTAACATGTAACTTGTTGTCGCAGTGTTGTAGGCTACTGGCGAAATTAGAGTCCAATTAGGTGGAGACTTTATCCGAATGTATACTTATGAAACATACTTGTACTACCCAGGACAGTTTCCCACAATGACTTCAGTAGGAGCTAGTAACCTCACATTCGCAAATATCTCTGAAACAGCTAGTTTGCGGCCCCATCTTTACCGGAACTTTGTTGGTCTACGAGTATTATCATACACTTTCACCCACGCCAGATTCCGCTACTCTGTCGAAGATGTCACTGCGCGTGGAAGGCAGGAGTGCAGGTTAGAGTCGAGTTCGGGCAACAAGTTTTACTCTGCTAGGATCTTTCAAAAGAGCCCCCACTCTGTTGCATAGTGAAACATTCGTTCACGAAACAGTTTCCTACCCTGTAGATAACCCATTTCTCTGGTATACGCTTCCTTCCAAGGGTGCAGGAGCCAAAAAGTACGCAAGAAAATATCTGTTAAATTTTGAAGGATAGGGAGAGGTACCAGTGAAAGTAAAGCAATGATTGTTGCTTGAATAGCACAGTTGGTAAGAGAACTGTTCGTGAGAGAGAAGCGTCCATGCTAGAGATCCTGTCCAGTACACAATATAGCATGCCAAGAGGTTTGATAACTCTTCTTAATCCATTGTTCATGCATTAAGAGAAACCTGCAGTGACCCGAGAATTAGTAACGACAGCACAGTGCAATGAAGAGATGTTCAACTAAATTTGCAACGGATGTTCAAAAAAGGCACCTTGTGTTTGAGTACACGATTGTTAGCTTCACAGCTTTCCAAGTACGCCGAGTATGACTGGATTCTGTTTCATGTCGTGCAGCAACGTACACCTCACTCGTGAAGTACCCTCAAAGGGAAAAGTCAATGAACGTTAAATAAGACAAACAGGATGGCCTCGTAACTCGTCCAGGTCGACCTATCAAATAATCATTAGTCGTCGGCTGACTATGCTCGTTCAACAACTCTGAAATGTGTTCAGCATTTATCAAAATGGAACGCGACCTTGCTTCGTATAAGTAGCGATACTTTTTCCAGCAGTTCCGTAAGTATTGGTGGCAAGTTTATGGTGAACTGCTCCATTAAAAATATAGGTCTTAGAAAAAACAATCCGCATCTTGTGGTCGTGCGGTAGCGTTCTCGCTTCCCACGCCCGGGTTCCCGGGTTCGATTCCCGGCGGGGTCAGGGATTTTCTCTGCCTCGTGATGGCTGGGTGTTGTGTACTGTCCTTAGGTTAGTTAGGTTTAAGTAGTTCTAAGTTCTAGGGGACTGATGACCATAGATGTTAAGTCCCATAGTGCTCAGAGCCATTTGAAACATTTTAGAAAAAACAACCAGCAAATCCTACCTAAATGTTCATGGGAACTCTTTAAACTTAAATTCAAACACAGATTCACGTGTGAGTTCTGACAATCACAAATGCCACCAAACGGTGAAGTAGGGTGGACAGGTCACCATAAATATGAGGGCAGCAAATAATGTAGAGGCAAAATTGATACAACGCAGTATTTAATGAACTAACGAGTAGAGCTGTATTACATTCCTTCAGTGTAGTCGATTACATTTTGTCAATCATAGGGAAGCCGTTCTCTGTTGACGGAAGCGACGGAGCGACCTACTGTGCGGAGAACACATCTCACGTCAGGCAATCGGCAATCTCGAAAATAGATCGAAGTCCGGAGGTCTCATGTCTGGTGATTAAGGAGGGGTTCCAGAACTTTCCAATGACATTTGCAGTAGGAGATTTACACTGTGTCCGACAAGACAACGTGCGCTGCCATGCAGTCACATAGGGCGATCTTGTCGCAATAAACGTATTCGTTTGCGCCGCATAGCCGGACTCAGACGTCGCTGGAGAGGCCGGCAATAGCAGTCATTGTCCCTCAGGTACAGTACGCGTACGAATAACACACTCGTAGTCCTATGCCACAATCAGCAGAAACGTCACCCGACTGGGTTCCTGTCAAGATTTCTGCGGTCTTGGCGAACGTGGGTGACACCTTTCATTCGATTGACGCTTTAATTCAGGCTCACTGGCTCGTGTAAACATCTTATAACTGACGACAATACGCACTAGAAATGAGTCTCCGCCTTTGCGGTATGTGTCAAGGTGGTTGTCAGCCGGTGCATATCGGTGCCACTACTATAAGTCCGTGAGTCGATGTGGAGTTCAACGGGGCGCAGTTTTACTCGTGTTAAGACATTTCGTCAGTATGTGCCACACCGTTTGATGATGGAGACCAAAGTTTACGGATAATTGTCACACACTTCATCGATGGTCTAAGAATTCGAGGCTATTCACGATGCCAGTGAGATCTTGAGGAATGAACGACCTACTGTGTGGTCTTCATCACAGTCTCATTTCGGATCGTACAGAATGCCTTGACCCATCATGCAGTGGACCTACAAAGTAATGCAATCTCGCCACAGGCTTCACGTAATCCCAGATAACATACTGATTCATTTTTGCAACGGGCTACCTCAATTTTAGTCCATGAAGGCTGATCACCTTTTGGAAACATGCTTTAGAACGGTGAAATCGACACTCTTTACTTCGATGCCACACTGCAACAACACTCGAAACTGTATTGTCCTCAAATACACATTACACAACAACCTCCTATTTGAGCATCCCCGATGTCTGTGAATATCTGCCACTATTGTTTTACGGCTCTAGAATACATAAAACAAGTAAATAATTTAATGTGTGGTTTTCGCTGAGTTGCAGCGCACAGTGTTCTGACTATTCTGATGTACGCAAATAATGATAGAGTTTATGGGTGCAGGACTACGACTCCGATATTTTTAAGGCACTATTTGCCTTTTATCAGTAGCATTGGAAAGGTCTTTCGGTGGAGGCTTCTGACATTTGTGGAACCTAACCGAATAATAACAAGCTAGTAGTGCTGCAAACCACAGTCCCCCGACAGAGGAACACAGAAAGCGCACTGCAGAACTCTGCCGTAGTGAATCGAATGTGAGGCAACAACTCACCCTTCTTTTGGTTACCTTACTGTGCTGTTGTACCGATCCGACAATTTTTTCTTGAAGCAATTCAGAGTCATAATGTGTACAACATTAGAAAATTGTTACGATTTTTGTTTGTGGTGAACCTCGCCAAACTGTAGGTGCAGCATTGCGATTGAGTGCTGGAAGGTATCCAGAATGTGGCAAGTTCTCACAATCTGCCTATGCAAACATCTCAAACAATTTCTCAAGAACGATAGTTTGCAGAACAAAGCGCGCTAACAAAATAGAAAAGCAACTGTTGCATGAAATGCAACAAATATTGAAGCAGCCGCAAGACACAACTCACGTCTGATGCTCCTATAGCGGTAGCGTCAATGAAGTATTTACGCTGCGCGGAGTGGCCGCACGATTTGAGGCGCCATGTCACGGATTGCGCGGCCCCTCACGCCGGAGGTTCGAGTCCTCTCTAGGGCAGGGTGTGTGTGTGTTGTTGTTAGCATAAGTTAGTTTAAGCAGTGTGTAAGTCTAGGGACCGATGATCTCAGCAGTTTGGTCCCTTAGGAATTCAAACACACACGATGAAGTATTTACTGTAAAAACTAGTAGTAAGGCAATATATATTTCTGGGACGATTTTAGACCCATTGTACTTGCATTGCATTACATTTAGTCGTTAGTTGTTAATGTTATTTGTGTCAGTTTCAAGATAACTGTGAAATACTGGACGACCAGGATGAGATGCTGTAATTTCGGAGCCGGCCGAAGTGGCCGCGCGGTTCTGGCCCTGCAGGCTGGAACCGCAAGACCGCTACGGTCGCAGGTTCGAATCCTGCCTCGGGCATGGATGTGTGCGATGTCCTTAGGTTAGTTAGGTTTAACTAGTTCTAAGTTCTGGGGGACTAATGACCTCAGCAGTTGAGTCCCATAGTGCTCAGAGCCATTTTTTTGTAATTTCGGCAAAGAAAGCCGCAATAGTCTCAATAATTTTTAAGTAATCCAGCAACAGGCAACATTCAAGGTACTACGAATACCCTTGAAGCTCAAAACTGCGTTGAAAGAGCACCTCAGGCACTTCATTAACGGTAGGAAATAATGTCCACTGTAAAGAACCCTCCAGCCATAGACAATTTTGGTCTTTTATCGCTAATTATTCTGCTTACATAAGCATAATATAGCTTCCATTTAATGAGAGAGACAAGAGTAGTATAACTGGTAAAACAGGCTGTTCGTTTACAGTAGTGGTTTTTCTTCTCATTATGGAGGAGTATAAGTTCCAGCCGTAAAATATGAATACAGTACAGCAAGTTTCTTTAGAGACGTAAAGTACACTCCACATCATTAACCATAGTTGATTCATAATCAAGTCTGCAAAATCTGTGCGCGATAACGTGTTTGTCCAGTAACATGTAGCGTAAATATTTCTCCCTTCTGAGGACTCTCAATCACAATGCGATTTGAAGAACACAAGGTATAAGTGTGTTTGTGTGTGTGTGTGTGGGGGGGGGGGGGGGGAGGAAATTACACATGCCTTATGTTCGTTGTTTTTGTTGTGGAGTATAATTTTCTTGGCTTGATTTTTTTTTAGGTTAGGCAATAAATTTGTAATGATAATACTTGTGGTGGTTCACAGGTTCTGCAGTAATTGAAATGGAATATCTCTTTCTTTCTACATTCGACTCCAAGGAACCCGTAGTTTATTCCACTGTTCGGAACGGAAAACGTTCATTTTTTATCTAGAGCGTGCATTTTTCTATTTTTTATATTTGTAACGCTTTGATATCTGGCAAAAGGAGGAGTAAAGTACCTCGGACAAACCCTGTTGTACGATGAGATACGTAGTATAGTTCGGAAAAATTATGTTTACAAGAATCTTACAATTGCCAATTTAGAAAGTTTTGAGGAAAGTAGTACCTCAATATGATTACCGAAGAATTACGCAGTAAATTATTAATGGATTCCATTTGACATTTTAATGGCAACCATAAACTGGCAACATGAGTCTTAGCGTCGATATAGTTTCAACACGAAGCAAACAAGGGCTGGCTGATTTCGTTATGGCTTAGCGGCCGGGGCTTCGACAGATATCAGTTACCGCGCACGCTATTAGCTGACATGCAACCATAAAACTCATACAGTTCGTGTGACTCGTAACTAGGTAGATCCTACGGCAACAAGGACTGCCCTGAATTATTAGTGACGAAAATAGATAACCAAGTGGCGGTTGTCGACGAGCAAACTCGGCACTTGCCGTTAGTGCACGACATGCCCTCCATCAACGCAAACATTGTTTTATTGCACGTTGCTTTTTCTCTCCAAATTTTTATTTTTTATCTCATTCGATTGAGAGAGGGTGGAGTCACCGATTTTATCAGTATACTAAGTGCTGAAATTTAATGCATGGGTCCAACCATGTTGCTGTTTTCATTATACAAAGAATTTGAGAATCAGCACTTCGTTCGTCTTAGGACTAGTAATCCCAGTAGAAACTGATTACGTATTTTATAACTTCCGTCACAGTTTTAATTGTATTCTTCTAATAACATCAGCCCATAATCATAAATTTAATTGTTGCCATCAGCCTACGAAAAAGAAATCCCACTCTAAAAGGGGACAATAGTTATCTATGCTACTGTAATTCCAATTAATTCTCCATTAACAGCGAATAATTTTATATATGTTGAGTCTACTCTTTCGAACACTTCAGAAAGCACAGACAGCGCATATATAAATAAGGCGAGGACGGTGAATGATGACTTCAGTGCGCAGTCACACCAAGCTCGAACTCTTATGGGAATCGGCGAAATGCCGTGAGTAATGAGGATAATGGGCAGAGGGCACTACAGCAGTAGTGTGTGGAGAAGGTGAGAATATGTGTCTGACGTGAGGAGTGCTGGGGTAGACCGTGCAGATGCGATGACGACTGTGTCCGTATGGCGCAATGGTTCAAATGGCTCTGAGCTTTATGGGATTTAACATCTGAGGTCATCAGTCCTCTAGAACTTAGAACTACTTAAACCTAACTAACCTAAAGACATGAAACACATCCATGCCCGAGGCAGGATACGAACCTGCGACCGCAGCGGTCGCGCGGTTCCAGACTGAATCGCCTAGAACCGCTCGGTCACAACGGCCTGCGATGGCGCTGTGGTCAGCGTCTCTGCCCACTAAGCAGGAGACCCAGATCTGAATCCCAATCCGTTATAAATTTTCAGTTTTCCCCAGTGATTGAAATCAGTGCCCACTGGCATCTAATATCATTAATTCTTTCGTATCTTGAATAATTTTATGTAAATCGATTATTCTGCTTACTAGAACAATTTCATATTTATCAATGAAAACAACAAATCGTGAATTTCCTTTTTAGAGATGTCGAAACGCGATTTCATCGGAAAGTACTTAAATATCTTCCCCTTTGTCCCCGGCCACTTCGACGCGCCACTTCGAAACGTCAAGCGAGCTGTCTCTTCCACTGTTGGCATGTTTTACCTGGCTGAGTACTGACCCTGTATTACGAGTACATACAGGGTATTCCAGCAGAGTCATTAAATATTTTCAAAGGCGATCGAGCGCATCTACACTGATGGGAAAAAAATCCAAACACCAGAAAATAATTAATGTAGAGTAATTAAATTCGTGAACATATTTGTCTAGATAACTTATTTAAGAGATTACCAAATGTGCATGCATTTTCGGCTGGAAGAAAATGGTTGAAATGGCTCTAAGCACTATGAGACTTAACATCTGAGGTCATCAGTCCCCTAGATTTAGAGCTACTTAAACGTAACCAAGCTAAGGACATTACATACATACATGCCCAAGGCAGGACTCGAACCTGCAACCGCAGCAGGAGCGCGGTTCCGGAATGATGCGCCTAGAACCGCTCAGCCACAGCGGCCGCCCTGTCAGTTTGAGTTCCATAGCTGTTGCACTTGGTCGCTCAATCCGGGGACGGTTAATGCTGTTTGGGGATGATGCTGGAATTATCGTCTGACGATGTCCTATGTGTGCTCAATTAGAGACAGATCTGGTGATCGAGCAGGCTAAGGCAACATGTCGACACACTGCGGAGCATGCTAGGCTACAATTGCTGTATGTGAGCAAGCGTTATCCTACTGGAAAACACCCCTTGGAATGCTGCTTATCAATGGCAGCTCAGTAGGTCGTATCACCAGATTGACGCACAGTCTCGCATTTAGGGCGGTTGCAATACGCACTAGAGTGCTGCCGCTGTCATACAAAATCACACACTTGATTATAACTCCAGGTGAAGATCCAGTGTGTCTAGCACGCAGACTCGTTGATTGCAGGCTCTCATCTGCCGTCTTTCTAACCAAGGCACAGCCATCACTGACACTGAGACAGAAACAGCTTTCATCAGCAAACACAACAGACCCTCACCCTGACCTCTAGTGGGCTCTCGCTTGACACTACTGAAGTCGCAAATAGCGGCGGTTTGCGGTCGATTGAATGCACACAACAGGGCGTCTGGCTCAGAGCTGCCCTTAAGTACCCGATTTGTAACAGTTTGATGTGCCACTGTAGTGCCAACTGGTGCTGAAATTGCTGCTGCAGATGCACGGTGCCCCAGAGCCATACGCCAAACACGATTGTCTTCCATCTCAGTAGTGCCACCTGGCTGCCCAAAACTCTGTCTTCATGAGACGGTACATTGTCGTGAAAAGCGCTGCCAGTTGTCATACACAGTGCCTCCATTCCTGCCACGTCTTTCTGCAATATCGCAGAGGGAACAACCAGCTCGCCGTAGCCCTGTTACACGACTTCGTTCACTCTCAGTGAGATATTGATAATGTCATCTTTGTCTTCTTAAAGGCATTCTTGACTTACAGCAACTCACCTAGTCCAATCTCAAAGGTAACTAACGCTCACGACAGTTACAGAGCGTATTTAAATCAAACCTCATTTGCGGCATCGTAGTGGCGCTATTAGCGCCGCCCTTATGAGACTGGCGCGAAATTTGTGTTGACAGCTGCTGCACTGGAAATACGCCTACCAATTTTCGTTTATGTCGCACAACTCTTTCTTGTTGTTGCGATTTTTCTCCTGTGGTATAGACGATGGAATATCACATAGCAATGCATTGTCAAAAACGCTTTTCGGGCTCGGTAGTGACGGTACAAAACACAAGAAAGGTATAACAAAACAGGTTGGGGAAACATGTTTATTATGGTTAGTACAGAAGAAACCCTGAAATAAGAACAAATTTTGACGTCGACCACAGTCAAAAAGTGTTAGAGTTTCGACCCCGAGCCGTGATGCAGGCCTCACATTCCGGCGCACTGGTCACCGAGATCGTCAGATATCACTTGCTTCACTATTTCTGCAGGGATTACATCAAGACGCTGGTGTACGAAACCCCTGTTAGCAGTGCTGAGGAACTTATACACATCGTTACAGCTCCTGGGGAATCCCGGGACACGCCTGGTATTTTCCAGAGCATCATATCTGTCATGCGCTGGAGATGTAAGGCCTACCACATTATCCGGAGTCGTAATTTCGAACACCTTCTCTTATGATGATCGGTAGCTGTTATCGTTCCTATTTCTTAGTTTTTGCTGTTCTAAGCATAATAAACATGCTTTTCCAACTTGCTTGCGTCCTTCCTCTCGTATGTTCTGTTTCGTCACTACCGTGCCAGAAAAGCATTTCCGACCATTGCATTGATGTGATTTTCCATCATCTAGATATATGCGGTCTCTCCTGAAAGTTTGTAACCACTGTGTTGAAACACCCTGAATATGGCTGAAATTTCACTTCATATAGTCTCGCTTATAAAGGCTGTCTGCATTAGTAGGTAAGTGGTCTAATTGCTTTTTATTTCACGAGCCGTTTTCACAGCCAGAAATCGTACTCATAGGACCCAAAGTCGAAAAATTTCCTATACCTACCACCGTGGCATATATATTTCTCTTATTACTACTTCCATATGTGAGATGAGATGGAAGCCTATTGTAATATACACGATTTCCCACCGAGAATGTTCGACTACTTGCATATCTAAGATGAGAGGGAAGTGTATTGTAACATACACATTTTCCCACCGAGAATGTTCGACATCCATTTTACCGTCTCCGCATGGTGCAGATGTCCGCGTAATGCAGTTTTGAATTCATCTGTTTTAAGAAGTGTCTTTAGGAATTCATGATCACCAGCATTTCGAAGGGCCTGTCAAACAGCTTACAACAGAAACACCAACCAACAGCACTTCATATGTTAGACTGAGGTCATGGAAGATCTACAAGACGACGTGTAACATGGAAATTTCACAAACGTTACATCAGCTGCAATACATATGACAGAAACGAACTTAAGACGACGGATTAGCATTATTTCGTATATACTATATATGGATTTTCGACGAGCTGTGGGGGATATGTAGATTTAAGAATGTCATGCTGCTTGGGGCCCCTAGGCGACGCAATAAGAGCTTCTATTGCTGTTAGGACGTCGTTGTATGTGTACATGGAGAATTCCCACGTCTCGTTTTCCATATCCATCAGCATTCTGCCTGGTTTTATAAGACCGACCGCATGTTCCTCTGCATGTCAAACTCACGTGCATCCTATGTTCTAAATTACTAGTTTGGTGTATTCCAGTCTCTGTCTTCCCCTACAATTTTTATCTTCTCTCAAGCACCGCGGACATCATTCCCTAGTGTCCAAACTAAAGTCTTAACACCATGTCTCTTCTTATTGTCCGTGTTTTCCACATGTTCCTTTTATTCGCGATTCCACGGAGGACGTCCTCATTCTTTCTCATGCCCAGATGATTTTCAACATTCTTGTATAACACCACATCTTAAACATTTCTCCTTTTCTGCTCCGGTTTTTCCACAGTTCATGATTTACTACCATACAATGCTTCTGAGCATTCTCAGAAATGTTTTCCTCTAATTAAAGCTTATATTTGATACTAGTTGACATTTCTGGCTTTGAATGGCCTCTTCTTCTCTGCTCGTTCTCTTTTTACGTCCTCCTTCCTTCATTTGTCTCGGGTTATTTTTCTACCAAAGTAGCATAATTCAACTTCGTGATCACCATCACTGACGTTACCTTCTCGCTATTCTCTTTGCTGCTACTTCTTAATACTTCCGTGTTTCTTCAATTTACTTTCAATCGATATTCTGTATTCATCAGACTGTTCATTCCATTCGAGAGGTCCCCAGTTCTTCACTTTTACTGAGAATAGCAATGTCATCAGCGAATCTTATCACTGACGTCCTTTGACCCTGAATTCTAATCTCACTCTTGGACCCCTCTTAAGCTGGTATGACCAAGAAGTACTAGCAATGCTTACTGAAGATACTTGACGGACAGTTAGGTAATTAGCCTTCATGTTCGATTGTAGTTGAAGATCAGGACAAGAAAGCAATTGTGTAAAAAAGAAGCTGATACATCAGACGTAGCAGATCGTAATTTTTAAAATGCATAACATGAAATAAAGTCTCATAAAGGGCACATCCATTGTACATGAATTAACTGGAGCAGGATTTGACGGAACTATCATCAGAAGTTACTGCGCGAAGATTACAAATAGTCTCGGCTAGTTTCCATCGATTGATGGTTGCAACAAGATTAAAGTTAAATAGTATGGGACAAAGACTGGATCCCTGCAATTGATCTTAGCTACCAGAACGAGCCCCACTACCATAGACTTAACTGTCATTTCTGCGGCCAGTAAGGTACATTTCCGCTGGTGTCAAACTCTGGTCGAATACTTTGTACATGCCTCGTTTCGCTCACTGCTTGATAGACATAGCCACTGAGGGCACTTTGGACTGTCATACTTACCTTCACCAGTAACTTGGAACTAAAATGCGGCATATAGTTCACTAAATTATCCCAAACATTATTAATTATGTCTCTTGATTTGATTTAATGGGAAATGCCATGTGATTTCAATTCGGATCAACTACGTCTCTGGAGTGCCTCTGTCCTTTGTTAGACAAAATAAAATACTTTAATCCTGAATAGGTTGTTTAGTTTTTCAATATCAGGACTTTTGTTTTAAGAATTATAGTAATTTCAGTTCGTTCATGCCATGGTGTACCAACGGTGGCTCGCGCTAGATCCTCCCATCGCACGGCGTGTGCTACCGGTGGATCGGGCTCGACTCTACAAGTTATTATACCAGCAGAACACCAACGTATGATGTATTACCCATCAGCCAGGCGTAACGAACAGCTTTGAATAAAATCTTCTTTGAGCAGAGAGTGAACATTCTGAACAAATATGATACCATATATTCTGTGATTACTGTAGTGTAAAATATTTAATGTGACCGCTCGTTTTTTGTAACCCATTCCCAGGCGATTTTTGACACCACATTTGTCACAGGAATAAGATAATTTTTGCTGCATAATTTTGTTTTAACATGTTCATGGTTATTTAGGAACCATAAAGAAATTTACTTGCTTTAAGGATTTGTAACACCACAGGCGTTCATGAATAGTTCCATTGTTCCATTGGGAATCATTTTTCATAAATACTCACACACATTAACATATTAACAGAATCTTCCGTCGGTTCTTGGTAGAACAACATTATAATAAATGAAAAACATTGCAGAACAAAAGCAAACTGGTGCGTTTCATTTATTATTCACACACAGTTAAGTTCTGTGAGGTATACTCTGAAATATTTCTGCATATGAAGAGCAACTACACATAATGTTACATTCAAAACAGATTTTCCCACGACATACTGGATTATAAGAAACTTAACACCTAATATGAGTTGGCATTATTTTCGCTGGATAATGTCCCTTGCTTCTGGACTGAAGCATTAGTGGCTTTTCTGCTTGGTTTCGCCATCCCTTAGAAGTGTACATTGGGAAATCAACACTGTTCAAGAGCTGCGCTGCCGCGTTTAGCTGTAGCATTGTTGACATCACGCTTTTGAATGCTGGGCTCAGTATTTTTTAAATTATGCTCGCATTTAGAACTGATTTTGAAACTTCCTGGCACAGTAAAACTGTGTGCCGGACCGAGACTCGAACTCGGGACCTTCGCCTTTCGCGGGCAAGTGCTCTACCAACTGAGCTACCCAATCACGACTCACGTCCCGTCCTCACAGCTTTAGTACCTCGTCTCCTACTTTCCAAACTTCACAGAAGCTCTCCTGCGAACCTTGCAGATGGCTCTGAGCACTATGGGACTTAACATCTGTGGTCATCAGTCCCCTAGAACTTAGAACTACATAAACCTAACTAACCTAAGGACATCACACACATCCATGCCCGAGGCAGGATTCGAACCTGCAACCGTAGCGGTCGTGCGGCTCCGGACTGAGCGCCTAGAACCGCTAGACCACCGCGGCCGGCGAACTTTGCAGAACTAGCACTCCTGTGAGAAAGGATATTCCGGAGACATGGCTTAGCCACAGCCTGGGGGATGTTTCCAGAATGAGATTTTCACTCTGAAGCGGAGTGTTCGCTGATATGAAACTTCCTGGCAGAGTTAAACTGTGTTCCGGCACACAGTTCTACTGTGCCAGGAAGTTTCATATCAGCGAACACTCCACTGCAGAGTGAAAGTCTGATTCTGAGAATTGATTTTATTTACAGTTTCCTTGTTTCCCTTGACAAATGTCCGCAGCACGCTTCATTTCATCGGAAGACATTTTTTGTGTCACCACGCTCTGTTGCATGCTTCTAGTTTCCCTACGTTCAAAGCTCTACCGTTTCCATCACTTGTTAATTTATCGCTTCCAGTGTCATAAGCTTAATCATTGCTCAAATTTCTACAATCACTTTCTTTCAAAAAGCGCCGATTTCCTCATTGCTCCTGGTTCGTAGGAGTGAGGCATATCACTCACTCGGCTCGCAGATCAAATACATGCATATATGCTTGTATTAATTCCTAAACCACATCTAACGGTGTGGCTGCTAAGCTTTAACAGACAGCAACGAGCTATAGGAAAGTTGCGGGTTGCTTCTAACGGACTGTGACGAGTGTAACCGTCATTGTGGTCGAATGGGTTAAAGATTGGACTAACGCCGTTTGCAGAATAAACGGTCAATAGTTTAAAGTAATAGCGCAGGGATTCTGAAAACTACTGCCGCCCCAGAGCAAGAAACAGTGAAATCAACGCCGTCAGGCGAAGGGAAGCATGAGCATACGCGCGCGCCGCCCCACATCGCGATGCACAGTTCTCAGCGCTGGCGCGAATCTGTTAACGAATGATCGTCCATTATGTTTAGGAGAGAGCAAAAAATGATTCTGTTTTCAGGAACCCACAAATTCTCTTTGAAAATAGTATCAGGACAGTAGCACTTGCTGTTTTCCGGGACAAATTCATTACAGGCTAGAGAAAACAATGCTAATTTCCTGACTGTTAATCAAGGGGCCGAGTCCTTGGCGCGACATCAGCCACAACTTATAATTTGAATAAAGACGGCAGACAACGGCGAACGAAGGGTTGCAGTGTAAGTATTAACGCTCATTATAACTTGCAAAAGAGCACAGACGAGCGAATAGTGATTGAGCTAATAGCACTACATCAACAAAGCATATTTCAGCCTACAACGGACAATACGTTCTTTCATTAAAGACTTAGACGCTGTGGATCCCCACAGAAGCAGAATCTACAGGAAAATGGTTCCGTAATGCAACAGAAACTGTGTGAGATGGGTGACACGATTTAGTTTTGCTAACAAATTTGGCAATACTCCATTTCCATTGACTCGCTGGGCAGAGACGGTGTTAGCTCAGTCTGGCGAAAATGGTGATACCCCGATGCTCGAGGCGGTTTAGCAGGACATCGGTGTGAGCCGTGCAGTCTTCTGTTGACTGCAGACTGGGACCACCAACGGCTGAGTCCTATCGTTCGGAGAATGGACAGGGCGTTTCCGAATGTGTTGCTCGCTCCTGTTGTGCGGGCAGCCCTGGCTGTGTATCCCGACTTGTTTGGCAAGCATACTCATTGCTACTGTATATCCGTAAGAACATGTGTTAAGCAGCGCCTGAAGAGTAGTCCTTCGATCAGGTAGTTTAAGCTAATTGGTTGCAAATTCTGTCCTCGCTTAAGCGCAGTAACTCGATATTTTAGTTTCATGGAAGGAGGCGTAACTGGTGTTTTGATGTAAGCCTTGCATCCTAATTGATGCAACATTTCACACTCAGTCATCATTTAAATCTTGTTTCAACTTATATTCCAACATGTTATGGTGTCTTATTGCTAATACTGATTTCAAATTTGTGGACTAAAATCTTAGCTCAAGCTCGCTAAAATTCATGTATTGATTATTAGTTTTAGTTCGTTGAGAGCCATCTTAAGATCAATAAGAATTATTACTTAATTCAGTGTGTATGAGCCATCAGGCATTACCCCAGGTCATAACCTATTGTGCTGTATCGCTCATCGCTCTTGTTGTCATGTACACACAAAAGTAGGTAGTCATGGTTACATAATTTACAGCGTTAAGCCAAATACATCTCCAGTGCCCATGTTATCATATTTGTGTTTAAATGCAGGGCGGCTGACTGTCTCAGTGGCTAAAAGAGAAGTTCAGCGGAATCGTGAGAATTCACTTCTATATGTGAATCAGTAAAACATATGTATTCCGTATTCCAAAAATGGTTAAAATGGCTCTGAGCACTGTGGGACTACGTCTGAGGTCATCAGTTCCCTAGAACTTAGAACTACTTAAACTTAACTAACCTAAGGACATCACACACATCCATGCCCGAGGCAGGATTCGAACCTGCGACCGTACCGACCGTATCGTTCTAGCTATAAATATTTAAAAGTTTCCACATAGAAGGTGTTGGTAACCTACCTACATCGTAGGAGATGGGCTTATTCGTCGTACGTGTACACCTACCGCTCATTAATTTCAATACACCCTGGTATTTCAGATTTACAACACAACACAAACGTTATTCGTCACATTATATTAACTTCCACATGTATAAGACAATCACAATCATTATATATTACATAAAAGTATCCTCCTTTGGATTTAATGACTACCTCACAAATCGAGGCATGCGGCCAATCAGTAGATCGTGGATCTATATGATTCCACACATCCTTAACAATATTCCAGAGGTGTTCCTTGCTGGATATATTAACTTACCTGATACGTCTGTCCACTTCTTCCCAGACCATTTCAATGGGATTACAATCGGGGCTCCTGGACGGCCATACCATATCATTCAGTACTTTCCGTTTTTCCTTTGATGCAATGTAGTTCGTACAGTATACCGACCGATGTTTTGGGTCATTACCCTGTTTTACGGTGATCCCTTTCCCTATTAAGCACAATCCACTTCCTATTGCATGATATTGAAGTATGCGGTAGTACTGCTTCTGATCCATACATCCTTCTATTTTCACAATGTCGGGAACTCTATCTCCAGCAAAACATCCCCAAACCATAAGAGAACCTCCGCCGTTTCTGACTGTAGGTACAACACACTGCTGGGCTACCCTTTCCCATATAAATCGGCGAACATATAGTCTCCTTCTGGTTTCAAAAATCTCGAACTTCGTCCACTCTTCCGATGTCCATTGCGATGTTTTCTAGCTCATTCGCGTCTCCTCTGTTTATTTATGGGGCTTAGAAGGGTTTTTCTTGATGTGACACATCCTTTCAAGCCTGCTTCGGTCAGTTTCCTTTTTTACTTTTGCAACATATATTGTTGTCGTGTTCATTTCTATCAACTCTGCACGAATTTGGGGCGCTGTTCTCAATCTATTTATTTATGCATTTATTTTACCTGGCAAGGTTAGGGCCTTCAGGCCCTCTCTTACACCTAACCAGGCATACTCAGATCGAGCGAATTACAGTTTCTACAGAACATTAAGGACATATAACGTGTTATACAGTATTAATGTTAAAGAAAAAAATAGAAATTATAACAGTAGTACAATGATAATTATAACAATCAAAAAATAATTATAACAATCAATAATAATAATAATAATAATAATAATGACTAAGTATATGAAAGTAAACAAATTTTTCTTTTATGAATGTCAGTCCTATTGCTAGTTGGGAATTTTCTCGTTATGTTCTTGCAGCTTGTGAGTTATTCTCATCGAGCAAAGACATAAGACGATAGAATGGGGTGAAAGAGATGTAGAAGAGGTAGATTAGGTTAGAGGAAAATTCGAAGCTATGATGGAGAGGAGAAAGAAAGAGATGAGAGGGGCACAACAATGGTGGCTATACCGTCCCTAATATCTAAGTTTTGAGTTCCCTCTTGAATGTTGAGTGGTTCTGGATAAGACGCAGATCACAGGGGAGCGCGTTCCATAGTCGTATGGCTCAGATGGAGAATGACACGGAGAGAGATTTTCTATGTAAAGGTACAGCCAAGATGCTAGACGTATCCGATCTCGTATTGCGTTTGTGGAATGATGATAGGTGTTTAATGTGAGAAGATAAGTATTGGGGGCTACAGTGGCTAAGAAATCGATGAAGTAAGCACATCGTGTGGAGATCGCGTGCCTTATGTCGGCGTATCCAACGTAGCTGGGAGTATGAAGGACTGATATGATCATACAACCGTATGTTGCACGCGTATCTAACGCAATCATTCGTCACTAGCTCGAGGCATCTCGAATTTTCACTATTTGTGCCGTGTTGATCTACATCACAGTAGTAAAGATTAGGCAAGACGAGTGTTTGGACTAATTTTTGTTTAACATGAGTTGGAAATATTTTTCTAAATTTTTGAATTGCATGTAGGGAGGAGAGCGATTTCCGGCAAGCTGTGACTGTTCCCTTACTGGTAATTCTGATATATTTATTATCAATTTCAGTTGTTTTACGAGGTCGTCTGCTCGAGGTATGTCCTTATTGCTACCCCTTGTCTTTTGGTGGTGAAGAGCGTATTGCACCCCCCCTACAGACACACTTCACTGTTTCGCAATTTGGCGAATAGATAAATCTGATTGGCTAAGTGCTTCAATTGCAGCACGTTTTTCTATGGATACCTCCACTCGTGGAGCCATACTAGCGATGTGCACACTTCAATGTTACGAAGGAACTGACTTGCAGGAACCACATGTTATGTGTCGTAGCAATTCATACCGTTTGCAGCGGGCATTACATCACCACAGGTGCACCAAATGCGGCGTCCATCGGCAAATAGGTAAACAAACATATCAGGCAGGTGCATAACGTTCATGTACACAACGTTTTTTGTTGGATACTATTGTATCTCGATGACCACAAACAAAAATCATGACATGAGTACAACTCTTGTACTATTCCTTAACTTCGTCAACCGTACTCACAGTATTAGACCTTATCTACAGAGAACTAGATAGGACTTATTCGGTGTATTGAAATTAATGAGCGGTATCGTAGATTTAATGGAACCCGCCGCGTTAGCCGAGAGCGCTAATGCGCTGCTTCCTGGACTCGGGTAGGCGCGCCGGCCCCGGATCGAATCCTCCCGGCGGATTACCGACGGCGGCCGGTGTGTCGGCCAGCCTGGATGTGGATTTTAGGCGGTTTTCCACATCCCGATAGGTGAATACCGGGCTGGTACCCACGTTCCGCCTCAGATGACTCGCAGACATCGGAGCGCGTTCGCACTATTCCATGGATTACATTAGACAGCTGGGTTACACTAATTCCGTCCTGGAGGGGAAGGGGGGGGGGTACGGGGTGGCGGCAGGAAGGGCATCCGGCCACCCCTTCCAACTAACCTTGCCAAATCCGTTCCTAACCTTGCCGACCCTGCGAAACCGCGGGACAAGGCACCACCAAAAGAAACAAAAGAAAGAAAGTGTAAATTTAATAGAGGGTGCAATTGTGTTTTAAAACGGCAAGAGTAAATGAAATGAAACTTCACAGGTGGGAAGGATATGTGGCGTTATTTCTGAGCTTACAAACTCAGGAAGAACTCGTCAGCATAAGTCCACTCACCAGTACGACGTTGGAAGCCGTCTAGTACGGATGTATGCACTGAATCGATTGCGAGGGGTGTAATGAAGCCTTTCTGCTCAGGCACGCCGGCCCACAACTGTTTCAACTGCTCTTGATATGCTGGACACTGGAGCTAGAACATAGTCGACGTCCGATCTAACCCCAAACATGTCCTCTCCCAGACAGATCCGAGGATCTTTCCGGCCTCAGAAGTACCTCAGCATCAAGCAGATAATTTATAGCGACACTAAAGTTGAACTAAATAAGCTCTTGGTCACAATTTTGTCTTTTTGACCAGGTTTCAACACTTCAAAGAGTGTCTCCACCAGAATTTAAATATTTAAAGTGGCCTTTAACGTAATTACAAATTTATGGGAAAGGAAAATTTTTGTATAAAAGTATGAGTACTGACTAACAGTACAAGAAAGAGACAGTACTTAAATGTCACGTATAAAATAAATAACAAGAAAGGGAGGACTTTAGTCACAAAAATTTTAAAAAGTGTACATGAAAGGCGTGCCACTGTGGGCTGCTCATACCTATAAAGCCACAGGTAGCAACTGACAGCGGCGCCCGCGTTAGCAAGTGCGGGATGATGAACATTGCACCTAGAGTGCTATCTAGTAGCCGTAAATATAAGTAGGCTACTTAACATTTAAAATACAGACAGCAAAATGTTAGGATGAAGAGTATTTAGTACATGAACTCACACGCAAAGTTTTATATGACAACAGCAGACATGGTAACTTTTTGCTTGTCTAAAAGCACAGAAATATAGTTTGAAAACTGAAAACTGATTAACAGTACTAAAACAAGCTGTACTTACATGTCATGCATAAAATAAATATCAAGCGAAAAAACTTTAGTTTCAATTTTAAAATAAAATGCGTGGAAAGCGAGCCACTACGGCCCGCTCGCAAATGTCGAGCTACAGGTAGTAGCAGACTGAGGCGCCCGCGATAGCAACTGCGGGCAGGTGAACATTGCACCTAGAGTACCATCTTGTAGCCACAACTACAACTCGGCTACTTAACATTCAAGTATAGATAGACGAATATTATGAAGAACATTATTCAGTATATGATGCAAAAGACAATATTTTGTTTAACAGCAGCAGATAAAGTAACATTTTGTCTACATCAGAGCTTTGAAGTACAGTTTAAAGTATGAAAACATCATTATACAAAATACAAAAAGAGCTGAATGACACAACCTGTAGAAAAGGATATAACTTGAAATACAGCCAATAAACAATTTAATAACAGAAAAATTATGAGTTGACGTAGAGGGAAAAACATTTCGGTAACTGCATGAGGCGACCCGAAATTAAATGTCGAATAATGGGTTTATACAGTTGAAGAAATTTTTATTACGCAACTGCAGCTGCTCACTGAGAATGAAGCTATCATTTCGAGAAAGATGTTTAAACATTTCTACTTCTTCAAGAATATCTAGTCTACGCCCTTTCTTCTCGGTGTGCAAAATGTTGATATCGTGAATAACTTTAGGCGCGTGACCTGTAATCAGAAGGTGGTCGGCAAAAGACGAATTTTGGGTACTAGTGCCATTTTTTCTTAAGTGATGTTCTTCATATGTGGTTGTAAAGGCACGCCCAGTTTGTCGTATGTAGTAAGAAGAGCAGGTGTGGCAAAAAATCTTATAGACGCTAGAACTTTCTAAAGGGGAATGAGTAGATTTTAAATTATGAATTTTTTAAAATTATTATTGGTAGAATGAAACTCTGAAAATACCATTCTTTTTCGAGATCAATTTGTGTGTCACACTACTTACTGTCTGCCATCCATGTGGAGCACATGTTTGTCTCACCGCGGAATTCTAGACTGAGCCACACACAAGTGATTTCATCAAAGTGTACAGGCCTGAAGATGGCGTTGACGCAACGTCGAAACTAGTAGCGAAGTAAATAAAAAGACTGAAGATGGCATCGATGCAACGTTGAAACTAGTAGAGAAGTAAATAAAAAATCTTAAGTTCAAATGGAGGAATTTCATTTTTACTAAAAATTATACCAGCTGTATCTCACCTTCACCCAGTTTAAATATGGATGTACGAAGACTTTTTAGCTGTGTTTTGATGCAGGGGGAGACAGTTTTGAATAAAAACAGTGGTTTTATGAACGTAATGCGTGACTTCCATTTTTCATAGCCATAGTCCTAAGGAAACTTCGACTCACTGTGTACTCGCCTATCGTACTAAGAGTTCACAGCTACATTCATGTACAACAACATATTCGGCGTGCTTCCCTTTTTCTGTCAGACAGTTAGTAATGGAGTTATAGTTGCGTCACTTGTCGCTGATTACTTTTCTATCAGTCATCATTAAGCTCTATGACATAGCGAATGGTTGTCGATTCAGATATCTATCTATGAGATTTAAATCTTTCCTACCCATACCAGTATGTGAAAACTACCCTTCTTTATAACCATGACCTGCCTTACACATCCCACATGAAGTCTCGAGTCCACACATGCCGTACCCAGTTGCTATTTCCTATCGATTACATCCAACCTACAGGTTCCTTCCCATACAGACATTGCTCATATTTCCTTTGCAACACTTCTTACAGCTAACAGGGACCTCCATACATCAACCAAATGGTAAAGATAATGTACATTATCTTCATAACGTTGTCTCTATCAGTTATTGTATCTCCCTCAATATCTGTTTTTTATATTCAAAATGTAATTTACACAATCCAATGGCCAAAGAGCGTCAGTTTCGTCACTGTCAGCCTAATCCCAGTAAGGTAATTGTAAATATCAGGTAAATAAAACAAAGTTTCAATGCTAAATATATTTATCCAGTCTTCAAGAGTGGAGTTCAGTTCTCCATCCAGCGATGTTGCTTTTAACGTTGTATGCTGCCCTAAATAATCTCGCAAACGTGGGCGACAAACTTCTTCGAAAGCAACCCGTTTACAATCTTCAGCCTCCCTTGTTGATGTGAGCTAATGCTGTGTCGCTAATGAGTTTTTTACGGAGTGTTAAACCGAAAACAACGAAAGCTGTGAAATTTTCTTCTGACAGTAACGCGTAAATAAATGGTCCTCAAAAGCCAACCAGTTCCCTCTATTATTCGAGTAAGTTAAGAGCGTAAATATCGAGGACGAAGACCAAGATGAACAGCCTCAGATGCCAATGGAACATTACACCATACCCTACAAAACATTAATTTAACCGAAGCAAGTTTTTGTCGCTCTGTTTCTCACGATGTGCGCGTGTTGCATAAATCTCTTACCTACACAATGGACTCACGGTTCATTCATTGGATTTTAGCGTTATCAGTCTATAGAGTATATCAGTTTTATCGAATATCACAATCTGAAACTCGCAATTATTCTCTGGGTGTATTGAGTACATCAATATCGATTACAAACACAGACATTGCTCGAAAACTGCACAGCAGTTTGTAATGATATCGTGCGTTATCTTCTGCTTCGATTTAGTGGATGATTTATCCACGTGCTTATTCTCAGGTTTCGCGTATATCGTTATTTACCTGATAACCGTCGTACAGGAGGCGTTCATTTAAATTGTTTTCATAATCTCAGGCTGACATTCTGTAACCTCATACAACGAAATAAATTACGTTGTTATCGCTGCTGTACTGGACACTCCTCTGGTATTGTGACGTAATATGTAGGGAGGTGCACCGTATCTCAGCTTCTGTACCCAACAAATGGAAATTTTCTTTTTAGAGCATGCGTCACGTTGGACTCCCCGCTTTAAATAATTACCACTTATCGTACGGGAACGCGCTGAAAAGTAATGTCTCCGAATTTTTATGTGACAATGCTTAAATATTTTTAAATATAGTGCACGTTTCCAGAATGAGATTTTCACTCTGCAGCGGAGTGTGCGCTGATATGAAAATTCCTGGCAGATTAAAACTGTGTGCCGGATCGAGACTCGAACTCGGGACCTTTGCCTTTCGCAGGCAATTGCTCTACCAACTGAGCTACCGAAGCACAACTCACGACCCCTCCTCACAGCCCCACTTCTGCCAGTACAATGTCTCGTACCTTCCAAACTTTACAGAAGCTTTCCTGCGAACCTTGCAGAACTAGCAGTCCTGAAAGAAAGGATATAGAATACACATGACTTAGCCACAGCCTAGGAGGTGTTTCCAGAAAGAGATTTTCACTCTGCAGCGGAGTGTGCACTGATATGAAAATTCCTGGCAGATAAAAACTGTGAGCCGGACCGAGACTCGAACTCGGGACGTTTGCCTTTCGCGGGCAAGTGCTCTACCAACTGAGCTACCCAAGCACAACTCACTCCCCTTCCTCACAGCTTTACTTCTGGTCCTTTCTACTTTCTACTTTCAAAGGCCCCGAGTTGGAGTCTCGATCCGGCACACAGTTTTAATCTGCCAGAAAGTTTCATAACAGCGCACACTCCGCTGTAGGGTGAAAATCTCATTCAGGTACCACAGAGCTCACAAATTGCGAGGATTTTGACAGTTATGGTTCAGACATAAAACATTCGGAGGCATCACTTTTCAGCGTGCTATCGTACTTCTACATAGACGTTAAAATATTTAATACTCCGTCAGTTACTGTAAAGTGACTGGACGAAGGTACTTCGTATTAATATTTGTGATCCCTGAAGCAAAGGAAAAACCCACGATATGAGGTGGACGCAGTAGACTTGCGGCACACTCTCTCTCGATTACTGGCTGTCTAATTAATCCAGGAGCGATAAAACAATTACCTCAAATTTCTTTCAAATGTTCCTGTTTATAACATCTTCAGCAGCACTGAAACACGTTCGTATGAATTCTAGCGATTTGTCACGATCCTGGTGGCATGTTTCATTCATTACATCAAATGATAAGGCCAATTAACGCTACATCATTAATAAGTTGTAAGCGGCTTCTGTTGGATAAGCTCTGAACTTTCTATGAGCTTTTCCAAGCAGTCTAAATCTTCAGTTCACCTGCCTTGATAATGATTTCACGTGTCCATTACGACTCATATTAGATCGCAGTATTATTACTAGATACTCAAATGTTGTAACGGAATCAAGAAAGGAACAAATAGTATTTTAATTTGCTGCTTTAGGGTTCTTTATCTCTGATATGGGTATCATCTTGCACTTGCCCATGTACAAAATGTCTTACTACATTCTATTAAATTCAACGTGTAACCTTCCTGTAGACTAAAACGTCCCCTGCGAATGCAGTTGACGTTATCTGATAAATTGTTTATTTCTATTGGGAATGTTACCGGTGTTAGACATGACTCATTTGTGCATTATTCATTTGTTTTGAGAATTTTACCAGTGTTAAGTACGCCTAATTGGAGTATGTTAGTTTCTTCTAGTTTAAACATATCCCTTTCAGTTTAACCCAGAAAGTTTTATTATTCAAAAAGAGTTCAAATCAAATCCTGTCTGCTAAGAATCGTGAAATCGTATCCGAGTAAAGTTTTTCTTTATAGATAATTTGTTTTCACAAACGGTTTCCATGCATTTCCATTCTGCAACAGACCTGGACTAATTCCTGCTTAAACACTGGAGGCAGTTGGAAGATACACAGCTCTATATGGTATACTAGCCGGATGTCGTCGTACAGTCGAGCAGTACATAGTATGCTTTCATGCCCAGCTACTAAACTCGCTTCAAAAATATGATTGTACTGCAAAATCATTAATTTATCCTACCATTAGCAAGTAAAGCGAGTTCAAATTAGTACAGGTTTTAAAACAAGAAAATATAAGTAAATGATCAAACGGGTTATATTCTTCTGAATAAATTATGTAGCCAAAACCAAAACGGTTATAATGCAATGAACGTATGATGTATCCCTTCAGTTAATGAAGTCAGAAATTAAAGTTGTGGTCCTACAAATGTTGTTTAACCACGAAATAAAATTACAAAAATTACCAAATACAGTATAGATTGCATATTTAAAGTGGTTGCAAATTCCCAAAGCACGACTTAAACAGCACTTGGTCTGCGAAAAACAGAGCCCTGTTTCTTTAAACTAAACACCAAATATTCGCCAGCTCATAAATATACTAACTTCACTATGACAATCAACATATCAAAAATTGCCTGATCGTGAGAAAATTCCAAAAAATCGCTCTTACGTTATTCTGTGATTTTGCAATGTTTATCATTTTATTTATGTATGATAATATTAAACTTTCTGTATTGAGGGATGCTCTCATTGCCTTTCATGGGTTTTTTTAACCTGCTTGCAAAATTATTTTTCTTCTTAGGCAGGAGAATTGCTTCCCCTCGTCTTCCAGGTGGTCCGAAATTTTGGTCTTGACATTTCGTCTGCTTCTCAATAGTTTCGTATCTCTTGGGTTTACTCTCAGTCCTTACTCTGTACTCGCATACTCAGTTTCGGAGAAACCATAAGGAAATTCTGTGAAGTTCGTCGTCGTCTTCCGTTATTCGCAGTGACCTAGTTAGCACAAAGGTAGCGAAGCAGCTTTTTTTCTGAACTCAAAAGTGCAGCTCGCTATGCTGTGGAAGATATGAAGAAGAGAAGCACCTCAAAAATCTTGTCATACTACATACCTTTTCCAGTACCATTTTCGAGCAGCTGTGTCACTGTGATGTGGGGATGATAAAACTGTATCCACGAAGTCCCTACGAGGCATCGAAAGTTTCAACGCGCTGTGTATTGGGCAGCCAGTGAGGTGAAGCAGTGATTCTTGGCTCTGCGATTCCATCTCAATAGCTTTCGATTTCTCTGCTACTCTTTCGCTACAGTGCTTTGGGCCGCTAGTGTCTACTTCGCAGTCTGCAAAATCGGAATATATACGGCAAAGCGAACGAATACTCTGCTGCGTAAGAAACAAAACAGGATTTAATAAATTAGTTATCTACCAAGAATGTTGGTCGAAACATTTGTGGCATCAAAACAGAAATTGAGTATTTAGGTGGTGCCGCACTCGGGACAATGAGGGTTCAAACCCACATCCGGTCATCCTGTTTTACGTTTTCCATGATTTCCCTAAATTGCATCAGGCAAATACCGGGATGGTTCCTTTGGAAGGGAATGGCCAGTTCCCTTCCTCAGGCTTCCCTAATCCGATGGGACTGATGACCTCGGCCGGCCTGGGTAGCCGAACGGTTCTAAGCGCTACAGGCTGGAACCGCGCGACCGCTACGGTTGCAGGTTCACACCCTGCCTCGGGCATGGATGTGTGTGATGTCCTTAGGTTAGTTAGGTTTTAGGTCATCAGTATCCTAGAAGTCCCATAGTGCTCAGAACCAATTGAACCATTTTGATGACCTCGCAGTTTGGTCCCCTCTCCCAAATCAACCACCTAACCAATTCCGGTGGTGCTCACCTCTGATTACTCGTTAAAATGAAAATGTGTGTTGAAGCTCTTAATTCGACTTATATTATTTACCATACTCAGATTTACACACTGTATATTCACATCAATATTCCTCTAGCAACCTTACGGCGACTGGTGGAGATTCGTTCTCGTACCACGACAATTTATCTCCTTCCACGTTTCGTTTGCGGTTCGCCTTCGTAGCTCAGTGTCTCGTTCATATGCGGTGGTCCCGGGTTCCATTCCCGGTTCCACCAGGCGTATTTCATTGCTGGGGGAGCTGGACCAGGATGCACTCAGCCTCGTGATGCCAACTAAGGAGTTACCTGAGTAAAAAGTAGCGGCTCGAAGGTAAAAAAAACCTGATAGCGCCCGGCATTGCATTGTGCTGACCATATGCCCCTCCCTACCATTTCAGGATCATGTCTAGGGCAAGGGTTGGTCGATCCCGATGAACCACTAGAGTCAGAACGAGGAGCTGTGCTTTGCTTATATTTCATTTGCAAACGGCGCATGGGTGAGAATTACAATCAGTAAGCATCCGCTCGATTTTCCAATTTCTCAGATTTTTTCGTCGTGGGCTTTACTTAAAACGTATGTGCCCTACTTTTATTGGAACGTCAGCAGCCCTGCATCTTAACACTAAATAGCATTTTTATGCACGTCTGTATTGTAGCGTCTTGCTGTTCTATAAGCTACTTTAATTTCTAATGGTTTCTCCCCACTAAGAGCTACGTGTTATCATCTACCAAATCATTCATCTGTCAAAGAGTTGGGTCCGTATTCCGTAGTCTCGTATATTGTTCATTAACGTACATTGCAGATCTGTATCGAATGTTTTCCAGCAGACACGGATCATGGCCTTCTGGATGTCATGAACGACTCGAGCCAGTTGAACATCGTAAGACGCCTATTTGCTGACGCCACCAGAGATTATTTTGGTGTTATTTATTTATATGGCTATACACTGACCCACCATCTAGAGAACAAAACTGATCGTATGTGTCACAACTCGACAGGAGTACTTTTACGTACCCTGTACGATACTGTTGGAAAATACAACCAACATTACTACTAACTAAATCCTAACATGATTGTAATTCTACTAACTATCAAACATAGCCTGAAACTATCTTATAATACAGACATGTCAGCCCATTGTCAATGATAACGAGAAATGTTTCCAGGTAACCAGCGTACCATCCCACCCTGAAGTGACCACCACTGGTATTTCTGTTCCCGTCTGTCACATCAAATGACAGAGTACTGACCAATCAGTACAGGCTAAATTGTACGCTGGGAGTTAAAAGTGTCTTTATAGACTGTGAATGACGCAATGTTACGATTTGTTATGAGCACCATCCGAGACGGTGAGTGATGCAAAACGAAGCACACAGTATTTTCTTGAAGCAAAAAATGACGTACTGTCGTTGGGGAACTAATCCATAATCAGTGGTTTTCAAAAAGTTTATCATCCGTTTTGACGGCAATAACTTTTTTAATGACCGGTTTCGGTTCAATAAGAACCATCCTCACATCTGAATAAACCGTTTGCAAGAGTCACCTTGCTATCGGCAGATTTACAAGCAAAGCCACATAATAAAAGTATTAAAAGTTAGAGCTATCACGACGAATAAAATATCAGTTTTCTTGACAGTTTACACACTTTCAGACTGGCCATGGAAGCGAGCTATTTTGCCAGATTAAACAGCAAAACATACTGAAGATGCGTGTGGCATGGAAGGAAAATCACTTCATGCAGTTTTCGAGTGCAGTTACAGGAATATAGTAAGAGAAGATGAAACAAGTATGTTAGGTACCAATGACTACTACAATTTCTACACTATATTAGGTTAACAAATCATTTCTCCTAAAGCGAACTATAGATATTGCTACAACGGAAACTTGAATCTAAGCCTCAGAGACATTGTAGCACGCGAATTTGGAAGTTGACGAATAAGTAGCAAGACGTAGAAAATGAACAATGTAGGGGTTACCAACTGCATTCGAGAGCTGTTACATGAAGTCATCAGATCAAGTAATGATAAATGTGTGGTAATTTCCATATTTTTTCATAGTCTTATCTACGATTTTATATGCAAATTATAACATTATGTGATTGATTTTCACTATATGTAAAGGGTTATCCCCACCACCTCATGCCACTTGTAATTGGAATTCAGTGACAAATTATAATTTTTATGTCCAATAGATCGTCATATGTAAGGTTAATTTTCGTTACACAATTCTACAACAAATTGACATCTGTGATGTCGGACCATACGTATGTACATCATTCTGGCGAGCCTTCTACAAATCGAAAAATACCTGCATATATTTCTCCTATCGATGGGTACCCTTCTTTGGAGCATCAAACGACGGTAAACAGCAGTTTGAAATGGAGAGAAGTATCTCGCATAATACTGAAACACGCCTTCGATATTCTCCCCTCTTCAGCCAGCATAATAATAATAATTCCTCGGGTGAGATACTAAAGGTGCGTTTACACCTGGGCGCCTTGCGGCTATAACTTGCCCCACAAGGAAGATGAGGCGGCGAGTGTGAACACAGGTGTGAATGGAATCGCTCACACGCACAGGAAGAGGCATGCACCTACACGCGTGCCTCCACTTGCGCGTGGGGCTAGCTACAGCCGAAGGTTATAGCCGCAATGCGCACAGGTGTAAACGCACGTTAAGTGATCCGGTAATATTCTAACTTTCTTAGGGTGACCAGTGGAACGGTAAAAGAGACAGAAATTAAGAAAATTGTGAAGAAGGGTTCTTTATTGTCACCACTGTTATTTTATTTGTGTACTGAAGAGACATTGAGAGAAATGGTGGGCTGTATCGGTTTGAGAGTTGTTTGGCATACATAGAATATCGACTTCAGAAAATCAGATGTGAAAAATGAAGTAAAATATGGGAAAAGCATCCTAGCAGTTCAGGGACAATGCCACAAGAGCTGAGTTCCACGTTATGAAACAGTCATGTGATTCCCTACAGAAACTCGAAGTTCTAAGCAAATGTGACATGAGATTATCATTTGGTCAAGACCCCTGGATGAAACTTGGTAGTTAGGATGCAGGTAAGTACTAAGATAGATAATAGATATTCAGCGATCACAGGCCCTGCAGACCACGCGCTGCTCCCACAAACTGCCTCCATTCCTTCCTGTATTGTGCTCGGTTCCTCCAGGTGTCTTCAATTCCCACGGCTGCTAGGTCGTCCATCCAGCGCTGCCTTGATCGTCCAATGGGGCGTTTGGTGTTTGGTTTCCCTGCTAGTGCCATCTTCGCCTGTCTTCCATCTGGCATACGGGCTACATGGCCCACCCATTGTATTCTTTTGCTCTTTATCTTCTGTAGAATAGTTGATTGTCGCATCAGGAGGTAGATTTCCTCGTTTTTCCTCCCCCTCCATTCTCCGTTATCTAAAACTGGTCCCCATGTCTTCCTCATCACTCTTCTTTCAAATATTAATAGTTTTTCCCTTTCTCGCGTAGTCACGTTGCATGTTTCTGAACCGTACATTACTGCTGGGCATATCACTGTGTTGGAGATTTTCATCTTAGTGTTCACTGAGATTGATTTAGAGCCAAGCGTATCTCTGAGGGAATGAATGCATTTCATTCCCCACTGCTATTGTTTTTTTTTGTACATTTTTATGTTGTTGTCCGTGGTAAACCAAGATTCCAAGTATTTGAACTGGTCTATTCTCTTGAACCTCTTGCCATCCACCTCAAGAAATTCTACAAGCTCTTGCCTTCTTCCAAATTTCATGAACTCTATTTTGTCTCGATTCACTTTGAGCCCTACCTTCTGTGCATAATTGTCCATTATCTGGTACATTTCTTTCAACTCGTGCTTTGATTCACTTTAATAGTACTATGTCATCTCCATATGCGAGACAAGTAGTTAGATGCCACGTATAGCTTTGACCACGGTATTAGCACAGGGTTTAATTCTACTTCTCTATCTACATACATACTCCGCAGTCCACCGTACGGTGAGTAGCCGACGGTACGCTGTAGCATTAGAAGTCATTTCCTATCCTTCTCCACTCGCATATAGATCCTCCGTACGGGCCCAATCTCTCTAGTCTTTTCTTCATTATCCTTACGCGAAATTTGCATACGTGGGAGAAGAAAGGCTCTGCAGTCAGCCTCAAACGCCAGTTCTCTAAATTTTCTCAATAATGCTCCCCGTAAAGAACGTCGTCTTCCCCCCAATGATTCCCGTTTGAGTTCTCGAAGCATCTCTTAACATCTGCGTATTGTTCGAACGTGCCGGTAACAAATCTAGCAGCGTGTCTCTGAATTGCTTTGATGTCTTTCTTTAATCCAACCTGATGCGGATCCGAAACGCTCGAACAGTACTGAACAATGGGTTCAACTTCTGTCGTATAAGCAATCTCCTTCACAGGTGAATCACGCTCTGCTAAAATTCTCCCTAAGTCGACCATTCACTTTCCATACTATAATCCGTACATGTCCATTCCGTTTAAGATTTCTTTGCAACATTATGCCTACATATTTAATAGAAGCGACTGTGTCAAGCAGCAGCTTAGTCTTCGACCTAAGACAACAAACAAGTTCTTGAAAAACATATATCCACATTTAATCATAAAAAAATCCTAATTTTATTCAAATTATACTCTATGTGTAAGATTAATAAACGATAAATGGTTTTTACAAAATTGCATAATTGAAACCACTTTTAATTCAAGAAGTTAAAGAATTACTTATCATTCACTAGTATGGATGAAACCAGTCCACTGAAGCCTTGAAATAGTAATAACAATTAGGATAACAGATAATGTAGAACAGTGAGAAAGAAACACGATTAAAAAATAAGGTTTTGGAAGGTTAAAATACCAATTTCATCAAGTATGAAAATCCGTCTGCCAAACCAGGGGAGGTGCCAATTACATACTTTGAAGTAAAACTGTTACTTGGATTGTTCACGATGACTAAAATCAGCCGCGGTAGTAATTTCGTAGTCCCTTGATTTTGAGAAAGGTGCTGTTTAATTGTATGTGACAAAACCGTACAAGTCACGTTTGAACCATTTGTTAGTGTTCCCACGTGACTCATACAATTACTGTTTCCCCGTTTTCCCGTACTGACGAACGCAATCAGGGTAGCACCTGAAGATCGGAGACAGGTGTTTGGCTGTAAAATACTGAGCTGTACAGGGAGAGCTAAATATGTATGCTCTGGCGTAGAAAATCTCTGGCCTGAGAAGCATCTGAAACACGTTGGTAGTGAAACACTGAGCTGTTATTGTGAGAATTAAATGTGCGTGTATTTGCTTGGATCCTCTCTGACTGGCCTTTCTACAAGATAGGAAAATGGCTTAGGACAGGAGAAGAAATGGGAGGGGAGGGGAATGGACATGACTTATGCATGGGGGAGAGATTGGGAGGGGAAGGGTAGGGGAGGGTAACTGGGTAGGATGGAGGAGTGTCCTCTCTGAGGCTAGTCGTTTAGATTTGGTCCTAAGACTAGTTTGATCTCCTACTTACTCCATCACCAGAGATAGTGGGGATGAATTACAGGACCCTTTCCAAAGCTTCTTCCGAGCCTCAGACCCTGTTTTATGGAATCTGAGTCTGGCTACACTAACAACGTGGAAACGGAAAACATGGTTTTGTGTCTCACGCACGCCGACGGTACTGTAACCTCTGACAAGCCGGGTACTGCGAGATAGCGTGCTCTGCGGATGCTAAAACGTTGGCCACTTGTATGGAATGAAAGTTCCTGGCAGATTAAAACTATGTGCCGGACCGAGACTCGAACTCGGGATCTTTGCCTTTCACGGGCAACTGCTCTACCAACTGAGCTACCCAAGCACGACTCATGCCCCATCCTCACAGCTTAACTTCTGCCAGTACCTCGTCTCCTACCTTCCAAACTGAACTGAAGCTCTCCTGTGAACCTTGCAGAACTAGCACTCCTGAAAGAAAGGATATTGCGGTTTAGCCACAGCGTGGGGGATGTTTCCAGAGGTACTGGCAGAAGTAAAGCTGTGAGGACGGGGCGTGAGTCCTGCTTGGGTAGCTCAGTTGCTAGAGCAGTTGCCCGCGAAGGGCAAAGGTCCCGAGTTCGAGTCTCGGTCCGGCACAAAGTTTTAATCTGCCAGGAAGTTTCATATCAGCGCACACGCCGCTGCAGAGTGAAAATCTCATTCTGGACTTGTATGGAATGTCTTGCTGACAAGTTTCTGAAACATCCGCACCTGTGCAGCTGATTGTGGTTGGGCTCTTACTTCCCTGAACATTTTTTCTTTTACTCATTCTTCTTAGAATGCTACTTTTGGTACTAGATTTTCCATTTCCGTTGATTATAAGTTACGTCTTACCTAAATACTGCTAAGGTAGCCTGCGAAAGCGATCGGTCCAAAATGGTTCAAATGGCTCTGAGCACTATGGGACTTAACATCTATGGTCATCAGTCCCCTAGAACTTAGAATTACTTAAACCTAACTAACCTAAGGACAGCACACAACACCCAGTCATCACGAGGCAGAGAAAATCCCTGACCCCGCCGGAAATCAAACCCGGGAACCCGGGCGCGGGAAGCGAGAACGCTACCGCACGACCACGAGCTGCGGACGCGATCGGTCCGTTTTAAAACCGGCGAGGCACGCGAATCGGGGCGCCTGGTGAAAACTACTTGTGTAGGCTGACCAGGTGCAATGGCTAAGAGATCGAGCTGCGCGAACAATCATCCATACCGCTTAAGGTGATGGGTTTACGCTCGAGTTGAGAGACTTAAAAATATAGTAAACTGAGCATCAAATACAAATTAATCCACTTTCCACGTAGTTTTGTCATATTGACACCGGCAAAGTTTTCAGGCAACCTGTAACACTTAACAGCGATCACTGGAGGTCATCGACAAGCAGCTTGTAGATAGATTTCTGTCGTATCACCACAGGGTATAGGAACGAATACATGTACCTTGTTCGCTTCAGGCTCCGCAGTTGTGAAAACAAAGGTTACACCACATTACTAAAGTGTAGAACGTAGCAATAGCTCTCTCAGCTTTTTCCAAAATTTAAAATTTCTCTTAAGCAGAGTAGTCTACCCGGTTTTAGTTCAATCTTACAGTAAAGTGTTGCTCTTCATACATTGATCTTTTTCTGTAGGGTACGACCACCCCAAGGAACTTCCAGAACAATGAAGAACAGTCATCAACACCTGTACCAAATACGACAAATGTAATTTTAAACGTGAACATCCGACTGACAATGCACATCGCGCCTCGAAACCGATAATGGCACTATGTGCTTGTAATAAATAGCATTGTTAAGAATTACCTATGTTTATTGAGGAGTTTAATGTACTTTAACGAAGCAAAAATGTCTCCTACTTTATATCGTCCTTACGCCTTATAAAAATCTTTAAAAACAATTTTCCGACAGAAATGATTCAGGGTAATCTGTCTAAATTTGGTTACGCCACCTCGGCAGCATTTAAAATTCTTTGAAAAGAGCTCTGTGAAGTTGTGTTTGACGGTATCTCATGTTATTATTGCTTACATTTGTAAAAATTACTCCAGCACACTATTTTGCGGAGTAATCTACTCATAGGTAGTGTAAAGCGGAAACTTACTTGTTTAAATAGAAATCCTGGATCGCTCAGTCGTGGACTTGAGATTGGCGATAGTCGACCTACGGACAAAAATGGATTAATTGTAATGCATTACAGTAATACAGTAATTTAACTTAATTATCGAGTGCTCTATTTTACGTATTATAAACAGACATAGACAGATATTTGTGAAGTAATCTTTCTATTCTTACATCTATTGAAAGGAATAAGATGATTGGTCGCTGGTTTAAATTGGGGTGATTATTCATTTTAATAACATTATTAACAGGAATGATGTATAGTGTTACCTTTATACACCAAATGCGCTGCCATTTTAACAACTTAAGCATAAATAATCGACGCATTTTCTGTAATAGACTTTCTTGATCACGCAACACCGGTGGAATATCACGACTCAGTCACCCTTACAGACTGCGACCAGAACTACATTACTTCCGAACGACTCTGGCAATGGCATCTTTCACAGGTGCCCCACTACCAAGTAACTCATACGTGTTGTGCGACGGGTTGGGCAGCGTCTGGCGAGGGATAAACTGCTACTGAGGTTCCAAGTATCAATAACAGTCCATATTCTTTCGGACGACGGCCCCTTTCATCACTCACAACACATTACGCAAGAACACTTAAAACTCAGCATTTCTACAAACGTGGACCCATTGTTTGCTTCTACAACTCTCCACAATCGACAGGTCTTTAGGAAAACAAGTTTTATTTGTGCATTTTCCAAATGAAAAGATACAAAACAGACATTCTAGGTGGCTTTCAGTCTGTGTCTCTTTTCAAAGATGTATAACATAAATGAAGACACTGGTTGTCATACCTGTGAGAGTGGCAAAGCTATCGACAGTACACAACATTACATGCTTAACAAATGTGTGACTGACGATAATATCAAACCACATCTTAAGTATCACCGCTTTGGAGCCAATTTTGCCCGAAGCGTAGTACTCTTATCGACTACAAGTGATTTTAGTTTCTGCATCCCAAATAAATTTTTCTTGGACGTAACTTCTAAGACGTTTTGATATAAAATGTTTGCTGTCACTTATCGCTCAGGCTGTAATTTTGTATGACCATGGAATACGGAAAATAAGCTGAATGAGAAGCAAATCAGCAGAAAAATAGTAAAAGTTGCTGATTACAACCTTAAATAATGATCATTTTCATCCCGGCCGCGGTGGTCTAGCGGTTCTAGGCGCTCAGTCCGGAACCGTGGGACTGCTACGGTCGCAGGTTCGAATCCTGCCTCGGGCATGGATGTGTGTGATGTCCTTAGGTTAGTTAGGTTTAAGTAGTTCTAAGTTCTAGGGGACTGATGACCACAGATGTTAAGTCCCATAGTGCTCAGAGCCATTTTTTTTCGATCATTTTCATACACAGGTGGGTCGGAAATTTCCGTTAAAAACTTCTGGGACATGTAGAGGGTAGTGAGTACAGAACATTTTTAATACGAACCCATATCCGGAACCGTATCGTTCCCGTTCTACGAAAGTTTCAATTCAGATGTGTACCTCGTCAACGTCTGCTTAGGGCAAGAGAAACGTCTCAGAGTTCCCTGTCCTGGTATGTGACAGGGTAGACACGATAACGTGTACTACGTCAAACGATCCCCAGATGTCACTTATTGTCCGCACTGTTGTGAGACCGAGTCAATACCTCTGCATCACTGACAGAGGAAACAGTGCAGTACACGTTTTCGGAGTGTACAGACATGCTCTTTGTGTATGGCGAAGCTGGAGGTAACGGAAGAGCTGCTAGTCGGCTGCATCACGAACGTTTTCCACACTGTCACACTCCATCGCACAAACTGTTTACCCAAGTTACACAACGGCTACGAGAAACGGGTACCTTTACCTTGAGGAGGCAGGACTGTGGTGCTCCACGGCGACGCCGCACTCCCGAATTTGAAGAAGGTGTACTGCGTCGCATTGAAGATAGCCCGTCAACGAGTTTGCGAACAATTGCTCGTGCAATGGTTGTTAGTCACAGTACCGTCTTGGACGCCCTGCATGAGCAACAATTACATCCGTACCACTTACAAAGGGTACACGCAATGGGTCCAGCAGACTTTCCACAACGCGTCGCCTTCTGCACATGGTTCCTGCATCGTTGAATCGACACGCCCCTGTTTCCAGGTCGAGTTCTCTTCACAGATGAATGTAGGTTCACAAGGGATTGTGTTCTGAATGCTGGAATTAGTCCTGTCTGGGCGGCTGAAAACCCTCATGCCACACATGTTCAGGGTTTTCAAGTCAGTTTTGGAACTAACGTGTGGGCAGGTATTCTGGACGGTCATGTGATTGGACCATACCTCCAAGCCCACGGGTCCCACTTACTTAGTCTTCCTACCAGGCGTAATGGACCCGTTCTTGGAAGCTGTGCCATTGAATGTCCGTCAGGAAATGTGGTTTCAGCATGATGGAGCACCACCTCACTTTTCACTGGCTGTCCGGAGACATCTCAACAGCCGGCCGGAGTGGCCGAGCGGTTCTAGGCGCTTCAGTCTGGAACCGCGCGACCGCTACGGTCGCAGGTTCTAATCCTGCCTCGGGCATGGATGTGTGTGACGTCCGTAGGTTAGTTAGGTTTAAGTAGTTCTCAGTTCTAGGGGACTGATGAACTCAGAAGTTAAGTCCCATAGTTCAAAATGGTTCAAATCGCTCTGAGCACTATGGGACTCAACTGCTGTGGTCATAAGTCCCCTATAACTTAGAACTACTTAAACCTAACTAACCTAAGGACAGCACACAACACCCAGTCATCACGAGGCAGAGAAAATCCCAGACCCCGCCGGGAATCGAACCTGGGAACCCGGGCGTGGGAAGCGAGAACGCTACCGCACGACCACGAGATGTGGGCTAAGTCCCATAGTGCTCAGAGCCATTTGAACCATTTTTCAACATCTCAACAGACGGTATGGTCAAAGATGGATATGTCGTGGTGGTTCAACCTAGTGGCCGTCACGATCGCCGGATTTAACCCCTATGGACTACCTCTTATGGGGTCGTATGAAGAGCCTAATTTATGAGACACCTGTAGAGGCAGAGGAAAATCTACTGGCACGAGTTCTGGCCGCTGCACAAGACATTGAAGAAACACCAGGTGGGATGGAGAGAGAGTGTACCAGAACATGCTTCAGAGGTACAATGTGTGTAACAACGTTGGTGGTCGCCACATCCAGCCGCTGTTGTAATGCATGGGTACGTTGCGGCTGGTGCCGTAGATGCTGGGCTCTTGTTGTTGTCGACTAATGTCAACCATAAGGTGTACATTGTACTGCAAATGTGTAATAATAACGAACGAGTCAGTATTCTTTTCAAATGGATTCCAACAATTGTACTGGGTCACGTCTAAGTACATTGCTCATTTGGCTGTGGATGAGATAATCATCTGCATTGAAACTGTCGTAGAGCGGAAACGATGTTTCCGGACATGGGTTCCTATTCAAAATGTTATGTACTCACTACCCTCTACATGTCCTACAAGTTTGTAACGGGAATTTCCGAACACCCTGTATATTAACGCTCCTTCTTAATCGCATTGGGACATAAACTCTGTATCGTTTGCTGTTGTGTCTGCAGTGCTCAAGTTGCAAGTACCAAACTGCCTGAGAATGACTGTCAGTTAGTACCAGTATTCTCAAGAAAGCTGAAATATTAATATAAATGTTAAGGTTATAGCTAGTAACTGTAAGGCGTCCAGAGTTTATGGAAATTACATGAGCTTGATCCATAACAACAGAACGATACAGTATGAGCTACTCAGAAAATAACAATTATATCAACAAAAGGCAACTGCAGTTAATCTCATGTGCCGAAAAATAATAAAACAATCTCTACCAGTATATGGACTGGCATGAACAAACAAGGTAAAGTGATACGCATTTTGGAGACGAAACGAGCAGGTGATTAATGATATCGTAAAACTCCCATTTAGCAAGAAAACGGCGAGCTTCCTCGTAGAAAGGGATAAGGCCAGAACAATACATTATTCCTTTTAACGTAAACAAGGTGGGGACAGAGGGTAAGTGGCTGCACGTCATTAACAGGGCTAGGCTGCGAACCAGCAAGAAAAACATAAATTTTTATTCACCTATAGGTTATCGGTGAGTGGCTGAAGCCATACTTGCCGATGCAGACATGACACGGTGGGGAGATCCCCATTATATAAAAGCCTTTTGAGACCTGAAGGCTCTACCACACTCTCTCTCTCTCTCTCTCTCTCTCTCTCTCTCGTCTCGTGGCGGACCGCACAAGTGTGGGGAAATAAGCGAGGGCCTCGAGAGCTGTGCTTAATGGGAAGTGAGGATGATGCGCTGCATGTACCGTGGCGGTAGATAGCAAAGCGGTAGTTAATCATTCCTGTGGGAATTTTTACGGACAAAGAAATTGTGCACGTCGCTCCAACCCATAACGAGTGTGCAACAACCATTATTTCGACTAGGGAAAGATTAACGTTCTCCAGAACGCAGGAAAGGTGCAACTGAGTGAATTCAGTCAAGGTCAGATTAGGGAATTAGCGTTTCAGATCCAGCATGGGCACAACGCCGTTGCAGATGCTGCTTGGTAAAGTACCATCACGCATTAGGCCACAGATTTTGCTCACTCCAACTTGCGTACACTTTGACCACTGAATATCAAAAGCTAGGATACTAACCTACCCTCACATTGAGTACATGAGAGTTTTTTCACTGGTTCAAAATGTAAATTAATTCTCCACCAACACAGTGCATTGCCCAGCTGCGACAACGTAAATTTAAATGAACTGTTGAGGATTTTTCCTAATCATTATTGCCTGCGAAAAAAAATTTCATATGTAGAGATAACGATTTTAATAATCGTCATTTCAATATGTCCAAGAATTAAATATTTTGTCACTGAGCATCAAAAGTAATTGAACATAATTGTTGTTTACCACTTGACCCATGAAAGCAACAATTGATAAATTATATGTAGAAGAACAGGGAACAGATGTATTGTCTTTCTAGAATAGATCCCAAACTTTCACTGTTATTAATTCATGCTTTGTAGGTACGTGACAGCAGCATTTCCAATGATTTTTGTTACGATCCGCACCTGATATTAGCTGCCTCAAACGACCAAGGTCATGTTTATTTAAAATGTCTGTCTGACACCCTGGGCTTGAGAAAACAGTTCAGACGTTTTGTCCATTTTCGCTCTAATTGATAAGCTAAGTTTGCACATATTAGTACACTCACTGTGCAGATACAAAGATCGGAAACATGACGTAACTTCAACCATAGCAGAGGGATTGTTGACACAGCAGTAAATAACTGAATACTTAATAAAATTAGAGATTCTTAAATGCAGTCATTGCTAAAACTTATCTGAACTTAACCAATGTCTCTGGTGAAAGAATTCACCGATTAGTTTAACTTTCTAATTCTGACTTAATACGGCTAAAAGTGATCTCTGGCTACGACATGGGGTGAATAGTCAGTCACGTTGATTTGTGTTCAAAAATGGTTCAAATGGCTCTGAGCACTAAGGGACTTAACTTCTGAGGTCATCAGTCCCCTAGAACTTAGAACTACTTTAACCTAACTAACCTAAGGACATCACACACACCAATGCCCGAGGCAGGATTCGAACTTGCGACCATAGCGGTCTCGTGGTTCCAGACTGCAGCGCCTAGAACCGCACGGCCACTCATGCCGGCACTTAAAGTGTTAGTAATAGCTTTGGATGACAGCGATTTAAGAGTATGATCTAACTACTGTAAACTACTGTAAAATGACACAAAAACAAGAGATAATATCTTGTTGCAGATTACGTTGTGCTAGTAAGCAGTGTATCAAAAAAACCGATCTAACGAGTCGTCACAATAACCCGAAAGTAAAATAATGGTCTTACTGAATCGTAACTTTTCGCTACAGCTATTGAAACAATTCGGGATATCAAATCATGTTTTCCGTGCTGTAGTATTCATTTAATGGACCAATCGATTTAGGTAAAATTAAATTTATCTTTCATCATAACAACTCTTTCTGATTTTGTCCATTGTGAATGGTTTTGTGAACTCTTTCGTCTTGTGCTGGAGTTCAGAATGTGGGCCTGAAGCAGCTATTTTATGTAATAAAGGAAAAATTTTCCTTTTCAAAACAAACTGTTTCAGTATCTTCACGTGCGACAATTTTAAGCAATAAATGTAATAATTTTTTTTTGGTAAGGCACAATTTACCACATGCACTGATCACGTATGTTCCGGATTATGATAAAGAAATTGTGGTGAACTATTGTACATTTGAGGATCCTAGTACCGAAGACTCCAAAGTCAATTTTTTTTCCATTTTCTGATATCGATGCTTTCCTATTGTACCTTCCGTGCTGAATTGTATGGTACTAACTGAGTGTCAGAAACGTACGAATGCTTTGAAACGTCGCTTAAAAGTGTGGGTTTGCTTTAATACCGACCAGTTTCTAACAGGTGTTGTTCCAAAAGAGGCCAACTCCATCGGCAGCCCATCTTAATGTAGGACTCGGTACGCGCGACCCATCTCCTTATGTTTACTGGCATGCTATGTGTGTTTGTTATCTATTGTTGTGTATTCATTCAGTTTACCATAATTTTATTTCTTGTGAAAATTGAAATGAATGTGGCAGACTCCAAACATGGCATGCAAATGAAAATTCGTTTCAGTGCTATTTTTAGGATAACTTATTTAATAATGGTTTCGATGTGATCGTTCTGTAGTTTTTTAATTTTTGTCAATCCCTTCCACCCTTTCTGTGTTGTACGTGTTGTGTATGAGGCAAGGACTGTTGACTATAATTTTTTAAGTTATAGTGAATACTAATCTACAAAGTACGTGGATACACTTCGGTTTCGTTTCAAAAACCTACAAATCCAGTAGTTCGTATCAAAGCCTCCCAAGTCCAGCTTTTAACCAATTTTTTTAACTTAAATATCGAATCTGTCATATTTTCGTTGCTCAAAATCATTTTTACATAAAAGACAATAGATAAAAAATTTCTGAAGCATGGGTATTCTTCTAACAAGGTCATCAGTTTTCTGTTTCTCCTCTAGAAAAGACTAAATCGCACTTTGCTGTCTTTGATATTGGCTCCTCATTTGCATTATTCATGTGATGCCTTAGGAAAGAACGTTGAAATACTGAACTATTATCATTGTGAGTTGCATTTCATCATCTTTCACCAGCTGCAATTTAAGATCCTGTTGTACTGGTATCGCAAAAGACTGACGAATTTAATTCATTTTCTGTTTCTTTCGGAATCGTTTTGTCATTATACTAGCCAATGTAGGCTGTATTGTCCTTGGGCAGCGACTTTACTCGATTACAGAAGAACAATTCTAAAAGTAAACCACAATGGGTTCTGTTTTTCTATTTTCTACTAGAGCTAGTGATGAACCTGACTAATTCTTCTTTTTTCCATTTTTCATGGGGTTTTATACTTTTGGCGTTTATGTAATGTCGGCTACAATACTCAAGTGCTGTAGTGATGTAGACAGTTGTTTTGCATTGATAGCCAACTTTTACTAAAGGACAAAACTTCCTATTCATCCCACTTCGAACAAAATTAGCGTTTGATGTGTTTGTGCTGTATGCACTGAAACTTTAATTTTAATTATCTTTTGTGTCGCCTGCGTTACTTAGATTTCGATTAACTTTAATTGACATAATGATATAAGATAAACGATTGGCCTTTAGTAGCCAAATACCATGTTAATTTGCAATATTTTCTGCGAGGCTTCTTTTCAGATTGGTCGTCCCAAGTGTTCCATATCTTCAAATGTAAAGGAGAACAGCAGTCAGTCACAGAGATCGGTCATTTCTTACAGATCTAGATTTCGGGTGTAATATAGTCATCATCGGTGCTAAAACACAAAAACAGAAGGAATCAAGAACCGGTACAAAATATGCATATAACGTAGTTATACAAGAGCACATCGATGACATACCATTACCAGAAGTCTTATAGGCATAACAATGTCAGAGCGTAAACGTGTGACAATTGACGCTAGCATTTAAATGCAGAAAAATAACTGAACCCCAGCACAAACAGCGAGAATATGCCTCATCGAGGAATTGTGGAACCCTCTGTTCGAATATACATCCGAGAATCTATCGCTCGATTTTACTGAAGACCGTAAGTGTTCAGTGAATCTTAAGATACAGTATATCTAGGGCACGCAAATTGCATACAGAATATAAATGCATAAAAAGCAAACAATACAATTTAAATGCTAACAAAGAGACAGGAGGCGTCACCTAAGGTATTACGCTGGAAAAAGAACCATGTCGAATTTTATTCTATGTCTGAGGGATTAAAAATAAATTTGTATAACAGATTTTATTTCATATATAGTACCCCTTCAGCAGCATACTTCCACATATTTGCCTTGTTAGCGACCAGCAGACCCAGAAGACTACAGCAAAGAACCCAGCTATCGTAATAGACAAAAAATTAATCTTTTGTTACGTATTCAAGGTGTCTTGAAGGTTTCGCATAGTTGATGAAAGACATTTTTATTTCTACGATAGGCCAGTTTTGTTTTAATTTACCGAAAAATTTAAAAACTGAGTAATTTTGTCGTTGTGTATACAAATAAAAATATTTTTAATTTTTTGTACGGTCATACTTTTGTATATGCCTAATTACTGTAACCCAGTACCGTGCGCCTTTCTTAAAGAGTGAATCACTTACAACACACGTTGTCAGTCTCATCGCAGAAACTTAAGGGGGGTAGGACGTCAAACCGACCGACTAGGAGCAGGAGAGGCACCACAGGACATTTTCATTTCCACTATCTATATTTTTACAAAAAAATTCATAAAACTTTCTTAGAATGAGCAGGAAGGATTCAGAATTCACAAAGTGGAAGTTCGAAAACATAACGAAATAATTTTTTTTACATATTAAATTTCATCATATCTTTCACTTACTAATGGCAGTATTTGTTGCTATAGGTACACTTTTCTTCATTAGTAAGAGAGATTCTTTGATGAATTGTGCATAGCATACAAACCATACTTAAAGGTGTGTGAAACTCTAGAATTTTCCAAATCTATTAAAAACTGTGGTAAAAATTTAGGTAATTAACTACAAAATTTGTGTTTTTCCTAAACATGAAGTTTAAAATATAACAGTTCATTCGTTATTTTCATAAATTAAATAAATCCTAGAGTTTCATACACCTGTGAGTATGGTATGTATGATGTGCAAAATTCACCGAAGAATCACTCTAACTTATGAAGAAAAGTGTAACTATAGCAACAAATGCAGCCATTAGTAAGTGAAAAAATGATGAAATTTCACACGTAAAAAAAATTAATTTTTTTCTGTTTTCGATCTTCCACTGCAATGAGTGTGAATTCTGAGTCCTTCCTGGTGATGCTGACAAAGTTTGATGGGTTTATTTGTAAAAGTATGGACCCTGGAAATTAAAATGTCCTGTGATGCCTCTCCTGCTCCAAGTCGGCCCGTTTGACGTCCTACCCCCCTTAAAGGTTCATAACTTTTTTATCGGTTACAGCTCTCCTTATGATCTTATGTTCGGTATATAGTGGTTTCCTGGAGAATCGTGTGAAGCTACATGAGTGCTGAATTAATGAACTCATGTCGTGGGGCAGTTCATACTTCATCCGTAGACACAGCATAGCACAGAATTCTTTCAGTAACCAATCAAGAAGCTTGGGAAGACGCCATCTGACTGCCTCCCACTTCTGCCTGCATGTAGACTCTTGTGAACCTCGCTCTCTTGTAATTTGGCTTTGCCTTAGGGCATAAGCCTGTCTCTCTCTTCGTAATTTTCCTCTCATAAAGAGCAGGTGTCTTAGGGAACTTGTCTCTGCCTCTAGCAATCTACATTCGTCCCTGAGATATCACTGTCTCTTTTGTACACTTTTTCTTTTATTATTGCCGCCCATCCTTGTTGCCTACGAGGCTCGTACTCAGTTCAAATCCATCTTTCCTGGAGAGACCCCCAGTATACTGTATTGCTGCAATTAACACAGACTAGATTGTACAAAATAAACTTATTTACTGCCTGTCGATCGGTGTTATTACAAAATCAGCGGTTTCGGGCAACGTCATCCATCTTCAGATTATATCTCGTAGCTACAACCTGTCCTAATCGAACTATTAGTTCACTGTTACAAGCTGAGTATGTGACAGAGAACCGATTGTCCTTAAAGTGTAGATTATTCTGTAAATTAGAGATAATCTGAAGATGGGCGATATTGCCAGAAACCGATTATTTTGAATGAAAATATTGATCGAGAAACAGAAAATAAGCCTATTTTTAACAAATGGGGATCGGGGATATCTCCAGGTGACGAACATATCCAGTTTTGATAAAGCATTTGATTATATTTATGCCTCTCAAAGTCCCTTAACGATTCAAATGCCACATCCTACCCATACCCCACTCGGCTCAAAAAATGGTTCAAATGGCTCTGAGCACTATGGGATTTAACATCTGAGGTCATCACTCCCGTAGAACTTAGAACTACTTAAACCTAACTAAACTAAGGACATCACACAAATCCATGCCCTATGCAGGATTCGAACCTGCGACCGTAGCGGTTGCGCAGTTCCAGACTGAAGTTCCTAGAACCACTCGGTCACACCGGCCGGCTCCCCACTCGGCATTCTAGCACAATGCGTGAATAAAGTCGACATGTGCATATCTCCCCACCAGAAGACAATGCAGTGATTTATACAGACAGCAGACTTGCACATTAAACAGTTACCTATGATCACGCCGAGACTCGAACAATGGATCGCGCTGTTATCGAGAGATCGCTTTACGAAGCATGACTGACTAGCCTTATCGAGCTGAAAAATAATTCAAAATCTGCCCATTTGCTCGTGATTCATGACATAGGCTCATATCAAGATATTGCAGTCACATATTCTACCAGGCACAGTACGCCGCGTTATTAATCCCTTCCGTTCCTCCTCCATCTGGAAAGAGACAAAGCAGATGATGTTCAAATAACTTAACGGGTTTGCTGCCGGGTGACGGCGTCGACCACCGCTGATATTTCGACAGAAGCATGCCCTGCCATTCCCAAGGAGGAAGATGTGTGCAAGGGAATTTAATACCTCGGTTCACAGAGGAGAAACAAGGAAGATACCACACAAAGAACAAGTAACCACAGAGTCAACACACAACCAAAGATAACCAACATCAGAAATATCAATAGTGACTATTAATCAACAGGTGAGGTAGAACTAATTCTGTCCCTCTATTTCCTTCCGAGGCTGCGGAAGAGGTTAGGAGGGAAGCTTGTGGTGTGCTGACTGTGGCCCGCCCACCCAAGTGTAACATTACAGCAGCTGAGGCTGCTGCTTTAGGTTCACTCAGAATGGATCCTGATACTGTATTTTACCTGCGGACAATGGAAATGCCACGGTTTTGTTGAACATGCACGATTACATTCAAAAGATGCAGTGTCTACTTTCCGTTTCGGCGGATCGAAAAATCGGTGCTGACCCTACTAAGAGTATCGAGAGAAAGACTAACAACCTCCTGAAGAAAATTTCTTTGTCACAGGAGACTATTAAGAGTCTTAATTCTTACTGTGCTGTACGACCTAGATTATATGGCCTCCCTAAGGTCCTTAAAGAGGCTGTCCCGTTGAGGCCTATTGTTTCTAATATTGGTTGTCCGACATATCGTGTAGCTGAACATCTTGCCAGTTTGTTGAGCCCACTAGTAGGTAGGTGTCAACACCACATTAAGAACATTCAATTCGCTGGAAAAAGTCAAGGTCTCACAAAGCAGAAGATGGTTGCTAAAACATGTGGGTACACGTTCGTATCTCCGTTAATTTGTGCTTTCGTAGAAAACCTGCCAGTTAACCGGAGCAGTGCCTCTTTGTCTCCATAAATATGTTACCGAAATGTCATTACTATTAACTTGTGTAAATATCTTCTTCTGTGCGGAGTTGGACCAGCACACGACCGTGCACTAGATCTCCCTGCCTTGCACCACGCCACATTCACTCAGTACATCTGCTCCATTCGAGTGGAAGCCCCACTTCTGCTTGTTGGTGTCGCTACGGGACACTCCCACCCTCCTCCTGTCCAGGGGAAGGAGTCCACTCCCAAAGGCAGGCTCCTCTCTTGAATAAACAGGTTTTACAGCTGTGTTCTCCGTCCTCTCAGCCGGTGCTTCTGATGGGTACGTAGGAGGACCTGTGTGCTTCGCATGAAGCTTTCTCCGGTTCGCAGGCACCTCCCAGAGAGCTGCACATCGTGGCTGTGTTTCTGAAGTCTGTTTCCATCTTCGTCAGCTCCACATCCGACACAACGACCCTGCTTGAGAGGCTGAATGCCAAAGAACTAGTAGAGTTTCTGCACTAGTGCAGGCGTTCGCGCTCTTTCGCTGAGGCACACACTTTCTTCACATGTGCAATGTGTGCTCCAGACTGGAGCGGCGTACTCGGCAGCAGGCACTCACTGTGCCACAACCGACATCCGCAACTCTAGGACCGCACCCCATATCCTACTCGTCGTCGTTGCTAGCCAAGGCCTTGGCTATGGTGTAGATTCGATACGGCTTAAACGTAAAGGTTCGATCCAAGGTTCGCTCAACACTCCTGTGGATAAGGCCATCGAGCTGAAACTTCAGTCACACCCTAGAGACATCACGCAATTGCCATACCTAGAGCCCTGATGATGAACGCAATTCCTGAAGAAAAAGAGTCCCGTTCTTTAGGTGCGTATCACATGTCCAACTGAGGCCACTTATTGTGGATTAGATGGTCCGGCAACAGATGGACACCGAAGATGCTGTAAAGAAACACTCTGATTCGTGTCTCCACTAACATGATTGCTTTTGTCGTAGTCACAATTCGAAAAAGACCCCGAAAAACATCACAAATGTTCGTGGCAGATTAAAACTACGTGCTGAACTGAGACTCGATCTCGCGACCTTCACCTTAGGCGGGTGAGTGGTCTTTTAACGAAGCTACGCAAACATGACTCAGGCCCAGTGGCAGTACCTAACACGTACCTCCGCAGTATACTTTACCCCAGGGGTACTAATCCCGCATGTTCCGCAGAAGAACTTCTGTGAAGTTTGGAAGTTAGGAGGTGAGCTACATGGCGGAAGTCAGGATGTGATAATGTAGTGTGAGCAGTGCTTGTGTAGGTCAGCTCGCAAAGCGCATACCCGTGAAAGACGGAGGTACCGAATTCGAGTCTCGGTCCAACACACTGTTTTAATCTGTGAAGGAATTTCGTATCAGCGCACACCTCGCTGGCGAGTGAAAATTTCATTTTCAAATCACAGTTTGAACCACAACATGCACACGCTGCCAATTAAACGCAGTAGCAGTATTCGCCGCCTTGCATCATGTGAAAAGATATAAAACTGCGACTCATCGGACTACACAACATCTCTTGTTTCCCTGCGACCTCGCCCACTAAACACATCCAACGTTTTATGGAAGTGATGCCCATATCTCGTTTTTTTTTTTAAAAAAAAAAGAAAGTCACGGTTTACCGCCGTAAGCTACTGATAAAATTTGTTTAATGATCGACCATTTTTGGTCCACAGACAGTCATTAGGTTCACAAAAACATTTAACATCATAACGGGCGATAACATCAATAGAATGAAATACGTAATAAAATCAGTGAGTTCCTCACTGTTGATAAACAGTAAAAAAATTACAGGGTGTTTCAAAAATGACCGGTATATTTGAAACGGCAATACAAACTAAACGAGCAGCGATAGAAATACACCGTTCGTTGCAATATGCTTGGGACAACAGTACATTTACAGGCAGACAAACTTTCGAAATTACAGTAGTTACAATTGTCAACAACAGATGGCGCTGCGGTCTGGGAAACTCTGTAGTACGATATTTTCCACATATCCACCATGCGTAGCAATAATATGGCGTAGTCTCTGAATGAAATTACCCGAAACCTTTGACAACGTGTCTGGCGGAATGGCTTCACATGCAGATGAGATGTACTGCTTCAGCTGTTCAATTGTTTCTGGATTCTGGCGGTACACCTGGTCTTTCACGTGTCCCCACAGAAAGAAGTCACAGGGGTTCATGTCTGGCGAATAGGGAGGCCAATCCACGCCGCCTCCTGTATGTTTCGGATAGCCCAAAGCAATCACACGATCATCGAAATATTCATTCAGGAAATTAAAGACGTCGGCCGTGCGATGTGGCCGGGCACCATCTTGCATAAACCACGAGGTGTTCGCAGTGTCGTCTAAGGCAGTTTGTACCGCCACAAATTCACGAAGAATGTCCAGATAGCGAGATGCAGTAATCGTTTCGGATCTGAAAAATGGGCCAATGATTCCTTTGGAAGAACTGGCGGCCCAGACCAGTACTTTTTGAGGATGCAGGGACGATGGGACTGCAACATGGGGCTTTTCGGTTCCCCATATGCGCCAGTTCTGTTTATTGACGAAGCCGTCCAGGTAAAAATAAGCTTCGTCAGTAAACCAAATGCTGCCCACATGCATATCGCCGTCATCAATCCTGTGCACTATATCGTTAGCGAATGTCTCTCGTGCAGCAATGGTAGCGGCGCTGAGGGGTTGCCGCGTTTGAATTTTGTATGCAACACGGCGAACGGAAACCCGAGGCCGCTGTTGGATCACCTGCTGCACTAGCTGCGCGTTGCCCTCTGTGGTTGCCATACGCGGTCGCCCTACCTTTCCAGCACGTTCATCCGTCACGTTCCCAGTCCGTTGAAATTTTTCAAACAGATCCTTTATTGTATTGCTTTTCGGTCCTTTGGTTACATTAAACCTCCGTTGAAAACTTCGTCTCGTTGCAACAACACTGTGTTCTAGGCGGTGGAATTCCAACACCAGAAAAATCCTCTGTTTAAGGAATAAACCATGTTGTCTACAGCACACTTGCACGTTGTGAACAGCACACGCTTACAGCAGAAAGACGACGTACAGAATGGCGCACCCACAGACTGCGTTGTCTTCTATATCTTTCACATCACTTGCACCGCCATCTGTTGTTGAAAATTGTAACTACTGTAATGTCGAAAGTTTGTCCGCCTGAAAATGTACTGTTGTCCCAAGCATATTGCAACAAACGGTGTATTTCTATCGCTGCTCGTTTAGTTTTTATTGCCGTTTCAAATATACCGGTCATTTTTGAAACACCCTGTACATCATCAGTCATAAAAATGTGTTAAACAGTGCATTCATTCATTTATAATATGGCAGTAGCGTTCACATCATGGATTTTATTATTTGCTGCCACTGATTTTACCACCTAGTATGATGTAAAAGTTTTTATGAACCTGATGATGGCCTGAGAAACGGAACTGGTTCTACAATTCAGAAACTTTTTTAGAACCTCTCGGTGATAAATCATGATGTTCTTCACATGGAACAATGTGCCACTATCAGCAATGGGCTTTTGCGAGATACTTGCCACCGTACACCCATTGAATTTAATTCCTTTCTCATTGTTGACTGTTTGAGATGGACCTGCATTCACTGACGACAAGTTTCGTGTCGCCTTTGAAACCGATTTTCACTGTCAAGGCGTGGCACTCGCCTCAGGTCCTTGACGATAAGAGCCTTACGTTCACAGTTCCTCCATCGTCATGCATAGGTATTTCAGCTGTGAGCACTGTGCACTAGTTCGCCTCGCCTCAGCACCTCCAGTGTCGCGTTAAACATGTCGCTGGCAACGTAATAAGAAACCTAGAGACGGATGTTGCACTCTCAGACCCCGTATAAATCCCTGAAGGCGCTACAAATAGAAGGCCCAACAACTGAAATAGATGTTTCGTAGATTTTGCAACGGTACAGATATCACTGCGCTTTCTTGTCCTTATACGTCTCTGGTCCACAGGTAGTGTAGGGATGCTGTATCATCCCAGTGCCAGGAGCGGTGTTGGGACTGCCGATTTTGCGAGCGCCAGTTGTCCTGAGGAAGTCTGCAGAATGAGAGACAGCCGAGTACGGTATGCACAGTCACCAAATGGTGAGCGGGAAGTAGACACGAACATTATTAACTATTCATTTACATTCGTTTTGTACGAAATGATACAACATGTAACATTTTATGGCGACCATACCGAATCAAAAAAGGAATGGAGTTGTGGAATCGTGCGAATGCTATTGTACTATGAACGATTTCTAGACATACCAGGGACGTTCTGCATAAACTGGAAGTGACCCGTGTGATGTTTTGATATGAAACCGAAGGCGCAACGTAACTTCTTTGCCCGTAGCTGATCAACCGCCTGCTTAGCGTCCGGTCAGGGGGCAGGCATGCTCTCTGCCATGCTGACTTACCGGCAATCAACAAGACGTTAGGAAGAAATCCGCTAACAGCTGGTAAAATTGTTTCTCATTGGACTCAAAATGTTCGTGGCCTAAAGTCGCATCTCTACGTCCGGCAACGTTAAAAGGTCGATAGGCATGCGCAACACAACTAGTCAAAATTTACTATGCAATGAATACTGTCAACACCATTCACTAAACGGTAAATTTTGACTAGGGACGATGGCCAAGGCTACGACCTTTTGACGTCATTACACCTGATGATGCGGCCCCAGGCCACGAAACCGGTTGTGTCTCAATAAGTAACAATTTTACCAGCTGTCAGAGGTTTTCCTCCTGACATCATGCCTTCCGACAGCTGCGGATGCGTAGAATAAAAAATAGTTTGTGAGGCAACATGAAGTTGCTCTCAGCCGTGGACCACTGATAACTGTAGGATGTCAGTACAAGGAAGAGTGCCAGCAGTAATGTGTAACGTGATCGTACGAGAAACTGCCGAAACTCAATATTGTTTCAAACGAGCTGGTGTTGCTAATCTATTAACTTCAACGCCCGAACAATAGGTCACTCGAATTTGGTGGAAGGTGGCCCAGGAATTTAGTGTATTATTACGTGTCTACAGAAATCAATGGTAAACTGGAATTGCTGGGGCATTTGGAGTTGTTTGGTGAGTTCCTTTATGTGTAGACTGTCAGAGCTGCTCTTCAGATCCCTCCGCTGTGCCTCAGGCTTCTTTATACTATGTGCTTAACGCCTGAATTGATCCTGGTCTTATTTAAAATTGTTACCGATTAGACTAACTTACATTAGTTAAATTCATAATGTCACCGCTTTTTCTGCTTATTACGTTTGAATCTGATTCTTTTTTTATGCATATGATTTGTCCTGCCTTTATATAACTGATTTTGGTACACAACACTTATCTGACTGTTTGCTGTTTTAAGATAGGCCTTGAGGGCGTTCCTGTTTTTAAGTTTTATTTACACATTCGCAGCTTAACAATCAAATTAAATTATTTATGAGCGGAATATTTCTCTGGTGTACATTTCACATTGTTTTATAGCCGTTCCTTGCCTGTTTTGATTTCCTGTCTTTACAGATGAGAGAGTTCAAGCTTCGCACTATCTCATCACTTCTAACTGCAACTGAAAATTCAAATATTAAGTAATTATTTGTCACTGTTTGCAATTATCTGAGCTCGATAACGTCACATGCTAAAAGATATTTCTAACAACAGTATGGAGAAACTTATATTTAATGAATTAGTCTTCTTTTTTTTTGGATAAAGTATTATGTTTTTGTGGCATACCTCCTTGTCACACCCAGCTCCTCACTTGCTAAAGTACGTCATGAAGTACAATAAATACAGTGTCTAGTACAAACGGTTCTGATTTTGAGAGCCTCTCTCTTATCATTTTTGTATACTGTTGACTTAGTTTTTGGAGTAGTGAGGGTAGAGGTCTGATGGGGCATGTATCACTTAGACATAGGGTTAGGAGCATGATTACCGAGATACATTTACCGTGGCAGTAAACTACCCACCAATGCTGTCAAATTCATGAGTCCGACGCCAATTACTGAACATGGTATTCAATATCCACTATTTATCTGCTGTAATACCAGCGTGTGGCTTTACGCTTCCCGCAGAAGGCAAAAAAGGCTTCCAAGTGGAGGGACCTAACTGTCAGATAGGTATGGCGGTTACTGCTGTAACAACCGATTTTCTGTTATTTCGTTTTTTTTTTCACGCTACTTTAGCTTGACTGTTTAAATCGATCAGAATCACCGGGTACTGAAATAATTGTTTTTCGGTTTTTATCCTGTTGTTACCTGCGGAAATCGAAAAAACAATGAAACCTTTTATTCTCTCTCTTCCAAGATACAAAGAATCAAAATATGAAATTAAATAGACAATCAAAGAAAACTAAGTCCGTCCACCCTTCGCTGCTTTTCTCGAAAAGTGACAAGTGGTTAACACCACAAAAAATTACCGGTATTGTCTTATTGACAGTAATTTTTAGAAACGCTGCTCAAAAATCGTGTTGTAATGGGGGATCAGGCCACTGTCCGGGCAATAAGAATAGTCAGTGGCTGGAGGGTAAAAACTGAGGTTGAAGAACCGTTTATTTTGTCGTAATTTTTCGTTCATGCAGGATACAATCATATTATGGTATCTTATGTATACACAGGCAGCAGATCAGCTACTTTATATTTTTAAAGTATAGTCTGAATGAATGGTTGATAAGTTTCTAATTTATTATTGTTTCCATAATTTTCTTCCTATTATATTATAGGAATGACAGAGTTTGCTGCCCGTTTCTGTCGGCATTGTTATCACTCTTCTAATTTCTATAAAACGCAATACTTCGAACCAATGCAAGTTTTACGAATAAAAATTACTCCTTCTTTTTAAATGAAGGAAAAATTTTAGCACTGCCGTTATTGAAAGCATGTGACACGGTGCCCCATTGTAGGCTCATAACAAAGGTACGAGCATACGAAATGAGTTCACAGATGTGTCAGTGACTCGAAGACTTCTTAAACAGTGGAACGCAGTATGTTGTCCTCGACGGCGAGTATTCATCTGAGACAAGGGTTTCATCAGGAGTGCCCCAGGCGAGAGTGACAGGACCGCTATTGTTCTCTGTATACATTTATGATTCGGCACACATGGTGGGCAGCAATCTGTGGGTGTTTGTTGATGTTGTGGTGTACGGTAAGGTATCGAAGTTGAGTGCATGTAGGAAAATACAAGACGACTTAGACAAAATTTCCGGTTGGTGTGATGACTGCCAACTAGCCCTAAATGTGGAAAAATCTAAGTTAAGGCGGATGAGTAGGAAGATAAAACCCGTAATCTTCGGTTGCAGTATTAACAGTGTCCGGCTTGACACAGTCAAGTCGTTTAAATATATGGGCGTAATGTTGCAAAGCGGTAAGAGGTGGAACGCGCTTGTGAGAACCGTCTGGAAGGCGAATGGTAGACATCGATTTACTGGGAGAATCTTAGGAAAGAGTAGTTCGCCTTTAAAGGACGCTGCATATAGCAAGATGGTGCGACCCATTCATGAGTATCGCTCGAATGTTTGGGAACCTTACCGGGTCGGACTGAAGGAAAAAATCGAAGCAATTAAGATGTGGGTTGCTAGTTTTGTTAACGGTAGGTTCGAACAACACGCAAGTGTTACAGAGATGATTCGGGAACTCAAATGGGAATTGTTGGAGAGAAGGCGACGTTCTTTTAGAGAAACACTATTGAGAACGTTTAGAGAACCGGCATTTCAAGATCACTGCTGAATGGTTCTACTGCCTCCAACATTCACTGAGCGTAAGGCCACGAAGATAAGATACGAGAAATTAGGGCTCATACGGAGGCTTGCAGACAGTCGTTTTTCCCTCGCTCTTTTTCCGATTGAAACAGGAAAGGAGGTGATATGTAGTGGTGCAGGGCACACTCCCCCATGCAACGTCCGGTGGCTTGGGGAATATTTGTGTGGACGTAAATGTACGCTACTTGCCATTAACATTGCTACACCTCAAAGATGACGTGCTACAGACGCGAAATTTAACCGAGTTAGCAGAGTATGGAATCGGTGGTTCAGGAAGGTAATACGGAACTCCATGCTGGATCCCGACGGCCTCGTATCACTAGCAGTCGAGATGACAGGTTCCTTATCCGCATGGCTGTAACGGATCGTGCAGCCACGTCTCGGTCCCTGAGTCAACAGATGGGGACGTTTGCAAGACAAGAACCATCTGCACGAACAGTTCGACGACGTTTGCAGCAGCATGGACTATCAGCTCGGAGACTAGGGCTGTGGTTACCCTTATCGCTGCATCACAGACAGGAGCGCTTGCGATGGTGTACTCAACGACGAACCTGGGTGCACGAATGACAAAACGTCACATTTTCGGATGAATCCAGGTTCTGTTTACAGCTTCATGATGTTCGCATCCGTGTTTAGCGACATCGCGGTGAACGCACATTGGAAGCGTGTATTCGTCATCGCCATACTGGCGTATCACCTGGGTTGATGGCATGAGATGCCATTGGTTAAACGTCTCGGTCACCTCTTGTTCGCATTGACGGCACTTTCAACAGTGGACGTTACATTTCAGATGTGTTACGACCTGTGGCTCTTCCCTTCTTTCGATCCCTGCGAAACCCTACATTTCAGCAGGATAATGCACGACCGCATGTTGTAGGTCCTGTACGGGCCTTCCTGGATACAGAATATGTTAGACTGCTGCCCTGGCCGGCCAATTCTCCAGATCTCTCACCAACTCAAAACGTTTGGTCAATGGTGGCCGAGCAACTGACTCGTCACAATACGCCAGTCATTGCTCTTGTTGAGCTGTGGTACCAAGTTGAAGCTACATGGACAGCTGTACATGTACACGCCATCCAAGCTCTGTTTGACTCAATGCCCCGACGTATGAAGGCCGTTATTACGGCCAGAGGTGGATGTTCTGGGTACTGATTTCTGGATCTATGCAACCAAACTGCGAGAAAATGTAATCACATGTTGGTTCTATGATAATATATTTGTCTAATGAATACCCGGTTATCATCTGCATTTCTTCTTGGTGTAGCAGTTTTAATGGCCAGTAGTGTAATTGATATTTCGGTCTTTTTACTCGGTGATTATTAAAAATAATAAACACCTGTTATAACCAAGACCAAATAAACACTGAAAAATTGCGGTTACTCAATAGTAAAACACTGGTATCTGTTTTAACAGGTCGGTATCTCCCATCCCTACTGTCAGATCGTGTTTCTAGCAAAGGGAACAGCAGAAACTGAATAACATGAGAGGTCTGGGAAACAGAGATAAATTCGCTAAGAGTGTAAAAAGAGGATTATAGTAAAAAAGGCTACACGTGTGGAAACGTAGAGTGTCAGCGGCAGCGTTGTGGACGCCGTTAAGCCGTGCAGCGACAGCTGCAAACACGGCAGCTGTCAGAGTGCCGGCCGGGGCCGCGCGGCGCCACCAGCGGGCAGACAGCTAACTATAAATCTCTGGCGGGCCGCGGCGGGGAAACGGGTCTCCTGTGTGAAGGCCGCAGCTGGCCAAGTCGCCGGCTTAAGGGTTTTGTAGAACGGCGTAATCAATACAGGTGGCCGCCCGCGATGACAAAAGCTTTCACCGCCGCGCGCCGCAGGCGCCTACAGAAGTGGCGCCCGGCCGATCCTGCGCTGTCCTTAGTGCCGTTAAAAAGTTACCCTGTTTATTTTGGCCGGGAATGACGAATGATGAAACTGTGCGCTAAATCGCGAGGCCTGAAAGGTGCTCAAAAACGAAAAAAACTAGAGAAATGAAAAATACCAGAGCGAAACAGCACGTCGGCTACAAAGGCGAAGTATTCGGCGCACTTTCGGCCATTGTGTTGCGAAAAGTGCATAGTTCGATCTTTTCGCGCTTCAAAGACCGCGATTGATGAGTCGCAATGGCTGTGCGACGCTATATTTCAAATTTTTTGTTACCTGTCAACGTGAATAAATCATCAGTCAAACGCGTTACGTTTTAATAGCCTTTTCACCTTTTGCTACAGAACTGTTGGTGTAGGTGGGCGTTCTCCTCGTTTCCCACAAGATAAAACCTCCAATGAGCTATTATACCTGTCTTCAGTTTATCAATTTAGTCTCTGACGTAATCAACCAGCGTTGCACCCAAATGGAGTTTTCTTACATTTCCCCGTTTTTTTTTATGGCCCTGAGCACTATGTGACTTAACTTCTCAGGTCATTAGTCCCTATAACTCAGAACTACTTAAAACTAACTAACCTAAGGGCATCACACACACCCATGCCCAAGCCAGGATTCGAACCTGCGACCGTAACGGTCGCGCGGTTCCAGACTGTAGTGCCTAGAACCGCTCGGCCACACCAGCCGGCTTCCCCGTCTTTATTTTCTACGCACAAAATGTGGCCCTTCGACATCTCTCAGGCTACAAATTGCTCCTTTCTGCCCTGGCCTGGTGCAGCAACAGTGGTTCCTTGTTCCAGATGAAAGACAGTCTCCGTTATTGATTAATCCATAAAAACTGCAACAGAGACTGTCTTTTATAAGGGATATTTCAGACTAGTTTTTGCCCCCCCCCTGAGTTAACAAAAATTTAAACATCGTTTCTCCTTGACAGTTCAAGTCAGTTGGGAGGACCGTGACAAGTGGGGAAGCGAAGTAAGATGACTAACCGTCGTGCGGGTACTACTAACGCTTCGCAAGGCGAGACATTAAAAACGAGCACAGTCAAGCCTCTGCCGCCAGTTCAGTGTGTGTTATACGGCCCAGTCATGTAAATGTGACCGCCTCATAGGTGCGACGTCAACGTGAAATAATGGTTCACAGACAGCATGTGAAGAGTGTATAATGCGTCGGAGGTGAAGTGGAGTCTACAGCTACATCTACATCCATACTCCGCAAACCACCTGACGGTCAGTGGCGGAGGGTACCTTGAGTGCCGCTATCGGACCTCCCTTCTATTCCAGTCTCGTATTGTTCGTGGAAAGAAAGATTGTCTGTATGCCTCTGTGTGGGCTCTAATTTTCTGATTTCATGCTCATGGTCTCTCCGCGAAATATACGTAAGAGGGAGTAATACATTGCTTGACTCCTCGGTGAAGGTGTCTTCTCGAAACTTCAACGAAAGCCCGTACCGAGCTACCGAGCGTCTCTCTTGGAGAGTCTTCCACTGGAGTTTATCTATCATCTCCGTAACGCTTTCGCGATTACTAAATGATCCTGTAACGAAGCGCGCTGCTCTCCGTTGGATCTTCTCTATCTCTTGTATCAACCCTATCTCGTACGGATCCCACACCGGTGAGCAGTATTCAAGCAGTAGGCGAACAAGTGTACTGTAACCTACTTCCTTTGTTTTCGGATTGCATTTCTTTAGGATTCTTCCAGTGAATCTCTGTCTGGCATCTGCTTTACCGACGATTAATTTTATATGTTCATTCCATTTTAAATCACTCCTAATGCCTACTCCCAGATAATTTATGGAATTAACTTCTTCCAGTTGCTGACCTGCTATATTGTAGCTAAATGATACAGTAGCTTTCTTTCTATGTATTTGCAGCACATTACACTTGTCCACATTGAGATTCAATTGCCATTCCCAGCACCATGCGTCAATTCACTGCAGACCCTCCTGCATTTCAGTACAATTTTCCATTGTTACAATCTCTCGATATACTGAAGCATCATCCGCAAAAAGTCTTAGTGAACTTCCGATGTTATCCACAAGGTCATTTATATACAGGGTGTTACAAAAAGGTACGGCCAAACTTTCAGGAAACATTCCTTACACACAAATAAAGAAAAGATGTTATGTGGACATGTGTCCGGAAACACTTAATTTTCATGTTAGAGCTCATTTTAGTTTCGTCCACCTACGGTCAGTGGAGCACGTTATCATGATTTCATACGGGATACTCTACCTGTACTGCTAGAACATGTGCCTTTAAAAGTACGACACAACATGTGGTTCACGCGCCAAGGAGCTCCTGCACATTTCAGTCAAAATGTTCGTACGCTTCTCAACAACAGATTCGGTGACCGATGGATTGGTAGAGGCGGACCAATTCAATGGTCTCCACGCTCTCCTGACCTCAACCCTCTTCACTCTCATTTTTGGGGGCATTTGAAAGCTCTTGTCTACGCAACCCCGGTACCAAATGTAGAAACTCTTCGTGCTCGTATTGTGGACGGCTGTGATACAATACGCCGTTCTCCAGGGCTGCATCAGCGCATCAGGGATTCCATGCGACGAAGGGTGGATGCATGTATCCTCGCTAACGGAGGACATTTTGAACATTTCCTGTAACAAAGTGTTTGAAGTTACGCTGGTACGTTCTGTCGCTGTGTGTTTCCATTCCATGATTAATGTGATTTGAAGAGAAGTAATAAAATGAGCTCCAACATGGAAAGTAAGCGTTTCCGGGCACATGTCTACATAACATCTTCTATTTCTTTGTGTGTGAGGAATGTTTCCTGAAAGTTTGGCCGTACCTTTTTGTAACACCCTGTATTCTGAAGACACGTTTTCGGTCACGCCCCGACGTCATCCTGCGTCGGAGCCTGGTGCATCTCGCAGCGCTGCACTTGTGGCGCCGTGCTCCGATTCGGGCTCCGCGCGACGCTGGTGACAGCACGGTGAGTTGGGAGCTCATGAATAATGCATCGGATCCGTCGCCAATAGCGCCATTGTCCTGTGGGGTTGTGCGCGTAATAAGGTCATTAGGCGCGCAGACGGCGCCCGGCTCCGCGGAGCTGCGGAGCGGCGGCGCATGCGCGCGCGCGGCGGCGGCCGTTTCTGATTTATCGCTCGTCACCGGACGCTGTAATTGCCGCGCCGGCTGAATAGGCTGCCCGCGCGACACGCCGGGAAACGCGCGGAATTTGTGCCACGCCGTAATCGCAGCTGGCCCCGCCCAACTCTCCCCACCCACCCCCATCGGTCGTCAGCACCAGCTGCAAACCTCCACTGCTTCTGAGCGGCCACATAGCTGTCGTAGCCATCACAAACTGTGAAATACACCGACGAGACAAAAGTCACGGGATAGCGATGTGCACATGTATAGACAGCGGTAGTAACGCGTACGCAAAGTACGAGGGTGAGTCAAATGAAAAGTTTAAATATTTTTTAAAATATTATTTATTGTGCAGAAGTGGTACAAAGCTGTATCACCTTTCAACATAATCTCCTCCACGGCAATGCAAGTCCTCCAGCGCTCACAAAGTGTATAAATTCCTTCAGACAAAAATTCGTTTGGTAGTCCATGCGTCCACTAAAGCACCGCATGGCGTACCTCTTCGTCAGAACGAAACTTTCCTCTCTCTTCGTCTTTGAGTGGTCCAAACGTATGGAAATCACTTGAGTCAAGGTCTGGTGAGTATGGTGGATGAGGAAGACACTCAAAATGCAGGTCTGTGATTGTTGCAGCTGTTGTACGGGCAGTGTGGGCTTGCATTGTCATGTTGCAAAGGGACACCTGCCGACAGCAATCGACGTGACTTTGATTTCATTGCTGGCCGCACATGATTTTTCTGGAGATCTGAGTATGATGCACTGGTGACAGTGGTCCCTCTAGGCATGTATTGCTCCAAAATGACACCTCTTTCGTCCCAAAAGAGAATCAACATAACCTTCCCTGCTGATGGTTCTGTTCTAAACTTCTTTGGTTTTGGTGATGAGGATTGGCGCCATTCCTTGCTCGCTCTCTTTGTTTCCGGTTGATGGAAGTGAACCCAGGTTTCGTCCCCAGTAACGATTCTTGCAAGGAAGCCATCACCTTCTCGTTCAAAGCGCCGAAATTCGTCACGAGCATCAACACGTCGTTCTCTCATTTCAGGAGTCAGCTGCCGTGGCACCCATCTTGCAGATGCTTTGTAAAACTGGAGCACATCATGCACAATGTGGTGTGCTGACCCATGACTAATCTGTAAATATGCAGCAATGTCATTCAGTGTCACTCGGCGGTTTTCCATCACTATAGCTTCAACTGCTGCAATGTTCTGTGGAGTCACAACTCGTTGTGCCTGACCTGGACGGGAAGCAGCTGCCACTGGAGTCACACCATTTGCGAACATCCTACTCCATTTGTAGACTTGCTGCTGTGACAAACATCCATCACCGTAGAGAGCCTCCATTTGTCGATGAATTTCAATAGGTTTCACACCTTCGCTACGCAAAAACCGATTAATAGAACGCTGTTCTTCCCTGGTGAAAGTCGCAAGTGGGGCGACCTTGTTTATAGTGATACTACGACGGTGTGTGTGCATCTGCACTATGCTGCCACCTACAGGCCATTCTGCACGTCTGTTTGTAGCAAGCTTGTCAACGTAGAGGATAACGGCGCGAAATTTTGATTTGTTATTACAAATTTAAGGTTTTCATTTGACTCACCCTCGTATAAAAGGACAGTGTGTTGGAGGAGACGACAGTTGTATTCATATAACTAATGTGAAAAGCTATCGAGGTGATTATTGCCGCAAGGCGGGAATTAACAGACTATGGACGCGAAATAGTAGTTCCAGCTAAACGCATGGGACATTCCATTTCGGAAATATTTAAGAAATAAAATATTCCGAGATCCGGAGTGAGCCGAGAGTTCCACATTTCAGGTGACAAGCTACATTCAACGACCGAGAGCAGCGGCGTTTCCGTAGAGTTGTCAGTACTGACAGGCAAACAACACTGTGTGAAATAAACAGAGAATTCAATGTGGAACATACGACGCAATCTTCCGTCAGGGCAGTGCGGCGAAACTTGACGTTAATGGGCTATGGCAGCAGGCGACCGACGCCAATGCCTTTACTAAGAATACGATATCGCCTGCCGCGCCTCCCATGGGTTCGTCGACGTATCTGGACGACTGGAAAACTGTGGCCTGGTCAGCTGAGTACCGATTTCAGTCGGTAATAGCTGATCGAAGGTTTCCAGGGTGGTGCAGTGCTCACGAAGCCTTGGACACACGTTGTCAATAATGCACTGTGCAAGCTGGTAGTGACTCCATACTGACCTGGCCTGTATTTACATCCTCTGTTCAAAGTGAACCGACCACAGTGGAAATTGTTACGTTTCGCTACAGGGAGACCACCTGCAACTGTTCGTGGATTTCATGTTGCCAAGCGACGATGTCACATCGCCGGGCCACAGTTGCTCACGATTGGTTTGTAGATCGTTCTGGACAGCTCGAGGGAATGATCTAGTCACCCTGATCACACAAAATCAGATCCATCTAACATTTACGGGACGTAATCAAGAAGTCAGTTCGTGCACAACTTGCTGCACCGGCAACACTTTCGCAGTTACGTGAGGCTGTAGAGGCATGTTGCCTCAGTATTTCTGCAGCGGACTTTCAACGACTTGTTGAGTCCATTCCACGTCCAACTGCTGCACCACGCCGCGCACAAGGAGGTCCGACACGATATTAGGAGGTATCCCATGAACTTTTGTCGCCTCAGTATAAGCACGTTTGAACTCTTTCTGAGGAATATATTCCGATATAATTGACGACTGGAACAGCTGTGACAATAATCAGCAAAGATTTACTTGTTTCATTCTATAGTCTTAAATCTACACTCATGGAAATTGAAATAAGAACACCGTGAATTCATTGTCCCAGGAAGGGGAAACTTTATTGACACATTCCTGGGCTCAGATACATCACATGATCACACTGACAGAACCACAGGCACATAGACACAGGCAACAGAGCATGCACAATGTCGGCACTAGTACAATGTATATCCACCTTTCGCAGCAATGCAGGCCGCTATTCTCCCATGGAGACGATCGTAGAGATGCTGGATGTAGTCCTGTGGAACGGCTAGCCATGCCATTTCCACCTGGCGCCTCAGTTGGACCAGCGTTCGTGCTGGACGTGCAGACCGCGTGAGACGACGCTTCATCCAGTCCCAAACATGCTCAATGGGGGACAGATCCGGAGATCTTGCTGGCCAGGGTAGTTGACTTACACCTTCTAGAGCACGTTGGGTGGCACGGGATACATGCGGACGTGCATTGTCCTGTTGGAACAGCAAGTTCCCTTGCCGGTCTAGGAATGGTAGAACGATGGGTTCGATGACGGTTTGGATGTACCGTGCACTATTCAGTGTCCCCTCGACGATCACCAGTGGTGTACGGCCAGTGTAGGAGATCGCTCCCCACACCATGATGCCGGGTGTTGGCCCTGTGTGCCTCGGTCGTATGCAGTCCTGATTGTGGCGCTCACCTGCACGGCGCCAAACACGCATACGACCATCATTGGCACCAAGGCAGAAGCGACTCTCATCGCTGAAGACGACACGTCTCCATTCGTCCCTCCATTCACGCCTGTCGCGACACCACTGGAGGCGGGCTGCACGATGTTGGGGCGTGAGCGGAAGACGGCCTAACGGTGTGCGGGACCGTAGCCCAGCTTCATGGAGACGGTTGCGAATGGTCCTCGCCGATACCCCAGGAGCAACAGTGTCCCTAATTTGCTGGGAAGTGGCGGTGCGGTCCCCTACGGCACTGCGTAGGATCCTACGGTCTTGGCGTGCATCCGTGCGTCGCTGCGGTCCGGTCCCAGGTCGACGGGCACGTGCAACTTCCGCCGACCACTGGCGACAACATCGATGTACTGTGGAGACCTCACGCCCCACGTGTTGAGCAATTCGGCGGTACGTCCACCCGGCCTCCCGCATGCCCACTATACGCCCTCGCTCAAAGTCCGTCAACTGCACATACGGTTCACGTCCACGCTGTCGCGGCATGCTACCAGTGTTAAAGACTGCGATGGAGCTGCGTATGCCACGGCAAACTGGCTGACACTGACGGCGGCGGTGCACAAATTCTGCGCAGCTAGCGCCATTCGACGGCCAACACCGCGGTTCCTGGTGTGTGCGCTGTGCCGTGCGTGTGATCATTGCTTGTACAGCCCTCTCGCAGTGTCCGGAGCAAGTATGGTGGGTCTGACACACCGGTGTCAATGTGTTCTTTTTTCCATTTCCAGGAGTGTATTTTGTCAAATGACTACAGGTACCGGTTTTGGCACCAAGTACTGTCATCAAGTCATCCCATTCCACACGGTGATCAACCTCGCTCATCCTAGCTGGTGCGTCACTTTGAGTATATGAACGTCTATTTCGGTAATTGAATTCGACGGCTGTGGCCCGATCATGGTGCTTGGTATCAATGACCAAATTAAGATGCGGCTGCAGATTAAAATGTATAATTTTGTTATTGTCTAAACACTGCATCGAAAATTTTGGAACTGTTGACCGGAGAAACTGTTAGGACCACTGAAGCTGACAGGGAGAAAAAACCCAAAGCGAAAGATTATCTCCGACATATGCAAAAAGGAAACAGCGCTTTAAACAATTGAAACACGTAACATCTAGTAGTCAACTAAGGAGTGGGATATGTTTGTTCCCTATCCCCATTTCATTCAGTTTGTACATTGAGAAAGTAATAAAGGAAACCAAAGACAATTGAAGACAGTTGAGAAAAGCGGACTGAAATCGAGGGAGACGAAATAAAAACATTAAGGTTTTGCAGAAGACCATCGACTCATCAGACACAGCTAAATAACAAGATTAGTTGAATGGAATGCACAGCGTTATGTGAAAATGTTATAAGATATACAAGAAAAGTGATGGAAGTGAAATGAGTAAGTTATATTACGAAGTGGAATACTAAAAGTACTAGATAAGTGCTAGTTTCAAGTATGAGCTAAATATATAACATTTACGGGAGTAAAGAGGCTATAAAACACACACATAACAGCTTTTAAAGAAAAGAAAAAATAATTTATTATCTTATACAATTTTAAGTGGTACAAAACCGTTTTTGAAAGTATGTTACATGCGTAGTCTTGCACAGAAGTGGAATAGGCCAATACATTTTTTCAAAAAAGATATGAATATTGGCTTTTGAAATGAGGCACTGTAGAAAATTGCTGAAGGTTAAACATATAAGTCGGACAACTAGTAAGGAGATACTAAAAGAAACAGAGGAGAAAAGCAAATTGTGGCACAACGCACCAAATAAGTGATAGGTTGATACAAGATATCCTGAACCATATAGTCGTTTTGACAACAAAATGCGGTTGTGTGTAGGGTAGCGAGGTAGAATGGGGAGAGGGGTGGGAGAAGGTGCACGAAACTGAAGGTATACGCCAACGCTCGACTACAGCAAGATGTTTTAAATGGACATAGATTGTAATAGTTATGCACAGACGGACGCACATGAACAAGATAGTTTACCATGTGTATTGTGATGAGTTTCTGGAACATTTCGAATTGCTATTTATTATACATTATTCTTATTGTACAGTTTAAAAATTTGGTGCTGTCATACTTGGTATTCGGTAAATTTTATATTTTAAAGGGAGCTTCTACAAGTATGTTGATGATACCATAATTTCTATAAATGACACAAAAGATGGTGTCAATTAATTAAGCTACCGGATTAACAATTCTGATGAAAATATAGCATTCACAGTTGAGCACGTAGTAGATGACTGCACAAACTTTGTGGACCTGACCCTTAGACTAATGAATAACAGCCACCAATCTGACATTTAACAGAAACCTACTACAACACATACCAGCACCCATAGCTCCTCTTGTCACTCACCGTTAACAAAATGCAATCATTCCGATATAAGGTCAACACAACAACCCCACTACCACTCTCTGAAGATGAATATAAACAAGAAATTAAAATAGTAAAACAAATCGCCATTGCAACTGGATATAACAGCTCGATGGCAGACTCCGTAAAACACCCAATAAAGGCAAAACAACCACAACACAAAAACAAACAGAAAATTAAGGTTTCGATACAATCCCATTTCTGGCTAGTAGTTCATGTCAGACTGCCAATGTCTTCAAACGAAAAGACATAAACCTATCTTTCACCACCTATGACAAGATTGGAACGAAGTTACCTCATAACAGCAACACGACTAATCTGCTGCACCACAAGGGTGTGGGCAAAATTGAATGTTTGGACTGTGACACTTCCTACATAGGTCGAACAGGAAGAACATTTGACGTTAGACTCAAAGAACATATGGCAGTATTAAAAACAATGAATTCCACACATTATGGTAGACACTCACTTGCATTAAACAAAACACCGTACTAAGTCAAGTATCAGCATCCTACGTATCTAACCTAGGCAAATGAATAGACATCTTTGAAACTTTACAAATATACAAGCACCGAAGAAAACATTTACAATTGCATACCTCTAATTTTAACAGTAGCCTACATTATTCAATTTGCAATGGTACTCCGAAATGAACAATGGAATAGTCTTAATTCGCAAGTATACAAATGCATCCTGTGTCAGCTTGAGACTGTATATCAGTTTATATTATGAATAATATATCTACGTGCATATTACAGTCATGGAAAAAATATCGAAACACAAAAAAAAAAATTATTGCAGAGTAAAGAAATTTCGGGAGTAAGTAATTAACATTGAAAAATCACAGGTTAAAATAATCGCGTGATAAGCCACTGCAAATGTGAAATGCTCGTACAATAATAACTACACCAGAATGTTGAAAGCAAGCATCCAAACAGTTCGTTGTAGAGGTGCTGGATGTCGGTTTGTGGGATGAAGTGCCATGCCTGTAGCACTTGGTCGGTCAATGCAAGGATGATGCTGGAGTTGTTGATCGATGATGAGCCGTATGTGCTGAATTGGAGACAGATCTGGTGATCGAGCAGGGCAAAACATGTCGACACTCTGTAGAGCATGTTGGGTTACAAAATCAGTATGCAGGTGAACGCTATCTTGTTGGAAAACACCTACTGGAATGCTGCTCGTGAATGGCAGTGCAACAGGTCGAATCAACAGACTGATGTACAAATTTGCGGTCAGAGTGTGTGCGATAACTACGGATGTGTTCCTCCTGTCATACGAAATTGCACTATAGCCCATAACCCCAGGTGTGTCCAGAGCGTCTAGGGCGCAGACAGCTTGATTGGAGGCCCTCGACTGCCCTCTCCTAACCAACACAAGGCCATCACAGGCGCCGAGCAGAACCAGTTTTCATCAGAAAGCACAACAGACTTCCACCCTTCCCTCCAACGTGCTCTCGCTTGATACCATAGACTTTGCATATGGTGAGGGTTTACGGTCAATAGAATGCGCCCCACATAGCGTTTGGCTTGAAGCTATCGTTGAAGTAACCAATTTTTAGCAGTTCGTTGTGTCACTATGGTGCCAAATGCTGCTCAAACTGCTGCTGCGGATGCAGTACGATGCGACAGAGCCACACGTGGTATACAATGGTCTTCCCACACGGTAGTGACATGTAGCCTTCCGGAGCCCGGTCTTCTTACAACAGTAGATTCTCACGACCATCGCTGCCAGCAGTCATGTACAGTGGTCACATTCCGGCCAATGCTTTCTGCAATGTCGCAGAAGAAACATTCAACTTCTAGGAGCCCTTTTAAATGACCTCATTCAAACTTGGTGATGTTTTGATAATGACATTTTTGTCCCCTTAAAGGTACTCTTGACTAACATCAACTCACGCTGTACAATCTCAAATGTAACCACCGCTCACGACTGTTACATACAACCCACAGCTCTGGTACTGTCAATAGTTTGCTCTCGTTCCCTGACTCCTTTCATCATTTATATCTGAATGCCAGACTATATTGTTATCTATGTGTAGTTTACACTGTTTCTAACATAATTATTGCATTTAATGTCTTTAAAACATCATCTCATTTCATAAATGAGAAAGAAATTTAAGGTATACAGACTTGACAGAAAAGGATTTCTGCACTTCTTAAAATATTTACTCTAACATATGCATTCACCAACTCAAACATATATTTCCGCAAACCAAAGGCTTATTCTGAAATAGTAATTTTGTTTTGTTGTGGGTCCTTTGTGCTTTGAAATAGTGCTTCCTTTCTTCGCTACACGTTCTTTGCATATAATAGTTTCTCGACAACGTCTCTGTTACAAAATGTAACAGTTTATATGTGACGTACTACGAAAATGAAAGGTGCCGGCGATTACTGGAGGTATTCTCTATTAAGTTGTTTCATTTTCACACTTACGTTCAGTTTTTACTCAAAGAGTACACAAAGCCATGTTCTGAAATGGTATTTTGTTTCTCCACTAGACAGTGCCACAGGTTACGGGCGAAGTCGTAACACAACACACACATCTAATTCTAACACATATAAGAGGTTTAAGGATTTGTGGATACGAATAAAGCATAACTGGCAGCGGTAAACCTGTTATTTTCTTCGACAGTTTAATGTATTGTACACTGACATTCTTTTATAAAAATGTGTACAAAAATTCAGTTTTAATAGTAATTTTGGTAAAATAATCTGTTATATATTTTACTTACGCATTTACGTGTGAAGGTTAATCACTTACACACAACTGACCGGATGGCAATATCATTAAGATTTTGAAATATCTTATGCTACTGTACAAATAACACCATTTAAAACAAGTAGTACTACTGAATTTTGGGTGAACTGTTATAAATAAACAAAATTACGAAGAGTATTCGGCTTCAGAAAACGAAGGTTCTAGGTTCGAGTCCCCGTCCAGCATACAGTTTTGATCTGCCAGGAAGATTCAAATCAGGGCACACTCCGCTGCAGAGTGAAGATTTCCTTCGGCTCTTTTAGTTGGTTGACTAATATTCTGTCTCGTGTGCTTAGGTACTTGCGACATTACACATTAACTGTAATTACAATAAGCTATAATTGACACATTACGCAGTATAAGTGTTATTTGGCTGTGTATATACACTTGGTGTGGTGACACCTCTTAGAAATAAGTCGTGCTAACCGTTGCGAACAGCAGATAATTAATGAACCATGAGCGTCGATTCGATGAGTTTCCTTCTCGTTACGCAGAACGCGCACTCACATTTCTTGTGGTAATGATTACTCAAGCAGATCGATATTGTCTGCGGGAAGCACGCCTCACAGATAAAAAGTGAACGTCGCCTCGCTGTTACTAATGGAGCTGAGGAAGACATTCACTTACCCGATTAGGTCAGGTAGTGACGAAGTTACTGTTTGTAGTTCAGATGTAACGCTAAGCAAGCGGTAAGGCAACAGCTTAGGACTCAAGAGCACACTCTGTCACTTTAAATCTGTCCCAAGCTCCCAGTAGTTTTGCGGAATCGAAATCAACAGTACGAAACAACATTATGAAATCACAGAAGTGTAGTCTGTGAAGTCAGTTAAGGCGGACAACCCCCTGTCGTTGGTTCCCAAGGACAATCGCGTCCACTCGGCAGTTGTTGTTTGAAGTTATTAACTGGATACTCTGAGAGCGCTCTGCAGGAGACGTAAGCAGACCTCTTGATGAATGAAGACTCTCTGCAGCCGGCGGTCATTTGGCAGTCCTCTCAGAAGAAGAGGGAGTAAGTGCCCGGCATGGGACATCTGTGACTCCGACAGTAAGGGGTCTCCCACGGCCTTTAGTCCAACCAGATTGTCGAGTTATCTCCGCAGGCGCAATGAGATCTCATTACAGAGAGGAAATTAAGGAGAAGAGTATTCGTCATGGCAGATGAGAGAACGAAATAGTTACTGTAGTGTTACGTAGCTACAAGAACGTTCTAAAACTTCGCTTATAAACAGTTACAATGCCCGCATAGTAATACGTACAGAAAACTCGCTTAACTAAATGTTAATAGTTATTAAACACTTAATCCCGATGGAAATGTATATCACGAAGATTGGTTCAACGCTGGTGGTAGAGGTGTCTTTATAAGGGCAAAAAATTGGATAATATTTTGAGGGATATATACAGCTTCCGAAAGCAAAATAATTTTTTTAGTGCTAGATATGGAGCAAACATGGAAAATAGATGCTTTTATGGATCGCCCCCCCCCCCCCCCCCCCCCTGCCTCTGAAGCAGTAGTAGTGGAACATTTGACGAGGAACTTGAAGAAAAGTTTGTGTAAATATCCTTGTCGTGTTACAGCATCAGGTGTAGATCTCATCTGACCAGTAACAGTCTGGGAACCTCGAGCGATTAATGCGGTTAACAGAGACAGGGAATCACGTGAAATTGTTCTAAGTGCCTCATTCGAAAACTATCTTGTGCAGCCAGTCAGAGAAACGTCTTGAGAAGATAAAATAGCGGATCTGGTCTTCAACAGGCCGGAAATTTTCGGCTCAGCATATAACACGGAATACGCAGTATTGTACAAAACGCATTAGATAGATATGGGCCACCGAAGTTGCGCGATATGGGAAAGAACCGTCACGCTTCGACAGTCTTGATCTAAAGCTGCTACGAAAGCAAAGCGTAGCCAGAACCTCATAGACAAACTAAAACTGAATGACATTGAAATTAGTGTAAGGAGAGTTTTGTGGGAAGCATTCAACCAATTCGAAAGTAAAATTGTATCTGTCAACCTGACAGAAAATTGAAAGAAGTTTTGGTCTTATATTAAATCAGTAAACTGATAGAACCCATCTGTCCTAATGACACTGAAATGGAGGATAACAGACAGAAGACAGAAATAATGAACGTCTTTTTCCGAAACTTTGTCACTGGGGACGATCACATTATAGTTCCTCCTTTACAACCACGCACGTATGTCAGAGCGATAGGCACTAAAATAAGTGACCATCGCATAGAAAAGCTCAATAAAGGAAATAGAAGAAAACTGCACAGAGAAAAGGCTACTGGACCTGATGGATACCATTTAGATTCTAAACAGAGACTGCGACTTGCTCCCTCTCTAACAGCAGTATATGGTACATCGTTGGATGAGCGAAGAGTGTAGATCATTCCCCTTTTCAAAAAGGATCGTCGAACTGAAAGAAGGTTCGTTGTGGAGTTGGAACATGTTTCTCGCACACGTAATATATTTCTGGAGACAGAAAATTTCCTCTGTGGGATTCACTATCGTATATTACATTTCTGGAGACAGACAATTTCCTCTGTGGATATCCCTATGGATTCCGAAAACAACGATCGTTTGTACCCCAGCTCGCTCTGTCCGTCCATGAGACCCAGAAATCAGTAGCTATCGGCCATAAGGTTGACGCCGTGTTCCTTGACTTCCGGAAGGAGTTCAATACAGTTCGGCGTTGCTGGCTACTGATCAAGATATGAGCGTACGGAGTATCAGATCAGATGAGTGACTGGACTGAAGAATTTCTGATAAACACAACACAGCATGTCACACTCAATGGAGAGAGATGTTCAGACGAAAAAATAACTTTGGGCTTAACCCAAGGAAGTGTTATTGGATGATTACTTTTCACTATATAACATGTAAATGAATCCAGCTGCTAACGCCGGAACTTCCACGCGGTTCTTTAGCAGACGATGCTGCTGTATGCAGAAATGTCGCAAGTCTATAAAATCGTAGAGAAACGCTGCAAGACCTGCAGAGGATCTACCCTTGGTGCAGGGATTGTCATTTGACTCTCCAGATGAACAATGTAAGTTACTGCGTGTAAATAGACAGAAAGGCATGTTAATATATGAATAAACGATTGCAAACCAATCATGGGAAGCAGTCACATCCATAAAGTATCTAGGAGAGATTTGACGTGAAATGGCCACATAAAATTAATGGCAAGTAAGGCAGACGCCATACTGAGATTCATCGGAAGAAGCGTCAAGAAATTTACTGTATCACCAAATGAAGTAGCTTACAGAACACTCTTTCGACCAATACTTGTATATTTCTCGTCAGTATAGGATCCGTGCAAGAGGAAATTAGATCCAGAGAAGAGCACCACGTTTCGTTACAAGTTCATTTACTAAGCACGGTAACGTCACAGCGACGCTGAACATACTGCGATGGCAGACGCTGCAGGAGAGGCGTGTTGCAGTAAGATGTGCTTTACTGTTTAAGTTGCGACACTGTAAGTACCCAGAAAAGTAAACGAGTGTATTGCTTCTCTTACGTTTAACTCGCGAAATGACCGTGGAGGTAAAATTAGAGACATTCGAGCTCACACGGAGGGTTACCAAATACCAATAAAACTTTTCACCGCGAAACATTTGCGACTGGAGTAAGGAGTGACACTGGAACACAAAGTACCTTCGTCACACTCAGTTAGGTGGCTTGCGGAGTATAGATGTGGTATGTAAGTAAATAATGGATCAAGAACCAAAGAGTGAAACTTTTTGTGGCTTGCGGATTATAGATGTGGTATGTAAGTAAATAACGGATCAAGACCCAAAGAGTGAAACTTTTTGTGTCAATGGCGAGGTCAGTAACGTACGGTATATTCTGACACAAGTGCCGTAACAGCGGGAAACAGTGCTGTTACAACATGGCAATCGTGTCCAAGTCTATGTTCAAACAATGAGTCATGCGCCAACTCTCTGTTAGTGTCTACACTTGTGTGAATTGCTGACAATTGAAGTAGTTTTGTGGTTTGTTTGCGACAATAGGCCATTGCTTAAGAAAATTATTACAGATAAATGGCACACAATATTGCAAAACGCAAAAGAAAGAGCCACCAAAATGGTGAAAGAGAGGTGAAAGTAATGCTCCCGTCGAGAAACGAAAGAGGCTAACTGTCTGTGAAGTTCCGAAAGATTTAGTTCACCACGTAACTGAAGCAACGGACATTACACGATTTACAGGAATTATTATACAAGAAACAGATTTTTACGGCTTTGAGTCAGGTGCTGGAACATATATCAAATTCACCGATGTGCTTATTTCAAAAGCACGGTGGACCAGACTGACTGATGAACAGTTAGGGGTACTGCAAGTTCGGTCAACTGTCAATGAAACTGAAGAGTTCAAAGAACATTAGATCTTGAAGAGGAACTTGAAGCCTTCTGACCTTCAACAGGTGCAGCTGAAGACACTAGACGGTGAACCTAGGCTGTGGTAGGAAAAGAGAACGGATTTAACTGAGATGACTATTTGTAAAAGATAAGAATCAGTGGTTTTACGAGAAACTCGTGAAATGAATTAAAATGGGCATGATAGCACTTGTGTCATTTATGTTAAATTCGTTGCATACAGTAATTTCATTTTCTTCAAATTTTGTATCATTTTGTTATTAGATCTATTAACATAGAATAAAGACGTATATATGACAAGAAATCTGTGTAGTTTTTGTATTTGTGTCACGATTCTTAATTTTTATGCCGCATTTGTATAACCGCTATGCAGATTCTGTCGATTATCTCTAAATCAGATTTTTGGCGCTTGACACAGTATTTACTTACCTTGAGCAAAAGCGTAAAATCAAGAAAAATAATTATGTCATATTGCACCTGAATATCGCTAAACATTGTCACCATTTATTATGTGGACAAAGTCTCAAGAAGAATAGCCAGAGGCTGTTAATCCACATAGCACACGATAAGGGGGTCACTCCAAAAGAAATGCATACTATTTTTTGTAAAAATACTGTTTTCGTTCTGCATGTTTGAAAGTTTTACAGTGTGTAGATATATCCTTCCCGCTTGTTTTCAAATTCAGTTCAACCTGTTCCCGTGAGTGGCGCCGTCACAGCATGTCTGCAAGATGGCTACCACACATGACGTTCGTCAGAAGCAACGTGCTGCCATAGTATTCCTGTGCTGTGAAAACGAGACGTGGGAAATATCAACAAGAGGTTGAAAAAGGTGTATGGAGATGTGCTGTCGATCGCAGTACATTTAGTTGGTGGGCAAGCAGGTTAAGTGACGAAAGCTGGCACGGCAATATTGAGGATTATCCTCGCAGCGGCAGGCCTCGTACTGCACACACTTCAGACAATGTGCAGAGAGTTAACGAATTGGTGACTGCTGACAGACGCATATGTGACGACAATGAAGAAACTTCAAGCTCGACTGAGTCGTGGTCGACCACATTGGCAAAAGCAGGATGATTTGCTGTTGCACGACAATGCACGGCCACATGTCAGTCAAAAAACCATGGAAGCGATCACAAAACTCGTTTGGACAACACTGAAAAACCCGCCTTACAGTCCTGACCTGGCTCCATGTGACTATCATCACTTTCGGAAACTCAAAGACTCTCTCCGTGGAACAAGGTTTGAAGATGATGACTCCCTTGTGCACACTGCCAAACAGTGGCTCCAAAACGTTGGTCCATAATTCTGCCGTGCTGGTATACAGGCGCTGCTTCCAAGATGGCGTAAGGCAGTTGAGAGGGATGGAAATTATATGGAGAACTGAAAATATTGTTCCTAAAGGATGTATCTACACACTGTAAAACGTTCAAGCATGTAGAATAAAAGATGGATTTAAAAAAAATAGTGTGCATTTCTTTTGGAGAGACCCTCGTATATGCATACCGCTCTCAGGCGCCCCACAACCACACTACCCTGTTTTTCGTAGCAAAATTAACGTTAGCAGTTACAAATCGAAAGTAACAGTACGGATTAGAATTATGTGCCGAAGCTTGTGCACTATTTTCAAAGCATCGTAGACAGTAGATTGTTCAGATACCTTTTTTGTGTGTGCTTTTGAAGGTCTTAAGAATATATTCATCGTAATTCTACTTTGTTAAACCACATTTTCACCTTTTACAAATTTCAATAGATTTTTATTTGCATGTTATGCTTTCATCAAAATATTATTCGTAGAGATATTTTGCTTCAATGGTTCACAGAGCTCGCAAAAAATCGCTTGTTAATATATAATCGCATCCAAGACCAAGAGTCTCGCTCCAGATGATGTAGGTCGAAAAGTGAAATGGTCGAACAGCGATAATAGTCCCAATGTCTGAGAGTTACGCGTTCTGATTAAAGTTAGTGATAAACGAGCTCCCTTGGTGCGGTGTTTGTAATTTTATTTTGTGTTTCTATCAATAATTGGTAAGTCCAGGCATATTGTACCTTTATGATATGTACGAGTATGTCTACGATGTTTCAAGGTATTACTGCGAAGTTTTCGTCTTCTTCTTCTTCTACGGTTCATGGATTAGGCATTCTTGCACGTTCAAGCTCTACACTTGTTTATAGCGTGTCCTGGGTCGCCTTCAATCTCTGTTTCTCTTCGGTTTGTGATCCAACACTGCCTTGGCAAGTGTGTTGTTTTTCATTCCGTGTAAGTGATCGGCCGAATTCTGTCTATTACTTAATATTTCATTGAGTACTGATCCTATATTTAATTTTCTGCTAATATCTACATTTCCTATCCTATCCATCCCCGTACATCCTTTAAACCTCACAAGTACCTCGTTTCTGTCGACTGTATTTTTCTCATTTGTTTTTCAATCGGCACCCAGACTTCATTGCCGTAAAACAATGTTAGTAAATCCACAACTTGTAAAGTTTCATTTTCGTTTCTTTCCCAACTCCATTTAAAAGTTATCTGCATAGTCCCACAGGCACGCCGAAATTTGCTTTTTCCTCTAAGTCCTCGTCGTTTTAAAGATCGAGGTGGCTTAGTGATTAGCACCCTGGACTAGCATTGGGGAGGACGCCGTTCAAACCCCTCTACAGCCGTCCTGACTTGAGTTCCCTATATAGGTTCAGGTAAATAGCGGGATGGTTCCTTTGAAAGGGCACGGCTGATCTCCTTCCCCATCCTTCCTTAATCCATCTCTAATGACCTCATTATTGACGGGACGTTAAACACTAATCTCCACCTCCATCCTCCTCTTCCTCTCCTACGTCATTATAAAAACTTATATCGTACGCAAGATATTTAAAATTCTATGCCTTTACTAAAGTCGTTTGATAGCAGTATCTTTGATCTGACTGTAGCCACAATTCTCATTTTGTTAACTGAGATTTTAAATTTACGAGATTTTTAAAGATTATTTAAAAGATACATGAATTTCTGTAACTATGTCTCCTTACTTGAATCATTATTTGACTGTCTGTAAATAGATGATTCGTTGAACAGAAACTGTTTCATAATTTAATTCCTGCATCTAGTGGCAATTTCCCTTTCCTTAAAACGTTGTCATTATATACATACACACACACACACACACACACACACACACAAACACAGCACCTTTCCATTTCTGATTTCTAGAAGTCATAGATGCTTCAAGCTGAGATAACTGTTTAACATGAATAACATGACAAAAAATTGCTCCAGTAATAGTACTATCATACTATATTCAACTAAGAACGTTTATTTGAACAATTATTTTTTTAAGATCTATTTTCTATGATTGCTGCCTTTAATCCCCTTGCTTGTGATAAAAGCCGGCCGTGGTGGCCGAGCGGTTCTAGGCGCTTCAGTCTGGAACCGAGCGACCGCTACTGTCGCAGGTTCGAATCCTGCCTCGGGCATGGATGTCTGTGATGTCCTTAGGTCAGTTAGGTTTAAGTAGTTCTAAGTTCTAGGGGACTGATAACCTTAGATGCTAAGGTTCAGAGCCATTTGAACCATTTGTGATAAAATGATTATTTCCATATAGACTGCTTATTAGCAAAATTAGGTGTGGTGGATTTTTCGCATGATGAAGCGATTTGCACCAAAGAACATGTGATGCATGTACAAATTACATTTTTTTGTATTCTCCGTACTGCGCCATCCTACAGACACGACCACCCTCTTAGAAATAAGAAAACGATTAGATACTACGTAGTGACACGTAAGGGGAGAGTAACGTCTCACATCAGAAACCAACACCTTAGTTTCGCTCAGTTGTGCTTTCCACGGACCCACTACTATTGACATGATTTAAAACATAGCACTCGAAGGACAGGAGAGACAATCAATGTGTCCTCAATTACACTACTGGCCATTAAAATTGCTACACCACATTTGCAAGACAACAACCATCTGCACGAAGAGTTCGACGACATTTTCAGCAGCATGGACTATCAGCTCGGAGAACTGGCTGCGGATACCCTTGACGCTGCATCACAGACAGGAGCGTCTGCGATGGTGTACTCAACGACGAACCCTGGGTCCACAATTGGCAAAACGTCATTTTTTCGGATGAATCCAGGTTCTGTTTACAGCATGATGATGGTCGCATCCGTGTGTGCCGACATCACGGTGAACGTACATTGGAAGCGTGTATTCGTCACCGCCATACTGGCGTATCATTCGGCGTGATGGTATGGGGTGCCATTGGTTACACGTCTCGATCTCCTCTTGTTCCCATTGACGGTACTTTGAACAATGGACGTTACATTTCAGATGTGTTACGACCTGTGGCTCTACCCTTCATTCGATCCCTGGGAAACCCTACATTTCAGCAGGATAATGCACGACCGCATGTTGCAGGTCCTGTGCGTGCCTCTCTGGATACAGAAAATGTTCGACTGGTGCCCTGACCAGCACATTCTCCAGATCTCTCACCAACTGAAAACGTCTGGTCAATGGTGGCCGAGCAACTGGCTCGTCACAATACGCCAGTCACTACTCTTGATGAAATGAAATGTCGTGTGGCTAGGGCCTCCCGTCGGGTAGACCGTTCGCCTGGTGCAGGTCTTTCGAGTTGACGCCACTTCGGCGACCTGTGCATCGATGGGGATGAAATGATGATGATTAGTACAACACAACACCCAGTCCCTGAGCGAAGAAAATCTCCGACCCAGCCGGGAATCGAACCCGGGGCCTTAGGATTGACATTCTGTCACACTGACCACTCAGCTACCGGGGCCGGACACTACTCTTGATGAACTGTGGTATCGTGCTGAAGCTGCATGGGCAGCTGTACCTGTACACGCCATCCAAGCTCTGTTTGACTCAATGCCCAGGCGTATCAAGGCCGTGTTGTTGTGGTTGTTCTTTGTACTGATTTTTCAGGATCTATGCACCCAAACTGCGTGAAAATGTGATCACGTGTCAGTTCTAGTATAATATATTGCTCCAATGAGTACCCGTTTATCATTTGCATTTCTTCTTGGTGTTGCAATTTTAATGGCCAGTAGTGTACAATGGTTCTCGTCGTTTAAGGTTTTATATGAAAATCTACTAAATTAGAGACCGAGCGTGCAGATCTGCTACCAATTTAAATTGGTTCTCACTAAGTCACATACACTGATAACCGAAAACATTATTACCACAGCCCACCGCGACGATAGATGCCGACTAGTGCTGTTGCGTCCACGTGACACGTTAACCAAAGTATGTAAGCGGAGCAGACGTAGAGCGGGGGATCACCCTGGCGAAGATATGAGTTGCAAATGGGAGCATGCATTGAGGTAAGCTACTTTGACAAAGGGCCGAGTATTATTACATAGAGACTGTGAACGAGTACCTTGAAAACGGCAAAGCTGTTATAGCGTTCAGGTGCTATAGTCGTGAGTACCTACGGAAAGTGGTAGAAGGATAGTGAAACTACCACTAGGCGCTAAATGCTTGGATGTCAACGACTCTTCGCAAAACTTCGGGTTCTGAGGCTTGTCTGTTTTGTATAGATGGTGATCTGTGACACATCTGACGAAAGAGCACAATACTGGTGTACGAACAAGTGTTTCGGAGCACTCCGCTCATCGAATCTTGTCGAACATGAAGCTCCGCAGCTACATGGTCACATGTTGACGAAACAACGTCGTAAATTACGACTGTAGTGGGCACGGAACCGTGGGACTCGTCCGTCGATGAACGGAAACGTGTCGGTTCTCCGAGTGAATCAAATTTTTGTTACAACAGGTAGATGGTCGTCTCCACAAACGTCGTCATCGAGGTGAACGGCAGGCTGGAGGGAGTAGTATTACGCTATGGTAGACATTCTACTGCGCTTGCACGGGACCTGTGGTAGTACTCGAAGACACGATGACAGCTGCGTCCCACCTGCATCCCTTTATGCTTGATGTCTCATCCGACACCGATGTCATCTTTCAGCAGTATAACTGTGCGTGTCTCGGAGCCAGAGCCGTGCTACAGTGGTTTTTATTAGCTTCATAATGAATTCACGTTGATGTCTCGGCGACCAAATTCGCATAATGTAAATCGTATGGAACCCTCCTGGGTCGCTATCGGGAGCCATCACCGGGTACGCAAATCAGCGGCCCTTCATTTAGGCGAATAACGTGACCTAATTTCACATACCTCCACATACTACCAACGAACTGTCGAATCCCCGATAGGCAGAATCAGTGATTTATTTCGTTACAAAGACGGAAAAACAAGCTATTAAGCAGTTAATCACATCAGTATAGGACAGTAGGATGTCCGTTCTTCTAATTATAAAGAAAAGGGAGGCCGTGTATCTATATAGAGATTTCCAAACGTTAACAAAAACACATCCAGGCTCAAGCTGAAGTTGCAAGATAAGCTCTAACACAATATCTCAAAGTCAGTATTTCCGGAGTGCTTGCTTTCACCTTCATATCCACTAATACAACAACGCAGAGGCACTATTTCCTTATTTTGGCGTACTTTCTCCACATTCAATTCAAATAAAGGCTTGACTTGATAAAGCCACTTATTTCCCACATCAAAGTAAAAAATCTCCAATCTAACCGAGATACGTATCGCCTACACACGAGTGGCTTTCAAGCTACACTTGTTCAGCAACTGTTTTGGTATAAAATAACCAGTCCTAAACTACATTATACCGCAGCCATCACTGCTATCGAGCGAGGTGGCGCAGTGGTTAGCGCACTGGCCTCGCATTCTGGAGGAAGACGGTTCAAACACGCGTCCGGCCGTCCTGATTTAGATTTTCCATGATTTCACTAAATCACTTCCGGCAGAAGCCAGGTGATTCCTTAGAAAGGGCACGGTCGACTTCCTTCTCCGTTCTTCCGTAACCCGAATGGAGCAATGACCTCGCTGCTTGGTCCCTTCCCCCAAATCGACCAACCAACCATTACTTCTTTCACAAACTTCTCCGTTCCCACACAAATCAATCATTTGACGCTCTTAGCCCCACAAAGTGCGATCATATTTATCACAGATCTCTTTCAAACAAGATGACAACAATCTCACGGAATTTTCCTAAACGACTCTAGCATTTTACTCAAAAACTGCCGTGTCAGTCTGGTTACCAAATAACAACGACCAACTAGTTTCTCATGGGACAATCAAGAATCATCATGAACAGACCTAGCAAGCTAATTCTCCCTTTCAACAATGGTTGGTTTTTCTTTGCGACTGTCGTTGGGTTCTTATGGTAGCCAGCTGTGGCGTAGATGTTATCTTTACAGCAAGCCGAAACTATGCAGTCGTCCGTCCGTTGTAAACTCTGCTGCCTTTTACCGGATTCTGCTGCTCAGATATTTTCAGACGACTTTCTCCACAACATTTCACAAAAATACATGTAAGAACACTTTTCAAACAACTAATTAAGCCATCGTTTCTTTTAATAATAGCAAATTTCGATAATAAGACGCGGTGACACCTACTAGTAATGCAGATTTAACACAATGTAAATTTTGACGCATTTCATCGTCTGAAGTCTTCTTACTGATATGATGCTAAACGATATGATTTCCTATCTTTGGAATCTCTTTATGTCTTAACACTTTCAATAAAGCTTCTCTGTTATGTGATGGTTTTATTCTACCTGTAATGCGTACTCGCTCATACTCTCTTTAATAGCAAGATACAGTGGATACTACTCCCTCATGACACTAGTCATTTTATCCTGTATTTTCTTCTCTTCAGTGCTACCCACTTCATATTTCATCATTTCATTGGAGACCTCATGTCTAGGTACCTGGTTCTCCGACACTCGACGATTCACTTATATTCGATACAATACTTCACATGTTTGTTCTCAGGAATTCTTTCCTCAAATTTAGGGCCATTTTTGATACTAGTACACCTAATTCAGCGTGAAATTCCGTCTTCACCTATCCTAGTCTGCTCCTTACATATATATTGCTTTTTTCTTCATGAGTCACTTTCCTTCCAAAATAGCAAGATACCCTCAATTCGTCTACTTCATTGTCCCAAATTTTTATTTTACATTTATCACTAAATCCATTTCTGATTCACCTCATTACATTCTTCATCTTTGGTTTATTCTCCATCCTCAGTCTGCACACTTTACCTGTTCATCCCGCTTAACAGGTCACACAATTCTTTCTCATTTTCGCAGAGTGCTTTCAGCAAATTTTTATGCAAACTTTCTTCGATATCCTTCATTAGTTTTCCGATGATAGTTTAAACAATAATGTAAAAATGGTGTACCATTATCCTATTACTTATTTAGTTAAAGCTTTTCTCTTCTACTGTCATTGTTCCCTTTTGTTTCTTGCACCTAAATATATTACTCGTCGTTCCCTGTAACTTACACCTATTTTTTTCAAGCATGATCCAAAGTCTTGCCTCAGTTTTTAAGTGTAATTTCAGAACTCCCTCCCCGCTGCGTCCACTTCCACTATAGTGATACTGGTCACCTTCTAAGACTTATTCAGTTTTCTTTTCCTTTTTTCTGTAGATTATTATTGCCAGCAACTTGGAAGCATGAGCTGACAAGCAGACTGTGCGATAGTTCTCTCATTTATTTTCGGGCCTGTATTGATGATTTTCATTCGTAATCGTATACCTAATGTGTCATACGCTCTACACATTAACCTGAATAATAATTTGTCACTTCCCCCATATTTTAGGACAACCGAAGGACTGAATGTAGCCTCTTACTCTCCTAGTTCGTTCGTTCGGTGGCTCTGACAAACAATTTAGGACAGTGTTTCAAGATAACTTAGCAACTAGTTTATTTGCAACTTTCTACATATTAAAACATCGACGGTGCCCCTGATACCGTTTGCTCCCACCCTTTTTCTCCGTGGCGTCTACTTGACGTGGGTAGCCAATTAGTGCACGAGACTAAATTATACTGCTTGGTTTAGCTAGCAAGAAAGCAAGCAATGAATCTCTTAGAGTTCCACCAGCTGTGGGAACCAGATGGGCAGAAGTGCTAGAAATAGCGGCACTTGGCTCCCGTCGACAGGAAGTGCTCAGCGGAGCAGCAACGTAAGACTCGTATGAGAAGCAGCTGGGAGCATCTGCTGCCTGTTGGCTTGGGATAGCCGCCAATGGACCCTCTGCCTGCCAAAGCAGCGTCAGAAGAGGCATGGTTCCTGTCGTGACGTGACCGCAGCCCACTTAGGAGCAGCTGAATGGCTCACTCAGTCACAGAGTTCTTTACCGTGTGGCGGCGTCATCTACACCACTTACCTTATGTTTCTCACTGACCATAATTTACTACTATTATGGAGCATTACTATTCAGGTTGAAAAACTTTTGTGTGATGGAGAAAGGCATACAACCTACGTACCATGCTATTAAAACAATTGAAACTTCCTGGCAGATTAAAACTGTGTGCCGGACCGAGACTCGAACTCGGGACCTTTGCCTTTCGCAGGCAAGTGCTCTGGTAGATCACTTGCCCACCAAAGGCAAAGGTCCCGAGTTCGAGTCTCGATCCAGCACACAGTTTTAATCTGCCAGGAAGTTTCATATGAGCGCACACACCGCTGCAGAGTTGAAATCTCATTCTGGAAACATTCCCCAGGCTGTGGCTAAGCCATGTCTCCGCAATATCCTTTCTTTCAGGGGTTCTAGTTCTGCAAGGTTTGCAGGAGAGCTTCTGTAAAGTTTGGAAGGTAGGAGACGAGGTACCGGCAGAAGTAAAGCTGTGAGGACGGGACGTGATTCGTTGTTGGGTAGCTCAGCTGGTAGAGCACTTGCCCGCGAATGGCAAAGGTCCCGAGTTCGAGTCTCGGTCTGGCACACAGTTTTAAACTGCTAGGAAGTTTCATATCAGCGCACACTCCGCCGCAGAGTGAAAATCTCATTCTATAAAACAGTTAATTCATAAAGAATGCACTCTTATAGCTTTTTATTACAAACTAGTGTGTATACACTTGAGGTCACGAAAGTCAAAAGATAGCGGTAGGATCTCGTACACAAGGTGTAAAATGGCAGCACATTGGCGGATCTGTCATTTGTACTCCGATGACTTATGTGAAAATGTTTCCGACATGATTGGAGCTTAAGGACGAAAATTAATAGACTTTGAACGTGGAATGTGGTGGGAGCAAGATGCGCCGGCATTTCATTTCGTAAATCCTCAGGAAATTCAGTATTCCGAGATCCATAGTGTCAAGAGTGTGCCAAGAAATCAAATTTCAGGCGTTACCTCTCTCCACGCACAACGCAGTGGCCAACGGTCTTCACTTAACGAACGAGAGCAGAGGAGTTTGCGTAGAGTTGTCAGTGCTAACAAACATTGTGGGACGTGAGACAAACGTATCCGTCAGGACAGTGCGGCACAATTTTCTTAATGGTCTAAGGCAACAGATGATGAATGCGAGTGCTTCTGCTAACAGCAGTACACCGCCTGCAGCGCCTCTCCTGGGCTAATGACCATATCGGCTGGACCCTAGACGGCTGGAAAACCGTGCTGTGGTCAGACGAGTCACGATTTGGGTTGGTAAGAGGTGACGGTACGTTTCGAGAGTGGCGTGGACCAAACGAAGCCATGGACCATCGTTGTCACCAAGGCAGTGTGAAAGCCGGTGGTGGCTCGATAATGGTGTACGCCGTGTCTATACGGAAAAGGCTGTATCCTCTGGTCCTACTGAACCGATCATTGATTGAAAATGACCGTTTACAGCCGTTCATGGACGTCATGTTGCCAAACAGCGATAGAATTTGCATGGTTGGAATTGCGCCACGTCACCGGACCACAATTGTTCACGATCGCTTTGACGAACAATCTGGACAATTCGAGCAAATGATATGCCCACCCACATCACCCGAAATGTACCCCATCCAAAATTTACGAAACGTAATCGGGAAGTCAACTCGTGCACAACATTCTGCACTGGCAAGACTGTTGCAGTTATGGACGGCTATAGAGGCAGCATGGCTCAGTATTTCTGCAGAGGACTTCCAACGACCTGTTGAGTCCATCCCACTTCGCTACAACGGGAAAAAAGAGGTCCGACATGATATTAGGAGCCATCCCATGACTTTTGACACCGCATTGTATACGGTCCTACGATACACTCTATATTACACGGTGCTGTGATTAGTCGCCCCCAACAGTTGCAAATAATCTTTGAATGTGACAGGCATGTGGATGTGGCCCCAGATTGATGAGGATCAGTTTGATAATACACCAACCTCGTGTGATACGCATAAATTACAAATACTTACATTCAGCTTCTGCAGCGATGTTGTTACGCCGTTACCACCCAAAAAAAGGAGATAATGGTAAAGGCGGATTTATATCTGTACTTAATTTGTGTGCTCACTTGCATGTACACAAAGACAGAAATTTAAGTACAATATTCCAGTCATACGATAACAGAGCACAAAAACAAGTGCCTAATCATGTACCTTAACCAAAGAAAATTGAACTAAACAGTGTGTAATATGTTTCCGACAATACCACCCTTTACGAACAGTTGGCTGCTAATGTGATAAATTTGCTGAACAAAAGTGAAACTCGTGCGTTGCAGAACTCATTTATAACAAGTTCACAACCGCGAAATCTCCTTTTATATTGATAAAATAAGCCCTCTACCGTGAGCCAGGTTTTTTTATTTAATGCAAAGTAATTTGTTAACTTACTGTATTTTCAACAATCAGTATTTGCATTGCTTTTCCAATTTAACTGTGAAACCACACTTCATGGTTATTTACATTCATTTCCGCTTACCTAACTATTGCTGCTTGAAAAGTAGGTCTTTTTAAATTCTGTCTGTAAACGCACTAAATCCGAAAAATAAAGTCGGCAACGCTTAATATGAAAAGCAAACACAATGCAATATATTTATCAAATCAGAAGTAAAAATAAAATATCAGATGTATTTGCTACCACGATGTATCTTTAAATTGGATATTGGAAAATGGTACACTGCAAAACCTATACGCTCACTTACTTTCAGGCAATAAATCAGTTAACTGTTTATTTTTTTAACAAAACGTTGTTCATTAGGACACTATATAACATTCAGGAAAAACGAGTGAAATTATTAACATTGCGTACAAATACACAACACTACAAGTACACAGTACTCGGAAATCAGTAGAAACAGATTTACGACCCCGACGAGGTATTAACAACTTGGGTTAATGACAAGTTCGAATTACAGGTGAAGTTACACAAAATTAACCTTCTAAAATCGGAACTGTTGGTATGAACGTTCTGTAGCTGAATCTACCTATCATATTTTGTCTTATAATATATGACGCCACTGGTATGATGGCAGAGGTATCTAATCCTAGAATAGTTGAGTGTTAAGAATATTATAAAATGTTAGTATAACCGACAGAATGCTGAACTGACACTGTGCAAGAAATTATTAAATGATATTTCTAATGCATGTAGCTACAAGTATGCAAAAATATAAACATATCTGTTTGCAGAGGGACATTGTGTTATACAAAATACTGCCAAATCTTTCTGCCCGTGAACATTGCTGTCTGATGTACATGAAAAATGTTTTCTCCACAGGATACCATCCGTGATGCAGGTTATGGTTCAAATGGCTCTGAGCACTATGGGACTTAACATCTGAGGTCATCAGTCCCCTAGAACTTAGAACTACTTAAACCTAACTAACCTAAGGACATCACACATATCCATGCCCGAGACAGGATTCGAACCTGCGACCGTATCGGACGCGCGGTTCCAGACTAAAGCGCCTAGAACCGCTCGGCTACACAGGCCGGCTGATGCAGGTCACATGTAATCGTATGACTTATTATTCATTCATTCTTTAGGCATTCCTAATGGCAGATATTACATGTTCGTGAATAAGACTGATCACTGAGCCTGGGATGCGTTTATTTTGAGTAGGCTTTTGACATTGTTTGAACAACATCGTTACTGACACCTCGAGAAACAAAGTATTGTTTGAACGTACACGGTAACACAGCTATACTTCAAAGCTATGTCTTTCATTAGACTTCACTGGGATGTGTAAATTTCATAATTTGAAAAGAAGTCATGTTCAAAGATTCATTATCACGTAAGTTATTCTTAACGGTCCCAGGCCAAGTTTTCTGGTCCTTAAACTGAGAAAATAATAAGTAATATGTGTTTGTTCCCCTTAGGGCAGCGTTGAACACGAACTGCATATTCTTGTAGTGTAAGATTGCATGCAACCTTGAAATTCAATTACACGGAAGCAAGATACTATGTAAATTATTAATATCAGAAACAGAAAACCGCTACGATGGACGTAGCTCAAACAGTTACAGATTTTGCTTTACAACTTACAATACGCTTTAAAAAATACAGAATGAAAAATTCTTATAATAATTAAATATTTTTAGCGAGTTACATGAAAACATAATAAACCTAACAGTGCTGAATTGTTATGTCTCTGTTTTCACTGTTGCTTTCGAGTAGTGCTCAATGTCAAGCAATACCTATACAGAATCAATGATTCGGAAACATATAACTAGTACTAAGATAAACTTGTTTAGCTATGTACTCGGCCCAGTTTACTTACTTTAACGTTACAACAGTAATGTGTGTATCAGTGATCTCCTTATACTAACTTGATGTAGATCTCTGATCCCAGAAAATGGTATTTCAGTGTGCCTGCAGATTCTTATCTGCATAGTCCGCAATGTTGTAGCTGGACAGAAATACTTCCACCGGTCTGTACGTGATAAATAACTCTTTACTCATTTTTGACTTTGAGCTTTACATCAACTCGCGATGTAACAGGCTGATGTGGGAGGAGAATCCAAAAGTATTTTCATTTTGTGTACTCGTGAGGTTTCGTGGCAGTCAAGCCGTAATTAGATAAGAATCAAAATACGAGCGGCTTTCGCCGACGCGTTCAGACATCTGGAGTTTGACAATTAGACAGTATAGAGATTCTCCGTCGTGATGTTGAATAGTTACATTCGCCGAAGGTGTAATTAGTGACTTTGTCAGTAATATCATGAAATCAATATCAGGTGAGTATTGATCTCTTCGGCTTTTGCGGCGAATAACGTTTTCTCTTTGTTTTCTTACTTAGTTAAGCATACAAAATTGACATCTACATTTACGTGATTACTCTGCTGTTCACAATAAAGTGCCTGACAGAGGGTTCAAAGAACCACCTTCAAGCTGTCTCTCTACCATTCCTCTCTCGAACGGACGCGGGAGAAACGAGCACTTAAATTTTTTTGTGTGGAAGCAACGAAAATCGTCTTTGTTTTAATGATAGCCACTCCAATTCACTTATAATGTCTGTGGCACTATCGGCCCTATTTCGCGGTAATACAAAACGAGCCGTCCTTGGTTGAACTTTTTCGATGTCATCCGTCAGTCCCACCTGATGCGGATCTCACAGCAATACTCAAGTATAGGGCGGACAATCATGGTTTAAGCAATCTCTTTAGTTGATCTGTTGCACCTTCTAAGTGTTCTGCCAATGAATCGCAGTTTTTGGTTTGCTCTACCCACAACATTATCTATGTGACCGTGCCAATTTAGGCTATTTGTAATTGTAATCCCTAAGTATTTAGTTGAATTTACAGCCTTAATACTTGTGTGACGTATTGCGTAATCGAAATTTAGCGAATTTCTTTTAGTAATCATGTGAAAAACTTCACACTTTTCTTTAGTCAAGGTTAATTGTCGCAATTCGCACCATACAGATACCTTATTTAAATCATTTTGTATTTCATTTTGGTCATCTGATGATTTTACAAGAGGGTAAATGACAGCATCACCTGCTAACAATCTAATACTGCCACTCAGATTGCCTCCTATGTCGGCAATATAGATCAGGACCAATAGAGCGCCTATAACACTTCCTTGGGGAACGCCGGACATTACTTCTGTTTTACCCGATGACTTTCTGTCTATTACTACGAACTGCGACCTTTCTGACAGGAAATCGAGAATCCAGTCGCACAGTTGAGGCGACATTCCATAGCCACGCAGTTTGGTTAGTGAGTAACGGGGTCGAAAGCCTTCTGGAAATCTTAAAATATGGAATCAGTTTGACATCCCCTGGCTATAGCACTCATTACTCACGAGTATAAGGAGCTAGTTGTCTTTCACAAGAACGATGTTTTCAAAAAATGGTTCAAATGGCTCTGAGCACTATGGGACTTAACTTCTAAGGTCATCAGTCCCCTAGAACTTAGAACTACTTAAACCTAACTTAACCTAAGGATATCACATCACACATATCCGTGCCCGAGACAGGACTCGAACCTGCGACAGTAGCGGTCGCGCGGTTCCAGACTGTAGCGCCTAGAACCGTTCGGCCACCCCGGCCGGCCGATGTTTTCAGAATCAGTGCTGACTATGTGTCAATCAATCGTTTTCTTCGAGGTAATTCATAACATTCGAATACAATATATGTTCCAAGACCCTACTGCAAATCGACGTTAGTGATATGGGCCTGTAATTCAGCGGTTTACTCCTATTTGCCTTTTTGGGTATTGGTGTGACTTGAGCAATTTTCCAGTCTTTAGGTACAGAACTTTCTGTGAGTGATCGGTTGTATATAACTGCTAAATGTGGAGGTAATGTATCAGCATACTCTGAAAGGCACCTGACTGATATACAATCTTGATCGGAGGATTTGCCTTTATTAAGGGATTTAAGCTGCTTTGCTTCACTGAGATTTTCTACTTCTATGTTTCTCATCTTGGCAGTTGTTCTTAATTCGTCTTCTTTGGTGATGGAGTTTCGGAAAAACGAGTTTAATAGCTTTGCTTTAGAGGCACTGTCATCAGTGACTTCACCGTTGTTATCGCGCAGTGAAGGCATTGATTGCGTCTTGCCACTAGCGTGCTTTATGTGTGACCACAATCTCTTTGGGTTTTCTGCCAGATTCGAGACAGAGGTTCGTTGTCGAAATTATTGAAAGCATCTCGATTGAAGTACGTGCTATATTTCGAACTGCAGCAAAACTTTGCCAATCTTGGGGATTTTGCGTTCTTCTAAAGTAGGCATGCTTTTTTCGTTGCTTCTGCAACCAAGATCTGACCCGTTTTGTGTTCCATGAGGGACCAGTACCATCACTTATTAATTTATGTGGTATATATCTCTCAATTGCTGTCGATACTATCTCTTTGAAATAATTCCACGTCTTTTCTACGCTTATGTGATCAGATCGGAAGGAGTGGAGACTGTCTCTTAAAAAGGCGTTAAGAGCATTTTTATCAGTCTTTTTAGATAGATATACTTTTCTTTTCTTTTTGATGATTGTAGTTGTCATGGTATTCAGTCTAGCAGCAACTGCCTTATATTCGCTAATCCCTGTATTCACAATGATACTCCCTACTTGTCCAGGATTATTTGCTGCTAAGAGGTCAAGTATGCCTTTGAAATCATTTACGCTTCGAGTGGCCTCATGGAGTAATTGCTGAAAATAATTTCCTGAGAAAACATTTATTACGATTTCGGATGACGTTTTATTCCTGGCGCCGGCTTTAAACGCATAATTTTTCCAGCATGTCGAGGGTAGATTGAAGTCACCACCGACTACAAATGTACGTGTGGGGTACCTATTTGAAATGAGACCCAAGTTTTCTTTGAACTGTTCAGCAACTATAGCTTCTGAGTCGTGGGTCGGTAAAGCGATCCAATGAATCGTTTAGTCCGATTGTCAAGTATAACCTCTACCCATACCATTTCACAGTTTCACTACAAGGTAAACTACGTCTGGCAGCAATAAATACTCCACGAGCAACTGTGTTTAATCTATCCTTTTTGAACACTGTTAGGTCATTTGAACAAAATCGGGAGAACTTATTTGCGGCTTTAGCCAGCTTTCCGTACCTATAACTATTTGAGCTTCGGTGTTTTTATCAGGGCTTGGAGCTCTCTTTCTTTCCCAACACAGCTACAACAACTTACAACTACAATACCGATCACTTCTACAAGTACCTTACTCTGTTTTACCTGCCCCCTTTTAGACGGACGCCGTTTCTGTGTTTTCCTGAGACTCTCTAACCTAAATCAACCGCCCAGTCCCTTCCACACAGCCCCCGCTTCCCGTGTAGCCGCTTCCTGTGTGTGGTGGACTCCTGACGTGTCAAGCGGAAACCGGAACCACACCACCCGATGACGCAAGGCAAGGAATCTACAGCATACACGGTCACAGAACCTCCTGAGCCTCTGATTCAGACCCTTCCACTCAGCTCTGCACCATAGGACCACAGTAGGTTCTGTCGACGATGCTGCACATGGCGAGCTCCGCCTTAATTTTGCAAGCAAGACTGGCAGTATTTATCATTTCCGCTAACCGCTCGAACTAGAGAGACTCTTCTCCGATCCAAAGCGACACATGCCATTGGTACCAACATGGGCCACCACCTGCAGTTGGCTGCACCCTGTGCTCTTCATGGCATCCAGAAGTACCCTTTCCACATCTGTAATGACTCCCCCCGGTATGCACACAGAGTGCATGCTGGCTTCCTTCCCCTTCTAGGCAGCCATGTTCCTAAGGGGCCCCATTACGCGCCTAACATTGGAGCTCCCAACTACCAGCATACCAATCTCTGTTAATGCCCAGACATTGTGGTGGGCCGAGAAACTACCTCTGGAACATGGTGGACCACTACATATGGCTCAGAGACTGCGTCAGCCACAGATAACGCCCGTAACATGTTCGTCCAACGAACTGGTGGGGAGGGGGTGGGAGGGGGGGCTATGATCGGCCCCTCTGAATGTCTTTCGCTTCCTGCCAGACTTTGGAAGCCAGAATGGCAGTCTTTACCATGGGTGAGGGACCAACTTCAGTGCAGGCAGTATTCGGGGCGGTTACAGCAGTGGACCGATTGGGGGACACGTGGGATGTGCCCGACGTCCCTCACATACCTGCGTCCGGCCCCCCCACAGTGATGCCCTTGGCAGCACCCTCAAGCTGTGTGAGGATGCCAACTCAACCTTGAGCTGTGAGCATAAGGTCAACAACTCAGCTCGCATCTGTACACAGCTATCACATTTCCTATCCATTACTGAAGTCGCTACTGCTTGACGCTCGTAAAAATGAGTAATAAACGGTGCGCTCTCACTGACTGTCTAACTGACTTTGCAGGTTATGTTTACTATGTTTTTGTAATGATGATTTATGTGGGATTTTGTGTATTTCAGTGTGTCTAGCAGAACCCTGTCGAACTTCCCGATGCATCGTTTGTTTCATAGTTTTTTTTTAGGTTGTTGTCTCGTTGTTTAGGCAGATGTGTGTATATCTTTCCTATACCTAAAATGTTCTAATATTCTCCTTTTTCCGCCATGTGAAGAAACTAATAGCGACAGTGAAGTTGTAGTTTCGATAAATTTACTGTCTCTTTCACACAACTTCTTTTGATGTTCCAAGGGAAAAAAAAACCTGCCCCTTCGTGTACAAAATGTGAAACACGTCGCACAGCACCATTACCTTCTCTTACTTTTTAGTCATAAACCGTACATGTTTAATATTCCAAGTAATATCGCTTCCCAACACAGTGTTGTCATCCGTACTACGTAATGTACATTATTCTCGTAAGTAGTATACGTTCAGTTGCATCACATCGAAAGCAAATGTCTGACAGCATCTAGACTCTATGCAATCACTGTACACAACACGTCTATGAAAGAAATGTATGTCACATGAAACTGAAACTCTGTACTCTTCTCCAAACAATGATAAATACGCTGAATGAAACATGTTAACAACTCAAATGCACCCGTTGTCTATGGCTAGCGTCATAGATTAGTAATCAAAACGTCGTCGGTCCTGGGTTCGTCACCCACCACCCATTAAATTTTGATAAGTAATCGGCATCGGTGGCAGAAGACTTCCGGCATAAGAAGTCACACTCATTCAGCCAACGGCATTTTCAAAGAGGGCGGAGGAGCGGAGAGAGGTTCAGGGGGGACTCTCTTGTTCTTTGGCTGCGAAATTGGCCCTAGACGTGGAAGAATCAGCAATGATCGACTGCATGAGAATGCAGAAGACAATGGAAAAAATCAATGCATTAAGACACATAACGTTTATTCACAGGACATGTGGCCTGTAATGGAAATGGATCATGATGATCTCTTCATAGGAAAAATATTCTGGAATTCAGATCTCTGGGAGGGGACTACCAAGGGGGAGGAGACCATGAGAAAAAGTCTGAATAAACAACGAAAGGATACGTTCTATGAGCCGGTGCGTGGAATGTCAGAAACTTGAAAGTGGCAGGGAAGCTAGAAAATCTGAAAAAGGAAGTGCAAGGGCTAACTCTAGATATAGAATGGATCAGTGAAGTGAAATCGAAAGAAGACAAGGATTGCTGATCAGGTGAGTTTTAGGCAATATCAACAGCATCACAAAATGGTATAGCACGAGTAGGATTAGCTGTGAAAGGAAGGTAGGGCAAAGAGTGTGTTACTGTGAACAGTTCAGTGATAGGGATGTTCTTATCAGAGTCGACAGCAAAACATCACCGACAACGATCAGGTATACATGACGACGTCGTCGCAAGTTGAAGGTAAGATAGAGAAAGTGTGTGAGGATATTGAAAGGGTAATACAGTACGTACAGGGAGATGAATATCTAGTAGTCATTGGGGACTGGAAAGAAGTTGTAGGGGAAGGATTAGAAGAATGGTTACGGGAGAATATAGGGTTGAGACAAGGAATGAGAGAGGAGAAACTCTAATTCAGTTCTGAAATAAATTTCAGGTAGTAATAACGAATACTCAGTTCAAGAATCACAGGAGGAGGTATACGAGTATCGAAAATGGAATGAACAGTCTACTGAGTAGAGATTATGAATAGATAGTAAATAGAAAAAAAGACGAAAGTAATGGGAAGTAGTAGAAATGAGGACAGCGAGAAACTTAACATCAGAACTGATGACCACGAAGTACATGAAGTTAAGGAACTCTACGACCTAGGTGGCGAAATAACTAATGACGGACAGAGCAAAGAAAAATTCAAAAGCACACTAGCACTGGCGAAAAGGGCATTCCTGGCCGAGAGAAGTCTACTAGCATCAAACATAGGCCTTAATTTGAGGAAGAAATTTCTGAGATCGATTGGAACACAGCATTGTGTGGTAGTGAAACATGGACTGTGGGAAAGCGGGAACAGAAGAGAATCTAAGGATGTGAGACGTCGTGTTACTGACGAATATAGAAAATTAGGTAGACTGATAACATAAGGAATGAGGAGGTTCTGTGTAGAGTTGGAGAAGAAAGGAATATGTGGAAAACACTGTCAAGGATAAGCGACAGGATGATAGGACATCTGTTAAGACATCAGGGAATGACTTCCATGGTACTAGAGGTAGTTGTAGAGGGCAAAAACTGTAGAAGAAGACGGAGATTAGAATACATCCAGAAAATAACTGAGGGCGTACGTTGCAAGTGCTAGTGTGCTATGAAGAGGTTGGCACAGGAGAGAATTTCGTGGTGGGTTGCATCAAACCAGTCACAAGACTGATGACTCAAAAAGAGAAAAAGTATATTATAAACGTAAGAACGCACAATTCACTAGCAACAGACATGTTTCTAGGAACAAACGAGTGGCCTACAACGACACGGGTTTAATACTTGTCAGACCACTTGCTAGTAGTAATAGTCGGTGTGAGAATTTTAGAGAACAAATCTTCTTTTTCATCCCGAAATAGTTTACAGACTTTCCACGTAACCTTTAGATGGTTTCCATCTGACAAGAGCGCCATATACTCGTAGACGGTGTCCCATTGTGGAAGTTTAATATTCAGTGTTATGACAGGAACGATCATTCGAGGCAAATGTGTCCAGTGAACATACTGTCTGAAACGTATACCTTACCAGCTGTGAGCACTTCTTCGCCTTCGATACTGCAAACAAATGTCTGTTTCTGCAACCTCTTTGCTATGGACCAAATTAAGAAAAAGTTGTCCAGTAAACATGAGCTCCAAACTGCATACATTAAGAGTAATGAGTACTTGTGTAGTAGAAGAGATGCTTCACAGCAGCAAAAATGAACAATACTCAAAGCTCTTAAGGTATGCACTCAAGAGCCCACGTTTACTGGACATATTTTTCTTGTTTTGGTCTATACTACCTCATTATGAAACATGGAAAACCAAGAGTATACAATAGAAGAGATTAGTTTCACAGTAACGAAAATGGAGAAGTGCTCCTATCTCTCAAGGTATGAATTTTAGAGCCCATGTTTCCTAAAATTTTTGCTTCCAATGATCGTTGCTGTCAATCCGCGAATAGTGTCCATTCGTCCTGCCACACCCTTTATTTATGTTTCTGACGGACAACATAATTAATTAACGGAATTTGTATTCAAAACATTCAGACTACGGCTGAAGTAATCGACTTCACAGCGTTTCTTACTCTCTCTTGCTTCACTAACGAAAAAATTATTTTCATTTATTCACTTTGGAATTTAGAGTCTTTATTCGTTTCAGAAATACTTTCATTTATATTAATGGATCATGGTACTCTTTTGCTCCACGTTTCTTTCTCTTGTTCTCCAGGACCTGTAGTCCACCACTGCTTTGTTTTTAAATCTGACATCTGAAAACTGAAACGCTGACCGCCATGCGGCAATGCCGCAACGCTCGTTTTCTAGCATCTTTCATTGTTTTTTCTGGGCTTTGCTTTTCCTCAGTTTTTTGTGTGTGGTGATGCATATTGGTTGTTATTTCTTACGTTGTCATCTACATAATACCGTAACTAATTAATCATCCTAAGTAGGTGAAAGTTGGTAGTTGTTCCTAGACTATGTTTTTAACTATGGTAATCGTGGTCATCTTCTCCTAACCTACGTTGATCTGTATTCGATTGACCTGAGTTCCGTATAACTTCACGCATTTCACTTACACATCTACTCCTGAAGCAAATCTAATTTCCTTTTATATTTTTCAAAACTGTAGCCATGCCATGAGAAATTGGTTTAGAGACGAATTTTATTCATCCCCGCCCATTTCAGTAGGACGTCGATAAGGTCATATTCCAAAGTTAGGGAATATAGAGCATCACTGTCTCAATACTTTATTACTTGAGATGTGTTTTGGTCGTGTCCTTTATAGTTGTAGAAGAAATGGTGTTCAGTTCATTTGCAAATATCACGACTTTCTTCCGTTTCAGGGTACAAGATTTTGCACGACTGACAAAGTATGGCATAACTGTTAGCATGTTATGTACCTCGTTTTAAAAATATACGTAATTTTACTCACCATGAAACTCTGTAACTGAAGAATTAACTGTATATTTTCATATATTATACAGCAGTTAAATATGTAGAACTCGTAATATTTCTAAACGCTGCACCAAACACAACCTCATATCTCACAACAATAGAACAGTACAAAATACAGGAAATCGCTCATGTGATTCTAAATCGGTCACTCGCTTGAAACACTGGCCAGAAACATCACGAGTACATAGGGACATCTTGTGTCCCTAGGTACACTATCTTTCAAGTGAAACCCTCTCAGCAGGTAATATGGCCCCACGCCGAACTATCTGGTTTGAATTCTTATTGTGAGAGAACTTTTCCGCAGTGAAGGGAGATTGGCTACTGCAGTTATAGGACCTTCGTATAGGAATGTTCAGCTGGGCAGCCTGCTTCATGAGAGAGAACGTTTTATGTCGGCAATACAATTTAGCAACTGTCATCCTGTGATTACACTCTCAAAACAGCAGTAAGTGAATCCACTCATGACGGTGATCTACGCGGTATAGATAAGCACCTGAAATTTCATGATATGGCAGGTTAAGGGAACAGTAAACCACATCCACTACAACATGGTGCAGGAAGATAATGTGTTATTCTTACAATGGAACAAACACATTAGCTTTCCAACCTTAACACGGAAATAAGATATCCCATATTTAATGTATAGGAACATTTAACCCTGTTTTATGCAACAAAAATTCGTAGCTTTGTAATCCTTGAGATAATAACCCCGGTAGAAAAAGGTTCGGCAATGAATAGTGTAAGGAGAATGACAGCGTGTACATAATGGGATATGCTATTATCTGATGGCACTGAGAGGCACACAGTACAGTTATCTGTTGTCCACTCCTGTGATCAGAACTACCGACAAGGCACGTTATTTTCCGAAGGCCTGCTGTTACGCTGTGAACCGTATCGAGTGGCATCAATACGGCCTGTTTGTTGAAACAGCTGTCCTATTTTGGCGGGTCGATTGCCTTCCGAGAACCGCGCGTGGCTTTCCAGTTTATCCTACCAGTGACTGGGTCGATCGCGTGGACGCTATTTAAACCGCGACACAACTCTGCCTCAGTACGTAACGGTGGCTTCTGGGCTAACACAGTGGGAGCGTGACACTGACAAAGTCAGTATGTCACCGTTTGCTGAATGGCTTATAAATGATTAGCAGCATAACAGTCGCTGTAATGCAAGGAATTGTATAATATGATAAATAGTATCCTAATGCAGCAGGAAAAGTGAAAATCAATAGACAACAGCGTGTTGGGTTACTACCACATGAAAGTAATTGATACCAAATGGCTCTGAGCACTATAGGACTTAACAGCTGTGGTCATCAGTCCCCTAGAACTTAGAACTACTTAAACCTAACTAACCTAAGGACAGCACACACATCCATGCCCGAGGCAGGATTCGAACCTGCGACCGTAGTAGTCGCGCGGAATTGATACCAATTCGAGGTTTCCATTGATCTGGTATTGTCAGTATAGGTTGTAAAACGGGGCATTTTGTACTTATTTTTTATGTGATACACAGTTAGAAATCTTATAACCGTAATTATCTAATGCACAAGCTACAATCTCTGGCTTCCTTTGAATAAAATATGGAGTAGTAAAAATTACGATGGTTTAGCAACAATAGAACCACCCCTCCCCCCACCTTTAGTGTTCTATGGTTAATAACAGGAATTATTTCAGAATAAAGCGTTGATCTTGCAGAGGACTGTGCACTTTTTGGAACTTCCTGACAGATCAAAACTATCTACCAAACCCTGGCACGAGTCTGGAACATTGCCTTTCGCGGTACTCGCGTTTACCGACTGAGATACTCTGCTGCGCTATTCACGAGCAGTGTAGGCACTGGTAAACAAACGGAACGGCGAATAATTGTAACTTACACCGAATTACACGAATAGATCTGTTTCTGTTCTGTTATACTGGAATCGATAATCACTGGAAATAGTAATACGCTAAGGTACTAGTGTGACGCCCCAGAAAACACTTTGTTACGTCACACGGTTGAGATACACGCTATCTTTCGTACAGAAGGTGAGTCACTTGTAACAATAATAACAAAGTTCTACACTATTTTCTGTGAAATGCCAATACATAGGTTAATGATTTGATGTAATACATCTCATGGGGCAGGCCGGTTGTGGCCGAGCGGTTCAAGGCACTACAGTCCGGAACCGCGCGACCGTTACGGTCGCAGGTTCGAATCCTGCCTCGGGCATGGATGTGTGTGATGCCCTTAGATTAGTTAGTTTTAAGTAGTTCTAAGTTCTAGGGGGCTGATGACCTCAGAAGTTCAGTCCCATAGTGCTCAGAGCCATTTGGACCATCTCTTCTGAAGAGCACGTTGCTCAATGATGTTCATGTCCGGGGCGTTTGGTGGCCAGCGGAAGTGTTTAAACTCTGAAGAGTCCTGGAGCCACACTGTAGCAATTCTGGACGTGTGGGGTGTCGCATTGTCCTGCTGCAACTTCCCAAGTCCGTCGGAATGCACAATGGATGTGAATGGATGCAGGTGATCCGACAGGGTGCTTACGTATGTGTCACCTGCAGAGGCCTAACTACACGTATCAGGGGTCCCATATCACTCCAACTGCACATGCCCCACACCATTACAGAGCGTTCACCAGCTTGAACGGTCCTCTGCCGACATGCAGGGTCCATGGATTCATGATATTGTCTCCATAACCTTACACGTCAATCCGCTCGATACAATTTGAAACGAGACTTGTCCGACCAGGCATCATGTTTCCCGTCATCAACAGTCCAATGTCGCTGTTGACGGGCCCAGGCGACGCGTAAAGGTTTGTTCTGTGCAGTCATCAAGGGTACACGAGGGCACTTCGGCTCCGAAAGGCCATATCGATGATGTTTCGTTGAATGGTTCGCACGCTGACGCTTCTTGATGGCCCAGCATTGAAATCTGCAGCAATCTGTGGAACGGTCGCACTTCTGTCATGTCGAATGATTCTCGTCAGTCGTCGTTGGTCCCGTTGTTACATGATCTATTTCCGCCCAATGTCGGAGACATGATGTTTTCCCGCATTCTTGGTATTAAAGACACACTCGTGAAATGGTCGCACGGGAAAATCCCCACTTCGCTACCTCGGAGATGCTGTTTCTCACCGCTCTTGCGCCGGCTGTAACACTGCTTTGAAACTCATATAAATCTTGATAACCTGCCATTGTAGCAGCAGTAACCGATCTAACAACTGCGGCGGACACTTGTCTTATATAGGCGTTCCCGACCGCAGTGCCGTATTCTGCTTGTTTACATTTCTCTGCATTTGAATGCACACGACTACAGGGTGGTCCATTGATAGTGACCGGGCCAAATATCTCACGAAATACGCATCAAACGAAAAAACTACAAAGGATGAAACTTGTCTAGCTTGAAGGGGGAAACCAGATGGCGCTATGGTTGGCCAGCTAGATGGCGTTGCCATAGGTCAAACGGATATCAACTGCGTTTTTTTTAATAGGAACACCCATTTTTTATTACATATTCGTGTAGTACGTAAAGAAATATGAATGTTTTAGTTGGACCTCTTTTTCGCTTTGTGATAGATGGCGCAGTAATAGTCACAAACGTATAAGTAGGTGGTATCACGTAACATTCTGCCAGTGCGGACGGTATTTGCTTCGTGATACATTACCCGTGTTAAAATGGACCGTTTACCAACTGCGGAAAAGGTCGATGTCGTGTTGATGTATGGCTATTGTGATCAAAATGCCCAACGGGCGTGTGATATATATGATGCTCGGTATACTGAACGACATCATCCAAGTGTCCGGACCGTTCGCCGGATAGTTACGTTATTTAAGGAAACAGGAGGTGTTCAGCCACATGTGAAACGTCAACCACGACCTGCAATAAATGATGAGGCCCAAGTAGGTGTTTTAGTTGCTGTCGCGGCTAATCCGCACATCAGTAGCAGACAAATTGCGCGACGATCGGGAATCTCAAAAGTGTCGGTGTTGAGAATGCCACCTTCACATCGATTGCACCCGTACCAATTTCTATGTACCAGGAATTGTATGGCAACGACTTTGAACGTCGTGTACAGTTCTCCCACTGGGCACAAGAGAAATTACGGGACGATGACAGATTTTTTGCACGAGTTCTATTTAGCGACGAAGAGTCATTCACCAACAGCGAGAACGTAAACCGGCTAATATTCACTACTGGGCAACGGAAAATCCACAATGGCTGCGACAATTGGAACATCAGCGACCTTGGCGGGTTAATGTAAGGTGTGGCATTATGGGAGGAAGGATAATTGGCCCCATTTTATCGATGTCAATCTAAATGGTGCAATGTATGCTGATTTCTTACGTAATGTTCTACCGATGTTACTACAAGATTTTTCACTGCATGACAGAATGACGATGTACTTACAACATGATGGATGTCCGGTACATAGCTCGCCTGCGGTTGAAGCGGTATTGAATAGCACATTTCATGACAGGTGGATCTGACGTTTTCGGATTTCATTCTGTGGGGAACGTTGAAGGATATTTGCTATCGTGATCCACCGACAACGCCTAAAAACATACGTCACCGCATTGTCAATGCATGTGCGAACATTACGGAAGGCGAACTACTCGCTGTTGAGAGGAATGTCGTTACACGTATTGCCAAATACAGTGAGGTTGACGGACATCATTTTGAGCATTTATTCCATTAATGTGGTATTTACAGGCAATCACGCTGTAAGAGCATGCGTTCTCAGAAATGATAAGTTCACAAAGGTACACGTAACACATTGAAAAAACCGAAATAAAGTTCAAACGTATCTACGTTCTGTATTTTAATTTAAAAAACCTACCTGTTACCAACTGTTCGTTTAAAATTATGAGCCATATGTTTGTGACTATTACGGCTCCATCTATTACAAAGCGACAAAAGTGATCCTACTAAAACATTCATATTTCTTTACGTATTACACTAATATGTAATAAAAAATGGGGGGTCCTATCTAAAAAACCGCAATTGATATCCGTTTGACCTATGGCAGCGCCATCTAGCGGGCCAACCATTGCGCCATCTAGTTTCCGCCTTCAAGCTAGGCAATTTTCGTTCTGTGTAGTTTTTTCGTTTGACGCTTATTTCGTGAGATATTTGGCCCGGTCACGATCAGTGGACCACTCTGTATTCCTGTTTCTTTGGTACTTGTGGGTAAAATGACGTGTTCTTTTGTTGTAAGGATTTGTTTGCGTATAGGTCTACCTCGGACGCCTTGCACTTGATTCACTACTAGACTTATTTCCGTCATCGCTTCTCCGGTGTACGGTTTGGAAAAATAGAATGGAAAGGCCTACGCCCATTTTTAAGCCGAGCACACGTGGTGCAAGTGCAGCGCCGACTGGCGGCGGAGTGGGAGCATAAAACGAGCCGCCGAGTCGCCCTGAGTGTGGGAGGCGCGCCGCGGCTGAGGTCAGCGGTGGGCGACCGTGAGGCGGGCGGCACCCGGACGGAGCGGGCAGCGGGTCGCGACCCGGAGCTGGGCCAGGCCCAGCATTGCCGGCGCCTGGCTGCGGCCAGCCATCCGGCACCTGAGGGCGGCCGCGGCACGTCCTCCGAGGCGCGGGTGTCTGGCCGCCACAACTGCTCACAATGAGGGTTAGTTTTGGCCCTGCATCGCTGACGTACGAACAGTACCAGGCCGTCATGCGACCGTCCATTGGTGGCGTAAACTTAGCTGTGAAGTGGTGTGCACGCGTCGGTTTGTTTGAATAGATTCTGCACAATAGTATGTGTCGATGTGGTTACGTAACAGACTATCATAATGGAGCAACCGTGTTCGGACGTGTCCCGTGACCACAGCGTGAATGAGGTGACCAGTTTGTTGGTATATCAACTGTGAATGACCAACCTGATTTCAGTGTCAACCGGAGTTGAGACATGTATATCAAATACATTGGAGTGCCAAAGAAACTGATATAGGCATGCGTATTCAAATATAGAGACACGTAAACAAGCAGAATACGACGCTGCGGTCGCCAAAGCCTATACAACATCTACATCTTCATCTACACGGTTACTCTGCAATTCACACTTAAGTGCCTGGCAGAGGGTTCATCGAAACATTTTCATACTACTTCTCTACAATTCCACTCTCGAACGGCGCGTGGGATAAAGGAACAACTACATCTATCCATTCGATCTCTGATTTCTCTTATTTTATTATGATGATCATTTCTCCCTACATAGGTCAGTGTCAACAAAATATTTTCGCTTTCGGAAGAGAAAGTTGGTGATTAAAATTTCGTAAATAGATCTCGCCGCAAAGATGAGGATGATGATGTTTGGTTTGTGGGGCGCTCAACTGCGTGGTTATCAGCGCCCGTACAATTTCCCAACCTTTGCTCAGTCCAATTTCGCCACTTTCCTGGATGATGATGAAATGATGAGGACAACACAAACACCCAGTCATCTCGAGGCAGGTCGCCGCAAAGAAAACCGCCTTTGTTTCAGTGGGTGTCACCCCAACTCGCGTATCATATGAGTGACACTCTCACGCATATTATGTGATAACACGAAATGGGCTGCCCTTATTTGCACTTCTTCGATGTCTTCCGTCAATCCTACCTGGTAAGGATCCCACACCACGCAGCAATATTCCAGCAGAGGACGGACAAGTGTAATGTAGGCTGTCTCTTTAGTGGGTTTGATGCCTCTTCTAACAAGGGATACTCCCCATCACACCCCCCTCAGATCTAGTTATAAGTTGGCAAAGTGGAGAGGCCTTGAAAAACTGAACACATATCAATCGAGGAAACAGGAAGAACTTGTGTGGAACTATGAAAAAATATATATATACAAACTGAGTAGTCCATGCGCAAGATAGGCAACATCAAGGATAGCGTAAGCTCAGGAGCGCCGTGGTCCCGTGGTTAGCGTGAGCAGCTGCGGAACGAGAGGTTCTTGGTTCAAGTCTTCCCTTGCGTGAAAAGTTCACTTTTTTATTTTCGCAAAGTTATGATCCGTCCGTTCGTTCATTGACGTCTTTGTTCGCTGTAATAAGTTCAGTGTCTGTGTTTTGCGACCCCACCGCAAAACCCTGCGATTAGTAGACGAAATGACGTGTCCCTCCAATGGGAACCGAAAACATTTGATCGCAAGGTCATAGGTCAACCGATTCCTCCAAAGGAAAACACGTCTGATATATTGTATACGACACTGATGATGGCATGTGCGTCACATGACAGGAATATGTTGCTCACCAACCTAACTTGTAAACTTAGCGAATGAGTAAAAGCCCGCATCTCGTGGTCGTGCGGTAGCGTTCTCGCTTCCCACGCCCGGGTTCCCGGGTTCGATTCCCGGCGGGGTCAGGGATTTTCTCTGCCTCGTGATGGCTGGGTGTTGTGTGCTGTCCTTAGGTTAGTTAGGTTTAATTAGTTCTAAGTTCTAGGCAACTGATGACCTCAGCAGTTGAGTCGCATAGTGCTCAGAGCCATTTGAATGAGTAAAAACATTCTTCTACCTTGCCCGATTTAGGTTTTCTTGTGGATTTAATAATCACTCCCAAAAAAGCGATGAAAACATAAGAGTTTGAAACATAAACAGCAACAAATGAATTCAACAGGTACACAGTCGCACAGTTTTCCCTGTGCTCTGTCAAAACATGTTTTTAACGTTTTCAATTTTTTCCGTTTAGGTGTAGCGTCCCCGTACTACGGCGCAGTTACCTCGCATCGGATGGACGGACGGACAGATAATAATTGCCTGAAAATAAAAAATTAAACTTTTCACTCGAGGGAAGACTTTACCAAGGACCTCTCATTCCGCAGCTGCTCACGCTAACCACGGGACCACAGCGCTCCTGATCGCACATTATCCTTGATGTTACCTATCTTGCGCATTGACTACTCTGTTTCTATATTTTGCTTGTTTTTTTTTTTTTATAGTTCCACACAACTTCTTCCTGTTTTCTCGATTGATCTGTGTTCAGTTTTACAAGGCCTATCCACTGTGCCAACTTATAACTAAATCTAAGGGGGGTGTGATGAGGAGTTTCCCTTGTAAGTGTTCTGCAGACAATTCGCAGTCTTTTGTTTGGCCTTCCCCACAATATTATCTATGTGGTCTTTCCAATTTAAGTTGCTCGTAATTGTAATTTCTAGGTATTTAGTCGAATTGACAGCCCTGAGATTTGTGCGATTTATCGTATACCCAAAATTTATCGAATTTCTTTTCGAACCCATATCGATGCCCTCGCAATTCTCTTTGTTTAGTGCCAATTGCCACTTTTCGCACCTAACAGAAAATCTCTCCAGATCATTTTGTAATTGGAATTTATCGTCTGATGATTTTACTAGACTTTAAATTATAGTATGATCTGCAAACTATCTAAGGGGGCTGCTCAGATTATCACCTAGATCACTTATGTAAATCAGGAACAGCAGAGGGCTTATGACACTACCTTGCGGAACGCCAGATATCACTTTTGTTCTACTTGGTAATTTACCGTCTATCACTACGCACTGTGACCTCTCTGAGAGGAAATCACGAATCCAGTCACAAAACTGAGACGATACTCCATATGCACGTAATTTGATTAATAGTTCCTTGTGAGGAACGGTATCAAAAGCGTTCTGGAAAACTAGGAATATGGAATCGATCTGAGATCCCTTGTCGACAGCACACATTACTTCATGGGAATAAAGAGCTAGATATGTTGCACAAGAACGATATTTTCTGAATCCGTGTTGGTTATGTATCAATAAGTCATTTTCATCAAGGTGATTCATAATAATGTTTGTGTACAGTATATCCTCCAAAATCCTACTGCAAATTGAGGTCAGTGATATGGGTCTGTAATTCAATGGGTTACTCCTATTTTCCTTCATGAACATTGGTGTGACCTGTTACTTTCCAGTCTTTAGAAACAGACCTTTCGTCAAGTGAGCGGTCGTATATGATTGCTAAGAAAGGCGCTATTGTGTCTGCATACTCCGAAAGGAACCTGATTGGTATACCATCTGGACCGGAAGACCTGCCTTTCTTAAATGATTAGAGTTGTTTCGCAACATCTAAGATATCTACTTTTATATCACTCATGCTAACAGCTGTTCTGGTTTCGAATTCTGGAATATTTACTTCGTCTCCTTTCGCGAAGGAATTACGGAAAACTGTATTTAGTAACACCCCTTCAGTGACACCATCATCGGTAACATTTCCATCGCTGTCGCGTAGTGACGGTATTGACTGTTTTTTGCCACTGGCATACTTTACACACGACCAGAATCTCTTTGGGTTTTCTACCACATTTTGAGACGATGTTTCATTGTGGAAACTATTAAAAGCATCTCGCATTGACGTCTGCACTAAATTTCGAGCTTCCGTGAAACTTAGACAGTCTTGGAGATTTTGCGTTCTTCTGAATTTGGCATGCTCTTTTCGTTGCTTCTGCGACAGTGTTCTGACCTGTTTTGTGTACCATGGTTGATCAGTCCCGTCTCTTATTAACTTATGAGGTATGAATCTATCTATTGCTGTCGATACTGTATCTTTGAATTTGAGCCATATCTGGTCTACACTTACATAATTGGCCTGGAAGGAATGACGACTCTCCCTGAGGAAGGCATCAAGCGAATTTTTATCTGCTGTTTTAGATAGATATATATTGCGTTTATTTTTAGTGGTTTTGGTTGATATGGTCTTGAGTCGCTACAATGACGTTGTGGTCGCTAATCCCTGTATCCGTCACGACGCTCTCTATTAGATCAGGATTATTTGTGGCTAAGAGGTCAAGTGTGTTTTCGCAACCACTTACAATTCGTGTGGGCTCATGAACTAAATTTTCAAAGTAATTCTCAAAGAAAGCGTTTAGTACAATTTCGGAAGAAGTTTTCTGTCTACCACCGGCTTTGAACAAGTATTTTGGCCAGCAAATCGAGGGTAGATTGAAGTCTCCACCAAGTATAACTGTATGAGTGGGGTACTTATTTGTAATGAGATTCAAGTTTTCTTTGAACCGTTCAGCTATTCTATCGTCTGAGTCAGAGGGTCGGTAGAAGGAGCCAGACAAGTGTCTGGTGCAGTTGTTAGATCAGTTACTGCTGCTGCAATGGCAGATTTTCAAGATTTAAGTGAGTTCGAACGTGATGTTATAGTAGGCACACGAGCGATGAAGAGGGGATTTTCCCGTACGACAATTTCACGAGAGTCCCGTGAATATCAAGAATCTGGTAAAACATCAAATCTGCGACAATTCTGCGGCCGGAAAAAATTCCTGTAAAAACGGGGCAACGACGACTGAAGATATTCGTTGAACATGACAGTAGTGCAACCCTTCCGCCAATTGCTGCAGATTTCAGTGCTGGGCTATCAACAAGTGCCAGCGTGCGAACCATTCAACGAACCATCATCGACATGGGCTTTTGGAGGCGAAGGACCATTGATGTACCCTTGATGATTGCACGATACAAAGCTTTACGCCTTGCCTGCGCCCGTCAACACCGACATTGGACTGTTGATGACTGGAAACAAGTTGCCTGATCGGACGAGTCTCGTTTCAAGTTCTGTCTAGCGGACGGACGTGTATGGGTATGGAGACAACCTCATGAATGCATGGGTCCTGCATGTCGGCAGGGGACTAATCTAGCTGGTGAAGGCTCTGTAATTGTGTGGGCCATGTGCAGTTCGAGTTATATGGCACCCCTGGTACGTCTAGATACGACTGACAGCTGACACGTAAGTAAGCATTCTGTCTGATCACATGCATCCATTCTGTCCATTGTGCATTCCGGCGGACTAGGGCAATTCCAGCAGGACAATGTGACTCCTCCCACGTCCGGAATTGCTACAGAGTTGCTCCAGAAACACTCTTCACAATTTAAAAACTTCCGCTGGCCACCGGACTCCTCAGACACGAACATTACTGAGTATATCTGGATGCCTTGCAACGTGCTGTTCGGTAGAGATCTCCAACCCCTCGTAATGTTACGGATTTATGGACAACCCTGCAGCTTTCATGGTGTCGGTTCCCTCCAGCACTACTCCAGACATTAGTCGAACCTATGCCACGTCGTGTTGTGGCACTTCTGAGTTCTCGGGGGGGGGGGGGGGGGGTTGAGGGGAGGGATACACGATATGAGGCAAGTGTATCAGTTTCTTTGACTCTTCAATGTAAATTTTCTACGATATGATTCCGATTCCCGTGGTACACAAAACTGGTCAGATTTGTCAAAAACCAGTCAAAAGTCAAAACAGCACAAAATATATTTTATTCAAAACAGTCGGTTTGAACAGTCTCAGCTACCATCTTCAGGTCTTAAACACTTTTTTGTAGTAAAACATGTTACCTTTACGCTGACTGTATGCACAAGATGTCAAGCGAATGAAAAACTCTGGACATTATAAACGCTTGTAATCTCAAAAATACTTAAAAACAGACAGTATCTTGTCCAAAAGGCTATGCCCCCACACATTTCTCACAGATGCTTGTTACATGATACAAATACTTACACAATAGCACATTTGTTTACATATGTTTAGTTGTCTAGCGTCCACTTGACATCTTGTGCATGAGGTCCGCGTAAAACGAACTTGTTCCACCAAAAAATGAATGTTTGACACTTGAAGATGACAGCTAAGATTGTTAAAACCGGTTGTCTTGAATAAAAAATATATATTTTGCGATCTTGACTTTTGAAAGGTTTTTAACAATTAAAACAGATCGTCCTTCAGTATTCTCGTAATGACAAAATTCAAAGGGGTCAGAATTCCTTTTGCATAAGCAACGAAAAAAGCATGCCAAATTTAAAAGAAAGCAAAACCGCCAAGATTAGCAAATTTTTACAGAAACTCGAAATTTACCGCTTACTTCGGTGCAGGATGTTGTTAACAAACCGAACCTCCGTCACGAAAACCCAAAAGAGATTCTGATCTTATATAAAGCACACCAATGGCAAGACGCAGTACATACCTGCACTGTCTGATAACAATGGTGATCTTACTGATGAGAGTGCCACTAGAGTTACTAAACAGTATTCAGAAATTCCTTCACCAAAGAAGTCGAAGTAAATGTTCCAAAATTCAAATCAAGAATAGCTGCCAACATGAGTAACACGAAGTAGATATTTTTGGTGTAGCAAACCAGCTTAAAACACTTCAGAAAGACAAGCCTTCCGGTCCAGATTGAATACCAGTATCGTTCCTTTCACAATATGCTGATACAATAGATCCATACCTAGCAATCATAGACATCCGTGCTCTCGTCGAAAGATCCGTACCTGTACAAGTCAAACCAATACCCAAGAAAGGAAATAGGAGAAACCCGCTGAATTACACACGCAATCGTTAACGTCTATTTGCAGTATAATTTAGGAACATAACCTGTATTCTAACATTATGAAATGTATCGAACTCAACGATTTATTGACAAACAGCCAACATGGATTCAGAATATATCGTTCCTGTGAAACGCAACTAGCTCTTTATTCTCACGAAGTACTGAATGCTGTCGACAGGGGATGTCAAATTGTTTACAACTTTTAGATTCCCACAAGGCTTTTGACACCGTTTACCACAAGTGACCAATCACACTGTGTGTCTATGGAGTATCGATATAGTTGTGTGAGTCGATTCGTGATTTACTGTCAGAAAGCTTACAGTTCTGACGGAAAGTCGTCGAGCGAAACAGAAGAAATATCTTGCGTTCCCCAAAGAAGTGTTATAGGCCATCTGCTGTTCATGACCTATAGAACCTATTTAGGAGACAATATGAGCAGCCCTCTTGGTTCGCAGACGATGCTGTCGTTTACCGTCCTCTCAAGTCATCAGATGATCGAAACCAGTTGCAAAATGATTTAGACAAGACATCTGTGTGGAGCGAGAAGTGGCAATTTACTTTAAATAATGAAAAGTATGAAGTCACGTATGTACTAAAAGGAATCCGCAAAATTTTTCTTACACGTTAAATCATACGTATCTAAAGCCTCTAAATTCAACAGAATACTTGAGAATTACAATTAAGATATAGCTTAAACAGGAACCAGCACATAGTTAATGTTGTGGGGAAAATAAACCAAAGACTACGGTTTATTGGCAGAACACTTGGAGAATGCAACAGGTCTACTAAAGACATTACGCTTTGTCCTCCCTGTTCTGCAGTACTGGCCGGCCGGTGTGGCCGTGCGGTTCTAAGCACTTCAGTTTGGAATCACGTGACCGCGGTCGCAGGTTCGAAGCCTGCCTCGGACATGGATGTGTGTGATGTCCTTAGGTTCTAGAGGACTGATGACCTCAGTAGTTAAGTCCCATAGTGCTCAGAGCCATTTGAACCATTTTTCTGCAGTACTGTTGTGAAATGCGTGATCCGCATCGGATAGGATTGGCGGAGGACATCGAAAAAGTCGTCGTTTTGTATTATCGCGAAATATGGGAGAGAATGCCACGGATATGATACGCAAATTGCCGTTGCATTAATTAAAACAAAGGTGTTTTTCATTTTGCCAGGATTTTCTCACGAAACTTCAGAGTATGACAATATTTTCTTAGTGCTCACCTGCATAGGCAGAAATGATCACTACAATGAAATAAGGGAAATCAGAACTCGGACAGAGAGTTTCTGGTGTTTGTTTTCCTGCGCGCTGTTCGAGAGAGGGCCGGCCGGTGTGGCCGAGCGGTTCTAAGCGCTACAATCTGGAACCGCGTGACCGCTACGGTTGCTGGTTCGAATCCTGCCTTGGGCATGGATGTGTGTGATGTCCTTAGGTTAGTTAGGTTTAAGTAGTTCTAAGTTCTAGGGGACTGATGACTTTAGAAGTTAAGTCCCATAGTGCTCAGAGCCATTTGAACCATTTACTCGAGAGTGGAAAGATAAAGAAATAGCTTGAAGGTAGTTTGATGAACCCTCTACCGGGCCTTAATTTCGAATTACAAGGTAATCATGTAGTTGTACATTTAGAATGATGTATCATTCACAACTATATGAAACATCCCCTTAGAAAAATTATACATGACTGTCCTTAAAGTGACACACAATATTTTTAGCGCAACGCAATCTAACTTTCAATAATCCCTACAAAAGAATGGCCCTGACTAACATTAACCTATACCTTTCACAAATCACTTACCTCACAAAAATCTTCGTTACTCGAACTAATGCAATGCAGCGAGCGCCACTACTGCCAGCTAAATAAAAGATTCAAACTACGGAAGGCACTAACTACTGATAGGCATAGTTAGCAAATGAAAGATTTTAATAGAGAACAAACAATGTATTTACCTTAATAGTGTTGAAAAATCATAATATACATAATAGTTCATGACATCCAGTCTTACAAATTTCAAAACTCCGCCATTTCTCTCCCCACATCCACCACTGCTGGCGGCTCACCTCCAACTGCGCAACGCTACGCGCTGTTCACATCCAGCTGCCCAACACTACAATGGCAGACAACAATGCAAACTAGCCACAGACTGCACACAGCACAGCCAGTGATTTTCATACAGAGCGCTACGTAACGTTGCCAATAGGAAAACATAAACAGCCTACTTACAACGATGTATCACGGCCTAAGAATAATAGTCTAAATACGTCCAAGCCAACGGGGAGTAGAGACAAGTGGCACTCCTGGTCAATGACGTATGTAGCAAATCCAACAGTAAGCGATGATCTCAGTGGATGCATGTCCATCTCAATCAGTTTCCGAGCCACCGCTGCGTAGGGAACTTTTTCATTCAATAGATACCTGGCAAAACGCCATGGCCCACAGAAGTGTTAAGTATCTGTCGGCGCCTCCACATTTCATACAACAGCAGTAACCTTCTTTATGATCATGATCATGTACTTTTATATATTCCATCGTTTGGTGTTGTAATAGTTTATTGCACATTTGAGTAGTGGAAGTGTCAAAAGTTCTCAGAGCATAATCTCGCGTTTGTCTGGAGAACAAAAAGAAAAATTTACTTACATTACTTGTAACAAAGAAGTTATTATGATACCAGATGATTATACCGCCCACTTCATCACTGAAAAAAAATAATGCGACAAATAATTAAGAACCTTCTTGGTAACATCCCAGAGAGATGGCTTTAGGTGCCCATCAGAAAGTTTCTGTTTCAAGTACCATTAATACTGAGAGATTGCGTTTTACTTGTAATAGCTGAAGTACAATAATTAAGCGATTATATTTTAACTAGTAGAGGCGAATCCAACAAAAACCATTTACACAGTTTTTAATTTTCTTTAACAAGAGAATAACAAAATTAAATTCACGAATAAAATATCCGCGTACTGAATTTTGTTTTTTACACAACTCCATCCTTGTGATCAGATGTTGGAAACATTTAATGTAGAACTCGTTTACTGTTTAGGAGGAAACGACAGCTTCGTCAAAAGCTCTCTCTGTTTTGCAACTGATAAACATAGCTCGTCTTTGACTGGAAGTACGGCATGGTACGCTTCATCCATGGTCTTTGCTCCGTAATTTGACGGAGGCTGCTCTCTGGGTTATCTTTATGTACCGTGTCAGCGTCGTTTGATTTCGATGATTTGCAGTAACTCTCTTAATTAAATGATTTGTTCATTTTTGCCCTTTATTCAGTGATAGTGATTTAAAGGTTCGAGCTTTCATTGAAATGTATATCATTACACTCACACAGATCAAAAAATGTTTTCCATCACCTCGGTTCCGAGAGTTCCGGAAACTGTACAGAAAATTGGAATAGAGATCAACATGAACATCCTTTCTGCCCTTTTTATTGCTCATTAAAACCAAACATGGCATTTTGTACCACTATACAGCAAGACCTTCAGAGGTGGTGGTCCCGATTGCTGTACACACCGGTACCTCTGATACTCAGTAGCACGTCCTCTTGCCTTGATACATGCCTCTATTCGTCGTGGCATACAATTCACAAGTTCATCAAGGCACTGTTGCTCCAGATTGTCACGCTCCTCAACGGCGATTCGGCGTAGATTTCTTAGAGTGGTTGGTGGTTCACGTCGTCCATAAGCAGCCCTTTTCAATCTATCTCAGGCACTTTCCATAGGGTTCACTGGAGAACATGCTGTGCCCTCTAGTCAAGTGGTACTAATGGTTCAAATGGCTCTGAGCACTATGGGACTTAAAAAATTGCTCTGAGCACAACTGGAATTAAGTCCTGTGGTCATCAGTCTCTTGGAACTTAGAACTACTTAAACCTAACTAACCTAAGAACATCACACACATACATCCTCGAGGCAGGGTTCGAACCTACGAACCTTAGCGGTCGCGTGGCTTCAGATTGAAGCGCCTAGAACCGCTCGGGCACACCGTCCGGCCTAGCCGACTGATGTCAGTATCCTGAAGGAAGTCATTCACAAGATGTGCACGATGGGGGTTCGAATTGTCATCCATGAGGACGAATGCCTCGCAATATATTGCCGATATGACTGTACAATCGGTCGTAGAGTGGCATTCACGTTTCGTACAGCCGCTACGGTGCCTTCCATGACCACCAGCAGCATACGTCGACCACACACAATACCACCCCAAAACAGCAGGGAACCTCCACCTTGCTGCACGCGCTGAATAGTGTGTCTAAGGCGTTCAGCGTGACATCGTTGCCTCCAGACTCGTCTCAGACGACTGTCTGGATGAAGGCATATGCGACACTCATCGCTGAAGAGAACGTGACGCCAATCCTGAGCGGTCATTCTGCATGTTGTTGGGCCCATCTGTACTGCACTGCATGGTGTCCTGGTTGCGAAGATGGACCTCGCCATGGACGTCGGGAGTGAAGTTGAGCATCATGCAGCCTCTTCCGCACAGTTTGAGTCGTAACACGACGTCCTGTGGCAGTACGAAAAGCATTATTCAACATGGTGGCGTTGCTGTCAGGGTTACTCCGAGTAATAATCCGTAGGTAGCGGTCATCCACTGCAGTAGTAGCCCTAGGGCGGCCTGAGTGAGGCCTGTCATCGACAATTCCTGTCTCTGTGTATCTCTTCCATGTCCGAACAAAATCGCTTTGGTGCATTCCGAGATGCCTGGACACTTCCATTGTTGAGAGCCGGTTCTGGCACAAAGTAACAACGCGGACGCGTTCGAACCGCTTTGGTTCACTCCAGGACCCCTGGACACTTCCGTTGTTGAGAGCCCTTCCTGGCACAAAGTAACAATGCGGACGCGATCGAACCGCGGTATTGACCGTCTAGGCACGGTTGAACTACAGACAACACGAGCCGTGTACCTCCTTCCTGGTAGAATGATTTGAACTGATCGGGTGTCGGACACCCCCCCCCCCCCCCGTCTAATAGGCGGTGCTTATGCATGGTTATTTACATCTTTATGCAGGTCTGAACAGTCAAAGCGACTGTGTCTGTGATACAATATTCACAGTCAACGTCTATTTTCAGGAGTTCTGGGAACTATGGTGGTGCAAAACTTCCTTTGATGTGTGTATAACTGCACTTGCAGGAAGCCTAAAACATTAATATAAACTATATTGTGGAAACTGCCCCAGATAATTCACAGTGATAAGTGAAATTAAATATTAAATGTGAGACCAAGAACGCTATTTTCAATATATTAGGCGAGTGAAGTAAATTCAGAAAGCCTATGACATACTAATTTCGTTGTTCTGTGACAGTTTTATCAGGGACTCTATCTCTTGGCTTTCTCTTTTCATAACGTTTTCCAGCGACACGTTGTTTTGTCTGTTCACTTTTCCCACTCTTTAATCTATTTTTAAAACCTACATTATCTCCTTCCATCACACAGACAGTATACTAATATAAACAGCAGATTGTTTGCATTATGCACACCACACAAACTGTGCATCAAATAAGTGCATCGCATTTCGAACTCCAGACTGAAGCACTGTTCCCCATAAAAACCAGGAGCCATTTAGTGAGAAATGTTTAAAAGATTTTCTACATGATTTGGCACTTAGAAAAAGTCTATAGATATGCAACAGAGAAGGCAATAGCACTGAAAACGCGTTTTGTGTAAAAATTGCACTTAAAAGGCTTGATTTATCCACTCTTGATTTGTCCGAACCTACTAGTAGAACGGTTCCGTCATCCGATGTATATTCATATTTCTCACACTAACTATAACTGGATAATTGATTTAAGAGGAAATGTGTGTAGCCTGTGAAGTAACTCTCAAAGAACTGAAAATCAGCTGCGCTGAATAAACAATGCAGCTCACAATTCAATTCTAAAATGGCAATAGTGTTTCACGTTAATGATAAATTAATACACACGAAGAATGGAAATTTGAGGTAACAAAGGACTATTTTGGTTATGAGACTTTGGTATGGATTCATTTCGGAATGCACAGCTTGTGCAGGGATTTGTGGCTTTCAAATCTAACATTCTCGACCATAAACTAAAATATGAAGTCAGAATGTGAGACCGAATATGAAAAACAATTTTTTTCTTAAAATTTGAGAGGTATTATTGGGTGTAGGTCCATGGCTCTGATCATTTCCTAAATGGAAAGCATTCGATATCGTGTACAGTTGCGTCGTGATGTGATAGACATGTTGGGTGCGTTCCTCTATGGAACAGATCGGGTGTTGCGTAAGGTTGTTTTTACATTGTTGATCTCGCACGCAGATGGCATAATGCGGTACCATAACATCTCGGATATCACCAAGGATGTTGTTGACCCTGACGTCCCCACCTGATAGACGGATAACCATAAACGACATATATATGCATCCACAACGTTATACGTTTTATGCTGGGCCTGTCGTAACAATCCGATTCAGTTGGTCATAAATCACCTAGTTCGTGTTCCTTATCATCATTTCTCCTCGTAGATTAAATATCGTTTTTTCTGTAAACACATCCTCCACGCCGTTCGATAAACTAAGTTACATGCGATCATATTTTCTGTTCTCCTCCGTTCCTTAGTTGCTTCAAAATTCGTGGAGGTACGTTCCGTCTATGCAACTAATTGAAGCCAATTTGTTTACTGCCATACGCGTTTCGCTTCTGTTATTTTCGAAGCATCTTCAGTCCGTTTAATACATGTCCCTTTTATATACGTAATAAATGTGTTATGTCGTAGTTACAATATGTTGCTATGTTACATTTTTTCATGTTTTTATCTCGTATTTTAGGTTAGAATCAACTTTTGTAGCACAAATTTCATGATGTGAAACATTCTTTCGGTTTTACCTACGATTTTCAGTATGTTAACCCTTGTGTGTGGTCCTGGAGATGTTTTCATTAGTCTCTACGCTCCAGTTTATCGAGTTCCGGCGTTCTACCACCCAACACACCGCATACATCACTTGCACTTTACATTTTGCGTGTACACCGAAAGCACACACATGTTGAACACAAAATGCAACAGTAACATTTAACTAACGGCTGATCATAAAAACGTCAACACACATTAAGAGCTTCTTAAGGGCGTAGTTTTCCTGCTCAGTAACAAACAATTACTGGCAGAGACAGTTAAATTTTTACATGTGTTTAATTTTGATTCACGTTGGTGAATTTGGCTGTGAACTAAGGGAAGTTGGCTGCTTACATCAGGGGCAGAGGGGTAAGTAGAGCAGCCATTGAAAGCTTAGAGGGTCTTATAGGAGGAATATTGTATTGTTTGTATTACACTGCTGAGAAATCATGAGGATGTGTGCCTCGAACAGATCGGCAGATATTGTATAAATGATGACGTGAAAGTGACATAGGTTCGGGAATGGGCATTATACCGGTGGTATTCTTCCTAAGTGGTGCATACTTGCAGAAAGTAACATAAAATTATATGAGGGCTATTGCAATATAAGTAGATGAAAAACGACAGTGACAACATTTAGTAAAGATTTACGATCGCGTCTCACATTGCATAATTGACTGAAATGTAAGTACACAGTCGACACTAAGTTTTCCGAATTGTGACTACTTCTACCGATCAGTACCGTACGTGGGGGCCGGTGGCCATCTTTTTGCACCCCTACTATAGTTAATCCATACGGCAGTCATAATGTACTAATTTGATGTAGGTTATAAGTTAATAATAAGATATGTACATATGCTGCACGAGATGTCGCCGAATAATGTCAGCATGGTCTGCTGAACAAAAAGGAAAAAAAAGAAAAAATAAATTGTTCCCTCGCTGGGAGAAATGTGTTCGTCGACAGGGGAACTATTCTAAAAAATAAATATGTAGACATCATGAATAAAGATGGAGAGTGTCAACAATGTTCGTTTTCTTTAAAAATCCTTATGAGTTATCACATAAAAAATCAGAGGCATTACGTTTTAGCGCGCCCTCGTATTCCATACTACACGGTTCTGAACTTGGAAAACCTGTTTTTTTTTCTTTCATTTTTACTTCTTGCACATTTTAGAACATTTACGTAGCAGATGAGCATTTCAGAGCTCGTGTTTAAATCTCGTCGGAACTGAATTTATCATCAAGTCGTAATCCCTCGAATTTAGGCACTGTCAAGGTTTATCTGATAGTGAATTGGTGCCACATCACCCTTCTGACTGCATACAATGATCTTTTTCAAACTTTAATGGCAATAAATTGCCTAGAAACTTTTCTATGATTACCATTAAAATTAACGTAACAGCTATTGCTATAACTATATTTTATTTACAATATTCGCATTGTTCATATAACCTGCCTACAAGATAATCTTAGGAAATGTCAGTGCTACTGGTGAAATGTTATTGTCAATTTAATGATCACCCTTTGTGGTCTTAACGTTCATAACGATAATATATATGTTTTTGGATAGTCATTCTGTTTTGGTAAACGGTTCATGTCCGTATCAGGATCTTGATAGATTAACAGATAGATTAACATCTGTGAAAAAGAGACCACCATGAGCCTGTCTTCGGTCAACGCTAAATTCGTCGTTAAGTGCTATCTGCTAAAACTACGATCTTTCATAATTATCTGTTTCTGGAAGCCTCTATTTCGTAGTATGTATGAGTAGACATTGCCTACAGATAAAGTACCAAGTAATTTGCAATACACATTTTAATAGCCATCCTTCCATTTCTCCACCTTGCCGACACTAACAGCATTTACTCAAACACAGTTTTTCTTGAAAAAATACGTCTTTTTTACTCATAGCGGTTTCTCCGGCACATTGGTTTGTTTCTTGTAGTTGGCTCTCGACATAGTTGACCTGACTTTTGCTGCTACCTACGCAATGTCAAACAGTGTGCTCCTAAATGCGTACAGCCAATGCACTATTACTGAGTCAACAATGGAAACCATTGTTAGTCGTGTTTATCTTGTACATAAGATGCATTTTTGCATTGGTTTAAATTTATTATTAACTAGCAAAACCGGCAATGCTTCGGAATTACTAGATATGTATGGGAATTGGATATGCGTCCTAATCTCCTACTCTTCCCCACTCTATCCCTCTACTACTACGCCCCTCGCTTTGTCCGGCTCCTAATGTCTGCCCAGAATCTTCCACCTGCTACCTCTACATCTCTTATCTACTCTCTCTATCCAACTCCTCCTTCTCCCACAGCTCTCTGTCCACATGCTCCTCCTTCCCCTTCTTTATATCCATTTCATCTCCCCTCTTCCTGACCTTATTTATTGTTATTACATACGGTACCTGCTTCCAAATAAAAGTCAAAATGGTTGGGTAAATCGCTTGGAATCGGTTGTGGCCTATAAGAGACACCTTTGCAGTTGCTGTATCTGTAAGAGCAGTAGCTTTATTGACAGTATTTCGCATAGTTTTAATCTACGGACAGAGAGGATTATTAAGTTAGCCGTAAACACAACTTTTCCGATTCCTGTTAAGAACGACTGCGAAAAGGAAAGAAAAACCACGCATTTTCAGAGTACAGCGTAGCATGTTCTTTCCCGTAGCCAGTTTAACAGAAAGTGACTATTGTATAACATGTCTGTCAGTCAGTCGTTTATGTGAACTGCTACAAAACAATTTCAGTAAGATCATAAATTTAGTGGAATAAAATAAAACGGAATTCATTGTTTTAGAGTCATAATGGATAGCGCTTGAGGAATGCTTAGTCGATACGCCTCCAAACGTTGTCAGCGCTCTTCATCAGTTTCATTGACTTGACGACGAAGGAGCTGGCCTGCGTTGCGCATACGCCGACTGATATTTCGACGCCTAACTAATGCCATTTCTTTAAAAGAAGTAAACCACGAACTGAAATCAATTCAGTGTTTCCAACACACTAGATTATCACGAACTGACATAAATTCAGTCTTTCCAGTACACCACCGATAACACACTGAAATGCCGCCTTCATTTGTATTCGTTTTCGCAAAATATCAGTACTCAGTGCGGAATTAGTTGTTGTTACGAAAACCTGCAACAGCAGAACTGTGAAAATGAAAGTCACAATTTTGTTTTTGTTGTGAAAACATATGACAGCAGAACTGTTAAATGGACAGTTACATCTCTTTCAGACAAAAATCTGATTTTTCCGGTGGATTTTCCAAAAATGTCTTCCATAAAAACTTTGTCCTGACAATCCCGAAGAAAAAAAAAAAAGAATGGGAACAATTCGGTAGAGCCGTTCTCAAATGGTGATGTTTCATACATCCCGTAACTTAGATTTAATTATATAGATATCTTGGTTTATAATGTCTGAAGAATGGGGGGGGGGGTACTTTATCCCACCACATTTCGCAAATCTTTTACTCGTTGCGTAGAGAACGAAAATACTTTTGGCGGTCTACCAGGTTATTCAGCTAGTTGAAACACGCCCACAAGAAGTCACCATCTTAAATGCTAGAACAAACGTGCAGCAACATGTGCAGTGTGACGCTATCCAGAATAACAGACCTGGCAAAAGCGGGTCAGCTATAAACAGGGAGCTGAAAGAGCCTTGGCAAACGTCTCTTCCCAGTCTGTTCTCTTGTTTCCGAATAACCGGGTGGCTGGGATGGACACCATTACTGATACCCTTGTAGGCAGTTCTTCAAGCCGCCTTGGTGTTCGGCTCGCCGTGTCAGACTGCGTACCGTGTCTATGTGTCACTATGCATAGTGTCAAGTGCATCATCTCCAAATACGTGTTACATAATAGTCAAGTACATTTGAATTCCTAACTTTCGACGAGTGGCTGTGTTTGTTACCCGTCAGCTGACTTTCAGCAGACATCCTACATTACTGCTTTCCTTTCCCGCTACTTATGTAGATGGACAAGATTGAGTATAAAAAAATAAATTAGTTTGCTTACATTATGAATTAAGTCCAAAAAGCAGCTGTTTTTTTTTAAGGTGTTTATTTAATCACGACAGGTCTGTTTCTGCACTATTGCCTTCATCAGGCGAATCTGAAAGAAATGGTTTTATTATACACTATTTTCTATGGCAGACGGTAGCCTACTTGTCATATATGAGATTGACAACCATACATTCATGGAATTCTTAACTTACCTAGAACATCCCTGGTTAGTCACATAAGTGTTTTTCTTACGTCTTTTAAAGCTATTTTACGACGTAGCTTTCATAGGCTATATTTGTTGGAAGTTAAGGCTGAATTTTATTTGTTGTGTGTGACAATTTTTTTGTCTGACGTTTAACCAATGATGTTATGAGTGTACATCAGAGCAGTTACTTATCGGTTTCCCTAAGCTAAACCAATCACATATTTACAGATAGAAATAAACAACATGGTAACTAAGGGAAATCGATAAGTAACTGCTCTGATGTAAACTTTTAACATCGTTGGTTAAACGTCAAACAAAAAATTGTCACAAACAACAAATAAAATTCAAGCAATAACTTCCACCAAATACAGCCTATGAAAGCTACATCATAAAATAACTTTAAAAGACGTAATAAAAACGCTTAGGTGACTAACCAGGGATGTTATAGGTAAGTTAAGAATTCCATGAATGTATGGTTGTCAATCTCATATATGACAAGTAGGCTACCGTCTGCCCTAGAAAATAGTGTATAATAAAACCATTTCTTTCAGATCGCCTGCTGAAGGCAATAATGCTAGAACAGGTCCGTCGTGATTAAATATATATCTCAAAAAAAAAAAAAAAAGAAGCAGCTTTTTGTACTTAATTCATAATGCCTTTACACGACTTATATCGAGCTGCGGGCCCATTGGAAACAAAATTAGTTTGCCTACGTTGTGAAGCAAGTACCGATACTAAAAAATTCTTTACTCAGGAGACCCCATTGCAAAGTTTATTCATAGCATCAAGTTCCACTACATTCGTTGAAATAAATATGGCAAACGACAAAAAAAATCTTCCTTTATCCGAGGTATTTGTCTGTTATGATTGATAGCGCAGGTATCTGAACACAACGTTTACATTAAAAGTAAAAAAAATTACAGTTCCTATGAAGTCTAATGTTGGTTAATGGTTATGAATGAAACAGATCCACCGTCATGATCCTGAGCACTAACAATAATCCAGACCCTCTGGAAGTTCATAGATGAACCGTGGACAATTTTAAATGGTGGAAATAGGATACGTTTAGATATTGTGTTGATGTAAACCTATTATTTCACAGAGACAAAGAAATATCATTTCTCTACGTTCTGTTTTTTACTGGATAGAATGAATCAGTAGCTGGAGAACTACATATATTAGACTATAAGATAGTGCTATATCACTGCTGCCGACAATGCATGTTAAGTTCACAATTAGTTCCACTCTATTCTCCTGATTCAGTGAGACTGCTTGACGTGAATCGTGGTTGTTAGGGCAGGATTTTCATGAAATCAGGGAATATCCTACCCTATAACTCAACATTTTGCAGAGTTTACGGTGCACAATTTTACAATGGGATGAAGAAACTGAAATATACCAGTGAGGTGTTTTGACGCGAAATGAAACTGTACCAAAAAGAGGTGTTTTCCAATTCTTCTCGCTTTTTAACTTATCTCATTAAGCTACCTCCAAATCAAGAGAGAACGGTGGTCAACTCATCGTCCGCCCATCCACGGTTAACATTTGTCGACTTCCACCAGTCTCTTTTAGCGGACGACAAATTGCTTCATCAGAAGCCACAACTGATTTCTTACCAGCGTCTTTCTCATGATGACACATTGTCACTTGCAGTCCACATAGTCGTTAGGAGGTTAAACTGAATCCACATATCCTTTCACAGAAGGAGACGTTTAAAATCGATAGGTAGCACACCTCGACAAAAGAATACAGGTTAGGGATTAATTTCCCGTTAAAGACACTGTCCTTGGCGAATGAGCGTAAACTTGGATAGAAATAGGAGGGGAAGGAGATCCTTTTTGCAGGAACAAGCTCAGCATTCAGATTCATCTTAATCGGCCTAGGGGGTCTACCGGAAACCTCAATCAGGAAGACCGGGCGGGAATTTCCGTCGTTTCACTTCCAATTACAAGTATAGTGTGTTAATCTCTCTGCACATCGATTGCTTAAACTGGGTAGTAGGAGTAATCCGTCGAACTACAGACCTATATCATTGACGTCGATTTGCAGTAGGGTTTTGGAGCATATACTGTATTCAAACATTATGAATCATCTCGAAGGGAACGATCTACTGATACGTAATCAGCATGGTTTCAGAAAACATCGTTCTTGTGCAACGCAGCTAGCTATTTATTCGCACGAAGTAATGGCCGCTGTCGACAGGGGATCTCAGGTTGATTCCGTATTTTCTAGATTTCCGGAAAGCTTTTGACACCGCTCCTCACAAGCGACTTCTAATCAAGCTGCGGGCCTACGGGTTATCGTCTCAGTTGTGCGACTGGATTCGTGATTTCCTGTCAGGAACGTCGCAGTTCGTAGTAATAGACAGCAAATCATCGAGTAAAACTCAAGTGATATCAAGTGTTCCCCAGGTCAGCGTCCTGGGACCTCTGCTGTTTCTGATCTATATAAATGACCTGGGTGACAATCTGAGCAGTTGTCTTAGGTTGTTCGCAATGATGCTGTATTTTCCGTCTAGTAAGGTCATCCGAAGACCAGTATCAGTTGCAAAGCGATTTAGAAAAGATTGCTGTATGGTGTGGCAGGTGACAGTTGACGCTAGATAACGAAAGGTGTGAGGTGATCCACATGAGTTCCAAAAGAAATCCGTTGGAATTCGATTACTCGATAAATAGTACAATTCTCAAGGCTGTTAATTCAACTAAGTACCTGGGTGTTAAAATTACGAACAACTTCAGTAGGAAAGACCACATAGACTATATTGTGGGGAAGGCGAGCCAAAGGTTGCGTTTCATTGGCAGGACACTTAGAAGATGCAACAAGTCCGCTAAAGAGACAGCTTACACTACACTCGTTCGTCCTCTGTTAGAATATTGCTGCACGGTGTGGGATCCTTACCAGGTGGGATGGACAGAGGACATCGAAAGGGTGCAAAAAAGGGCAGCTCGTTTTGTATTATCGCGTAATAGGCGAGGGAGTGTGGCAGGTATGATACGCGAGTTGGGATGGAAGTCATTAAAGCCAAGACGTTTTTCGTCGCGGCGAGATCTATTTACGAAATTTCAGTCACCAACTTTCTCTTCCGAATGTGAAAATATTTTGTTGAGCCCAACCTACATAGGTAGGAATGATCACCGAAATAAAGAGAAATCAGAGCTCGAACAGAAAGGTTTAGGTGTTCTTTATCCCGCGCGCTGTTCGGGAGTGGAATGGTAGAGAGATAGTATGATTGTGGTTCGATGAACCCTCTGCCAAGCACTTAAATGTGAATTGCAGATTATCATGCTTCAATTCCCTCAGTATCCTCAATTGACAACGCTCTGTGTGCCACGACACGGCTACTGTTGTATTTCAAGGACAAGGTAGGAGTCAGATACCTGAGTGCGCCATATTTTATGGATTACGACCTACAGAGTTGCAGGCTTGAATATTTATGCCTCCGCCGAGTTGACTGATTGCCTTGGAGAGCTTTTTGAAATGGTGTTTCATAATCATTATTTATACGTCGTAGCTCTTGCTGCTTTCCGTGGTTGTAAGAAAAACCGGAGAGAAATTCTGTCTCATGAAAAACAACGCTTGTTTATCTTTGCTTTGCCCAAACATTTACCAGTACTCTCCGAGCTACCTTCAGCGGAATTTTATAATTATTCTGTCTGAAAATTATTATGATATGATAACATATTGTGCATCCTATATCGCCCTAAAGTACATATACAGAAGAAGTGATAATCAAGAGTTAAATTTTACTCGCAGTTGGATTACAAACAGATACAAGTTACATAGTTGAGCCAGTGGAAGTTGTACCCTTGAGCTGCGCTGAAAATTAGGCCCAGAATATTGGAAAATTAGTCCCAGAATATTGATTCAGTTTTTAAAAACAGATATATAGAGGTTTCTTTTCCACATATTCGTAAAAACACTTTTTAAATTATGAAACAGTCTCACAAAGAATAACGCACAAACGTGCAAGTACAGTATCCAATTTTTTTTTAAACGTTTTAACGGCAGAGCCTCGTCACAGCTCTATAGGCGGCAATTGTTTTCGTCTACAGCCATTTGCACTTCCCAGTTGGAAGCTATCGAACACGCTTGCAGGTATTAGGGAGTCCTCTAATTTGACTCGACTGTAGTAGCTTCTTAGTAGTAAAGGATCAAATGAACTAAAACCTCTTGTATGATGCGTAATATTTTTACTCATCAAAGTGTTCATAACGTTATATCTCTTAACGTACACGTCTCACAATGATATATTTGGTTAGGTACAATGTGCGACATATATAGATTCACTCTGCGAAGCATGTTGTGAATAGAGTTAGTAGCAAAAAATAAACAAATTTAAACGTCATGCGTGATGCGGCAGGTTTTCACGCATTTCAGCATTTATAATGTCACATCTCCTGACATATGACTTACAGTGACGTAATTAAGTACGTACATTCAGCAGCATACGTGGATACTATCTGAAAAATGTGTTGTGAAAAGAGCTAGTAGTCAATAAGTAATGATTTTAAACGTCATGCACAACGCCGTAGTTTTTCACGCATGTCAGTGTTTATGACGTCATATTTCCTTAACTATGTTTGGTATCGTGATATAATTTCGTAGGAGCATTTAAGGGCATCCGTGGATACTGTCTGCGATACTCATTGCCAATAGAATTAGCAGCACAAAAAATATAAATTTAAACATCATGCAATATGCTGTAGTTTTCTGCTCATTTCGTTGTCTATGGCGACATATCTTCTTAACTATGATAGGTAGGTGGTTCTTTTCCTTATAGCAATTGTTGTCTGACAGTAGGGGGTGTGTGTGCCAAGTTTGGTTGAAATCGGTTCTGTGGATTGCGAGGAGATATGGAACATACATACATATATACATCCACTTTTGTATGTGTGGATTATTTGTAGCTCTGTTGAAATTGTGGTGATAAGCACCCTTTATGTACGGTGACTACATTCGGACATGACGTCGATTATCAAACCATTATCATCATCGTAAGTATAGACTCTCAGTATAACCAGTACCTTTGCTGATTCACACAATCAGCAATCATGAGTAACATGTACAAACTCATCTTCAGTGTATTATCAGTGCTTCTTGCCAGACAACACCAGAACAACTCAGTTTTACTGATTTTCTGGTTGCATTATGTATCAATACTTACGATGCAGGCAATGGTTTCATTACGGACATATTGTACTAACTAGTCACCGCAAGTGAAGGATTTTTCTCACCGTAACTTCGGCAGAATTGCAAACAATAGTTCTCATAAAATATTTAACTGCCCTAAACGTTTCCTTCCTTTCTTTCCTATGTCGTCTTTAACAAATTTCATTTGGCGAGTACCAAAATGGCCTCAGACCAGGAGATGAAGTAACGTGTCATCTGACATGTAGAATCCTATCTGTGACAACGGTACTACTGAAGTATTGACACTAATACCCGAGGACACCACCAGGAAATACATACTTATTGAGGTGATTAAAAACTGTAAAGAGACAAGCAGTTGTCAAAGGCCTTTTGGACGCCCCCTCTGTTTGAAGCACATGTTGCCAGACTGCAAGCTGCAGTTCAACGCAACTCCCAGAGTTTACTACGTCGTGCAACACGTGAATTGCAGGGAGCAAGAGAAACGGTCCATAAAGTATTACATGAACGGTTAAGCTTTTTTTCGTGCAAAAGCGGAAATAGTCCAAGCATTGCAGCCCAACGAGCGTCCTCTGCAGTATGCATTTACGTTTTCCATGCTTGCCACCATAGATGCTGAAGAAGTCTACTTGAAAGTGTGCCTGTTTTCAGATGAAGGATCGTTCCCACACTTCTGGACATGAGAATCAAAGCAACCTTAGTGTTTGGGACATCAAAAAATTCCACACGATACGTTTAAACACATCCGTTATAGCCCAAGGCGTTATGTTTGGTGTGACCTAATGCACGAGAGGGTGATAGGCCAATTGCTCTCTGCAAAGAAAGCCATATCGCGAAAACTTTGCCTGGACACTCTCTAAGATTTCCTGCTGCCACAGATCGAAGAGTTGCAGCTCTTCATCAGCTTCGAACTTGATTGTTCACTCCCAGATTGGGGTCTGAAAATTGTGTATGTTATGAGTGACAAGTAGTGTACACTCATAAAATTACTTTTAGTTTTCCTCTTCTCGTGCTCTTTGCCCACAATATCACATTTTGATATGCAGGTATTCTCTTTTATTAGCACCGGACCGGCGACGTGAGAAAAGAAGACGTTCTAAAGACACCTCGTGTTGGCAGAGATTGCAACTCTTGAGAGCAGGCTTGGAAGACGGAATGTTGCTGTTAGCCGACAAAAGGCAGAATGTGACTTGTAATGTTAATTAGCGATATAAGTAGTAAGACAGTGATCTCTATGCTCCAAACAAGTACCGGGATGGCTCATTTGACAAAGGAGCTTGTGTTCCGTCTCTAATTACCTCGATGTCGAAGTGACGTTGAACCCGGTCCTCCTTGCTTCTTCCAATTCCTATGCTATATGGATGTCAAACTCCAGCTGTCTGAACGTGCCGACCAAAGATGCTCGTATTTCCTTTCTTGCCTAATTACAACATGGCTATCTCAAAGTGTCGCTACAAAGAAAAATTAAAATAGTATCCAATCTGCTCCAACATCAGCCTGTTCATAGCGTGTTGATACAAAGTTCAAAACCAGACGTAAATAAAGATTTAATTTTGCACTTATAGATCGGTGGATTTTTTTTGCGTAATTACAACATGGTGGACTGCGCAGATAACAACAATATGTACGCACGTCGAAATTCCATGCTCTCTGATCAGAGATGTACATCCAGGCTGTTTAGAGATTACTGCGATAAAAGGAATAAATTGTACTCTGATAAAATGAATAATTTATGTTTGGTGGACATCAATCGGTGAAAAGAAAAGAAAGGAGATTAAATAAAATAATGGACTTCGCGGTGTTTTGTATTTGAGTCCCTCATTTAATCTTATGTAAGGAGGTACAGGTATACAATTATATTAATTACGTTTTGATGGAGACACGCATAAAAGATACAGCTCAAGAGTATAATTTCTTTTTAAATCAAATATCCTTCTGACACACGATTATTGTTATATTATTTGAGTGTAAAATGTAATACATCGAATAGAAATTACGGTTCTGAGTTGCATTTGCAGCAATGTTATCGCAAATTTTAGTTCGAGATAAAGATTAAGTCAGACAACTGTATAATATATCGTGGCGGTACACAGCTTTTTATCTTCATACATAAAAAACATCGTTTTCCACGTTGCATATTCGTTCCAAAACGACTCTTTTAATTGCAGAGAAGAATTATTGCACTGGATAAGTGTAGTTAGATAAAGCCTCTCATGAAAAAAGTAAATAGAACTGAAGTTAATTATATATTTTTACTGCGCTTATACACAAATGAGACTCTCACCTAGAGCTCAAGATTAAATCTAAAACTTCAGACTATCTTCTAGCAGAATTATTAAACATTTTGCTTCCAGTGAACACAATAGACGACAAGTCAGAACTAAATTGGCGCTGTCGTTTGTGAGTGTTCAAAGAGAGATCGGTAATATGGTCAGTCACTTATTTCGTGAGATGTGGATGAGCTGTGAAGGTCCCATTCTATGTCCCCACGCTTTCTCAGTGCCACGCCATTACACTTCATTTTACAGGTTCACGTCAAGGATCACGTGCACATATCAGTCAATGGCACTGTTACTCTTCGTATACGAATCAATGAAGCAGTCAAAACTGTTGATACTACTATGCTGACTAGTTCATGGGCAGATATCGAATATCGCGTTGGTGTGCTATGAGTGACCAGTAGGCCACACATTCAAATTCTGCCGTAACAGGAATAAAACTTCAAAAGCTGCTAAATGTTCTACAACAAACCACGATTGTTTATCTCTAAGGAATTCCAATTGTATGAAACGATTGTAGGAGGTTGTGGACACCGTATACAGTTAGATCTACCATACATTTTATAATTTATCATCTACAAATATTAAAACAGAAAAGTGGAAAACGTTTTGTTGTTTGCAGATGACAAACTGTAGAATGTACGGTACATATGAAATACCTGCTCTAAATGACAGAGTCCTTTGAGATATGTGAACAACTTATTTTCCAAATTATTACTCCAGATCTAATTTTCAGTGTTAGGTTGGTGCATAAGTTGGTAGCATATTACCACATGTTTAATAAACACAGCAGATAAACATAATAGAGACTTTATTCATTAATAATATATTCTTCTTCACTATTATATTCTCCTTCGCTATTGCCAACAGTCTGCCAACGCCGGGGTAACTACCCGAATCCGTGACTGCAGAATTCATGTGGTTTTGAGGCGAAGAACTCATCGAGGCACTTTCGGGGCGCTTTTTCATCCGGAAAGTAAGTTCATCGAAAGTTGTTCGATAGAGAGCGGAAAAAGATGAAAATTTGAGAGTGCAAGATGAGTTGAATATGGTGGATGCGTAATTGCTTATCAACCGAATTTCTGTATACTGCTTTTTGTCAGTCTAGCAGAATGCGGATGAGCGTTATCGTGGGGTAGCATCACCTCTCGCAGTCTTCCAATTCGTTGTTTTTGAAATACATCTACAAGACTTCTAATTCGTTGACAATGAATATCAGCAGCGACTGTTACTCCTCGAGAGAGTAGTTGTTAGTACACCACACCGTCGCTGTTCCATCAGAGACAAAACATTATTTTTGGTGGAGGCAGGCAGGTCTTTGTTTGGGCAGTTGCTGCTTTGTTTTGGCTCACCCATTTCTTTCCTTTCCTTTCCTGTGTTAGCGTAAAGGCATCATTTCTCGTCGCCAGTAACGAGACAGGATAAGAAAAGTCAGTGTTGTTGGCGAGCCAACTCATGACGTGCAAGTAGAGGGTTGGGTTGTTTGGGGAAGGAGACCAGACAGCGACGTCATCGGTCTCATCGGATTAGGGAAGGATGGGGAAGGAATTCGGCAGTGCCCTTTCAAAGGAACCATCCCGGCATTTGCCTGGAGCGATTTAGGGAAATCACGGAAAACATAAATCAGGATGGCCAGACGAGGGATTGAACCGTCGTCCCTCCGAATGCGAATCCAGTGTTTGCCCAGTGCGCTACCTCGCTCGGTTGCAAGTAGAGATACACAAATGGCCACCCGCTGATTTTTTATGATTCTGACTTAGAGCATTCGGTACCCACACACCCGATATTTGAAGCTTCGCCATTGCATGCAAATGTCGCACTACGGTGGAATGACAACATTTCATGACATTTCCCAGTTTTTGAATACACTGACGTGGATCATTGTGGATTAACGTGCCTTCAGCAAACCCCCAAGGGTCGTCCTGTACGTTGTTAGTCACTAACGTCACCGATTCTCCTTAAGACGACTAAGCCATTTTCCTGCCAGCTCTCTCCAATGGCACTTTCCCCATATATGGCGCCAATGTTTGTGGCTGCCCCGACTGCTGTCACCCCTCTACTGAACTCAAACACGTGAATGTGCAGGAAACATTCCTTTTCCTTCCCTTCGCACTCCATTTTCTAGCGCCTACAGCTCCACTCACAATCCCCAAATGAAAAACTGACAAAAAAATTACAATCGATAAATAAACCCATAGCAACCGGAAAACCAACATGCAAAATAAAAACGCTACAAACTCATGCATCCACCTAAAATAATGGTTCAACTGTGCAACAAGTGTCTTTGTCTGTATTTGTTAACCAGTGTAAAGTTATATGCGAGTGCAGGCTTTCTCGGCGAATTTCATATATGAAGTCATCACGGGTTGTCAGCCGAGTAGCATCGTCGTCTCGTAGCAACATTTTGATGGAATGCGTCTCCATCATCATCGCCTGAAGATGATGGAGACGCATTCCATCAAAATGTTGCTACGAGACGACGATGCTACTCGGCTGACAACCCGTGAAGACTTCATATACAGGGTAAAGTTGAACACAAAGCTGTCATTCCTGGTCTATGTAAACAGCTTTGAGCTGGAAGTCTGCACAAGACTTTATTATGTCGTACTATTAGACAAAATAATAAAAGTACGCTGGAAATAAAAGCACTGATATTCCGGTTAAGGAAAAATAAACTAGCGATGCCTTGAATAAGGCGTAATCTCTGTCCAATGGGGTTCCATTCACTGAGGACGTTGAACAGGCTCAGCACATTGCCGAGTTGAGGTAGGCTTGAGCCATTAATACACAACACATCTCGACATGTGAGAGGACACAGACCGCTGTCCATCGCAGACATGATGACGTCCGGTATCACTCACGTGTCCATCAGCACTGTAAGCCAGTGAGTAATGCCCCTCCGGATGGGTGTGGCAGCGGTGACGGGAGCATAGCTTCCTGGGGGGCCACCGTAATAGAGCACTTGGCGGCAGGCGTCCGTCAGCTCCGGAAGAATAACGCCGGCGGCCGAGGCGAGTGAGTCCTTCCGGCGGCGCTGGCTGGTTTATTTTGGCGCCGGAATCTGGAGAGCGCGGTCCCCTAAGGCGGTGGCCGCTGACAGCCGTCCCCCCCCACCCCCCACCCCCACCCCCCACCCCCCCACACACACACATGCGCACACACCGAGGGGTGGGGACACAAAGTATGCAGCGCGCTCCGTGGTCCTGGCAGGTAATAGCTCGTGACCCAGGACTCGTTGAGTCTCCTTGGAACGTGAATTCCCGCCAACAGCAATGTGTATAAACCCTCTTTATGGCCACTCTGAGATAAAATTATGTTCTCGTAATCCGCCCATACAGCGACCCTACTCTAAAATTGGTCCGCTGTTTATCGCTGCAGTTGTGAAGTAAGATCTCACGAGCGAGAAAAAGTAGGCGACTGTTTCGAGCTGTTTACCTTGAGCCAAGGTACGACTGCGACAAGATAGATGGCGAACACGACCGAATGTCAACGATTGTAGTCAACAAAACAAATCATCGAGGTCTGTTACGACAAAATGAATGCTACATCTTCAACATACCTCTACATTCGATTAGGTGTCAGAGTTATTAAAATAGCCAACTTATTCAGCTGAATGATAAACGGAAGTAAATTACTACACAATTAATAACGACTGCCATTTTTGAACGTGGGTCATCTATGCTATACAAATAAGTGGGAGGGAGAATGAGCACGTATGCAGATGAAGTAGAACGATTACATAGTTCAACTGTACGTAAATGGAGTGGACGGTATCGACTTATTGGATGGACTGCGGTGAATCTACGAAATGGGTTGGCGGTAAAATAAATACTACTTCTCAATTCGTAAGTATCTACAGGATGACTCCGAAATAACGTTGCAAACTTCGAAGGAATGGATTCTTGTACTTAAATTCATCTTTAGTTCCACGCAGTGCGCAAACTAAGAGCTCCAATTAACGAACCCTCATCAAAACTTACATAATTCACGCAGAACGCTTTCTAGTACCCTCATATAATTATCCCTGTCAATGGACTGTAAAGTATCTGGGAGTATGCGTGCGGAACGATCTGAAGTGGAATGATCATACAAAATTAATTAGTGGTAAGGCAGGTGCCAGGTTGAGATTCATTGGGAGAGTCTTTAGAAAATGTAGTCTATCAACAAAGGAGGTGGCTTACAAAACACTTGAGTATTGCTCATCAGTGTGGGATCCGTACCAGGTCGGGTTGAAAGAGGAGACAGAGAAGATCCAAAGAAGAACAGGCGCGTTTCGTCACAGAGTTATTTTGTAGGCGTGATAGCGTTACGGAGATGTTTAGCAAACTTAAGTGGCAGACTCTGCAAGAGAGGCGCTCTGCATCGCGGTGTAGCTTGCTGTCCAGGTTTCGAGAGGGTGCGTTTCTGGATGAGGTATCGAATATATTGTTTCCCCCTACTTATACCTTCCGAGGAGATCACGAATGTAAAATTAGAGAGATTCGAGGGCGTACGGAAGCTTTCCGGCAGTCGTTCTTCCCGAGAACCATACGCGACTGGAACAGGAAAGGGAGGTAATGACAGTGGCACGTAAAGTGCCCTCCGCCACACACCGTTGGGTGGCTTGCAGAGTATAAATGTAGATGTAGACTAGTGACGGCACACGCAGCTTATGTCCGAGAGACCGAAAATCTTAAGTCTACGGAATATTACTAATGAGTTCCATTTACCAGCACAAGTTCCACAAACTGCTACATTTACAACAGATGTTCAAAATGGCGCCCGTCAAAGTAAATGCAGGGATGGCGTCGTCGCACAAAGTTATGCCGTACCAATTCAATCGCCGGTGTCGCTTGAACCGTGTTGCAGGCAGCGAGAACTCTTGCCAGGAGATCCTCTTCGGCCTCGACAGGCGTCTCGTACACAAGGCTTTCCTTATGGCCGCACAAGAAGAAATCAAGTCAAGTACGGTGAGACTCGGTGAACGTTATGGCTACGAAACAGGACATCCTCTGCCTGTTCACTTATCAGGGAGTTACTGATTTTCACGGACCCTCAGTCCAAATTTACTGTATTAGTAGCAGATGTTATTCGTGTGCTAGCCCAGATCGGTTCTCATTTCGCCATAGCATTTCTGAGCATTATAAATGACACAGGCCACGTCTTGGTGGCACTGTTTTGGTGTGTGGCACAAATACCGTGAGCCTGAAAGTTTGGGTGGCATTGGAAAGCATACAACGCAGACGTACATACAAACTTGTTTTTGAGTATACTAAACTGGCGTCTTTACTACTAAGTTAACAGTAATTATACTGAAGGTGTTGCTATTAGCATCCGATGTCTGTTGATTAAATTTTCTATGCTGATGCACTTAGGACTTTATAAATTCTTCATGTAGTATGGTTGCTTAATGTGACGTAAGACGGCTTTGTTGTTATTATGGGAAATTAAATTAAGAAAGACGTTATTCTCATTAACTCTGTCTTGCGTCGTTGGTAATTCCTGAGTCTATCAGCTGTTAGTGGTGTCGCTTAGAGTAACTAATTATGGTCTTTCTCTGATTACCCGAGTGAATGTGTCTGATGTATGATATTCTTGAATAGGCATTAGATATCCAGTAAACGGAGTCAATAGAACAAAACCGACGCCACTTGCCGCTGTGTCGTGAGTGACAGCTCTTAACGTTGCCGGCTCTGCAACTGACGTAGGCATCTCGATTGCATTGGCCGAGCTTGTGGTATAGGAAACTACATTACTGTTTGTTAAGCCGTTGGCATTTTATCGAAAGCTTTTAATTATTGTATCTGTTACATGAGAGCAACATAACTTTAAATACTTGCAAACGCTTGTTTGTTGTAAATAATGTCAAATTCTTTATTTTAATTCGTATCTCTTTGGTTACAGAACTTGATGTCTGTTATACTAACTGAATTTGTGAAAAACCATTATTGTTGTTTTTAAATTCTTCTCACCCAGGAATTTTGAGACGCTCAAAACTTAAAGGTATACTCTTCAGTTTTAATTTCAAGATCTCTGTGGATTGTTTTAATTTGATGTTTCCTTAATTCGTCCGCTTGGACATAAAACTGAGGAGAGTTTCTTACATTTGACAGTTAATAATTTAATAGTCTCCTATTAACTTGCGAATGTTTAGTTTTAATAAATATCTCAAAGTGTAAGTCTGCCTTTTTAACACCTAGTCCTCGCTCCACCTAGCCATTTGGTACAGAATACAACTCTATTTGGTTAGGAATCATAGACGTTCGTACTTCAGTTTGTAAACAGACTGTAGACTCTTAGTATACTACAGTATAGGATTGTTCATATCAGTGCGCTGTTCACCATATGCACTGGATTAGTTGGGTTACCATCCCAACCTCTGCACGTAAGTGCGCGCTGGGATTGCCTACCGTGCAGTCCTAGCGCCAAAATTAACGGTACGTGTATTTCGCTGACAAAGGTATCAGAAATGTTCGGTTATAGCTTTCGACTCGATCGTTTTCTGACCAGAGACCCTTTCCCCAAATTGATGCAGTTAATCTTCAGCGTCATCCCTGAAAGTTTTTAGCACCATCAGGGAATCACCGTGTATAGTCGGTTGGACTGACAGGGAACGTTACATCACTCTGTCGTTTAGTAAGCATGAGAGCATTACAGAGAAAGTCAGACAGACACCAGTGGCTACGAGGTACCACTACATAAGATGGAGAGATTTACCGTTAAAATTCCGATTGCATACATTCGAAGAAGAGTTGGACAACATATGACTGCGTCCCAAATACGTCTCGCGAAATGACAGCGACGAGAAAATTAGAGAAATACAAGCTTTACGAAGATTCAGCGATAGTCGTCCTTCTCACGCTTAATGTGCGAATGCAATAGGTGCTAGAAAGACGACTTTTAAAAAATTGTGAGGTTTATTCTGACAAACAGAAATTATAACCGAGCCTCTTAACAATCCAATCAATTAATTTTATCAGTAGGTACTGGTTGGTGAGTAAACCAACTATGAAGACTTTAATAGTATTGACTGTAAGGACCACTTACATACCACACTTATGGACCACACTTTTAACTTGTGGTGCCGTAAACCAGAAATATAAATTCAATGACATGACCTTTATTAATAAAATTAAAACATGCTATTGTGAATAAATTGGTAGCGGAGAGCACATTGTACTATCCACAATAAAGAATCATACATCTAAGGTGTGGATAGGAAAGTAAGATGTGTTTGTCAGGTACAACTCTTAATTAACTGGAATAGTTTGAAGAAACGACAGCCGACCGGTGTGGCCGAGCGGTTGTAGGCGCTTCAATCTGGATCCGCGCGACCGCTACGGTCTCAGGTTCGAAATCTGCCTCGGGCATGGATGTGTGTGATGTCCTTAGGTTAGTTAGATTTAAGTAGTTCTAAGTTATGGGGGACTGATGACCTCAGATGTTAAGTCCCATAGTGCTCAGAGCCATTTGAACCATTTGAGAAACGACAGTTTGTTTACTGCTAAATAATATAGAATCGTGAAAAACTGAATGTGTTGCATCCACAAGAAATACGAACCCTTTACTCGAATCAAAGCATAGGCCAAATTAAACTATGTCCATAAGGTTCAATACGCAAAGAAAAAAATGGCTCTGAGCACTATGGGACTCAACTGCTGTGGTCATAAGTCCCCTAGAACTTAGAACTACTTAAACCTAACTAACCTAAGGACAGCACACAACACCCAGCCATCACGAGGCAGAGAAAATCCCTGACCCCGCCGGGAATCGAACCCGGGAACCCGGGCGTGGGAAGCGAGAACGCTACCGCACGACCACGAGATGCGGGCAATACGCAAAGAAATGTAACACGAAACTACATAATAAAATAGTAATTTCTACTTAATCAATCAGCGAAACACTTCCCTGATGTTATAAACAGTTAATGAAAGCAGTTTAGAATAATTTGCTGGCATTACAACGTGAGTAAACTGGCTTACGTCACTTGGTGCGCTGCACACAGACAGTGACATCACTTCACTTAAATAGGAATTTTTGTAGACTCAGTAAGACAAACACTTGCGCGATAATGTAAAACCTGAATGAAAGCAGGTAATAAATATTTACTGTTGCTAAAACGTGAATAAGCTAACGTAAAGCCACGTGGTTCACTGCACAAATGAGTGACATCACTTCACTTTAATCGAAAGCTTTATGGAATCAATAAGTGAAATACTTCCGTTGTGTCATTAACAGTTAATGAAAGTGGTTTGGAAACATTTACTGTTATTACAATGTGAACAACCTCACCCGTGCCAACGTGGTTCAATGCGAAAACAAAGTGATATCAATTCACTCAACTGGCTCAGCATTTAAATGAACTCGAGAACCAAGAATAGTTCCTCGATGTTATGAACAACTAAATAGCGCTCATAATCCTGTATAGAGGAGACATACGAACTCCTCACGCTGGGCCACAGTATACCTGAGCAGACCAGCTGTACATTCGCCCACCACTAGTGCTGCGTTAGAAACAATGTCTTTTGACCACTGGCGACACCGCTATTTCTGCTCTGACGGTCCTCGCCTTGCGTTATTTTACCATTATCTTATTAACGCCTACTTCGGCAGAAAAAGGACTTCTATAGTTTCGTAACCTTCTCTGGTTAAATACTTTGGTTTGCAATCACTGAATAAAAGATACCCAGAGCACTTCTGTTTGCAGTTTCGGGAGATTACTGGACGTAAGAGAGGAAACTCAAGCACTATTACGAGACTGATTGAGGAAAGATAGAAGAAATATGCCTTCAAACCTAATAAATGTTATTCAGTTCCCCATCTACAATGATCTTCTTCGCCCGAGGGAGCTTAATGTGCCTCGAGTTACGATACCTGTCGGAAGCTGGTGGCCGACAAGCCTCAAAGGGAAAGGAAAGGTGTGTATTTGAAGGGGGGAGGGGGGGGAGAGAGAAGGGGTAATAGTTGTACCGGAAGTACCCTGATCTACTGTTTATAGATGTATATTAACATTGAGTGATTGCGTGATTGGCGGAGGAGTGTAACAAAACTGTTCCAAACTCGCAATCAGTAGGATCTGTGAGGTAAAGGCCTAATCTCTAGTGAAAACCTGGATAGAAAATAACGAATACACATTTTGAGGGCACAACCTATGGACATCCATCGGGCTCCTTACATTCACTTTCTGTAGAGACTGTGAAGATAAAAGGAAGATCTGAAAAGATTGTAAACGTTCAGTTTTGCAAAGTTCCATTTGTAAACTAACGGGGAGGACTCCTTAGAATTATAATAAAATAAGATGTTCCTTCTGCTAATCAATGAACAGTGATTTGCCAGGTTTTGTTACTTGTGGACGATGCAGACTCAACAATCATTTCCAGTTACTAAATCATAACCCCTGAATCTGGATTAGGTTCATATTTCTGAACATGCTTGCACGTTAGATATGAGATTTCATGTTAAATTGAATGCAACATTTTTAAAATCTTAAGAAAGGCGATATCTGAAAACAAATCGCATTGCAAAACAGTGACATTTACTCATAGTTGACTATGTACGAACTGTATTCTTAAATGAGTAAAATAATTTTCGTTCATCTAAGCTCATTTATTCGGTCACTAACACTGGTGTATAATACCTATCATTAACAAAAGAAAACTATGTATTTCGAACATCATATTCGCCGTTGACTGTGGAAAACATTTATTTCAACTGCCTTTCCGGCCTCTGCGTCGTTTTCAAGTGGTACTGCAAAAGAGTTTGCTTCAGCACATGTCAGACTTTAAATCCTCCAATACGTATACATTTCCTACTCAAAAATGTGCAAAGCTTCGCAAGCATCTGATGTTACTGTATTTCTACAGTGAAAAGGCTTATTTTTGACGATGACACGCATACAAGTCGGAGGATTTTAAAGTCTGATCTGTGCTGAAGAAAAATATTTTGCAGTACCACTTCAAATTGGCCCAGAGACCAAAAATGCACTTGTGAAATAATAATTTTTTTCTGTAATAGACGGCGAATATAATGGCCTTCAAAAAATTCTACATAACTGTGAATCCCGACCACGAGAGTTTTCTCATCATGGCTACCAGATGAGAAGCAGATTGGATGCCGTTAGGGAGTTATATTCGAGGAAGTGAACTGAAAAGTTTGGAGGCGAAGTAAACGTATACATTTGATACCATGAGTGTTTCAAATGCAGCTGCTGTCCGGAAGAAAAGATGGTGGGCGATAGAGACGTAAGGGCAGGCCGGGTGGCCGAGCGGTCCTAGGCGCTACAGTCTGGAACCAAGCGACCGCTACGGTCGCAGGTTCGAATCCTGCCTCGGATATGGATGTGTGTGATGTCCTTAGATTAGTTAGGTTTAAGTAGTTCTAAGCTCTAGGGGACTGATGACTTCAGAAGTTAAGTCCCATAGTGCTCAGAGCCATTTGAAATATTTTGAAACGTACGGTCTCGTCGCAAATGATATCCTCGTAAACATACGTCAATTGGAAAGAAGGAATTAAGGTATGTTAAGGTTTAAACCATCAACAACGAGGTCATTTTAGAACGAAAACTAACTCAGATTAGACTAGGGTGAGGCAAGAAATCTGCCGCATCATTATGTAAAGAGTCATAGCCATATTTACTTTAAGCGAATCACGGTGATGAAGGAAAGTTTCACTCGGTTGTAGAAGAGATAAAGTGAGAGAAAATGACCGTGACCTGTCCAACGATGGTCCCTTTTATTCAAGTGAAGTGAAATTGCGGAACACTCAGCGGAGTTGGAACCTACATACTCTGGAATGAGGGTTCAGTGCCTTAGCCAGTGCACTGCCTCCCTCGGTGCCTCAGTTTTAATTGTTCAGTCTGGTAGCACTTGGTGTAAAGTAAAACAAAATGCCGCTTAAAAGAAAAGATCTACGTTTCACGTGTTACTCATGGGATAGGAGTCACAGCACCTGCATAAGTACGCTGCCATCATAGTATCGGTTCAGGTGAAATGTCACCTGGTCTGATGAGTGATGTTTCATCTCAGTAAAAGAACAACTCTGTTCAGTTTTGTTTCATCGTCTAGAAAAAGGTTTCTGTGGTATTAAACCATCGATACCACACAGGGGCAATGGCTCGAGGCTCCTAGGTTGACGCTAGAGCTTACCGTGTCGACCGACAGCTGCAGGGACAGCGACTGCCACTGCCCAACGGCTAGCGGGAAGTCAGCCACGCCCCCTGACCTGAGGCACCGTGGATCAGAAGGGTGAAGGGACCGCCCGACGGCAGCTCAGATAGTTCGTTCCCAGTCGGATTCGTTCGAGTTCTAGCCTAGTTGCGTGGCTTCAGTACAGAGTGGTCTAGTATCGTCTTAGTGCAGACGTAACTTTCTCCACGGAAGTCGTACCTTCGAACGGCCTCCAGACTGATTTTTATTGTGAACGGTTGAAGAGTTTAACTTATATCAGCATTTCCCAATGACTTTTATTTGGATTTAAACTTGGAGTAATTCTATAAAAGTTGATTATAATAATATTTTTATTCCCAGTGACTGAGTTCTTAGAATTCTTTGATTTCTGCCTCAGAACCTACGCACGAACCCGATTCTTGGCCACTTCAGTTCCAGTGGAGTAAACTGAAATATCCGGAACATCTGATGTCGCTCTCGTAAAAACGTTAATGAGCACACTACCCTACTAGAGGCTGGTACCATCGGTAAAAAAAAAATCACTGGCTCATCGTTCTCCAACGTTTTCGTGAATAGTGTACGGATATTGTACGGCGAGGCTAGTACCCGACGTCCGCAGGACTCAACAGCATTTATCACATTTGGTATGCTCTAAAACTTGCTCTAACAGACTTCAGCGCATTTTGAGTGGTTACTCAGGTTGCTCTCCAAAACTGTGAAGTCGACGTCGTGGAGAATCAGTGCTATCAATATGACGAAACAATGTCCTAATACTACGGATTTTGTTGCTAAGCAGAGAGCAGGACATTAGAATATTAGAACAAATATTTGCTCTTAAATTGGATATTTTGACATAATACCGTCCCCATGACATGGAAACTTCCTCTACACCAAGTGATCTGGTGTAACAGCTTTTAATACGCCGTTCTCGAATTAAAGAAAGACAGGTCTCAAATCCTGAACAACTGTCTCGATTTAGCTTTAACGTGATTCTCCTTTGTCAAGTAAGCTGGACTTCAAAATGATTTCTTAAGGTGACCCAGTACATTCACGCTCAGAAAAAACAACATATTGAACGAAAAGAGAGAGGACGTTTATATTTACAGGACGTGTACATTACTATGTTCTGCAGAAATGATTAACATTTCAGTCACTTCGGTTCAGTATGTATCCTGTTGCCTATTAGGCACAGAGTCTGCCTTGGGCCCTGATAAATTATTCCATGCGTGATGGCTTCGACGCTCGTAAGATGCGAATAGCGTCCTTTGGCATCGCAATCCGTACTGCATCCCATACATTTCCGAATGACAAGTCTGGTGACCTGACCGGCCATAGAGAAAGGCTGACATCCTGTGACACCAAGAAGGGACATGTTCGTGCAGCAACATCTGATCGTGCATAGTCTTCCTGAAAAACGGCGTCTGGGCTGCTGTGCAGGAAGAGTATGGCTACGGTCCCGGGACGTCATTCATGTAGGTTTCACTGGTCACAGGACACGAACTAACTGTGATTTGAGGGTGTATCCAATAGCACCCTACCCCATAAGGCCTTGCGTTGGTGCTGTATGCTGTATGTCTTATGCGAATGCAGTCACCGTGATGGCGCTTCTCCTGTCCGTGGCGAACCAAACTGCGGACATTGTTTCCAAACAAACAAAACCTAGGTTCGTCCGAAAACGCTATCTGAAGCCATTCCTATCCCCAGTGACGTCGTTCTGAGCATTACTGCCGTCTATCATGTTTCTGCACATTCGCCAAAGGTAGGCGGAGAAGTGGACGACGCGCACGTAACGCACGCCGTATTAAACGGCGACGAACTGTCACCCTGATAGTGCACGATGTTACGCCAGAGCCGAGGAGAAAGCAGATATGTCCTGCAATGCCATTGGGATGAGGTGTCGATCTTCTCGGGGATGGTCAGTGTGGTGCAACCTGACCCATCTCGTCGTGTTCTACGGTCTTCCGTGAACTATTCTACACACACCAGTTGCAATACCGACACACCGCCACACGAGCACCAATTTTCCGGATTGATGCATCACATTCTCCTATGCCAATAACACGCCCTCTTTCAAACTCATTGATTTGAGGGAACGGTTTGCACATAGGTCTGCGAGGTATCCTGCACGTTTTCTCAAGTCATACTGATCCACCACCTACGATTTACAGCTACGAGAGCCACAGGCGCATTTTACCGGTAAGTGGTATTGTGCCATGATAACGATGTTGACCTTGAACACGCGAGCGGACGTGGTTCAAATGCTAGTCTATTCTGTAGAACATGCTAATTACATGTCCTGTGAATATGACGTCCTATCTCTAGTTCAACGTGTTTTGCTTTTTTTCTGAACATGAATGTAGAATCCTTTCCCCAAGATGATACTAATTGTCTGATGCCCTTCTAATGTACACACAAACATTACATCTACATCTACATCCATACTCCGCAAGCCACCTGACGGTGTGTGGCGGAGGGTACCTTCAGTACCTCTATCGGTTCTCCCTTCTATTCCAGTCTCGTATTGTTCGTGGAAAGAAGGATTGTCGGTATGCCTCTGTGTGGGCTCTAATCTCTCTGATTTTATCCTCATGGTCTCTTCGCGAGATATACGTAGGAGGGAGCAATATACTGCTTGACTCTTCGGTGAAGGTATGTTCTCGAAACTTTGACAAAAGCCCGTACCGAGCTACTGAGCGTCTCTCCTGCAGAGTCTTCCACTGGAGTTTATCTATCATCTCCGTAACGCTTTCGCGATTACTAAATGATCCTGTAACGAAGCGCGCTGCTCTCCGTTGGATCTTCTCTATGTCTTGTATCAACCCCATCTGGCACGGATCTCACACTGCTGAGCAGTATTCAAGCAGTGGGCGAACAAGCGTACTGTAACCTACTTCCTTTGTTTTCGGATTGCATTTCCTTAGGATTCTTCCAATGAATCTCAGTCTGGCATCTGCTTTACCGACAATCAACATTATATGATCATTCCACTTTAAATCACTCCTAATGCGTACTCCCAGATAATTTATGGCATTAACTGCTTCCAGTTGCTGACCTGCTATTTTGTAGCTAAATGATAAAGGATCTATCTTTCTGTGTATCCGCAGCACATTACACTTGTCTACGTTGAGATTCAGTTGCCATTCCCTGCACCATGCGTCAATTCGTTGCAGATCCTCCTGCATTTCAGTACAATTTTCAATTGTTACAACCTCTCGATACACCACAGCATCATCTGCAAAAAGCCTCAGTGAACTTCCGATGTCATCCACCAGGTCATTTATGTATATTGTGAACAGCAACGGTCCTATGACACTCCCCTGCGGCACACCTGAAATTACTCTTACTTCGGAAGACTTCTCTCCCTTGAGAATAACATGCTGCGTCCTGTTATCTAGGAACTCCTCAATCCAATCACACAATTGGTCTGATAATCCATATGCTCTTACTTTGTTCAATAAACGACTGTGGGGAACTGTATCGAACGCCTTGCGGAAGTCAAGAAACACGGCATCTACCTGTGAACCCGTGTCTATGGCCCTCTGAGTCTCGTGGACGAATAGCGCGAGCTGGGTTTCACATGACCGTCTTTTTCGAAACCCATGCTGATTCCTACAGAGTAGATTTCTAGTCTCCAGAAAAGTCATTATACTCGAACACAATACGTGTTCCAAAATTCTACAACTGATCGACGTTAGAGATATAGGTCTATAGTTCTGCACATCTGTTCGACGTCCCTTCTTGAAAACGGGGATGACCTGTGCTCTTTTCCAATCCTTTGGAACGCTACGCTCTTCTAGAGACCTACGGTACACCGCTGCAAGAAGGGGGGCAAGTTCCTTCGCGTACTCTGTGTAAAATCGAACTGGTATCCCATCAGGTCCAGCGGCCTTTCCTCTTTTGAGCGATTTTAATTGTTTCTCTATCCCTCTGTCGTCTATTTCGATATCTACCATTTTGTCATCTGTGCGACAATCTAGAGAAGGAACTACAGTGCAATCTTCCTCTGTGAAACAACTTTGGAAAAAGACATTTAGTATCTCGGCCTTTAGTCTGTCATCGTCTGTTTCAGTATCATTTTGGTCACAGAGTGTCTGGACATTTTGTTTTGATCCATCTACCGCTTTGACATAAGACCAAAATTTCTTAGGATTTTCTGCCAAGTCAGTACATAGAACTTTACTTTCGAATTCATTGAACGCCTCTCGCATAGCTCTCTTCACACTACATTTCGCTTCGCGTAATTTTTGTTTGTCTGCAAGGCTTTGGCTATGTTTATGTTTACTGTGAAGTTCCCTTTGCTTCCGCAGCAGTTTTTTAACTCGGTTGTTGAACCACGGTGGCTCTTTTCCATCTCTTACGATCTTGCTTGGCACATACTCATCTAACGCATATTTTACGATGGTTTTGAACTTTGTCCACTGATCCTTAACACTATCAGTACTTGAGACAAAACTTTTGTGTTGAGCCAACAGGTACTCTGAAATCTGCTTTTTGTCACTTTTTCTAAACAGAAAAATCTTCCTACCCTTTTTAATATTCCTATTTACGGCTGAAATCATCGATGCCGTAACCACTTTATGATCACTGATTCCCTGTTCTGCGTTAACTTTTTCAAATAGTTCGGGTCTGTTTGTCACCAGAAGGTCTAATATGTTATCGCCACGAGTCGGTTCTCTGTTTAACTGCTCAAGGTAGTTTTCAGATAAAGCACTTAAAAAAATTTCACTGGATTCTTTGTCCCTGCCACCCGTTATGAACGTCTGAGTCTCCCAGTCTATATCCGGCAAATTAAAATCTCCACCCAGAACTATAACATGGTGGGGAAATCTACTCGAAATATTTTCCAAATTATCCTTCAGGTGCTCAGCCACAACAGCTGCTGAGCCAGGGGGCCTATAGAGACATCCAATTACCATGTCTGAGCCTGCTTTAACCGCGACCTTCACCCAAATCATTTCACATTTCGGATCTCCGTCAATTTCCTTCGATACTATTGCACTTCTTACCGCTATAAACACGCCTCCCCCTTCACTGTTCAGCCTGTCTCTGCGGTATACATTCCAATCTGAGTTTAGGATTTCGTTACTGTTTACGTCTGGTTTCAGCCAACTTTCTGTCCCTAGTACTATATGGGCGTTGTGATCGTTTATTAATGAGAGCAGTTCTGGGACCTTTCTATAGACGCTCCTGCAGTTTACTATTAGCACATTAATATTGTTATTCCCTGTTGCAGTTTGCCTACTCCTATCTTGCCGCGTCTCAGGAGGCGTCTTGTCGGGCCTAGGGAGGGGATTCTCTAACCTAAAAAACCCCCATGTGCACTCCACACGTACTCCGCTACCCTTGTAGCCGCTTCCGGCGTGTAGTGCACGCCTGACCTATTCAGGGGGACCCTACATTTCTCCACCCGATAGCGGAGGTCGAGAAATTTGCACCCCAGATCTCCGCAGAATCGTCTGAGCCTCTGGTTTAAGCCTTCCACTCGGCTCCAAACCAGAGGACCGCGATCGGTTCTGGGAACGATACTACAAATAGTTAGCTCTGATTCCACCCCGCGAGCGAGGCTTTCCGCCTTCACCAATTCCGCCAACCGCCTGTACGAACTGAGGATGACCTCTGAACCCAGACGGCAGGAGTCATTGGTGCCGACATGAGCAACAATTTGCAGTCGGGTGCACCCAGTGCTCTCTATCGCCGCCGGTAGGGCCTCCTCCACATCTCGGATGAGACCCCCCGGCAAGCAGACAGAGTGAACACTGGCCTTCTTCCCCGACCTTCTCGCTATTTCCCTAAGGGGCTCCATCACCCGCCTAACGTTGGAGCTCCCAATAACTAATAAACCCCTCCCCCCGTGTGCCTGCTCGGACCTTGCTGAAGGAGCAGCCACATGTCCCCTCACAGGCAGAGCGGGCGACGCCACACGGCCAGCCTCCACATTGACCTTCCGCCTCGTGCGCCGCGAACGCCGCTGAACCCGCCACTCCCCTTGGGACAGTCTCTCCAGCTGTGGAAGAGAGGAAAAACATCCTGCCCATAAAGCCAACCTACAACATTTCTAGCCCTGTAAGTGACAACAATATCATCTGGGGAGGCACATTCCCTAGACGGGAACAATGTGGGCCTCAATGTATGAATTTTGTTTGCTAAAAATGGTTCACACATAATATATTATGGTTCACACGTCATATCAGATACATTTACCTTCGGTGTGATCACTGGACGCACTGAATACCGGCATGTGACAGCACAAAAGCACTCCGTCTTCAGGCCACAAATGGCTCATCGGTTCCATCCGACCGCCGTAGGAGGGGCGTGTGGTCAGCACACCGCTCTCCCGGTCGTTATGATGGTTTTCTGTGACCGGAGCCGCTACTATTCGGTCGAGTAGCTCCTCAGTTGGCATCACGAGGCTGAGTGCACCACGAAAAATGGCAACAGCTCATGGCGGCTGGATGGTCACCCATCCAAGTGCCGGCCACGCCCGACAGGGCTTATCTTCGGTGATCTCACGGGAACCGGTGTAGCCAGTGTGGCAAGGCCGTTGCCCTGGCATGAGACAGCGTACACGAGCAATTTGTCTGAACTGAAAAAAAACCCTCAGTTTTGCCAATCTTGAATTGTGTCTTCACAAAAGAGTAGAAAATGTAAGGGTAGTTTAAAACAGTATCATCGAAATTCTGCAAGCTATTTTTATGACTGGTCAAAGAAATGAGGTTCTGTTTGAAACCTACTAAATCGCAGTCAGTGCTCATAATACTAAACTACGAACAACTCACGTCTGCTTTAATCCCATCTGCATGTTGTTCTAAATAATATAGATTCTCCTTTAACTTGTTCTGAGATTTTGGTTTAATACTGGACGACTTCTTAAACTGGATCGGAAATACTGACAGTTTAATGTAAAATAGCACTTCAGCTGCTGCCGGTACATTTAAAATCAGCACCAAAGCACGTGCCACCTGAAGAACGTAACTGGTAGCTGAAAGGACAGCATTTCTTGACATTCCCTGAGGGGATTTTTTTAAATATATATCGAGGTGTTAACAGATCTGTAAAGCAGGACACGGATATTTTATAGTGTGTACTGAAAGATATATCCATTACTTCGCACTGAATCATGCAACGAAAAATGTCTAGGTGGCTAGATTGTCGAGCTTCGATTATTGTGTTTTCTGTACAGTAACATATTCTGGCGCCACGACCACGCTGTAAATTCCCGGATAAGATAGTGTTGTGAATTTAGTAACTGAATACTACAATGAAATCAGCCTAAACATCCTTGGTAGCCGAAATGAATTTCCCTACTACAGTTCCTTAAAGGTAACCAGCTGTACAATGACTAATTTACACTTTTTTCACACGGCACACGAAAACAGAAATGTAGCAACACAATAAAAAAATTACAATTATTAAGAGTATGTTACAAAATGGCATTTAGCTTTGGTGCAATTTCATGCGTGGTATTTGATTTCCGAAACCTAATACAACGCAATCTAAATAATACTGTTGTCTCTTAACAGTTATATTGGCTACAGGTCGGTAAGCTGTCACAGGGGAAGTAAATTACTTAGCCATCAGATCACAGCAAATAAAACGCGAACTGACATTAAGACGACGACCAGGGCTATGGAAAGTACCAAATGTAATTGAAGCAGTCAATTGTAGAAGATAGCCATATGCACAGTAAAGGGCCTATAAAGCACAGAACAAGAAATTAATCAAGAAGTACTAAAAGCAAAAATTGATATAGCGGTAATAACTAAAGCAGTAAACCTGAAACACAAAAAAAACATAGAGAATCTGCTGCATGGAAAAATTGTGTTTTAATATACAGCGAAATGGATATGATTGAAAGAGCAAGTGCAGGTGATGGTATAATGATAAGAGTGCGATTGAAAAACGAAATACATTCAAGCACTCTGATGAGTAAGAGTTATACATCTAAAAATTAAATTAAAAAAATGTATTAATGTCATAGTCATATATATGCCCGAGGAAGGCAGAAAGGAGAATACACGTGAATTTTATCATTCCCTACATTCTGTGATAGATAATCTCTCAAATCATGAGCATAGCATAACACCTGGGCATTTTATCGCAAGAGTAGGAAACACGTTCTCAAAATGGATAGTCGCATCTAATGGAAGTCTCGTAGCACCTGAAACGGTGAACAGCTAAGAGACTTTGCAACATTTAGTAACCTGAGGATAATAAGTGGATTTTATCGATATGAAGACATCCGCAAGTTTATCTCATTTGCAAGAGGGAGCATATCAATCATTCTCCTAACAATTTGTGAAACCACAGCTTTTGTACAAGATAAAGACCACAATGAGGACCATTTTCTCATGGTAAGTAAAATAGAAACTCCACTATAGTGTCGACTTGACGTGTCATACACCAGCAGAGTAAGTCTTGAAGATAAATCTACAAGATTCCAGCTTGAGACATTCATATTAATGGAGAATAGATGAAATGTTAAAAAATTCAAAAATGAACTAAACATAAGAGGATTTGAGAGAGATTAGTGATATAATGGCAAAATCACCTGAACTTGTTGTAGGAAAGAGGAACAACTATGCGAACAAAAGAAGGTTCCCTGTGTGGAATAAAGACCTACCAAAGATGATCAGGAGAAACAAAGATGCTTATCTAAAACGTCACGACAGAAGAGGGGTAGAAGATCACATTGAATATAAAAAAAATCGCATTAGTTACAAGAGGAACGACAGTGTGTCAAGGCAGAGATGGGAGGCATTACGTGAAAATTTGGAATATCATATATATGGAAAACAAACACGAACTTATAAAATAATAAAACCTGTCAATAAGGAGGAGATAGATACCATACAGTGGAATAATACCTACGACGAAACATGGCTGTATTTACAAAACCTGTGTACAGTGAAAGAAAAATATATTGTGACGGCTCAATCACATATGAATGTAGATCAAATCTCCTTGGAAGAACTGAAAGATGTAACAGGTTCTCGAGAAGACAAAATAAATTACGAGCTCATTACGTAGTCCATCAATATATTTGATCAGGATTCTACAATTTGTACATTTATTCTGGAAGAATATCATTGTTCTGGAAGGTTGTTGGAACTCAGTAGCCTTACCTAAAAACGGCGACGATAAAAAAGACTGCAACAGCTGTATAAATATAAGCCTTTTAAACTGTAGGTATGAAATGTACGCCAAAATACTGTCTGACAGGTTAAATTATATAAGATAAAAGAACAAAATGGTTTTAGAGTGGGAGGAGCATGTATGGACTGTGTTTTCTCTATGAACCAGGTAATAGAAAAACACAGAGAATTTAATCTCCCAACGTATATAGCTTTTGTAGTACAGGAGTGAGGTGACTGATAGAAGAAGTCGGGCAAGGGTGTCTTCTATCGCCCACACTGTTTAACATTTATGTAAATAGCATTGTCAATAAACGGCAAAAGAAAAAGTAAAATTCTTACCAAACAAAACGTACAGTATTTAACTAACAGTATATTTTGAAGATGACTTGGGTATACTGGGGTATACGAAAGACAATCTACAACGAATAACTGTATTCTGGAAGAATTTGTTGCCTTTTGTGGAAAAGAACATCGTAGAGCTAAAATCAAATAAACTGACACAAGTCGATGTATTCACAACATGGGCTGTCAATCTCTTATGATTATAATATTGATCCTGAAAAGAAACTAGAACATGTAAACATAGTAGGCATAGTTACGAGAACGCTACTGAACAAAATTATAAAGAGACACTACTTAAATTCCATAATACTACTGTATATAACTGCACCTTTACTATTCGTTTGATCCGAATTACGGACTAATGATCAAATAACTATGGAGGTTAAAAGCAGCAGAAGTGAGACTCACAAGAACTCTGCCAGTATACAAATTAGATCATAAGAGATGCAGTTAGGTAACAGAGGAGCTGCATGTTCTAGGAATAATATGACAGACCCAAGGGTTGAAGAAGGATAGGATGGCGACTCTCCATCAGATAGAGGAAGAAGTCTTCGCTGTACGCTTCCCTACATGTGACACCGAAATGAACGCGACCTAGCAAAGACTAAGTGCTAAGTTCTGAGCTGATTACTGTTTGTAGACAGGCCATCATTTGCGTTCGGAGCACTAAATAGCTACTTCCCTGTGCACAACTGAACTTCTACAAGTTTGGCATTTTTAGCGACAATATGCAGTTCGTGTTGCGCAATCTCCGCTTACATTGATCGTTTCAACCCTAGCGGTAAGTGTGGTGACAATTGTTTTCCATTAGATGCATGACTACACAGTGCTGTGTTATAAAATTACTTACAACCTTGCCTGTATGCTAGATTGTCAGTATTTCGCTTGTTGTCATTTGGGTAACTGCCTTGGTGCTCAGTACCTGAATTCAATGTTATCTTACATTTTGAATTGATCTCGCTATCCTTCGTATCTAAAGACATGCATGTCATGTGATGATGCCATTCTAAAACATTTATCATCTGTGAAGATGATCTATTACAGTAACCGGTTCTGAAGATATAATTTTGTGTGACAGCTCTGTGTCAACATGCGTATTTCCAAGTATATTGATGTTGTCAATAATCGTCCGACGAAAATGTTCGCTTTCTACACTCCTGGAAATTGAAATAAGAACACCGTGAATTCATTGTCCCAGGAAGGGGAAACTTTATTGACACATTCCTGGGGTCAGATACATCACATGATCACACTGACAGAACCACAGGCACATAGACACAGGCAACAGAGCATGCACAATGTCGGCACTAGTACAGTGTATATCCACCTTTGGCAGCAATGCAGGCTGCTATTCTCCCATGGAGACGATCGTAGAGATGCTGGATGTAGTCCTGTGGAACGGCTTGCCATGCCATTTCCACCTGGCGCCTCAGTTGGACCAGCGTTCGTGCTGGACGTGCAGACCGCGTGAGACGACGCTTCATCCAGTCCCAAACATGCTCAATGGGGGACAGATCCGGAGATCTTGCTGGCCAGGGTAGTTGACTTACACCTTCTAGAGCACGTTGGGTGGCACGGGATACATGCGGACGTGCATTGTCCTGTTGGAACAGCAAGTTCCCTTGCCGGTCTAGGAATGGTAGAACGATGGGTTCGATGACGGTTTGGATGTACCGTGCACTATTCAGTGTCCCCTCGACGATCACCAGTGGTGTACGGCCAGTGTAGGAGATCGCTCCCCACACCATGGCCCTGGGTGCCTCGGTCGTATGCAGTCCTGATTGTGGCGCTCACCTGCACGGCGCCAAACACGCATACGACCATCATTGGCACCAAGGCAGAAGCGACTCTCATCGCTGAAGACGACACGTCTCCATTCGTCCCTCCATTCACGCCTGTCGCGACACCACTGGAGGCGGGCTGCACGATGTTGGGGCGTGAGCGGAAGACGGCCTAACGGTGTGCGGGACCGTAGCCCAGCTTCATGGAGACGGTTGCGAATGGTCCTCGCCGATACCCCAGGAGCAACAGTGTCCCTAATTTGCTGGGAAGTGGCGGTGCGGTCCCCTACGGCACTGCGTAGGATCCTACGGTCTTGGCGTGCATCCGTGTGTCGCTGCGGTCCGGTCCCAGGTCGACGGGCACGTGCACCTTCCGCCGACCACTGGCGACAACATCGATGTACTGTGGAGACCTCACGCCCCACGTGTTGAGCAATTCGGCGGTACGTCCACCCGGCCTCCCGCATGCCCACTATACGCCCTCGCTCAAAGTCCGTCAACTGCACATACGGTTCACGTCCACGCTGTCGCGGCATGCTACCAGTGTTAAAGACTGCGATGGAGCTCCGTATGCCACGGCAAACTGGCTGACACTGACGGCGGCGGTGCCCAACACCGCGGTTCCTGGTGTGTCCGCGCTGCCGTGCATGTGATCATTGCTTGTACAGCCCTCTCGCAGTGTCCGGAGCAAGTATGGTGGGTCTGACACATCGGTGTCAATGCGTTCTTTTTTCCATTTCCAGGAGTGTGTTAGCGGCAAAATTGTTTCTTGGCATTCTGTTTCTATCAATAAGTTCAGTTTTCCTTGTACAACAGTGCTTAGCAGGGAAAATACGAAACCAGGAACATATGTTGCTGGTTCATGTTTGCACCAGTTTTTGTAAATGCACCACCTAACGACTGTTGCCTCATCTCAAGACATGCATGCATGTCCGTAGGAATATTACATCCCACTTCTGAACAACGTAGGCACTGTATTGTGTTTATCCACCGTCACCGGGCAAGCAACTTTCAGTTAAAATGTCTCTATTGTACAACAATAGAGGCGCCATGTCACTAATCGTGATTCCCTCCAGCCGGAGGTTCGAATCCTCCCTCGGGCGTGGGTGTGAGTGTTGTCCTTAGCTCTAAGTTAGTTTAAGTATTGTGTAAGTCTAGGGACCGATGATCTCAGCAGTTTGGTCCCTAAGGAATTCACACACATTTGAACACTGGTACAGCAATATACAGAATGAATGTACGAGTGCAGGTTGCAGACACAGAGTTGGCGACATATGGAAGTTTGGGCCTGGCTGTGATCGTTCCCGGATGGACTAACGGTCAGGTGATTGCCCGTGATAAGCGGGAAATCTGGGTTCGAGTAACGGTCAGGCACAAATTTTCACTGTCGTCATTCCATCATACTGTTCATGATGGTCCGTATTCGCAACTGCGAGTACATTTCATGTTGTCATATACATCTACCACGATAAAATAACCTTGCAGAAGTCTTATAGCACAGAGTGTGATGGTGTATTATAAATGACATAAAACAAGCTCCGAACAAATGGTGATAAAGCTAGTGTTGTTGCTTCATACAACGTACGTTATATGAAAATCACCACATCGCAGTTCGTATTCCGCTGCTCAAACGTTCTTTTTTACGGAATATTTCCCTCTGGCCTCCGCTGTTTGTACTGGTGCTGCTCCAGCGCAGCTGCCGAGTAGGCAATACAGAACATGCGGAGCACCCTGGGGCTATTTATGCCGCGAAAGCCGACACGTGGCCCACAAGGACGGTATTTCTACCCTCACATGTCAGGCACATACGACACGGTGCTGGTGGTGTTCCCGCACGGCATCCCGAAATAGATGGTGAATTGGAGAAAAGTTATTCATATTCAGTTACACGGAAGTATTCTGCTGGATGGTCTTATGACTACGTCCGATGAGGAACAGGATCTGCGAGTAGCTAAACTAAAAAGGAGGATTCTCAAGGAAATTTAGAAAATTAGATGATAGCAGCCACTGGAATCAGACACCTTCTTCAAGTATCTAGGACTATCTTCCACGAACAATTTGAGTTAAAATGACTACTAAAGTCTAGCAATGGGAAAGGCAGTTACTGGTCTGATATTTATTAAGAAGATCATAAGAATGTGTAATTCATCCACTAATGAGCTCGCCTACTGAATCGGCCCAACCGTTAATAATGTTTGCCGGTAAGAGATTGTTACCGATGAAACAGATAGAGAAGATCCTTAGAAGATTTGAGCGCTCCATACAGGTTTGTTCAATCAGCTCTAGAACGTCAGTTAAAAGCTTAACAAAAATCTATGCGGCACCGTGCAAGAATGGTGCTGTGCCTCATGGAATACCTTGCTCCAAATATTCCCAGAGCTAATCTCCTAAATATGGGCTAAAATACATTGTTACCTCCTTGACATAGCTCACGAAATGACAGTTTTAGGAATTAGGGCTTTTACAGGCGGGCACCCACAATCGTACATCTAATCCACGATCCTTAAATGGAATGGGCAGATGGATAATTGTCCTGTGATACTATGGATCCCTCATCTCCATGCTTGTATAATTACTCCTCTCATAGGAGCGCATGGAAGCTAAAGAGCATCTCAAATTATTTCTGACTACAGATGGTGTTCGGAAACCCCATTACAAACCTTTAAGACCTGTGCAGGGGAGCGAGTACATAACATTTCGAATAGGAACCAATGTCTGAAACGTACCGGTTCCGTTCTACGACAGTTTCAATTCGCGTGATTAACTCATCCATTTCTACCAGAGCATTCAATTAGGTGTGACGCAGTACTATTATTGGATAACAATTCGAGAGAAAACCTAACAAAAAGTCCATTTACCATTTATGCACATATGCTTGTACGAGTATTAACGCTTAAACATTGCGTGTTTAGCCGGCCGAAGGGGCCGAGCGGTTCTAGGCGCTACAGTCTGGAACCGCGCGACCGCTACAGTCGCAGGTTCCAATCCTGCCTCGGGCATGCATGTGTGTGATTTCCTTAGGTTAGTTAGGTTTAAGTAGTTCTAAGTTGTAGGGGACTGATGACCACAGCAGTTACGTTCCAAAGTGCTCGGAGCCATTTGAACCATTGCGTGTTTACATTATTCCAAAATAAGAAAGAATCCAGCATATTGTACATATAGAACAGTAAAGATGCATTACAACAGCAACTCGATGTGGCGACCACCGACATGTCACCAACATGTCACGAAGAATGTTCTGGTACATACTCTCCATCCCAAATGCTGTCTCTTCAATTTATAGTGCAGCGGCCAGAACTCGTGCCAGCAAATCGCCCTCTGTCTCCACAGGAGTCTCGTAAATTAAACTTTGCACACGACCACCACAAGGACTAGTCCGTAGGAGTTAAATCCGGCGTTCGCGGTGGCCACGCGGTTGGACCGCCTCGACCTATCCATCTTCCACCATATCATCTGTTGAGATGTCTCCGGCACGTACGTGAAAAGTGAGGTGCCGCACCATCACGCTGAAACCACATTTCCTGGCCGAAATTCGGTGCACAGCTTCCAAAAAAGGGTCCAATACGTTCTGTACGAAGATCAAGTGTGGAGGACCAGTTAGGTTGAATGGAAGCAGAGGTGGACGTGTTACTCATGTGAACTGAAACGTTGTAGAACGGAAACAGTACTTCTCCGGACGTGGGTTCCTTTGGTCTACAAGTCGGAGAAGTTTGTTCCGGGAATTTACTTACACCCTGTAGGCGCAATTTTCGTTCTTACTAATAGATGTCTACATATTACGTAGCCCAATTTAAGAATTTTTAACACTGTGCAGCCCTGTCAGCAACTGTGATAATTGAACATGTAACACGTCAGCCTCAGTTGCAAACCTAAACCAATCTTTACCCAGGTTTCTGCCAAAATAATTTGGCCTATTGCATGCCAAAGTTTGGCTATGTCATATATAAAACTGTAGCACCGTAGTAACCAGTCATAAATCTACATTACTTGGGCTGTAGAGAAACAGCGCGGACGAGGTCGGTAGGCTGCGAGGCTTCTGAAGAAGGCCAAATTATTTTGGCTGAAACCTGGGTAAACATTGGCTTCTATTTTCAACTGAGGCTGACGTGTTACATGTTCACTTAGCCGAATCATTATATCAGCAGTTCTGAATGGAAGTCTCCACAAAATGAATACATAAAAGCCAAATAATGCATGTGAAATCTACTGTAACTATTCTGTACTATTCCGTCAGCAAGACACAAGATGACAGCAGATACAAAAAAATATATTTAATTATTAAATCCTAGAAAAAGTTAATGATACTAATAATGAATCAGAAAGCACATCTCCCAGAAATCTTCTAAACAAATATCGCTATAGACATACACATTCATACGACGATGCACCAATTTGTGGTGGAGTATACCACAAGTTGGTTAGCACACACAACTTTGCAAACAGGGGAAAGGAACGTGGATGAGGTCAATAATTTTACGGAGTAGCTATACAATGTTAACTTCACTTGCTCCAAACACGGGTAATATCAGAATTCAACTAACAAAACATATCTTGAGAACATTTTAAAACTATACGTTGCTTTTAGAACGTTTCGTCTAATATTGGATTCGTGGCGTCGACAAGCTAACACCGTCATGTATGATAGCATCTTTTGAAATGACAAATGCCAACCGATTTGAACTGTAGAAGTAATAGCGCCAAACAGCAAACGTGTGTACTGGGCACAGCGGTTATGGCTGAAACAACCTGTTTTCGGTTGTATCGACTTTTTTCCTCGCCATTTTATCCTGACGGTTAAAACCGTTCAAAATAACCAGTTTCTGAAACAACCGATTTTTGAGAGCACTTGCCCGCGAAAGGCAAAGGTCCCGAGTTCGAGTATCGGTCGGGCGCACAGTTTTAATCTGCCAGGAAGTTTCAACCGACTTTTGGTTTTTTATTCCTATTATTTCCTGTAATAAAAGGAGAAAGCAAGTGAAGATTTAAAAAATTTGACTCTCTCTTTCTTAAGAAACATATAATCAAAACATTAAATTAATTAGGCAAATTAAGGAAAACTTAGTTCGTCCACAATTTGCTGCTTTTGTCGACAAATGACAAGTGGTCCAATACTACAAAAAACTACTAGTTTCTCCTACTGCTACTAATTTTTTGAAACTCTGCTCGAGAATCATTTTGTAATGGGAGATCATACCACATTTTGGGCATTATGAATAGTCAGTGCTACACGGCGAAAACTGATGCTGAAGAACTTTTTTTTTCTTTTTGTGTCCGCTTTCAAGGGCTACAAGCAGATAAAAGCGTATTGGGTAGACAGAGGCAGCCGATCACCTACTTCATGTTTTTATTATTACTGAATTGTTGCTAATTTTTTAGGTTATTACTGTTATTGTAATTTACATCCTCTTTTATTATTTCATAGAAATGGCAGACAAATCTTTAATCTTTCATTGCTATGTCATTTCATAAAAATATTTCCAGACCAGGGTTGGTGCGATTATGCGGTATAAAGGATTTCCGACGACCACAGAGAGAAACTACCGTATAGACCAGGTGGGTAAGTCGTGAACACTGAACGTACACGCTTATCTTCAACCACGACATACCGCAATGGGAACATTGTTGTCACAGCACTGCTGTACCAATTCTTGTGCCACGTAATTGTTGCTCGCTTCAGCCAGCAATGAAACTAAAATGACACTCATCACTTTTCCCATTTTCTATAATGACGCACTATTTAAAAGCAATGGAAGTTTTATGAATGAAAATTACCTCTTTTTAGAAAAAAAGGTTTATTTAAAAGCGAAAACTTTTAACATTGCTTGTTTAAGCATGTTTCGGGCTTTTTACAATGAATAAAAAATACTGTTATAACCAATACGAAAGATATACCGAAAATTATCGGTTATTCAGAACTAAAATACCGGTATAAGATTTTAACCGGTCCATTTTTTCCATCCCTAGCGTTACCAGCCTTGTTGACTTTCATCGCCAAGTTAAAAACTTTAACTCGAGACCTGAAAACTAAACTCTGCTTCTGCAAACACAGCAAAAATTTCACAATCAAGTGGTGCAGTAATGATTGACAGTATAATTTAGGCGACTGGCAGCCTATGGCGAAAAGTAAACGTGAGTTACACACTAGAGATTTTTGCTATTATAAAACCTTATGTGAAACATGCCCATCTATCTCTTGGTTTCATGGACTGCCTCATGTCTGTATCTTGCCGGTGCACATCTTTTTCTGTGATGTAGTAGCTGTGAAAATGTCCCCTGTTCCATTCGACTGAAATTACGAAATGAATCTCGATCTTCTACATCTTCATCTACACGACTACTCTGCAATTCACATATAAGTGCTTGGCAGAGGGTTCATCGAACCACAATCATACTATCTCTCTACCATTCCACTCCCGAACAGCGCGCGGGAAAAACGAACACCTAAACCTTTCTGTTCGAGCTCTGATTTCTCTTATTTTATTTTGATGATCATTCCTACCTATGTAGGTTGGGCTCAACAAAATATTTTCGCATTCGGAAGAGAAAGTTGGTGACTGAAATTTCGTAAATAGATCTCGCCGCGACGAAAAACGTTTTTGCTTTAATGACTTCCATCCCTATTCGCGTATCATATCTGCCACACTCTCTTCCGTATTATGTGAAAACACAAAACGAGCTGCCCTTTTTTGCACCCTTTCGATGTCCTCCGTCAATCCCACCTGGTAAGGATCTCACACCGTGCAGCAATGTTCTAACAGAGGACGAACGAGTGTAGTGTAAGCTGTCTCTTTAGCGGACTTGTTGCATCTTCTAAGTGTCCTGCCAATGAAACGCAACCTTTGGCTCGCCTTCCCTACAATATTATCTATGTGGTCTTTCCAACTGAAGTTATTCCTAATTTTAAAACCCAGGTACTTAGTTGAATTGACAGCCTTGAGAATTGTACTATTTATCGAGTAATCGAATTCAACGGATTTCTTTTGGAACTCATGTGGGTCACCTCACACTTTTCGTTATTTAGCGTCAACTGCCACCTGCCACACCATACAGCAATCTTTTTTAAATCGCTTTGCAACTGATTCTGGTCTTCGGATGACCTTACTAGACGGTAAATTACAGCATCATCTCCGAACAACCTAAGAGAACTGCTCAGATTGTCACCCAGGTCATTTATATAGATCAGGAACAGCAGAGGTCCCAGGACGCTGACCTGGGGAACACCTGATATCACTTGAGTTTTACTCGATGATTTGCCGTCTATTACTACGAACTGCGACCTTCCTGACAAGAAATCACGAATCCAGTCGCACAACTGAGACGATGCCCCATAGGCCCGCATCTTGATTAGAAGTCGCTTGTGAGGAACGGTGTCAAAAGCTATCCGAAAATATAGAAATACGGAATCAACTTGAGATTCCCTGTCGATAGCGGCCATTACTTCGTGCGTTGCAAAACCCCTACTGCAAACCGACGTCAATGATATAGGTCTGTAGTTAGATGGATTACTCCTACTACCCTTCTTAAACACTGGTGCGACCTGCGCAATTTTCCAATCTGTAGGTACAGATCTATCGGTGAGCGAGCGGTTGCATATGATTACTAAGTAGGGAGCTATTGTAACAGCGTAATCGGAAAGAAGCCTAATCGGTATACTATCTGGACCTGAAGACTTGCCCGTATCAAGCGATTTGAGTTGCTTCGCAACCCCTAAGGTATCTACTTCTAAGAAACTCATGCTAGCAGCTGTTCGTGTTTCAAATTCTGGAATATTCCATTCGTCTTCCCTGGTGAAGGAATTTCGGAAAACTGCGTTCAATAACTCCGCTTTAGCGGCACAGTCGTCGGTAACAGTACCATCAGCACTGCGCAGCGAAGGTATTAACTGCGTCTTGCCGCTTGTGTAATTTACATACGACCAGAATATATTCGGATTTTCTACCAAATTTCCAGACAATGTTTCGCTGTGGAACCTATTAAAGGCATCTCGCATTGAAGTCCGTGCCAAATTTCACGCGTCTGTAAATTTTAGCCAATCTTCGGGATTTCGCGTTCTTCTGAACTTCGCAAGCTTTTTCCGTTGCCTCTGCAACAGCGTTCGGACCTGTTTTGTGTACCACGGGGGATCAGTTCCATCTCTTACCAGTTTATGAGGTATGAATCTCTCAATTGCTGTTGCTACTATATCTTTGAATTTGAGCCACATCTCGTCTACATTTGCATAGTCAGTTCGGAAGGAATGGAGATTGTCTCTTAGGAAGGCTTCTAGTGACACTTTATCCTCTTTTTTAAATTAAATTATTTTGCGTTTGTTTCTGGAGGATATGGAAGAAACGGTATTGAGCCTAGCTACAACGACCTTGTGATCACCAATCCCTGTATCAGTCATGGTGCTCTCTATCAGCTCTGGATTGTTTGTGGCTAAGAGGTCAAGTGTGTTTTCGCAACCATTTACAATTCGCGTGGGTTCGTGGACTAACTGCTCGAAATAATTTTCGGAGAAAGCATTTAGGACAATCTCGGAAGATGTTTTCTGCCTACCACCGGTTTTGAACAAGTACACTCCTGGAAATGGAAAAAAGAACACATTGACACCGGTGTGTCAGACCCACCATACTTGCTCCGGACACTTCGAGAGGGCTGTACAAGCAATGATCACACGCACGGCACAGCGGACACACCAGGAACCGCGGTGTTGGCCGTCGAATGGCGCTAGCTGCGCAGCATTTGTGCACCGCCGCCGTCAGTGTCAGCCAGTTTGCCGTGGCATACGGAGCTCCATCGGAGTCTTTAACACTGGTAGCATGCCGCGACAGCGTGGACGTGAACCGTATGTGCAGTTGACGGACTTTGAGCGAGGGCGTATAGTGGGCATGCGGGAGCCGGGTGGACGTACCGCCGAATTGCTCAACACGTGGGGCGTGAGGTCTCCACAGTACATCGATGTTGTCGCCAGTGGTCGGCGGAAGGTGCACGTGCCCGTCGACCTGGGACCGGACCGCAGCGACGCACGGATGCACGCCAAGACCGTAGGATCCTACGCAGTGCCGTAGGGGACCGCACCGCCACTTCCCAGCAAATTAGGGACACTGTTGCTCCTGGGGTATCGGCGAGGACCATTCGCAACCGTCTCCATGAAGCTGGGCTACGGTCCCGCACACCGTTAGGCCGCCTTCCGCTCACGCCCCAACATCGTGCAGCCCGCCTCGAGTGGTGTCGTGACAGGCGTGAATGGAGGGACGAATGGAGTCGTGTCGTCTTCAGCGATGAGAGTCGCTTCTGCCTTGGTGCCAATGATGGTCGTATGCGTGTTTGGCGCCGTGCAGGTGAGCGCCACAATCAGGACTGCATACGACCGAGGCACACAGGGCCAACACCCGGCATCATGGTGTGGGGAGCGATCTCCTACACTGGCCGTACACCACAGGTGATCGTCGAGGGGACACTGAATAGTGCACGGTACATCCAAACCGTCATCGAACCCATCGTTCTACCATTCCTAGACCGGCAAGGGAACTTGCTGTTCCAACAGGACAATGCACGTCCGCATGTATACCGTGCCACCCAACGTGTTCTAGAAGGTGTAAGTCAACTACCCTGGCCAGCAAGATCTCCGGATCTGTCCCCCATTGAGCATGTTTGGGACTGGATGAAGCGTCGTCTCACGCGGTCTGCACGTCCAGCACGAACGCTGGTCCAACTGAGGCGCCAGGTGGAAATGGCATGGCAAGCCGTTCCACAGGACTACATCCAGCATCTCTACGATCGTCTCCATGGGAGAATAGCAGCCTGCATTGCTGCGAAAGGTGGATATACACTGTACTAGTGCCGACATTGTGCATGCTCTGTTGCCTGTGTCTATGTGCCTGTGGTTCTGTCAGTGTGATCATGTGATGTATCTGACCCCAGGAATGTGTCAATAAAGTTTCCCCTTCCTGGGACAATGAATTCACGGTGTTCTTATTTCAATTTCCAGAAGTGTATTAACTAACCTCTACAAATGCCTAACGACTGCGCTACAATCTGCCTGAATTTATGATTACAGTAACTAAAACTCGCAATTACACCTCCTATACGAAACTCACAAGCAATTTAAGTAAGAATCTACAAAGTAAACACTAAAGCGCGATGCTGCAACTCTCAAATACTATAATACGCCCGAAATTTATGAATTAAACAATGCAAGTACCCAAAAACACGCAAAGAAATTAAGAAATATACTACGTAACAAATAAGTAAGCTAGAGGTATGCGACTTGCTGCTGCAGCTGCTTATCCAACGGCGGCAGGGAGCACACTGGCTGTGACCAAACGACACTGGCCTTTCAAAACAAAAACACAAGACCGACGACTACGCGAATTTACACTATTCAGGTACTAAAGAGCGATGCTAAAACTCTCAAATGCTATAATACGCCCGAAATTTATGAATTAAACAATGCAAGTATCCAAAAACACGCAAAGAAATTAAGAATTAAACTATGTAACAAATAAGTAAGCTAGAGGTATGCGACTTGCTGCTGCAGCTGCTTATCCAACGGCGGCAGGGAGCACACTTGCATCTTGAAGTGTATGTGGTGAAGTACTTTACTGCAGACAGATTGTTGTCAATACAACATAGAGAAACTGGGTGTTATGCTTGCTGAAACTGACATTAGACACTATGGTTTAACTTTATTCACTCGTAGTGGAATTGCATGCTTATGGAATACCGTCTCAGTTATGTGACTAGATTTGTGATTTCCTGTCGGACATGTCACAGTTCGTAGTAACTGACGGAAAGTCATCGAGTAAAACAGAAGTGATTTCCGGCGTTCCCCAAGGTAGTGTTATAGGCCCTTTGTGGTTTCTTATCTATATAAACGATTTGGGAGACAATCTGAGCAACCGTCTTCGGTTGTTTGCAGATGACGCTGTCGTTTATCGACTAATAAAGTCATCAGAAGATCAAAACAAACTGCAAAACGATACAGAAAAAATACCTGAATGATGCGAAAAGTAGCAGTTGACTCTAAATAACGAAAAGTGTAAGGTCTCATCCACATGAGTGTTAAAAAGAACTCGTTAAACTTCGGTTACACGATAAATCAGTCTAATCTGAAAGCCGTAAATTCAACTAAATACCTAGGTATTACAATTACGAACAACTTAAATTGGAAGGAACACATAGAAAATGTTGTGGGAAAGGCTAACCAAAGACGGCGTTTTATTGGCAAGACACTTACAAAACGGCACAGATCTGTTAAGGAGACTACCTACACTACGCTTGTCAGTCCTCTTTTAGAATACTGCTGCGCAGTGTGGGATCTTTACCAGATTGGACTGACGGAGTACGTCGAAAAAGTTCAAGGAAGGGCAGCACGTTTTGTACTACCGCGAAATTGGGAGATACTCTCACTGAAACGATACGGGATTTGCGCTGGACTCCATTAAAAGAAAGTCGTTTTTCGTTGCGATGTAATCTTCTCATGAAATTCCAATCACCATCTTTCTCCAATGAACCCTCTGCCACGCATTTAAATGTGATTTGCAGAGTATCCATGTGCATGTAGATGTAGATGTAAACACTGAAAAGTAGCAAATATTCATTTGAGTCAAAGACTAACCTCTACTGGTTCGTATTTTGGATCACTGTGCAGCATATATACTCGTACTGTTCCTCTACCACGAACTCGATGTAGAAGCCAAGGACGAGTCCAGAACCTTCTTCGCGATTTTTTCCGCATTTCTTCGATGATCACCGAAAGGATTAACGCATCAATTTTATGCGTGTCCATTTTCGTAAACAAACATGATTAGTGCTCCAGGAGCAGGCGACAAGTGTCGCTGGAGAGCGCTGCGTTCGCAAATCGCGATGAGGAACACGTTCCGAAAGATGTAGCAGGACGTTTCAGACCGTGCAGCAACCACGACGGATGCCACGTCGGGTGTCCTCGTGATGAGAAACACGTCTCGCGTGCGGAAGACTGTAAGCCGTCGTCACACAGGCCGTGGCATCCGCCGCGTTGCTGAATGCTCAGAAACGATTCTGCTTGTAAGTGCGGTACATGCGCCACAGTATTGTACACGATACCGCAGGGCGCTCCGGTAGCAGTTCGCGGCTACGGTTATGCGGACGAAATACTCAGTACACTTGATACGAGTTACTGAAACAGCAAGCGAAAACTAGCTGCGATAGCTTTAAACCCTCCTCACATGGAACGAGGCAGTTACGTAAGGGTGGATGCGGACGCTAACACCAACCGTGAGAGACACAGTGCACGTGTCATAATGGATACGCTGGTTAATGTGTTGTTCCAATCTGCCTTTGTGATTTGCGAGTGCGGCGCTTTCCATTATCAGTGTCGGCTGATATAGCTCACAAATCATAGAGTTTGTTTACGAAACTGATTAGCGTAAAATTCCTACTTTAGTTGTATTAAAACAGATGTTTCGTCTCTTGTCAATAAGCTAGTCCTGTTGTTCCGTCTGCAATATACGTAAATAGAAATTTAGATGTCCATGAACATATTGTAAGGCAGAAAAGAAAAATCCAGTTTCCACTCAGTAAGAACACGGGCTTATAAAAGTTCACAAACTGCCTATTGGCTTCTGTCTCGGGTTCTTCGGCCGACGTTCATCTAATGATTTTACTGACGTTTCGTCAGCATGAGTGGCTGGCGAAACGTCAGTAAAATCATTAGATGAACGTCGGCCGAAGAACCCGTGACAGAAGCCAATTGGCAGTTTCTCAACAGTTGGCCACGAAAGCCTTAACAATTTTGTTATAAAAGTTCCATTACATATAGTGCGATACAAATTTACAATAGTCCTCCACACAATATACGAGTTATTTCATCATTATCACATTTTAGCAAAACACGGGGGTCATTGTTACTTTACCAATGTTCCTATTCAGTAGCAGAAACTTAAGAAAATGTGAAATACAAGACTTAAAACAAGACAGTACAAAATATCTTATTACATGTAGTGCAATTCTCGTAGATATAGTCAACTGACATCCTCAGTATTGAGAGAGAGTGCAGTTAAATTTACATAATATCGAATATTATACTAGAGGCGTTCAATATATAACGCAATACATTTTTTTCTGAAAACAGTTTGGTTATTCTCCACTCTTTTGGCTACAAAATTTTTTCCACATAACCTCCGTTCAGTACGACAGCCTCACGCCGCCTTACTGGGAGGGTCTGTTTGCCTGCATGGTACCACTACCACTCCACTGGTCGACGTCGGAGCCAAAGTCTTTGCTGCATCAATAACCTCCCCTAACGTGTAAGAAATTCCACACAGACGGTCCTTTTTGTTCTTTATGGTCTTTCGCTAGGCGTCGGGGAACCCAGCAGGCCCACACCTTTGAGTACCCCAACACATGGAGTATGTTAGCCGTACCAACCGAAACGTACAGTTGTGCAGCGAGGTGTCTGATTGTGATACCTCGATCACCTCGAACGAAAGTGTCCGCACGTTCCAACAATACAGTGTCGCAACTGTGTGCAGCTGACCAACACATGTGATGTTGGACAGGTTTGCGCGACGCCTTGCAATGATGTCAGATGCCTCACTCAACGAGTCTTCGTGCTTTTGTTCACTGCTAGACCTCCGTAGACATTCTGCAAACGCCTGGTGTTATCTGCGATGCTCTCGTTTCCCGCCAAAAGAAACTCAGTGACAGATGTGAGCTTGCAACGCACCTCCATTATAGAGGCCATTTTGATGGCTACATACAGTGCTTCCATCGATCGGAACTTCATAAAACTGTAGGGGCTTATGCGGGAATATTCCACTACATTCTACAACAAATTCTGCATTTTTCAACCGAAACCGGCTGAAAAAAATGCGTTGCATTACTTAATGAACACCCCTCTTAGAGAATACGTCTATTACACTTAGAACTTATTTGAAAACGTGAAGCTGAGTGCAAAAATATTTGGATATAGTGTCATGGAAGTAGCTACACGTAACACACCACTCCGATCTCCATTCATTAGACTACAGCGAACTTCTCTTACACACCCCCATCTTTCCTATGTTACCATCTCTTGAACGCTTTAGTCGCAGATACGTTATTAAATTACATTGAGTTGTAACAAATTGTACCAATGGCAATGCATTTTTTATGATCTTCAATGTGTCGTTGCCTTGGAACGGCATGGTTTCATGAGACGCATTGAATTCGAAAGTTCTGTGTCACCATTATTAAGCCCCACGTCATTTTACTACAACTTAACGTACCAATAAAGGGTGGTTTTAGGTGTATCGACGATATGCTGGTACTCTGAAACGACATATATTCATAGGACGAAAGTTATAAAATAAAACCCACCAAATACGGGCACCAACTGAAAATCAGTATGGCGTCTCCCGACTGTATTGAAAAGAGGATTATCTTCATGTGAATGGTCTAGGTGGCGCACTTCGATCTCTCTGGTCTCCATTTAAAGGAGCTTGAAGAACATACTTGTTAAATAAAAAAATTTATTGTAAAAAGCTTATTGTGCCGAGACCGCAATTTTCAGTATACAGTTACAGCACGTTGGGTACAATCACCTTCAGATGTGTAAATAAATGGAAGAAAAGTAGCCTAAGAACATATTGTTCAATAAAGTAGGATATAATTTAATGTACAACAGTTGAATAAATTATACAATGAGGTGACAAAAGTCATGGAGCAGCGGTATGCACATATACAGACGGAGGTAATATCGCGTACACACGGTATGATAGTCAGTTGTTTGGCAGAGCTGTCATTTGCACTCAGATGATTCACGTGAAAAGGTTTCCGACGTAATTATGGCCTCAAGAAGGTGATTAACAGACCCTGAACTTGGAATTGTAGTTAGAGCTAAATGCCTGGGACGTTCCATTTCGGAAATCGTTACGGAATTCAATATTCCGAGATCCACAGTGTCAAGTGTGTGCCGAGAATATCAAATTTCAGGCATTACCTCTCACCACGGACTACGCAGTTCCAACTATCTCCACTCAACGACAGAAAGAGTGGCGTCTACGTAGAGTTGTCAGTTCTGACAGAGAAGCAACGTTACGTGAAATAACTGCAGAATTCAATGTGGGACGTACGACGAGGATATGCGTTAGGACAGTGCGGCAAAATCTGGCGTTATTAGGCTATGACAGCAGATGACCGACGAGAGTGCTTTGCTAAGAGCACAAGGTCGACTGCAGCGCCCCTCCTGGGATCTTGACCATACCGGTTAGAATCTAGAGGACTAGAAAACCGTGGCCTGGTCAGATCAGCCCCAAATTCCAGTTAGCAAGAGTTGATGATGGGGCGCGAAGCCCACGAATCCATGGACACACGTTGTCAGCAGGGCACTGTGCAAATTGGTGGTGGCTTCGTAATGGTATGGGCTGTGTTTACATGGATTGGACTGGGTCCTCTCGTCCAACTGAACCGATAATTGACAGGAAATGGTTACTTTCGGCTACTTGGAGACTATTTTCAGCCGTTCATGGACTTCCTGTACCCATGACAATGCGTCACGTCATCGGGTCGCAATTGTAAGTGACCGATTTGAAGAACTTGCTGGACAATTCGAATGAATCATTTGCCACCCCGATCGACCGACATGAAACCCATCGAACATGTAACAGACATAATCCAGGTGTTAGTTGGAGCACAAAATTCTGCGTCGGCAACACTTTCGCAATCATGGACGGGTATGAGGAGGAAGACTTTATGTGACAGAAGAAGGAAGATGAGTCAATTTAGAAGAGATGGGGGATCTAATATCAGAATCAAAATTTCGGAGAGCTTTGGAGAACTTAAGATCAAATAAGGCAGAAGGGATAGGTAACATTCTATCAGAATTTCTAAAATCATTGGGGGAAATGGCAAAAAAGAAAAACGACTATTCTCGTTGTTGTGTAGAATTTATGAGTCTGGCGACATACCATCTGACTTTCGGAAGAGTATCATCCACACAATTCCAAAGACTGGACGAGCTGGTAACTGTGAGAATTATCCAACAATCAGCTTAACAGCTCATCTCCAAGTTGCTGACGTGTATAATATAGAGAAGAATGGAAAAGAAAATTGAGGATGCATCAGATGATGATCAGTTTGGATTTACGTAAGGTACAGGCACCAGAGAGGCAAATCTGACGTTGAGGTTGATAATGGAAGCAAGAATAAACAAAAATCAAGACATGTTCATAGGATTTGCCGCCCTGGAAACAGCGATCGACAATGTAAAATGGTGCAAGATGTTCAAAATTCTGAGGAATGTAAGAGCAAGCTGTAGGGAGAGATGGGTAAAGTACAATATGTACAAGAGCCAAGAGGGAACAATAAGAGTGGACGACAAAGAACGAAGTGCTCGGATTAAAAATGTTGTAAGCAAGGATGTAGTCTTTCGCCCCTACTGTTCAATCTTTGCAACGAAGAAGCAATGACGGAAATAAAAAAAATGTTCTTGAATGGAATTAAAATTCAAGGTGAAAGGTTATCAATGATATGCTTCGCTGATGACATTTCTATCCTGACTGAATGGAATGAACAGTCTAATGAGTGCAGAACATGGATTGAGTGTATATCGAACAAAGACGAAAGTAATGAGAAATAGCAGTAATGAGAACAGTGAGAAACTTATCAGGATTGGTGGTCACGAACTAGGTATCAAAATAACCAATCATGGATGGAGCAAGGACGACTTCAAAAGCTGACTATCAATGACAAAAAGGGCATTTCTGGCCAAGAGAAGTCTACTAATATCAGACATAGGCCTTAATTTGAAGAACAATGGGAGTGCAACATGGACTGTGGGAAAACCGGAACAGAAGAGAATCGATGCATTTGAGATGTAGTGTTACAGACGAATGTTGAAAATTAGGTGGACTGATAAGGTAAGGAAAGAGATGGTTCTGCGCAGAATCGGAGGGGCAAGGAATATGTGGAAAACACTGACAAGGAGAAGGGATAGGATAATACGACATCTGTTATGTCATCAGAGAATTACTTCCATGGTAGTAGAGGGAGAGGGCAAAAATGAGCAGAGTAAGACAGAGGCTGGAACACATTCTGTAAATAATTGAGGTAGGCTGCAAGTGTTACTCTGAGACGAAAACGTTGGCACGGGAGAGGAATTCGTGGCGGGCCGCTTCAAAACAGTCAGAAGACTGATGACCCAAAACAAAAAGTAGAGGCAGCATGGCTCAATGTTTCTGCAGGAGAATTTGAACGATTTGTTGAGCCAAGGAAAATGATATTTGGAGGTATCCCAAGACTTTAGTCATCTCAGTGTATGTTACTGCTTTCAAAATGACATGTCAAGCTGTAATTGTAAACTGAGCATTGCCTTATAGGCATAAAAAGTTTCGTAAAGTTATTCCTTTTCATTTAATAAATTACATGAACACCGCTGTCTCCTCCCTGGCAATGTCACGCTTCACTAATATCTGACATATGCTACTGGCCATTAAAATTGCTACACCAAGAAGAAATGCAGATGATAAACGGGTAATCATTGGACAAATACACTCCTGCAAATGGAAAAAAGAACACATTGACACCGGTGTGTCAGACCCACCATACTTGCTCCGGACACTGCGAGAGGGCTGTACAAGCAATGATCATACGCACGGCACAGCGGACACACCAGGAACCGCGGTGTTGGCCGTCGAATGGCGCTAGCTGCGCAGCATTTGTGCACCGCCGCCGTCAGTGTCAGCCAGTTTGCCGTTGCATACGGAGCTCCATCGCAGTCTTTAACTCTGGTAGCATGCCGCGACAGCGTGGACGTTAACCGTATGTGCAGTTGACGGACTTTGAGCGAGGGCGTATAGTGGGCATGCGGGAGGCCGGGTGGACGTACCGCCGAATTGCTCAACACGTGGGGCGTGAGGTCTCCACAGTACATCGATGTTGTCGCCAGTGGTCGGCGGAAGGTGCACGTGCCCGTCGACCTGGGACCGGACCGCAGCAACGCACGGATGCACGCCAAGACCGTAGGATCCTACGCAGTGCCGTAGGGGACCGCACCGCCACTTCCCAGCAAATTAGGGACACTGTTGCTCCTGGGGTATCGGCGAGGACCATTCGCAACCGTATCCATGAAGCTGGGCTACGGTCCCGCACACCGTTAGGCCGTCTTCCGCTCACGCCCCAACATCGTGCAGCCCGCCTCCAGTGGTGTCGCGACAGGCGTGAATGGAGGGACGAATGGAGACGTGTCGTCTTCAGCGATGAGAGTCGCTTCTACCTTGGTGCCAATGATGGTCGTATGGGTGTTTGGCGCCGTGCAGGTGAGCGCCACAATCAGGACTGCTTACGACCGAGGCACACAGGGCCAACACCCGGCATCATGGTGTGGGGAGCGATCTCCTACACTGGCCGTACACCACTGGTGATCGTCGAGGGGAAACTGAATAGTGCACGGTACATCCAAACCGTCATCGAACCCATTGTTCTACCATTCCTAGACCGGCAAGGGAACTTGCTGTTCCAACAGGACAATGCACGTCCGCATGTATCCCGTGCCACCCAACATGCTCTAGAAGGTGTAAGTCAACTACCCTGGCCAGCAAGATTTCCGGATCTGTCCCCCATTGAGCATGTTTGGGACTGGATGAAGCGTCGTCTCACGCGGTCTGCACGTCCAGCACGAACGCTGGTCCAACTGAGGCGCCAGGTGGAAATGGCATGGCAAGCCGTTCCACAGGACTACATCCAGCATCTCTACGATCGTCTCCATGGAGAATAGCAGTCTGCATTGCTGCGAAAGGTGGGTATACACTGTACTAGTGCCGACATTGCGCATGCTCTGTTGCCTGTGTCTATGTGCCTGTGGTTCTGTCAGCGTGATCATGTGATGTATCTGACCCCAGGAATGTGTCAATAAAGTTTCCCCTTCCTGGGACAATGAATTCACGGTGTTCTTATTTCAATTTCCAGGAGTGTATATTATACTGGAACTGACATGTGATTACATTTTCACGCAATTTCGGTGCATAGATCCTGAGAAATCAGTACCCTGAACAACCACCACTGGCCGTAATAACGGCCTTGATACGCCTGGGCATTGAGTGAAACAGAGCATGGAAGGCGTGTACAGGTACAGCTGCCCATGCAGCTTCAACACGATACCACAGTTCATCAAGAGTAGTTACCGGCGGATTGTGACGAGCTAGTTGCTCGTCCACCATTGACCACACGTTTTCAGTTGGTGAGAGATCTGGAGAATGTGCTGACCAGGACAGCAGTCGAACATTTTCTGTATCCAGAAAGGGCCGTACAGGACCTGCAACATGCGGTCGTGCATGATCCTCCTGAAATCTAGGGTTTCACAGGGATCGAATGAAGGGTAGAGCCACGGCTCGTAACACATCTGACATGTAACGTCCACTGTTCAAAGTGCCGTCAATGAGAACAAGAGGTGACCTAGACGTGTAACCAATGGCACCCCATACCATCTCGCCGAGTGATACGTCAGTACGGCGATGACGAATACACGCTTCCAATGTGCGTTCACAGTGATGTCTCCAAACACGGATGCGACCATCATGATGCTGTAAACAGAACCTGGATTCATTCGAAACAAAATGTTGTCTTGCCATATGTGCACCCAGGTTCATCGTTGAGTACACCATCGCAGGCGCTTCTGTCTGTGGTGCAGCGTCAAGTGTAACCGTAGATACGGTCTCGGACCTGATTGCCCATGCTGCTGCATACGTCGTCGAACTGCTCGTGCAGACGGCGTTGTTGTCTTGCAAACGTCCCCATCTGTTGACTTAAGGATCGAGATGTGGCTGCACGATCCGTTACAGCCATGCGGATAAGATGCCTGTCATCTCGACTGTTAGTGATACGAGGCCGTTGGGATCCAGCACGGCGTTCCGTATTACCCTCCTGAACCCACCGATTCTATATTCTGCTAACAGTCATTGGATCTCGACCAATGCGAGCAGCAATCTCACAATACGATAAACCGCAATCGCGATAGGCTACAATCCGACCTCTATCAAAGTCGGAAACGTGATCGTACGCATTTCTCCTCCTTACACGGGGAATCACAACAACGTTTCACCAGGCAACGCCGGTCAACTGCTGTTTGTGCATGAGAAATCGGATGGAAACTTTCCTCATGTCAGCACGTTGTATGTGTCGCCACCGGCGCCAACCTCGGGTGAATGCTCTTAAAACCAAATTATTTGCATATCACAGCATCTTCTGCCTGTCGGTTAAATTTCGCGTCTGTAGCACGTCATTTTCGTGGTGTAGCAATTGTAATGGCCAGTAGCGTACTTGGTACTGCTCCGCAATTTCGGAGAGACTCCCCAACGTGCGTTGCCCACGCTACGTCGTCAGAAACTCGGCACGCCCACCGTCGAAGTTCAGATGCACGGCTCGTGTGAGGTCGGCTTTAGGAGCGCTGCCTGGACGCGCTAGAGCAGACAATAGGAGGAAGCGTGCCGCGGCCGGGCGGCGCCGGCTCCAGCAGCAGCAGCAGCACGTGCGCGGGCAGGAGAGGAGATGGAGAGAGAGAGAGAGAGAGAGAGAGAGAGAGAGAGAGGCCAGAAAGAGATTGTCTGGCGCCGCGGCCGGGCCGGTGGGCGCGTCGTCCTCTGGCGCGGCGCGGCGGTCAAGGCGCTGCTGCAGGAATGCGTCTGCATCCTTGGGCCTCGGCGGCGGCATTCCAGCCCGCGGCCGCGCTGGCAGCCAGCCGCCGCTGAGAGCTGCGCACTCCTCCAGCCGCCGTACACCTGCCGAGGGTGCTGCTCCGGCGCTTCAGACGGCCGTGTCCGTCCGATACCGTCACCTCGTTAACACTCAGAAGCCTATCATTTCTTCGTCCTCCTCTGTAGCTGACAAGGGACACCCCCCCCCCTCCCCCAATCGCACTCTCACAGATTCAGTGGCAACATCGTCCAGAAGATAGCCCGTCACAAACTGAACACAGATCAAGCATGAAAGCATGAACAGGGTGCACTGGAAGGTGGAAAAAGAGAATGGTCCAAGCTCAGATGATACTGTCATTTACCATCTTGTAAAGTCGTCAGATGACCAAACCGAATTGCAAAATGATGTAGATAAGATATCTGTATGGTGCGAAAAGTGGCAATTGGCCCTGAATAAAGAAAAGCGTGAAGTTATTCACATTAGTACTAAAAGAAAACCGCTAAATTTCAATTACGCGATTAGTCACACTAATCTATGGGCTGGAAATTCAACTAAATACGAGAGTGAGTCAAATGAAAACCTTAAATATTTTTTAAAATATTATTTATTGTGCGGAAGTGGTACACAGCTGTATCACTTTTCAACATAATCTCCCCCACGCTCATTGCTAGTCCTCCAGCACTTACAAAGTGCATAAATTCGTTTAGAAAAAAATTCCTTTTGTAGTCCGCGCATCCACTCAAGCACCGCGTGGTATACCTCTTCATCAGAACGGAACCTCATTCCTCCCGTTGCGTCTTTGAGTGGTCCAAACATATGGAAATCACTTGGGTCAAGGTCTGGTGAGTATGGTGGATGAGGAAGACACTCAAAATGCAGGTCTGTGTTTGTTGCAGCTGTTGCACGGGCAGTGTGGGGCCTTGCATTGTCATGTTGCAAAAGGACACCTGCTGACAGCAATCCACGTCGCTTTGATTTGATTGCAGGCCGCAGATGATTGTTTAGGATATCTATGTATGATGCACTGGAGACAGTGGTATCTCTAGGCATGTAATGTTCCAAAATGACACCTTTTTCGTCCCAAAGGAGAGTCAGCATAACCTTCCCTGCTGATGGTTCTGCTCGAAACTTCTTTCCTTGCTCGCTCGCTTCATTTCCGGTTGGTGGAAGTGAACCCAGGTTTCGTCCCTAGTAACGATTCTTGCAAGGAAGCTATCACCTTCTCGTTCAAAGCGCCGAAGAAGTTCTTCACAATCATCAACACGTCGTTCTCCCATTTCAGGAGTCAGCTGCCGTGGCACCCAACTTGCAGACCCTTTGTGAAACGAGCAAATCATGCACAATGTGATTTGCTGACCCATGACTCGGTTCTAGGCGCTGCAGTTTGGAGCCGAGCGACCGCTACGGTCGCAGGTTCGAATCCTGCCGCGGGCATGGATGTGTGTGATATCCTTAGGTTAGTTAGGTTTAAGTAGTTCTAACTTCTATGGGACTGATGACCTCAGAAGTTAAGTCCCATAGTGCTCAGAGCCATTTGAACCATTTTTTTTACCCATGACTAATCTGTAAACATGTTGTAATGTCATTCAGTGTCACTCGGCGGTTTTCCTTCACTTTCGCTTCAACTGCGGCAATGTTCTGTGGAGTCACAACTCGTTGTGTCTGATCTGGACGAGGAGCATCTTTCACTGAAGTCACACCATTTGCGAACTTCCTACTCCAATCGTAGACTTCATGCTGTGACAAACATGCATCGCCGTACTGAACCTTCATTCATCGATGCATTTTAATAGGTTTCACACGTTCACTACGCAAAAACCGAGAATCAGAACGCTGTTCTTCCCTGGTGCTAGTCGCTAATGGGGCGGCCATCTCTATAGTGATACTGCGACGGTATGTGTGCATCTGCACTATGCTGCCACCTACAGGCCATTCTGCACGCTGTTTGTGGCACGCTTACCAACTTACGGGATAACGGCGCGAAATTTCGAGTTGTTATTACAAATTTAAGGTTTTCATCTGACTCACCCTCGTACTTAGGGATAACAATTACAAACAACCTAAATTGGAACGATCACATACACTCCTGGAAATTGAAATAAGAACACCGTGAATTCATTGTCCCAGGAAGGGGAAACTTTATTGACACATTCCTGGGGTCAGATACATCACATGATCACACTGACAGAACCACAGGCACATAGACACAGGCAACACAGCATGCACAATGTCGCCACTAGTACAGTGTATATCCACCTTTCGCAGCAATGCAGACTGCTATTCTCCCATGGAGACGACCGTAGAGATGCTGGATGTAGTCCTGTGGAATGGCTTGCCATGCCATTTCCACCTGGCGCCTCAGTTGGACCAGCGTTCGTGCTGGACGTGCAGACCGCGTGAGACGACGCTTCATCCAGTCCCAAACATGCTCAATGGGGGACAGATCCGGAGATCTTGCTGGCCAGGGTAGTTGACTTACACCTTCTAGAGCACGTTGGGTGGCACGGGATACATGCGGACGTGCATTGTCCTGTTGGAACAGCAAGTTCCCTTGCCGGTCTAGGAATGGTAGAACGATGGGTTCGATGACGGTTTGGATGTACCGTGCACTATTCAGTGTCCCCTCGACGATCACCAGTGGTGTACGGCCAGTGTAGGAGATCGCTCCCCACACCATGATGCCGGGTGTTGGCCCTGTGTGCCTCGGTCGTAAGCAGTCCTGATTGTGGCGCTCACCTGCACGGCGCCAAACACGCATACGACCATCATTGGCACCAAGGCAGAAGCGACTCTCATCGCTGAAGACGACACGTCTCCATTCGTCCCTCCATTCACGCCTGTCGCGACACCACTGGAGGCGGGCTGCACGATGTTGGGGCGTGAGCGGAAGACGGCCTAACGGTGTGCGGGACCGTAGCCCAGCTTCATGGAGACGGTTGCGAATGGTCCTCGCCGATACCCCAGGAGCAACAGTGTCCCTAATTTGCTGGGAAGTGGCGGTGCGGTCCCCTACGGCACTGCGTAGGATCCTACGGTCTTGGCGTGCATCCGTGCGTCGCTGCGGTCCGGTCCCAGGTCGACGGGCACGTGCACCTTCCGCCGACCACTGGCGACAACACCGATGTACTGTGGAGACCTCACGCCCCACGTGTTGAGCAATTCGGCGGTACGTCCACCCGGCCTCCCGCATGCCCACTATACGCCCTCGCTCAAAGTCCGTCAACTGCACATACGGTTCACGTCCACGCTGTCGCGGCATGCTACCAGTGTTAAAGACTGCGATGGAGCTCCGTATGCCACGGCAAACTGGCTGACACTGACGGCGGCGGTGCACAAATGCTGCGCAGCTAGCGCCATTCGACGGCCAACACCGCGGTTCCTAGTGTGTCCGCTGTGCCGTGCGTGTGATCATTGCTTGTACAGCCCTCTCGCAGTGTCCGGAGCAAGTATGGTGGATCTGACACACCGGTGTCAATGTGTTCTTTTTTCCATTTCCAGGAGTGTAGATAATGTTGTGGATAACACTTAGAAGGTGCAAAAGGTCTACTATGGAGACTACTTACACCAAGCTGGTCCGCCCTATTCTGGAGTATTCCTGTGCGGTGTCGGACTCGCATCAGATGGGACAGACGGATGACATCGAAAAAGTTCAAAGAAGGACACCTCGTTTTGTATTATAGGGGAGATATGTCACAGACATGATCCGTGAATTGGAGTGGCACTCATTAAAACAAAGGCGTCTTTCGTTGCGATGGAATCTTCACATAAAATTTCACTCTTGTTTTCTCCTCCGATTGCGAAAAAAAATCAGGTGGTACCACCTACATAGGGAGAAATTATCAACGCGATAAAATAAGAGAAATCAGGGCTCGCACAGAAAATTTTAAGTGGTCGTTTTCTCCGTGCGCCGTTTGAGAGTGGTACCGTAGACAGACAGCTTAAAGGTGGTTCATTGAACCCTCTGCCAGGCACTTTATTGTGAATAGCAGAGTAATCACGTAGATGTAGATGAAGGTGACTTGAGAGAGCCACGGGATTGTCGTTGTGTGGTCGCGATGCTGGACTATAGAACCCGTGTTCAAATAGCCCTTTTGTCCCTTTTCCTTTTTTTTCATAAATTTATGAACTCACTGTCCGCTCACTGCCGTATCTATTCTCTATTCTATTCCTGTAGTCTTCGCAGTTGTCATGCTGCTTACAGAATATAAGTAATGTGCTATGAATAAATTACAGTCGCAAGTAAATGTGATGAATGGCGAGAACAAGCGAGATGCGGCATGAACCTCTCACAGAAATGAAAGCCGGCCGAGGTGACCGAGCGGTTCTAGGCGCTACAGTCTGGAACCGCGCGACCGCTATGTTCGCAGGTTCGAATCCTGCCTGGGGCATGGATGTGTGTGGTGTCCTTAGGGTAGTTAGGTTTAAGTAATTCTAAGTTCTAGGGGACTGATGACCTTAGAAGTTATGTCCCATAGCGCTCGGAGCCATTTGAACCATTTGAACAGAAATGAAAACAACAAATGAACAGGTGTGAACTATGTTACAACGAAGGAATTCAACACTCAGAACTTCCGAAACAGGGCGCAAGAGGCATAGCATAATGTAGCTGTGTCGACAAATAAGAGTTAAAGACGTCTGCAGGTTGAAAGGAGTCTACTGGGGCACATTTGTATATGGCACCCGAACAGGATTTTATAAACGATGTATGTCTCTGATAGGTTTTATATCGCTGACTGTGTTAACACCGCAGACCCAGAGATACTGCTTCTGGTCTGAGATTATTATAGTGTTGAAGTAAGAGGGCGCTTGGCGTACAGATGTAGGCGCTGTCTGTGAGAGAAATACGATGGAGTACTCAGTTTTGTGGTTTGCTGTGTGAAGCCACAAGGTGTTCGATTAATTCAGGTACGTCAGTATTGTTGAACATGTAAGCAGAAGTCTTCATGCAAGGAAGGTAAAAATGTAAAATAATTATGATTTTTGTTTTGCCAGCGCGTTAGTCTAGATGAGTTGTAATTGTTGAGTAGCCCCGTAATAAACGTAAGCTGATTTCATAAAAATGCTAGTTAGATATTTCGCGTTTGTAATGCTAAGATTTGTTGACAGTGCTATATGTAATTTGATGATTTGCATTTATGTTGGATTAGTGAGGTTAGATAATACTTGCTGTTTAAATCCCATTGTTTGTGAATCAATTGTGAGTAACGTAATTTCAATTGTCATATTTTTTTGAAAAGACATACTTAACTTCCAATAAATTTTTCTAAGAAAACTCTGTGTTAGTAATTCACCATAATCAGTACCGTCTCCCTGTCAAGGTCACATATTTTTTAAAGAAGTTGGATTTTCTTAAATATCCTCGTTTATCAGCCAAAAGAATTTCATGTGCAGTTCAACAAGTATTATGGCAGCATTGACCACGGCTGAGCCAGTTAGCAAGAATATTTTTGTTGCTCGTGGAGACCAAAATATATCGCGTAACTCCGTTGCTGCTTTAGAGGTAAAACAATTAAATTTCTTTGTTATGTGCACAGGGACCAAAGTTATCAGTTTCGGACAGGGCCAGATGATTCGGTGCCTAAGGGGCTGACTGTATTTTGCAGTGACTGTATTTGTTTATTGGTATTGGGAGTTGCATTGCCCAATTAATTCGTATAAAGTTTTTGCTAACAATAACACAGAGTAAGCACAGCACTTGCACTTACAACACGCCACGCGGTAATTCGAGTTCGGTACCCAGTCCACAGTTCAGACATACATTTAAATTAATCGTTAAGTTGTTTATCATTTTAAAAGAACGTAACAAGTTCCCTGTTCGCTGTTGCATACGGACTTTACACCAAGATACAGCCACAAATCTGAATACGCGAACGGACACGTCAATGACCGGACACACATCTCATAATATTGTGGTAAAAAACAAGGGGGGGGGGGGGGTATGAAAGAGACCTGAACCCGGATTTTAGCCATCGTAATCTATCACCGTGACCGAATAACTTCAACACCACCGTCTTGCGAAGTGGCTCGACGTTCACATATTAAACTCGGACCGTTATTGTTTCAATTCTGCTTCATTTTTTCCACAGTTCAGTACACATTCCTGTTTTCATGCTTGATCTCTATTCAGGTTTTGACGAGCTGTCATATGGGCCATCTTATCACTAAATTTTAGGGGGTTGCGATGGGGAGATTCCCTTGTGAGTAGGGATGGGAAAAATCGACCGGTTAAGACCGATACTGGTATTTTAGTTCTGAATAACCGATATTTTTCGGTATTTGCTTGGTCTCGATTACAATAGATGTTCTTAATTTTTTCCTAATTAATAACTACAGAAGCAATGCTAAAATGTTTCGCTTTTAAATATTTTTTTTTAAAAAAGAGTAATTTTTATTCGTAAACATTCGACTGGTTTGAAATACTGGATATAGAAAATGGGAGAAGCCATCAGTGCTATTTGGATAGGAATATCGACAGAAACGGGCAACAAATATACGGCATGAGAATTGGTAAGGTATTGCAGAGACAAAAATGTCCTTGTTGCCGTGCGTCGTGGCTTATGGTAGGCGTGTACGTGCGGTCTGCAAGACTTACATCCACCTGGTCTATACCGTAGTTTTACGCTCTCGTCGCAGGACATCCGTTGTATTGCAGAATGACACCGATCCTAGTCTGGAAATATTTTTACGAAGTAACGTACCAACGCAGTACATTGCCTCGGTTGCTTTAAAAGACTGAAGATGTGTCGGACATTTATATGAAATAATAAGAGGATTGAAATTTGGTAACAGTAAAAAAATTGAAACTTAACAACACTTCATTCCTAATGTTGTTTTGTTGTGGTCTTCAGTCCTGAGACTGGTTTGATGCAGCTCTCCATGCTACTCTATCCTGTGCAAGCCTCTTCATCTCCCAGTACCTACTGCAGTATACATCCTTCTGAATCTGCTTAGTGTATTCATCTCTTGGTCTCCCTCTACGATTTTTACCCTCCATGCTGCCCTCCAGTACTAAATTGGTGATCCCTTGATGCCTCAGAACATGTCGTACCAACCGATCCCTTCTTCTAGTCAAGTTGTGCCACAAGCTCCTCTTCTCCCCAATTCTATTCAATACCTCCTCATTAGTTATGTGATCTACCCATCTAATCTTCAGCATTCTTCTGTAGTACCACATTTCGATAGGTTCTATTCTCTTCTTGTCCAAACTATTTATCGTCCATGTTTCACTTCCATACATGGCTACACTCCATACAAATACTTTCAGAAACGACTTCCTGACACTTAAATCAGTACTTGATGTTAACAAATTCCTCTGCTTCAGAATGGCTTTCCTTGCCATTGGCAGTCTACATTTTATATCCTCTCTAATTCGACCATCATCAATTATTTTGCTCCCCAAATAGCATAACTCCTTTACTACTTTAAGTGTCTCATTTACTAATGTAATTCCCTCAGCATCACCCGACTTAATTCGACTACATTCCATTATCCTCGTTTTGATTTTGTTGATGTTCATCTTATACCCTCCTTTCAAGACACTGTCCATTCCGTTCAACTACTCTTCCAAATCCTTTGCTGTCTCTGACAGAATTACAATTTCATCGGCGAACCTCAAAGTTTTTATTTCTTCTCCATGGATTTTAATAACTACACCGAACTTTTCTTTCGTTTCCTTTACTGCTTGCTCAATATACAGATTGAATAGCATCGGGGAGAGGCTACAACCCTGTCTCACTCCCTTCCCAACCCCTGCTTCCCTTTCATGTCCGTCGACTCTTATAACTGCCATCTGCTTTCTGTACAAATTGTAAATAGCCTTTCGCTATCTTTATTATACCCCTGTCACCTTCAGAATTTGAAAGAGAGTATTCCAGTCAACATTGCCAAAAGCTTTCTCTAAGTCTACAAATGCTAGAAACGTAGGTTTGCCTTTCCTTATTCTTTCCTCTAAGATAAGTCGTATGGTCAGTATTGCCTCACGGGTTCCAACATTTCTACGGAATCCAAACTGATCTTCCCCGAGGTCGCCTTCTACCAGTTTTTCCATTCATCTGTAAAGAATTCGCGTTAGTATTTTGCAGTTGTGACTTATTAAACTGATAGTTCGATAATTTTCACATCTGTTAACACCTGATTTCTTTGGGATTGGAATTATTATATTCTTCTTGAAGTCTGAGGGAATCTCGCCTGTCTCATACATCTTGCTCACCAGATGGTAGAGTTTTGTCAGGACTGGCTCTCCCAATAATTCATTCATAATGTACAATAATTCATTCATAATATACAATAAAATTAGATAGTAATAATCTGCTGCCTGTGTCTACATAATACGCTTGTAACCATTAGAAACGGGCAATTTAACGTAAAAAAAAAAAAAAAAACATTCTTCAACCTTAGTTTTCACCCCTTTGAGCTGACTGCCAAAATAGTGGTATGATCCTCGATTACCACATGGTTTTTAAACAGAGATTAAAAAAATTTGAATCAATACAAGAATACTGTCTATTTTTTGCAGTATTGAAGCCTTTATCACTTTTCATGAACAGCAGCGAACGGTGGAGAGACCATGTTTTCTTTTATTTGGATATTTAATTCAGTATTTTCATTCTCTACATCTCGAAATTTGGAGGGTCAAAATTTTTCAGTCTTTTTTCGTTTTCTGCGTTTATTACAGGAATTAACAGGAATAAAAAAATCTAAAATTGCTCTTTAAGGACCCAGTTACTTTGTGCGGTGTTAACTGTCAAATTAAACTGGCGTTAATAAAAACCGATATAACCGACAACAGGTTGTTAAGCGATAACTGCCATCCCTATTAAACTGCGTGGTCAGAGCGGCTGACTGCCATGCAGAGGGCCCATGTTCGATTCCCGGTACTGCTAGGGATTTTTCCCTGGTGGGAGGACTGGAAGCGAGAGCACTCACTCTCGTGAGACCAAGTGAGGACCTACTTAACTGAGAAGTGCCGCCTCCGGCTCACGAAAATTGGCAACATCCGAGAGAGCGCTGCGCAGTCGACCAACTACGTAGTATCAAAACCTGGACAGGATAAAATCCAACAAAAGTGCGTTCGTTTCAGATTACTGGGGGCACTGATTGCGAATCCGATGTCGAAGTCACAAAATTCAAAATGGCGGATTATAAAGTTAGCAGAATCCTGTAATGCTCGGGACGTAAATTGTTGTAAGGTATAATGAATTATGAAAGGGACCGACTTTTTGCAAGTACACAAAATTATTGTCGTTTCATTTTAGCATCCGAACATATTTCACCACAGCTGTGGCATCTTAAATAGATTTTCTTTGTTTAATTTTTCTGAAATACGCACATACTGATCATGGTTAGATTAGGAACTATCTACACAGGATTTTGTTGCTGTTTAAATTTCATATGCGCTTTACCTTTTACTTTACATTGCTTGTGTGTGTGTGTGTGTGTCCTGCCATCCGGAATCTGCGATAAGTCTAAATTAATACACCAGGTCCTCTGCGAACATGAGGGATGATAGGATATCGTCTGCATAAAATTTTTATTTATAATCCAGTCTTTAGAATGTATTTTCAGATGAAAATCGCGGTCTCCGCCCGTTTTCGAACTTACTTTTGTAGTGTTTGGCTAGTTTGGAGCTGTGATAAGTTTTTCTTCTTTTATTGTGCGTGCCAATCGCGTTTTTGCAAAGATGGGCTGACTTCAGGGCATCGGTAAAAATTTTGTGAAGCTTAGGTATGGAGAACTAATTCGCGGAGTTCGTTATTCATGGGGTATGTTTCGTATTTTGATAGATTTTACTCACGTTTTCTCCTGCTCGTTAGTCAGCACTGCGCCTTGTTATGTTGCGTTGGCTTAAGCACACGTTTCACTGCACAAATTTACGTTTCTGATGCGATTCCGACTGTCGTTTGTTTACTGTTTTGTTTTGGTATGATGTACGCGAGAACTGAATCTGTTCCGTTTGTTTTCATTGTGTGTGTGTGTGTGTGTGTGTGTGTGTGCGTGTTTTATTTTGTTCTGTCCGATAGTTAATTTAGAGTGCTGAATAATGTTTTGTTACATAGTACTGTTCGCTCATTGATAAATTTTTTGCCCTGTATCAGAGCTTTTTGCATGTGATAATTTTCTCATATTGTTAAAAGTTCGTACAGATGATTACCCTGTTGTAGGATTTGGAGGTCCGTTTCTATACCACTGGGATGGTAGTGGTATTTCATAAGCTGGTCTGCAAAGATGGAATGTGTGTTCACGTTTTTCAGTGCTCTTAAATGTTCTGAGAATCTTACCCGGAAATTTTTACATGTCTGTGCGACATATACTGAATCTCAATCATTGGAGTTTACTTGGTATACACCTGCTTTGTTGAATTTATCTCAGCTGGTTAGGGACAGTTTTAATCTTTTCTGAAAAGTGTTTGTTTTACATACCATATGCATACCTGGTTTCAGCCGGTCGGAGTGGCCGAGCGGTTCTAGGCGCTTCAGTCTGGAACCGCGCGACCGCTACGGTCGCAGGTTCGAATCCTGCCTCGGGCATGGATGTGTGTGAAGTCCTTAGGTTAGTTAGGTTTAAGTAGTTCTAAGTTCTAGGGGACTGATGACCTCAGAAGTTAAGTCCCATAGTGCTCAGAGCCATTTGAACCATTTGAACCATACCTGGTTTCCTCACGATGCTTCCTATTCTGTGCGTGATTTTGCTGTCAAATGTCAGGGTATGCCACATTTTCTTGTTATTTGTGTTGCTTCATTTTGTTTGCATTGTATGTTCTCTATTGCATGGCGGTTGCTGATGGTTTGCGCTCTGATACTGCTACGTGTGTTATGGTTCATTTGTGTTTTTATTTTATAATTTAGCTTGCCAACAATATTTATTTTGTAACCATCTTCTATAGCAATTTTAAGGTTGCTGATAACAAACTCGATGTCTAATTTGCCGTATTTAATTCTTTTATTCCATATTTCACATTTTTAAATTTAAACTGTAGTCACGTTCATCACTTGCGTCATGATGGCCTTCAGAAGGGTCGCTGTCTGGCTGTCCACGGGGAGAAGGTGCGAAGAGCACATCTCTTATCTCAGGTGACATCTCTTTATCTTTCTTGATTGTCATTTTCTGGAATCTACAGATGTGGTGATTCGAAGATGGCAGAAGCGAATGGAAAAATTCATGAATCGTTTTCTCATGGAAATACATGCTCATAAGATATCGGATATTTTTATTCACAGCGATAACAAGTCAAATTTTGCCCCCTTCGTGCTCCTAGTTATTTCCCTCAAAGACCTGCACAAAGAGTTAAAAGGAATACATTTCGAAGTAAACGCTCAAACTAAAAACCAACACTTTAAACTTCCACGAAAATGAAAGAAATCTGTTTGTTTCAGTAATTGTTCCTCAGGTCTGTCTATTTCATAAAATGTGGCCAACAATTAACTAACAATTTGACGGCCTGGTGCTGGCCTCTTCCAACCAAACACGTACACAGTACATCTGAGACGCTGAATGGCCACATAAATTCTGGTACGCTAAACATCACTTCAGGCATCTAATACTTGAAATCGTACTTACGTTTATGTTGCGAAGTATGAGCCATTGCTCATTTTTGGCTGATTTAATACAAAATTTACTTATTTCTGTTGAAACATGTACGTTTTTAATAGGAATGTAACTGACGTAGCTTGTAAAACATCTGTTAGAATGGGAATGGCATGCGAACGTGTATTTTATCTCGTTCCTAATACGCTTTGCCCTGTACTGAACGTTTCTGACTGCGAGAATGTAAACTGTCAACAAATATAAAACAAACCAAAACTGCATGAATTTAAGTTACACAAAAGCTAAATCAGATGCAACATTATTGATGTGAAATTGACCCTGACAATAATACAAAACTTGATCAATTTGAAAATAATGGTCCCTGTGCTTAACGATTGCTATCCATGAAATAATAAAATTTCTTACTTTTAGCTGGCAATGGTAACGCTATTGTTACTGCTCTCTGTTAGTACTTAAAATCGTTAAGTTAGCATACAGCTATTGTGCAAGGCTGTTAAAAATGACATGGATCGGGAACTGGTATAGACCTGTGGGTAACAATATGACACTAACTTTAAAACGTGTATTTTGACTCTTTGTAAATTAATAATGCTCACATTTAACACACAATAAACTGATTATATATGAACAATTACCTTTACAAGACCATTGGATGTGAGTGCTACACATTGTCTCAATCATCACTTATGATTACGCGCACTGCATTAGTAACAAAAAAATATTCTTTACCTTAATTATTTCCAGTATGGTACCTTGCAAATAAAAACCATTACTGCCCGTAGCGAATGCGTATATATCCAGCACACATCACATATAACACGTCTTTACACTTGAGAGTCTTCCATAGATCTCTTCATCTAAAGTTACTATCTACGCTTTTCTAACTCAAGTTACTCAACACGTTACCCATAACACCTTGAACCAGCGATCGCTGTTGAGCAGCGACGCTACCACACAATCGATACTACATTTGACCATCTCTGGTTCAGTATAAAATTTTCTTACAAAATTTTACCCTCTGTATACTGTTCTCTTTCTAGAAGGTAATCGTTTTCGCACGACAGTAGAATGAACGAGTGAAGTGTAAGTGAATACAAAATATAATCTAGTTTCTGAATAGCCTCTCAGTGTCCATATCACATTCATGTTTTAAAATGATATAGATGATCTGGCACCTATCCTTTTATGAAAGTGCTTCAGTCTTTCAAATACAGAAAGAAATATGAATCACACGAATACGTCAAAATATTTCAGTAGTTCTTGGAAAGAGTACCTTAAGAGACTCGTAGTGTAGGGTAGTATACTTCTTGACATCATGCTCAGAGCTGGTGACGGAGTTACAATATTGATGCGTATGACGATCATCAGTTATATCTTTCGACTATGTGGTTTTCGCAGTGTCTTCCAGATTGAACCAATGTTTCCTTTTATGATCTGAAGATGAGGGATGAAGGCTGCTGTACCATCGGTTAGATATGAACGGGGTAGGAAACTATAAAGCACAAAAAAATAATTTATGTATAAATATGTACAAAATTTACTGTCAAAATAATTTTTTTAGTCAATTAAAAGTTTCGATTAACAAGAATGTCCCCTGTCCTTAACTCCCTCTTTCTGAGTTTGGCCTGGGATTAATTCGTATTAAACTTGTGGCCCTCTTAAATAATACTGTACTGACAAAAAGTAAGTCGTCGAGTTATAGCAAGAAAAAGTAAACAACTCGCAAATAAATCTGACAGCTTTCGAATACAGCACAGTGCCATGGTACTCAAGCATTTATTGAATTCAGGACCTATATTCTGCCAAGCTGCGGTATCATAATATCCAAAACGGTAGTGAAAGCAACTGCTGCTGACTGATTTAGGCTCCCGCACCGTCGGTAGACGCTCGCTACAGTTCTGAAACTTGTCTGCCCACTTAGATTAACATTGAAGCTTCCTGGAAGATTAAAACTGTGTGCTGGGCCGAGACTCAAACTTGGGACCTTTGCCTTTGGCGGACAAGTGCTCTAGTGGCTGAGCTACCGAAATACGACTCACGACTCTCTCTCACAGCCTGAACTCCACCAGTACCTCGTCTTCTACTTTTCAAGCTTCACAGTTTTAATCTGCCACAAGGTTTCATATCAGCGCACGCTCCGCTGCAGGGCGAAAATTTCATTCTGGTGGACTAACAATTCCGTAATACTCCTCTTTGTGAACTGCTCTGGTCTCGTACCGCGTGCGGATGACAGCTGCTTGCCCAGCGGCCAGATAAGGGCAGAGTCTCACTACAAGTACGCGAGAATAAAAATAGTGCACTTCTGATGTCCAACTGCTCTTAGAGCTTCTTCGTTTCCTCACACTACTCACAGAGTGACAAATATACAGCTCGCAGAGACGCGCTGGTATATCTACTCGATAATCAATCGAAGTTAAAAATGGTTCAAATGGCTCTGAGCACTATGGGACTCAACATCTTAGGTCATAAGTCCCCTAGAACTTAGAACTACTTAAACCTAACTAACGTAAGGACAGCACACACACCCATGCCCGAGGCAGGATTCGAACCTGCGACCGTAGCAGTCCCGCGGTTCCGGACTGCAGCACCAGAACCGCACGGCCACCGCGGCCGGCAATCAATCGAAGTGCCTCTATCGTGCTCAAGATGGAGCACACAGATACACGTCCTCTCCGCTCACGGGTAAGGCTCAGACCCGACTGTCCTTTACACAAAATTCACAATGCCGCTACTGCGAAAGAACAGAAGAGGGACTGCACTTTCCTGTCCAGTCACAGGGCTCGTCTCTATACTTGTACCTCTTACTACTTCTAGACATACAGCCTTCCGCCAGTCCGTGCTAGTTCGCGTAGCAGTTGAATCGAAATTTTCAGCAAAACTCCCACACCTGCCTAGTTTTTCGGAAGAGCCAATATATGTTTTTTTCTTTTTTTATTATTTAAACTGTGTCAGTTGAACTGTTCCACTCAATCTTCCGTAAACTCTGACGGCCAGAGCCAGTATGAATGTGTACTGCTAAGAGATGGCTTCCAGCCCGGAGGCCTGCGACCCCAGCTGTGTCATTTGACACCGGAACTCAGCCGCCCCCCAACGACACCGCACTGAGCAAGCCCGTGGTGAAACGCTGTTCCGTCCCTGCCACGCACCACAGAGCAGCCCACCAGTTCACAGTGCCTGTCCTCGTTTCCCGTGGTTTCTCGGCAAAAACACTGTATCGAATTCCGACAGCCCATTATCCCCTGAGCAAGCAATACAGGCGATTATTAATCTCACCCTAATTACCCATATATGTCAACTTCTTAAATAACTTTTAATCAATCTCCTACCACAATTAAAATACAAGTGCTGTTCTAATAAGATAAGACGTCTACAAAGTCAGAAGCCTTACAAGATAAATCTTTCGCACCTGAAATCGTTAAAGACACATAGTATTGGTATTTATCCCCTTCCGCAATTTTCGTTCACCTTTTTGTTGCTTCAAAAACGAGTAAATGAGCAGTAGTGATGGAAAGCAGCATCGGTACCTTACACCCTTCTTAACACAAAATTATCTTCCCTAAACATCCAACTTTATAACTCTCAATTGGTTTTTGTAGACGTTCATTATAAGTCTGCCACGGTGCTTCAACATCTGTCATCATAACCGTGAACCGTGAACATTATGTTCCATCCGACATAGTCGTAGGCTCTCGTACGTTCACAGAAACTGATTTTTATTTACTTTTCTTTCCATTCATAAACGAAAATTTAAAATTGCTGCTCTGATACATTTTCCTCTCCTAGTAACGAAATGGTCCTTTTCCAGAACCTCTCAAATTTTTATTTCCATTCTGTAGCATATTAATCGATCTATAGCTTAGAACAGTGACTTGGCAGACTGATAAACAGTTTTCATTTACCCATTTGTACCTTCTCCAGTACGGTACAGACACGACTTTTGGAACAATGCGGCTGTAAATTGCCCGTTACCTACATTTCTCTTTGCAGCACAAACAACCATCTCGTTCCTACATCTCATACAGAAGCACTCAGGTACCGTACATCATCGACTCCAGTTGTCTCGTTTGTACTTATATCATTTAGTTTTCTGTTAAACTCTGACTCACATTGTCGCCTCTTTCTGCCTCATGAACAGTCCATATACCTATCACATTTTGCAGGCAGCTCTTCTCCACATTACAGTCCCTTAGAACCTCTGTTGCCAGCTGTCTACCTTTTCTTCTACACGTAGCGCAAATTTTCCATCGGCACTAATCAGAGAATTTTCGTTTTGTTCCCCGAAATTTTCTTTATTCGCCTGTACTTCTGCATCCGCTATTACTACTTGTGTTTGCAAGTGAATAGCTTACACCTTACACACATACAAACTAACTCGATAAAAGACAATAGTTGTGTACAAAATAAACCAGCACATGGCCCAAGCCTGTAGAGTATTACCTTCTTCAGCGCACAGATATTAAAATCAGTTAAATAGTTAGCAAATATAAAATTGTCGTATGCAAAAATTTTAAGAGACATTTTGTAGAGATTGTGGAATTTTGCAGAAAACTGTAAAGGAGAATAAATATAACTTCTTATTTAATTTGAGCTAAAACTAGCTATGTTGACCACAGAATTTAAAATGTACAAACATTTTACACTCAGTTGTTTGTATTGGGTAGCAGGTGTACTGAAACTTTGTACGTATGATCTTAGTAGAACCGGACTCGCTGTCGTTCGTCAAATTAACGATTATTTTGCTGGTACCAAGGTCAACATCATTCTTTTACTATTCTTACGGTAGCTGAAGTAAGTGATCGTTCGACACGAAAATTTGCCTACTTCGCTTGTTTTCGTTCACTTATGTCGTATGGAATTATTTTGGGGTGGCTCTTCCCATTCTAAAAGATATTTTTGGCTCAGAAACGGACAGTTCGGGCAATAAGTGGTGTGAGTTCGCCAATCTCTTGTCGACCCCTCTTCACTAGCCTTGGTATTTTGACAGTGACCTCTCAATTTATATATTCCTTACTGTCGTTTCTTGTAAACAGTAGCAGCTTATTCGGAAAAAGTAACAGCTTTCACTCAGGTTTTTTTTTTTTTTTTTGTCATCAGTCTACTGACTGGTTTGATGCGGCCCGCCACGAATTCCTTTCCTGTGCTAACCTCTTCATCTCAGAGTAGCACTTGCAACCTACGTCCTCAATTATTTGCTTGACGTATTCCAATCTCTGTCTTCCTCCACAGATTTTGCCCTCTACAGCTCCCTCTAGTACCATGGAAGCCATTCCCTCATGTCTTAGCAGATGTCCTATCATCCTGTCCCTTCTCCTTATCAGTGTTTTCCACATATTCCTTTCCTCTCCGATTCTGCGTAGAACTTCCTCATTCCTTACCTTATCAGTCCACCTAATTTTCAAAATTCGTCTATAGCACCACATCTCAAATTCTTCGATTCTCTTTTGTTCCGGTTTTCCCACAGTCTATGTTTAACTACCACACAATGCTGTACTCCAGACGTACATCCTCAGAAATTTCTTCCTCAAATTAAGGCCGGTATTTGATAATAGTAGACTTCTCTTGGCCAGAAATGCCTTTTTGATGTCCTCCTTGCTCCGTCCGTCATTGGTTATTTTACTGCCTAGGTAGCAGAATTCCTTAATTTCATTGACTTCGTGACCATCAATCCTGATGTTAAGTTTCTCGCTGTTCTCATCTCTACTACTTCTCATTACCTTCGTCTTTTTCCGATTTACTCTCAAACCATACTGTGTACTCATTAGACTGTTCATTCCATTCAGCAGATCATTTAATTCTTCTTCACTTGCACTCAGTATAGCAATGTCATCAGCGAATCGTATCATTGACATCCTTTCACCTTGTATTTTAATTCCACTCCTGAACCTTTCCTTTATTTCCATCATTGCTTCCTCGATGTACAGATTGAAGAGTAGGGGCGAAAGGCTACAGCCTTGTCTTACACCCTTCTTAATACAAGCACTTCGTTCTTGATCGTCCACTCTTATTATTCCCTCTTGGTTGTTGTACATATTGTATATGACCCGTCTCTCCCTATAGCTTACCCCTACTTTTTTCAGAATCTCGAACAGCTTGCACCATTTTATATTGTCGAACGCTTTTTCCAGGTCGACAGATCCTATGAAAGTGTCTTGATTTTTCTTTAGCCTTGCTTCCATTATTAGCCGTAACGTCAGAATTGCCTCTTTCGTCCCTTTGCTTTTGCTAGAGCCAAACTGATCGTCACCTAGCGCATTCTCAATTTTCGTTTCCATTTTTCTGTATATTATTCTTGTAAGCAGCTTCGATGCATGAGCTGTTAAGCTGATTGTGCGATAATTCTCACACCTGTCAGCCCTTGCCGTCTTCGGAACTGTGTGGATGATGTTTTTCCGAAAGTCAGATGGTATATAGCTAGACTCATATATTCTACACACCAGTGTGAATAGTCGTTTTGTTGCCACTTCCCCCAATGATTTTAGAAATTCTGATGGAATGTTATCTATCCCTTCTGCCTTATTTGACAGTAAGTCCTCCAAAGCTCTTTTAAATTCCGATTCTAATACTGGATCCCCTATCTCTTCTAAATCGACTCCTGTTTCTTCTTCTATCACATCAGACAAATCTTCACCCTCATAGAGGCTTTCAATGTATTCTTTCCACCTATCTGCTCTCTCCTCTGCATTTAACAGTGGAATTCCCGTTGCACTCTTAATGTTACCACCGTTGCTTTTAATGTCACCAAAGGTTGTTTTGACTTTCCTGTATGCTGAGTCTGTCATTCCGACAATCATATCTTTTTCGATGTCTTCACATTTTTCCTGCAGCCATTCCGTCTTAGCTTCCCTGCACTTCCAATTTATTTCATTCCTCAGCGACTTGTATTTCTGTATTCCTGATTTTCCCGGAACATCTCAGTTAATATTCCACAGAAATCCAATCTGCGTTTGGATCGCACTTCCTTGTGCCCAAAGGTGTGCAGTATACTGCTGCATCCATTCTCACTAACCTATCACAAGAATTCAAATGTGTTAGCAGCAATCCATGCGCTTTCAGAACGAAACTGAAGAGCTTCCTCATGGGTCACTTCTTCTGTTCTGTTCCTTGAAAAATCAAGCTCATTCTTATGTTATATTTATGACTGCGTTTACTTAAACTCATGGCCTGATTTTTTTGGGTTCATATACATTTTATTTTGTATCGGTTATTACTTTTATGTTGCAATGTCATGTACTGACACGTTCCATGACCATGAAGATTTGTTCCTCAATGAGGTCCGACTGAACTAGTCGTGTAAATAAATAAATAATACTATCTACAATTGGAGACGACATTTTCGTGAGATACTTGAGCATACGTGACAGCAACACGTACAAAGCTAGGGTGCTAAACCGATGTCGAAGCGCCTCGGCAATAGTGACAATTTAAGAAAGGGAAAATGGTATGCAGGTGAATTGAAGTTTGTGTGACGGAGAGTAGTCTGTGTAGCCGTCATAGCCACAGTGCCATGGTTAGCACACCTGCCCAGTAAGCAGGAGACCCGGGTTCAAGTCCCTACTGCGGTACAAAATTTAATTCAAGAAGAAAAAGTTGAGACCTTTCGAAGAGCAAGCGGTTGTATATGATTACTAAGTATGGAGCCATTATATCAGCACACTTTGAAAGGAACTTGACTGGCATACAATCTGGTCTGGAGGCTATACCTTCATTAAGAGACTTTAAGCTGCTTCGCTTCACCGAGGATATCTACTTCTAAGTTGATGTTGGCAGTTGTTCTAGATTACAGTTGTGGAATATTTATACGAGGGTAATCCCAAAAGTAAGGTCTCTTTTTTTTTGTAAGTACATAGGCCTGTTTATTTCTTCAATGGTTTACATCAGTTTACAACTTGAACATTTAGCTTTTTTTCGACATAATCACCATTTCTGTCGATGCGTTTCTGTAGACGCTGTGGCAGTTTTTGTGTGTTCATGTCATACCAGCTCGCCGCCATGCTGCGAAGAAGGATGCCATCACTGGCGTGGTCTCAGGTGTAAAGTGGTATGCCCAGGTTTCGTCGCCCGTGACAATTGAGTCCATAAAGTGGTCTTGTTCTACTGCAAGCTAGAGAAGAAATGCGCGGGAAGTATCAACTCATTGCCGAATGTGGTCCTCAGGCAGCATGCGTGGCACCCATCTTGCGCACACCTTCCTTTCCGTTAAAATTCTGTGAGCAGTGCTTCGGGAAACCTCAGGAACCAATGTGCAGAGATCATCCAGGGTGATCTCCCGTTCTTCACGCATGCTTTGCTCAACCTTAAACACAGTCCCCTCAGACATAGACGGTCTCTCGCTCCTTTGTTCGTCGTGAATTTCGGTCCGACCAGCTATATACTCTTTACGCCACTTATGAACATTTTTGACATCCATACACGACACACCGTACACTTCCATTAATTGGCGATGAATTTCAATTGGCACAGTGCCCTTTGCGTTCAAAAACCGAATAACTGCGCGCAATTCGCACTTGGCGGTTAATCCAACGGGCGCTCCATTCTCAACGGCTGCCAAGCTAAGACTGAACGCCTCAGCGCGGCGTGCCCATGTTTACACACAGCGAGTGAAGCAGTCTTCATAACAGTGTGACCAACTGCCACACGAAGAGTTCTGTACTTAACAAAAAAATTGGAGACCTTACTTTTGGGATTACCTCGTATTGCGTATTCTTTGGTTCATGCATTCATTTCACACGCTGTAATATCCACCACATAATGTCAATCGCTATGCTAGTACTTGAAACACATGTAATTATTTGTAACTTCGAAATCAGTGTTACAGTACTATGAAACTGTCGTAAAAGTACAAATCTTTTAAAAATAGATTTTGTTTCGTAACGGAAACAATCGAACCATTGTATTATTGCCACTCGGAAAATTTAATTGTACCCCTCAGAGGTTAATCATCCCCAGGTTGGAAATCACTGGAGTCCGCAGCTCGTGGTCGTGCGGTAGCGTTCTCGCTTCCCACGCCCGGGTTCGATTCCCGGCGGGGTCAGGGATTTTCTCTGCCTCGTGATGACTGGGTGTTGTGTGATGTCCTTAGGTTAGTTAGGTTTAAGTAGTTCTAGGGGACTGATGACCATAGATGTTAAGTCCCATAGTGCTCAGAGCCATTTTGAAATCACTGGACTAGATGAATGTTGTTGTTGTTATTTTGTTCAGTCCAAAGACTGGTTTGATAGAGCTCTCTACACTACTCCATCATGTGCAAGCTACATCCATTTGATTCACACTGCCTTACTCACCTCTTGACCTACTCCTGCAGTTTTTAGCGTCCAGACTTCCCTCTAGTAATAGACTAACGATCTCCTGACGTTTCAGAATGTGTCCTATCAACCGATTCCTTCTTTTAGTCAAGCTATGCCACAACTACCTTTTCGCCCCAGCTCTGTCCTCTACCTCATTAATTACTAGTTAAATACCGAGATCATATCCGCGCCCCGCCTCAGTTACATAGTCGTAAACATTTCGATAAACGCTCTTACACTTTCACATGGATAGAAGACGACGCAGACAGAGTAGGTACATAATTTCCGTTCCAGGGGGAGGGGTGGCGACAGGAAGAACATCCTCCATATCCAGATTAACATTCCTACCCCGTGAAGTTACGGGATAAAGACCAGGAAAAAGAATAACATGCCACTCGGCACTGTTCATATTAACACACATTGCTGGAGATGAACGAAGTGAAAAATGATACCAACAGCCTAGGATTGGCTAGGGATCGAATCCGAGACATTTGACATTGTACCATCGAGCCACGTCTATAACTTAAAAAACATTTGTTTATTTTTTTGGACTAATTACGTCAGCAGCTGCTGAAATATCCTAGTTCGATAGTATGTTTGCATTCGTATGTGTGGTGTCACCACCAGACACCAAACTTGCTAGGTGGTAGCCTTTAAATCGGCCGCGGTCCGTTAGTATATGTCGGACCCGCGTGTCGCCACTATCAGTTATTGCAGACCGAGCGCCGCCATACGGCAGGTCTAGAAAGACTTCCTAGCACTCGCCCCAGTTGTACAACCGACTTTGCTAGCGATGGTTCACTGACAAAATACGCTCTCATTTGCCGAGACGATAGTTAGCATAGCCTTCAGCTACGTCAATTGCTACGACCTAGCAAGGCGCCATGTTCAGTTACTATTGATATTGTGAATAATGTACAGTCAAGAGCGACATTCACCAGTTATGGATTAAAGTTAAGTATTCCACCAGCTACGTCCGTTTTTCTAAAGTCTAATTCCCTTGTCCTGTTCCAGACCTCACGCAAGCCTGCGTGAGCTAAAACGCGTGCCTTTCGGCCTCCTCTAGTAACCCGGTGTTGGCTCTCCTGCCAACCCACAACAGTATCGAATAATATTTCCCAGATCTATAATGATTTTTGCAAGAAGCAAGTGATGGATAATATAACTTTAAGAAAAATCAGTATTGCTTGCTCGTCTCAATTAGGTTTTCCTTCCTTTGTATCGTTGAGTTCCATCAAAAGCCTTGTAATCGAATAAAATTCCTAGCCGCCATTCTGTATTAATTAAAGCCACAAACTGCTGTCCATTTCTGTACCTCATATAAACAGTTGCTTCAGCAGCAGGTGTCGGCCATAGAACATGGACTAAATAATTTTATAACCGTCCGTGGAAACGTAGAACTTCTGCTCCTCGCCGGACGCGTTACAAGTGTGTACACGTCTTCGAGTAACAGGCTACAGTCCTTTATGCGACGTGCGCGGAATGCAACCTAAATATTAAAACAGCCCTTTTACGGGGGGACGAAGAGAAAACGTCGGCGGGGGACCGCAGCGACCCGCTTTTGAGCACTTTTTGTTCTCAGCGACTAATTTGCGCCGCAGTAAGCGGTCCCAACTACGAGGTGGCTAATTGCTAACATCCGGGACAGACGCTAATGAGATATTCGTAAGTAAGAACAGAGGGCGGACAGAGTTGCGGGGACAGTGAAGGAGGGAGAAGGCATGAGTTAAAGGGATGGAGAGGGGTGTGAGAGACGGAGACTTGGGTGCGTAGAAGGGAAGGAGGGAGGGGAGTTGTAGTAGTGGGGGGGAGTAGGGGGGAGAAAGTCGCGAGAGCGCGGCAGTGCGCGCGGGATGAACACAAAAGCAAACAAAAGAGAGTCGGCACGAGGCAGCGGCGCCCCTGGTGGCGCAGGCCGGAACTACGCGGCGCGGACAAACACGGCCGACTTTGTTCGGCGACACAAGGTAAATATTAAGCGCCCGCCCCCGGCGCCCGGCATGTCGTAATTGAACGCAAACTTCAGGACCCCGCCCGCCACCTCGCGACCGCCTCCATATTCCCTCAGAGCGCGGCGCGAAATGCAGCGTGTTATCACAGCTGGCGGGAAGCGGCTCCGCCCTCCCACGGTCCGCGCTTTTGATTCTGTCCGCAGTCGCGCTCCCACCAACAGGAAAAAAAATACTGGCAGCGGTAGACGGGCGCTGTTTGCTATGTACTTCTGTACCGCAAATACCTACCGCCTGCTCGCGGAGGCTCCCTTTTAACGCTCGAGTCCAGAGTTACTTCGATCCTGTGTTACGTTGCACTCAACACCGCAGTACAGAAGTTCGTCAGCGGTCTCCATGTTCTTCCACTACACATCCAACGACTTGATAGCACTTCAACATTCCAGGACTGTGTACTCATTCGCAAGAGGAAATTCGCATGCAGCATGTGTGAACTGTTCCCTCAGGTTTCTTTGAAGGACTAGGTTGCAGCATTATGACATGCACAGATAATTATTCCCCGTTTCTTACATGACGGAATGAAAGCAGACAGGTTACTGGTGCAGTCTCACTTTTTAATGAAGAACGCGACACAATGCATTAGTATACAACACTATCCAATAAAACTTTTTATGCAACAATGTTCTTTACATTTAATTTATATCTTACATGATATTAACGTTATATTCCCACATGTATTAGTAGAAAATGGATGTAAAAATTGTGCTTAGCCTCAATCTACAGCAATTAAAAATTACTGTGCACATATTTTTTCGTAAATAATTTTTTATATTTTCCTTCTTAAAACCGCTTTCAAACAATTACTGATATAGTTTAGTTAAATATTTGGGAACTGTATTAGCTCAGAATTACTGTGCACATATCTTTTTCATAATCATCATTTTTACTAAATTTTCGCTATTAAAATGCAGTTTAACTAATTGTTAGTACATTGTTGAAACATTTCAGAATGGTAAATCAGCTAGGTCTTATAAACAGAAATCTTTTCTTTTAAATTGTCAACGTTGAGACAAATTAGAATAGTGTTGATCTTGTTAGTCTGAAGTTGATCATGTGGAGTTAACGTAGTGGAATGACGCACCTCGTGCAGTTTGGATGTGCTTAGCAGAGAAAATTCATGATAAAGTGTGTAAACCTGAAGTAAAATCCAGTAACATTTCATTTATTGATATGCAAAAAATCTCGAATCAGTTTCTCAAGCAGAAACGTCAGCCTTTCGACTTTTTATCTTCTCGAGTTACTGAGAAAACTTAACGCTTCAAGGGCACAGCACTAGTGAGTGATGTTTGCTAAGCATTACTATAAACACAATTACTTCAGTATTGCGAAAATGAGAGGTTAGAAGATGCGCAAAAATAAAGAGCAAGCTCCCGATTATCAAGACATGGATCATCCGTGAATAGTTTGATGATTTTTGAAACAATAAAAAATTAAGTGTAAGTTATTGTAATTAGAATATATTCCTTTAGAATGTTCTCTTGTGCCTGTGATACATGTTTCACGGCCAGAACACGAAGCGGGCCTCAATCGGACTTTCGGACGTTCACCGTTTCTGAAACCTTGAACGGGATTCGATGCTCGTGCGGACAACGCGAACAATAATTACTCCAACGTGGCTTGGAACACCGTACGCAGAAAGTGGCGTTGAAGGGGGTAAAATGGTGGGAATTTTTGGTACTGCTACATGTCTCACCGATCTTCCGAAACAAATTTCTACACTTGAAGACGCAGACGACGTAAACATCCGCGGTTGATTAGCGATGCCTATGATACGGGATGGGAGCAGCCAAGTGACAAAGATGTGGTCATCACTGTGCTTTCAGTAAAGGAAGAGCTGGTCGAGGAACTTATTACCACGCACAGCGAGTCAATGTAACGCGTTGTTCTGTAATCAGGAGATAATGCTTTGGACTATATCGGTCCCGGGTTCGATTCCCAGCCGGGTTGGGGATTTTCTCTGCCTGGGGTCTGGGTGATTGTGTTGTCTTCGTCATCATCATTCATGACAGTGGCTAGATTGGATTGTGTGCAAATTGGACTGTGGAGAAATTAGGACCTTGTACAGGTGCTGATGACCGCGGAGTTGAACGCTCCATAAACCAATCACCGTCATCACTAAACCGATATTTCAATCTCCCAACAATGAGACACATCCTCATGAGAGAAAGTGAGTGACGAAGAAAAACGGAATAAGGTCGACGATTACTTGTCGCCAGCGAACTGAAAGCAACTGATACGAAATATGTTTTACGTGTATTTTTGCAAATAACTTGTCAGTTTCAGAGAGTGGCGCGGAGGTAACGCAGTGGTCTTTCATATGTGGTATGTCCCATGTTTTGTTATTACAGTGAAGACACTTCGGTAAAAACTTTGTAATCTGAATTATATGTGTTTTTCGGTTATCCTCGCAGTCCCGGGTCCATGTGGTGCCAGCTATACAAAATTTTCTGTAACGACGTAGCGGGTGGTACAGGGGTTAAGACAATGCAGGCGCTTCTAGGTACAGCTGGACTCTTCACCGATTTCGTTTTCATGGCTTCCATAAATCGCATATGACAAACATTGGGATGGCTCCTTAGAAGAGGAATGATTTGATTTCCTAGCCCTCCTAAATCGGTCAGTTCTTGCATACCGCACCTATTGCCATTTCATCCGTCTGAAGTCAGATATTAATCGTCAATGCTATTGATTGGTCAACTTCATATGTTCGTCTTTCACAGGCGGTGGATACGTAAACAGGAAACTAAAAGTAGTAGGAGTCTCAAGGTTTGAGTCACACTTGCTTGCAAACTAGATTCACTGCAGCACATATCGAACGTTCATCCACTCCACTGTCTTATAGTTGTGGCATTATAGTCTACATTCTGAAGACCGTTATGATGCAATTCTCTATGTTAAACCCCTGTGTGCAAGTCCCTTTATCCTAATGTGGCTGCGCCAACCTGCATTCGTTTGAACCAACCAACTAGTCAAGACCTGGCCTCCATCTGCAGTTTCAACCCACTACACTGCTCTCCGTTACCTTCAACCCACTACAATGAGCTCTATTACCGAAGTGATGATTCTTTGATGCCACATGTGTCGTATCAACAGACCCCTTCTTTCAATTTGGTTATATCGTACATTTTCTTCTCCCCTATTCGATTCAATAAGCTTTCATTGCTCATCCGATCTACCTATCTAATCTGCAGTATTTTTCAGAAGCTCCTATTCACTTCCTGTATGAACAACTTACTACCCACGTTTCACTTTCCTTGCTGAACTGTTCAAATAATACTAGAGATAAGTATCCCACTCATACAGTTAGAACTGTTGACTTCAGTCTACCCTCGACATGTCTTAGCAAATTACAGGTCTAAATCCGGCGGTAGAGTAAAACGTCGTCCAAAACTGCACTGAATACTTTGTCAGAAAATTATTTCGAACAGTTAGTTCAGGAGCCCACTCGAAGTGTAAATGGTTGCTAAAACACACTTGACTTCAGGAGCGCACTCGAAGTGTAAATGGTTGCTAAAAAGCGCGTGGCCTCTTAGCAACAAATAATCCTGAGCAAATAGGGAGCATCATGATGGATACAGGGATTAGTGACCACAAGACAGTTGTAGCGAGACTTAATATCTTAACATCCAAACCAACCAAAAATAAACGCATAGTACACCTATTTAAAAAAGCAGATACTTTCAACAGCAAAACTCAATCTCAAAATCTGGCAGAAAGCCCAAAGAGATTCGGTCATACGTAAAGCACACCAGGGGCAAGACGCAAACAATACCTTCACTGGGAGATAACAAAGGTGATGTCATTGATGACACTGCCATTGAAACAGAGCTGCTAAACACGGTTTTCCGAAACTCCTTCACTAGAGACGACGAAGTAAATATTCCAGAACTGTAATCTAATATGGGTAACTTAGAAGTAGATATCCTCGGTGTAGCGAAGCAGCTTAAAGACAATTAAAAATGAAGCCTTCGGTTTAGATTGTATACCACTCAGGTTCCTTTCAGACTATGCTGATACAATACCTCCACACTTAGCAACCGTACACAGCCACTTGCTCTTCGAAAGGTACGTACCTAAAGATTGGAAAGTTCCACAAGTCACACCAATACCCAAGTAAGGCAATAGGAGTAATCCGCTGAATTACAGACGTTACCAGTAGCGTCATTAGCAGTAGGATTTTGGAACATATACTGTGTTCGAACGTTATGAATTAGCACGAAGAAAATGATTAATTGACAATTAGTAAGCATTCACAAAATATCGTTATTGTGAAACACAACTGACTCTTTATTTTCATGAATTAAAGTGTGTTATCGACAGAGGATGTCAAATTGAATCGACATTTTTGGATTTCCTTACAGTCTTCTAATCAAATTGTGCGTCTCAGTTATGTGATTGGATTCGTGATTTCCTGTCAGAAAGGTCACATTTCGTAAATAACTGACGGGAGGTCATCGAGTAAAACAGAAGTAATATCTAGCGTTCCCCAAGGAAGTGTTACTGTCCCTCTGCTGTTCATGATCTTCGTAAACAACATAGGAGACAATCTGAGCCGTCCTCTCAGAATATTTGCAGGTGATGCAGGCATTTACCATCTTTTAAATGCAACATAATTTGAACTAGATATCTGTAAGGTGCGAAAAATGGCAATTGATAGTTCAAATGGCTCTGAGTACAATGGGACTTAACATCTGAGGTCATCAGTTCCCTAGAACTTAGAACTACTTAAACCTAACTAACCTAAGGACATCACACACATCCATGCCCGAGGCAGGAATGAACCTGCGACCGTAGCGGTCGCGTTGTTCCAGACTGTAGCGCCTAGAACCGCTCGGCCACAAAGGCCGGAAAATGGCCATTGACTCTAAATAATAAAAAGTGCGAAGTCATCCACATGAGTACTAAGAGAAATCCGCCAAATTTAGGTTACATGATAAATAACACAAATCATAAGGCTGTAAATTCAACTAAATACTTAGGGATAGAAATTACGAATAATTTAAACTGGAAACGTCACATAGATACGTTTGAGGGGAAAACAAACTCAAGACTGCTATTTGTTAGCATTACACTTAAAATGCGGAACCGGACTATTGCTGCGCGGTGTGAGAATGATATGACGGAGGATGTGGAAAAGTTCGAAAGAGATCAGCTCGGTTCGTATCATCGTGAATCAGGGGAGAGAGTGCCACGGATATGGTATGTGAATTGATACGGCAAACATTAAAGCAAAGGTATGGTGCAACGCCATTCCACCAACTCAGGAGGATCAACATACAGCGCAGATTCCATTCTGCAGTGCGGCAACTAGCAGTGTAGGTATAGTCGTTATCAGGTAAGGAGTCAGACCAGTCTTACGGCCAGCCAGGGAGTATAATGGATTCCCGTCCCATGTGGGTGATTGGCTACAAGCGAAGCTGGATAGAGTGTGCAAACATATTATGTATGGAGCTAGAGGGGGTCACCTCAACACAATCCATTTCCGTGATACCATCATGGCGTACTCCAGACAGTCAGATGCTCTGGCCATAAAAGTGGGAACGTTGCCACTTCGAGACAGTCAGTCTTGCCCCTGACGACGATGACAGAGGCAGTTATCAAAAGCCTGGGAGTTTATCCGAATTTTATGCGGCAAGTAAACCAAGAACTTTTTATCCCAGAACTTTTTCGTGAAAGACATTGTAGCCATGTTGATTGTTTGTTTCTTGTAAAGGGGCTTCTGCCGTGGCTCGTACAATAATGAGTCCGATGTTCCACTTCAGTAACGGTTGCATTAATTATGCCTTTATTCTGAAGTTAAATTTTTCAATTTTGTCCCGGACTCTTTCATGGCAGTACGCTGACTGTGCAACAAAAAATGGCTCTAAGCACTATGGGACTTAACTTTTGAGGTCATCAGTCCCCTAGAACTTAGAACTACTTAAACCTAACTAACCTAAGGACATCACACACATCCATGCCCGAGACAGGAATGACCCTGCGACCGTAGCGGTCGCGCGGTTCCAGACTGTAGCGCCTAGAACCGCTCGGCCACTCTGGCCGGCACTGTGCAACATTCCACTTTCTTCTCGTCAGATGTGAAGTATTATCTACATGATGGACATCGTAAGTATTTCGTTTTTTGGTTCTCACATCATGAAATACTGTAAGAAAGCAATAAATTTGATGTTGAAAGCGGATGAACCTTAATATAGTTATCCCTCCGAAACTACTAGTTCTTACAGGGTTTTGGAGAAAGACACATCCTTGAATTCGTCTTTTTCATATCAGGTGTATTAAAAGCAGACAAACTGAAGTTTCGTTTGACTGGATAAAATCTTGTACCTGTATCTCTGTAATTAATACTGAAAAGAGACTATGTCGTTTAGAGAGGAATTTCTGACAATTCATCTGTCGTGAACAAGATTACGCTAGCTTAAACCAATCTGAGAAAACTGTATTAGACGTTCACAGCACCTGTGTGTCACCCTGCTGTGGAGCCAAGGAGACAGTGGCTTTTTTTGGTGGACAGTCGGTAAGGCTGTTGCTATGGAGGCCTGCTGTTAAAACTTTCCACCTAAGCGCTCTACCACAAAACAGATCGTTTCTTTGTTTTTATTGATTTTTACGGAATTTTCGTAAGCATGCCAAGGAGCCGACTTGGAATTATCTTTCGGAAACTTCACATCTGGCAGTCAAAGCAACTTCTAGGTCGGGCATCGTAACTGTTAAAAAATGTAGGAAAATATTAGGCATTATATCCTGGTGTTGAGTAAATATGACTGTAGTGCTTCTCTATCAAATACTGATTAGTTATACTGCGCAGTGTAATACACAGCAAGTAAATCTCAGTTTCAGTATGCTACTGACGTAAAGTAAGTTCAATGCACAAAATATTCGTCAGACTGTTAGAAGGTGTACAGGTTGCTTTGGTGCGGCGTAGAACTGCATCCAGGCTGTTAAGTGGCTCTGCAGCGCTGACGTATGCCATGCTAGTGAAAAGTGCTGAAAATACCGCGCCGAGATTCATGGCTTGTGGAGGGAGGGAGGGGGGGGCTGTGCTTGGTGCTCTGTTCGTATTTGAGCTCGGAATATGGGATTAATTATTTTTAATTTAGCCCCGACCAGCAGCCATATGTATAGCAATTGGAACATCTGTCTTATTGCGGCTATATGTAGCTGTGTTACATTATATTGAACAAGATCTGAATGACGAACAGGAGTGGCGCCAAGGCAAAATGTGCGCATCGAATGCTTTCTTATGAAAAAGATTTTAATAAATGCTCAGCTGCGGACACAATTTGTACGTGCATCGTTCGGATTCTAGGTGCAAAAACAGCCATGCTCGTTCGGATTTAAGGACACAAAGTCACCCTTAAATAGCTCCGGAATAGAGCGAGATGTTCACATTTGGTACACTGGGGTACCGGACCTTGCTGTAAGGTAAATTTTCAGTGCTTCAAAAAGGTCGTAATTCTGTGCGATGTTACATGCAAAAGACATGTTTTTCTAGGAGCTTCCTGAAGAGCGCCACTTCTAAACTTGTGCATATCAGTTGAAACTGATTTAGAATATAGTAGACGCAGTAGTGCGAAACAGTTCGCTTCCTTAGCAAGAAAAATGTTTCTTTAAAACCTGACCAATGAAAACGATTGTTATTTCCGTTTATGTGTTCGAAAAACGTAACTGCAATAGTTTTGTAGAAGACCCGGTGTAATCGCTGTACGACGATTAAGACGCCAGACTACTTTTAGCGAATAAAAATAAATAATCCCCGAGAAGAAATCGAACCCACTACCTCCTGCATAGGAACCCAAATTACTATCCACTGCACTACTGCTCCATCCTGACGAAGGTAGTTACCGTGCACGTGATTCCAGTGTTGCCAGATTGCCAATCTTTAACGTCCGCTTACTGCCCAAAATATGCGCAGGAAGAAATTTTGTTGGAAAAAAAAACGTGTGTGAAACCTTATGGGACTTAACTGCTAAGGTCATCAGTCCCTAAGCTTACACATTACTTGACCTAAATTATCATAAGGACAAACACACACACCCATGCCCGACGGAGGACTCGAACCTCCGCCGGGATCAGCAGCACAGTCCATGACTGCAGCACCCGAGACCGCTCGGCTAATCCCGCGCGGCAAATTTTGTGGAGACATTTTTGTATTAACAGAATGTGATGAATCGCGCTGCAAAATCCGAGTGCGCGAATTCTTCTTTACCCTGTATATTCTTACGGTAATTATAAGAAGCGATTGCGAAATTTTTCCATCCAGTTTTACGTGCTAAAAATCACGCATTTGCACATGAAACTGTATTTCGTAGAAACGCGTTGCATTTGAAGCGCTGCAGTCGAATATAATTAAAAAACTCATTATTACAATCGATTCCCGTTTCGTTGTTTATACGTCAAATATTTTATTCACCAATGGTTTCAGACCATCGAAAAATATCTGAACGTGGAAAACAATGAATGTACCAATCCAGAATTAAGTTCAGCCCTATACAAATTGATATGCTCTTTGATCGAAGATTTAAAATTTTATCGGTGACCACGTAGAAAATTAAAGCAACCAAGAAATTGGTACAAAAGTTATTGTCAAAAGAAAGATCAACTTAGTTCTAACCAATAGGAAATTATTTACTAAGTCTTCTTCGAAAACCACTATGCCGCCATGCAGAAAATTTACGTTCGGACAGAAAAAGCTTAGGTTCGTCAATTTCCGTACAGGACGTAAAAGTTGACAGTATTTTTTTCGATCCGTCATTTGATTGCTCAACGGGTTAAATCCTCAGATAGTTAAATGGTCGAATGAGTTATCACTTAGTGAAATTAATTACATTGTCAGTCTGTTCTTTTTGTGTCTTCGGATGCTTCTTCCTGCTGGTCATAATATCACTAGATGAAGAGTCGGCCTATCCTAGCGCTATGTTGCCCGCACTTCGAGATTCACTACAAAGATGCTTTCAAATTTTATAATGGCCGATAGTAACTTCGTCTGTGCATTATATCCTACTATTTCATCGCGTGATTGATTACATGGTACTTGCGTGTTACTTTTCAATTACTTTTAAAAAGCTCAATAATGTGCAGTCATCTGATGCTGTTCAATTAGGTGAAGGCCTTTTGTCGTCCAGTCGCCATCTGACAAGCAACATTTCTTAACAGCAATATGGAGATACACATGAACCCCTTGTCCACGCCTATCGTTTGTACAACCAGTTTACAGTTTTGTTCGCATCGAAGTTATCTATGCAATATGATCGAATCGTGAGTTTATCTGCGTACTCTAAACTATTTAAATACATTATCATCATAGATTTCGGCCAGTATTTAATATTTAGTTCGGTATCGTACTCATGTTTGCTGTTATTTTGTGCATTGTATTAATTACTATGGTTATTTTTAATACGTTTGCGTATACGGTGTCATGCGTATATGAATAAAAGTGTAACTATAAAACAAAAATATTAAAATACGAAAAATTAAACCAAATTAAAAAATTAAAAATATGAAACAAAATCACATAGTAAGATTGTTAAAACATATGAAAAAATTACACAAAACCCTCCAACTAGCATGTGACCTTGTGGTGGTGAGGTTTGTGTGCTCCAAAGACACTGAAACGTCCCCTTAGGAAAATTTTATACATGACTATGCTTAAACTAACACACAATATTTTTTAGCGCAACGCAATCTGACTTTCAAAAATCCCTACAAAAGAATGGCCCTGACTAACATTAACCTATACCTTTCACAAATCACTTACCTCACAAAAATCTTCGTTACTCGAACTACAGCAAAACAGCGAGCGCCACTACTGCCAGCTAAATAAAAGATTCAAACTACTGAAGGCACTAACTACTGATAGGCATAGTTAGCAAATGAAAGATTTTAATAGAGAACAAACAATGTATTTACCTTAATATTCATAATTGACATCCAGTCTTACAAATTTCAAAACTCCGCCATTTCTCTCCCCACATCCACCACGGCTGGCGGCTCACTGCGCAACGCTACGCGCTGTCACATCCAGACCGAGCGAGGTGGCGCAGTGGTTAGCACACTGGACTCGCATTCGGGAGGACGACGGTTCAATCCCGTCTCCGGCCATCCTGATTTAGGTTTTCCGTGATTTCCCTAAATCGCTTCAGGCAAATGCCGGGATGGTTCCTTTGAAAGGGCACGGCCGATTTCCTTCCCCATCCTTCCCTCACCCGAGCTTGCGCTCCGTCTCTAATGACCTCGTTGTCGACGGGACGTTAAACACTAATCTCCTCCTCCTGTTCACATCCAGCTGCCGCTGCCAAACACTACAATGGCAGACAACAATGCAAACTAGCCACAGACTGCACACGGCACAGACAGTGATTTTCATACAGAGCGCTATGTGGCGTTGCCAATAAGAAAACATAAACAGCCTACTTACATAGAGAAAACATAAACAGCCTACTTACATAGCCCCCATGCTCCCCACAAAAAAAAAAAAAAAATTACAAATTGTTTTGGGCAGTGGCCAATAATGATTTGAAAATTTTTTTCATAATTACAATAACAAAGATATCAAATGCACACACTTATTTATACAATGTTGGTCAAAAGCTAAAATTTTCTCACAGTCCATAAAGACAGTCCAGATTGCTGACTTTTGACATGCTGACAGGTAATGGGCCACAACAGAGCAAACCCACAGCAGAGTCATTCGACGTTTTAAAGAATATTGGTAAGTAGGTCATCGCAGAGCAGACCCACTGTAGTCCTGGTAGAGATTACGGTATTGGTGGGCCACCAGAGGCGCAGACCCACTGCAGTCCTTGTAGAAATAATGGTACTGGTGAGTGAGCAAAGGTGTAGACCCACTGTAGTCCTTGTAGAAGTAATGGAATAGGTTATATGGACAGGTTCAAACATACCAAGCAGGTAATCGTATGGGAGCCAGACTGACGATGCTCATAACACATGGCGAAAATACATGTTTAATTCGGGAGGTACGCATAAAATATCATCCGAAATTGTGCTAAACGCATTCTCTGAAAATTATTTCGAGTAGTTAGTTCATGAGCCCACGCGAACAGTAAACGGTTTTGAAAACACACTTGACCTCTTAGCAGCATATGATCCGGAGTTAATAATGAGCATCAAAACCGATACAGGGATTAGTGAACACAGGTTTGTCGTAGCGAGATTGAATATTCGTAATCCCATAATCCTCCAAAAGTAAACGAAAAAGATACCTATTCAAAATAGCAGATAAAAATTTCACTTGACGCTTTCCTGAGAGACAATGTCCACTCATTCCAAAATTAATAATATAAGTGTACATCAGATGTGGCTTGAATTCAAAGCAATAGTATCGGCAGGCAATTGAGAGTTTTAAACCAAATAAAATAAACGACGGAGCTGATCCTCCTTGGAACAAAAAACGGGTTAGAACACTGTTGCAGAAACAACGAAAGAGACGTGCCAAATTTAAACAGACGCAAAATCTCCAAGATTGGCGATCTTTAACAGAAGCTCGAAATTTAATGCGAGGTGCTTATAACAGTTTCAACAACGAAACTTTGTCTAGAAACCTGGCAGAAAATCCAAAGAGATTGTGGTCGTATGTGAAGTATGTTAGCGGCAAAGTACAATGAATGCCTTCTCTGCGAGATAGCTATGGAGATACTATCGAAGACAGTAGCTACCAGCCGGCCGCGGTGGCCGTGCGGTTCTGGCGCTGCAGTCCGGAACCGCGGGACTGCTACGGTCGCAGGTTCGAATCCTGCCTCGGGCATGGGTGTGTGTGATGTCCTTAGGTTAGTTAGGTTTAAGTAGTTCTAAGTTCTAGGGGACTTATGACCTAAGATGTTGAGTCCCATAGTGCTCAGAGCCATTTGAACCAGTAGCTACCAAAGAAGAGTTCCTTAACAGAGCATTCCGAAATGCTTTCACAAAGGAAGACGAAGTAAATATTCTAGAATTCGAATCGAGAACAGCTGCCAATATGAGTAACGTAAAAGTAAATATCCTCTGAGTAGTGAAGCAACTTAAACCACGTAATAAAATCAAGTCTTCTGGTTCAGACTGTATACCAATTAAGTGCCTTTCGGAGTATGCTAATGCATTAGCTCCATACTTAACAATCATATGCAACCGTTCGCTCAGCGAAAGGTCCGTACCCAAAGACTGGAAAGTTGCACAGGTCATACCAATATTCGAGAAAGGTAGTAGGAGTAATCCACTAAATTACAGGCCCATATCGTTAACGTCGATATGCAGCAGGATTCTGGAACATATGTTGTGTTCAAACATTATGAATTACCACGAAGAAAATTGTCTAATAAACACAGTCTACATGGGTTCAGAAAACATCGTTCCTGTGAAACACAACTAGCTCTTTATTCACATGAAGTGTTGAGTGCTGTTGATAAGGGATTTCAGACCGATACCGTTTTCTGGATTTCCGGATGGGTACACTGTACCAAAGAAGCGGCTTGCAGTTAAATTGCCTGTTTATGGAATATCGTCTCAGTTATGTGACTGGATTTGTGATTTCCTGTCAGAGAGGTCACAGTTGCAGTAATTGGCGGAAAGTCATCAAGTAAAGCAGAAGTTATTTCTGGCGTTCTCCAAGGTAGTGTTACAGGTCCTTTGCTGTTCCTTATCTATATAAATGATTTGGAAGACAATCTGAGCAGTTTTCGGTTGTCTCGTAGATGACACTGTCGTTTATCGACTAATAAAGTCATCAGGAACTTCAAAACAAATTGCAAAACGATTTAGAAAGGACATATGAATGGTGCGATAATTGTCAGTTGGCCCTAAATAACGAAAAGTGTGAGGTCATCCACATGAGTGCTAAAAGGAATACGTTAAACTTCGGTTACACGATAAATCAGTCTAATATAAAAGCCGTAAATTCAACTAAATACCTAGGTATTACAATTATGAGCAAGTTAAAATGGAAGGAACACATAGAAAATGTTATGGGGAAGGCTAGCCCAAGACTGCGTTTTATTGGCAGCACACTTAGAAAATGTAACAGATATACTAAGGAGACTGCCTACACTATGCTTGTCCGTCCTCTTTTAGAATACTGCTGCGCGGTGTGGGATTCGTACCAGATAGGACTGACGGAGTACATCGAAAAAGTTCAAAGAAGGGCAGCACGTTTTGTATTATCACGAAATATCGGAGAGAGTGTCACAGAAATGATAAAGGATTTGGGTTGGACATCATTAAAAGGAAGGCGTTTTTCGTTGCGACGGAATTTTCTCACGAAATTCCAATCACCAACTTTCTCCTCCGAAAGCGAAAATATTTTGTTGACACCGACGTACATAGGAAGGAACAATCAGCACGATAAAATAAGGGAAGATATAGGTGTTCGTTCTTTCCGCGCGCTATACGAGATTGGAATAATAGAGAACTGTGAAGGTGGTTCGATGAACCAGGCATTTAAATGTGATTAGCAGAGTATCCATGTAGATGAATAAAACACATAGTTCGAAAGATAATAAAAATTCCTAAACCGGCTCAGTCGTCTCCCACATCAAACTATAGCAAAACCCTGTATTTTTAATGTAGTCAGCATATCGGCTAATAAACGTAATATACAAGAAAAGGTATTAAGGTAAAACTAACGAAGAGGGACTACGTGCCCCTTGAAATAAAAATGCAAATCAAACATATACCAATTATTTGTAATGTTAACCAATTACAAAGTATTGGCATCAACGTTCTACGACAGCTAACAAGACAGGCAAGCGGAGGAATGGCTACTGTATCCTAACTACACATCAAATCGTTGATTCAGTAAAACCCAACGATTAAGTTGGAAACTGCAGCTGTAGATTTAACACGAGGTCAAACGGTACTAAGGCCTGAATCGGGTTTAGCAGAGCTGTGGCCATGGCACACTTCCTACCTAAAAGTTCACCACTATCCAATTAGCTGTGCTACTGTGTAGTCTCACCAATCTGCTGCGGAGGTAAGTCGGAATACTTCGATCGTAGTGGAGAATCAGAACCTCGCTCGTCAGGACTCGGATACCTCCAACCGCCATGACGCCACCTTCAAGTCAAGAGTTTCCCTTTCTCTTACACCAGCTCCCGACTCTGCAGTTTGCGCCAATCAGTCCGCAAACACCAATCAGGAAATAAGCTACTCTTGTCAGCCAGTAGCGTGTCAATGCCACGTTTAATACGACTACATCACCACCGAAGAATGTCGTCAGTCATGCGTCAAAATGGTTCAATTGGCTCTGAGCACCATGGGACTTAACTCCTGAGGTCATCAGTCCCCTACAACTGAGTACTACTTAAACTTAACTAACTTAATGACATCACCCACATCCATCCACGTCAATAGCGGTCGCGCGGTTCCAGACTGAGGCACCTAGAACCACTCGGTCACACCGGCCGGTGTTATGCGTCAAGCAGAGCACATCTTCCTCTCTCTAGTTTGTCCTAGAAAGTCCCGTCTGACATTAGCCGGTGATGGCAGAGTCAGGGCATAGTTTCACACTTCTGAATTTCCCGAGGCCAAACCACATTCCCAAACGAGTACTTTTCCGCCATCAATTGTAGCGTCCCGGCAAGCACTTTAAACTGTTGCCCTCGTACAAGGACCGGGCGGATTCAGTGAGCTTGAAACCTGCCAGTCATTATAAAGCTGAGTGCCCATGACACACCTGCCCCATTCAGAGCAGTGTGCGGGCCGTTGGAACTGTTAGCCCCTTTGCTGACGACCGCTGGAATTTTGTAAAATACTTTTCCCCGTAATAAAACATCGTAATGAAACTTTATGTAGATGCAGCTGAGGTGCCCTACCTATCACCAGTCGTGACAAGGAGCAGATAAATGGAAAAGGCAAACCAGACGACTTGTAATCTTCCACAACAGCCAACTCAGTTAAATGTAGCGTGGGGCCTACTTCCATATGGGACTGCATATCCCAATACAAGTCCGCGGAAGACGGGTAAATAACACTTCACACTGAGAAAAGTGCTCTTTCGCTGACATAAATTCCAGATATTACATTGCCAACACATCTGTTGCTACATATGTATCCATGCGCGTTGGTCGATCTTGACTGAAGTCTGCGACAATCGTTAGACCACACTTCCGCGCCCGTCCGTAAACCAAATATCGAGAGGAGCACAGCCAGCTGCTCGATGTCCCAATCGTAACATTCGCTGGCCCGTCCAAAACTGTCCTTTCTTCAGATGGTCAGTGGTTCGTCCCTTCATACTTCAGGCGCTTCATGGCCGCCGTCTAGAGGCGTATGATACATTAAGCGAGCGGAATCGAAACAACTCGTAATAGATTGCAGACTGTCTCACTCATAGGGACACACAAGCAGCTTGACTTAAGGGAGATAAACAACACAGAAAATGGACAGTAGCTAACTGTAGTCATTTAGTGTTGCTTGATCAGTCGAGATTTTGTCCTTTTTTAAAAGGTATTAGCCGCAGGGTGCACCGTTTGTCCAATGAAGCGTTTAACTCAGAGTGTGCGAAGAATGTATATGACACCGAAGTGATGTTCTAGGGGTGATTTTTGTACCACGATTTACCTTTAAACATTCGCGGAACCGTCAATATGAGCCTGGATGTTTATTTGAACTTTCTGGCGACCAAGTGTTCTTGCTCCTAATCAATATGCTGTAGAACATTCCCGCTGCGCTCACAATGAAGAGCCCATACGTTCCTACTTTGACGAATAAGCAGGCACTCCATCACGTGTCGACTGCCCCACTAAATCACCTCATGTTAGTCTCACAGTACATGCCTGGAACTATTTCAAATAGCGGGTGGAACTTAGCTATCAACGTCTCCATACTCAAAAATCTCTACAGGACCCTAAGGTCATGGGTGTCTTCAGCTGGATACAGCATACTGGACGTAACATGGGAATACATTTGCTCTCCGAATCAATGCCATTATATCAATTCCAGAGCCGGCCTAAGCGGCATCACCATGATGTATCTTGGACGTGACAATTTTTTTCTCTGGCTTGCTTAGATACTTAATCATCCATAAAGCCTCATTTTCGAATTTTTTTTTATCCATACTAATATTATAAGCGCGAAAGTAGCTCTGTTACACTTTCACGACTGAACCACTGAACCGATTTTGATGAAATTTGGTATGAAGATAGCTTGAATGCTGAGGAAGAACATAAGCTAATGTAGAAAGTGTAAAATAAAATACATTTATTTATTTGATGAACATAACGTGAAATATCAAACAATAGTTACTTTTAAATTTATCATATTTGTAAAATACTCTTATTGTTTGATATGCTCCAAAAATACTATTAAACGTAATGAGTTCAATGCTTTTGCGATTCCCAACGTACTTTCATTGTAATATGAAAGTTCAGCCACTGGTAGCTGACAGACAAGCCAGGGCAGCTGATAATATTGTACGCAGGAATATTATAAAATATGCGCAGCACCGAACTACAGATTACTTAATTTCTTTCTTCATCAGTTTAACGCTGTTTAATAACATTCGAAAGACCACGTTTTATTTTACTACCTTTATCACTACTCATCACAACAAAACTACTGCTAAGTGGCAGTAGGTCGTAGTCTTATAGTCAGTGTGATTAGCTCTTGATCACGCGGCCGTACACTATGTGATTAAAAGTATCCGGACACCCTAAAAACACACGTTTTTCATATTAGGTGCATTTTGCTGCCACCTACAGCCAGGTACTCCATATGAGTGAATAGATGTGATAGTGAAGTGGAAACGTACAGCATAAAAGCGTACATGCCGACCTTGTCTGTTGACTGACAGAGACCGCCGACAGTTGAAGAGGGCCGTAATGTGTAACAGGCAGACATCTATGCAGACTATCACACAGGACTTCCAATTGACATCAGGATCCACTACAAGTACCATGATATTTAGGCGGGAGGTGAGAAAACGTGGATTTCGTGGTCGAGCGGCTGCTCATAAACCACACATCACGCCGGTAAATGCCAAACGACGCCTCGCTTGGTGTAAGGAGCGTAAACATTGGACGATAGAACAGTGTAAAAAAGTTGTGTGAAGTGACGAATCACGGTACAAAATGTGGCGGTTCGATGTCACGGTGTGGGTATGGCGAATGCCCGGTGAACGTCATCTGCCAGCATGTGTAGTGCCAACAGCAAAATTCGGAGGCGGTGGTGTTACGGTGTCTTCATCTTTTTCATGGAGGGGCCTTGCACTCCTTGTTGTTTTGCGTAAAACTATCACAGTGCAGGCTCACAGTGATGCTTTAAGCACCTTCTTGCTTCCCACTGTTGAAGAGCAAGTCGGGGATGGCGAATGAATCTTTCAACAATATCGAGCACCTGCTCATAATGCACAGTCTGAGGCGGAGTGGTTACATGACAATAACATCCCTGTAATGGACTGGCCTGCGCAGAGTCCTGACCTGAATCCTATAGAACACGTTTGGGACGTTTTGGAACGCAGACTTCGTGTCAGGCCTCATCGACCGACATCGATCTACATCATTCCGTGGGTAATGGGCTGTCATTCCCCAAGAAACCTTCCAGCACCTGATTGAACGTGTGCCCGCAAGAGTTGAGGCTGTCATAAATGCCAAGAGTGGGCCAACAAAATACTGAATTGCAGCATTTGCGATGGAGGGCGCCACGAACTTATAAGTCATTTTCAGCCAGATGTCCGGATACATTTGATCACATAGTGTAGGTAAGTTTCCTAGATGCGTCGCATTTTCTCCGCCCTAGAATTTATTTGCGTGTGCTTGTGGGTTTGTTTCGTCGTCGTCGTCGTCGTCGTCGTCGTCGATTCGCAAGTGGTCGAAGTGACGTCAAATAAGAAGACATCCACCAAGCAGCCGAAAATATAACACGGAGTCTTTCAGTGAAAGAAGCCACAAGCACATTCTGATTTTACTGATGCGCGTTCGCTGCCGCGGCTAACGGCTAACAGCTAGTATAACAAAAAACTACCAATGATTTGCCTTTAAGTCGTCTCTTTCACTCCGTTGGATATTTCAGCATATTACACCAATATTGGCAATGGGAAGAGAACGTCAACTATGATGCTCTTATTAGGTGATTTCCCACGCTCGTTTAAGGAAATGTTGTGCTGATCTCAATCTCTATCTCAGTAAATACGGTGCTCAGACAGTTAAAATATAACACACGGAACAAAGCTTACATGATTCATAGAGAGACGGCACAGACGACTTCGCTCCTTTAGTTTAACTGACAACTGAGGCGGACGGAAGGGCACCTGACCACAAAGTTAACACCAAATAAATTGGCGAAAACACTCTACACCGCACTACAGAATAAACGGGAGAAAAAAAGAGAGATATGATTGCGAAAGTCATTGCTTTAAAAGTTGGACCGTAGATTTCTACAAGGTTTGGAAGTTAGTTTGTTATCTCGAACCGAAAGAAGGGCAACATGTCTCACGAAGTTTTCACGCTAAACTTTTCTATCAGTTCAAGTTCTCTGTCAAAGTACTTTGCTCTGAGAAGTACGTCAGGAACAAATAACACACTCTTCGACGTATATCGAACCTCGTAACACATTAACTCTAATTGTGTTAATGGTAAAGGTCAACTAATATTCACAACATCTAAGTATATTTCCTTGTTATGTGTTATGTTTCACTTGGGCGTCTTTCCACCACAGAATACTACTTATCTTATTCGTACACGTAGAGGAATGGGGTGACTGTCACCAATATTCCCGTTTTCAGCATTAAAGAAAAATTTTGCTACATCTGAAATCCCCGAGAGAAACATTAACACTTTTCTGAGCATAGTCTACAAGGTCACAAAAATACAGTGTTAATGAAAATAAGCTATGGTAAATCCACACACAATAATAATAAATAAAATTTATGAATAATGACAAGCTGTTTGATATCCTAATGTGGAAAGTAAAGAATATTGGCATTTTGTACTCGTAAATAGTAATACAGGACGTTTTCTATTGCCGCATGGTATGTGATGTTAGCCGTGGTTATGATTTCTGACCAGCTCGCGATATGGTTGGCACCGATTCCTCCGGTCATTCACAATTAAAGTTTTGCAAATTTTGAAAAGTTGAATGACTAATTTATTGGATACTGTGTATCACAAGGACGTTCCATGTAAGTGTAGGAAGGAATAAACTGACGAGGCAGGTAGTTAAACTCCACCTGTACTCTCGTGTGTGTTTAGTTCATGTGTGTGAAGTATTGGTTCTTATTAATAACAACGCTAACGCAGATGTTACTTGACTTGGGTAATACGTAATAGTATACACTAGCTACAGTTCATAATTATGGAGCCCCACAGGGGTCAAAGAAGGAAAGACTCAGGCAATACAAACGCATGGTGAACGAAAATATTCTCAGAACGAGTAACCCAGCAATTTTCGTATCAAACGATTGACTGTTTAAAGATGAATCATATTTGTCTACATAACAATTTTTCGTCGAATAACAATAATCAAAAGCGGATGGAAGGTACTACTTGACAATACAGATCGAAAGTGTCGGAAATATATGAGCAAATTATATATGCAGCCCAATTTCAGTCAGATCGTAAGTATTCCTAATTCATAGCACACAACAGACTCGATGTAGGATTCTCTACTGTGGAAATATCTAAAGAAATCTAAGATTTCATGACGTGACGCGTTTCTTAATTAACGTATTTGAATATGGAAAAACAGATGGTAAACTGAAAGAATAATTCAATATTAAGTGTGCAAACAACGACAGTCTATTCGTTTTTTCATTATAGTCTTGCGTAAAGTAACATTATAAAAGCACTCATCAATAGTACCTGTACTGAAGAGTAACACATTCCACCGAGAAGTACACACTGAACGTAAAACAGTTGCTGAAAATGACTTTTATAGTGCTGTAATTAACTTTCTCATAATACTGCTCGTTCAGTTACTTTCAGAAGTTAGATACCGTACTGTACATTTCGGTGTCACTACTGCTTCCCCGACGTGCTAAATATCCCAGAGACCGCGGTTGCGAGCAGGTGCGCGAAATGTGTCGCAGGCACATTCAGGGCGTCTGTCAACAAATCGATGTTTACTCTCTCTTGAAGCGAGAGCTTCGCGTCGCCCGTTTACGCTGAATCAAATATTACTGGAAAAGTATTTCCTTCCATTGAGTCCCCATTTAATAATGGCGTATGTCAACCTGATGTACACTGTTCTGGCATCAGTAAACATAAATAAAAAAAATGATTCGTGATAGGAATAACGAAACAGACCGGCTCTGATTTTTTCTGTCGCTATACAAACATGATGAGTACTGCACGAATAAAAGAAAAACATATAGAAGGGGCACAGTCATATTAACAATGTGGCACAGTCCGAGCAACTATCCCCATCCGCCAAAGTAGAGAAAAGGCTCTTTTCCTAAGATATAATGTGTAGGATCCGAAGGAGAAGCTTTCATATTTTGATGTATACATTAATTTTTCGGTGACGTTGGGCAATGCCCCTTACAACAGTATTAAAATGAGGTAGCTTTGTATACAGCACACATAAAACGTAGAATTTTTTTTTTTTCAAACTAGAAGTTATTCATTTCCTTATCGCAAATATACAACGTAAGTCGAATGTTTACGCTAAACAATCGAATGTGAAAATGCATCTAACTCTACACAGCATTCATTATGTAAATTAAAATTACACCAAACGAAGTCAATGAAGTGACCAATAAATTCGTTATAATTGAAAATCACAAATACCTGGGAGTAAGCTTCACTTTCATAGACTCGCATTTTATTATGTTAAAAAGCACGATAGAATGCAATGATCACTGGGATGCTAGATGTTAAAGAGGACAGTCGATTTGTTAGTGAGGGGCTCTCTGTTAGTGCAAAGCATTGTTGCAAGCTACCATTGCAGGAACTTTGATGATACGAAAGTTTAATTTATTCATATTCAAGAAGTAATACTGACTTTATTCAGAATTTATTTGGGGAAAGTTTTGTCTGGAAATTATGAGCTGATTCATATACGAAAGGCACGTGTTTATGATTCATTTTGGTGAATCCCGGACTCAGTAATAAGAAGTAGTACGGCGACCTGTGGCTCTCTGGAATTAAGGCAAACTGGACTGATAGCACGAACCTGAAAAAACGGTCTAGCTTTTTGGGAAGAAGATTACCATTACTGTTCTTAACAAAAGTATTTAACGAATCCTACTTACGGACCTACCGCCCAATTGTCATTAAATATGCTGTCACGGCACATCGACTAAATCCAGCACATCTATAGTGTCAGAGTAACCAAACGCAGTAAGATCTCAAATTTTGCCGAGAATTGGCAGCTTCATTGAGGTGCAGCCGATATTCTCCGATGAGGGCATTATTCAGAGGGTGAAAGATAAATTTTCGGCGTTTAATATACCAATCTCAAAACAAAAATAATTTACTACGCTAGCTACGTATGTTTGAGCTCTTTTCAAGATTCTTACGTCCATCAATCTGATTGAATTTTTGTAAGGAACTCTAAGGAAGATCCGTCAGCCTGAAGTCAATCAATACCAATTCAATTGCAGTTAGCGTTACTCCAGACAGTACAGTGTGGGGCAGAGGAAAAGCACGATTTTTAAACCGCTAGTAATCGACGACGAGTTGCGGTACTGAGCTCGAGCGACCGTTGGCAGACAGCTCAGACAATGCAGTTTCATTTACTATGGAGCGTTGGACAGTAGAGCATTGTATGTTCGCGGTCGAGCAGTTCTTCAGAGACAATGATTCTGTTGTCACGGTTCAACAACACTTCCGTCGAAAGCGCAATGTCGAACGTCGCAATGCAGTTCCAGGTAGAAATGCCGTACTGCGAAGCTTTACAGCGTTTAGAGGCACGGGATCTACGATGAAAGTGACCCTACCTTGTCTTCCCCTTTCAGTCTGAACTCCGGAAAACGCAGACAGAGTGAGAACGGCGGTTCTTGCTAGTCCGAAACGATTTGCTAGGCGACAGACTGCATCGTATTTCACGTCGTGTGCTTCACCTCTACATAATGTTCTCAGATTTCATCCGTACAAAATAAATTTTGTCCAGCGGGTAACAAACGGATTTTGTGCAGCGCAGAGAATTTTGTGTCATTTACTGTGACTACAGTACACTATGTGGAAACGTTAAACAAGTTTCTCCGTCCCGAACTTGTATGGTGTCGAGTGAAGACGAGAGAAATGTGATTCCACCAGCGTGGTGCCACAGCTCACAGGGCGAGAGCTTCCATGGAAGTGGTTAGACAGATGTTCCCATGACATGTCATTTTACTGTATGATGATGTTCCTTGGGCCCCACGCTTACCCAGTCTATCGATCTGTGACTTCGTTTGGTGGGGCTACTTGAAATCAATACTGTTGAAGGTAATGCAATAAAAATTAAGATAATGCTGTTTGTATGGTTCCGATTTTGTGTCCTTGAAGTTAATTTACTATCATTTGATGCAAGAACGTAGGCTTCCACGGCCGGTGTCATAGTGATTAAAATTCTTCTGGGTATTATGCCGCGTCATTGCTAAAAACTAACAACAATAATAACCTAAAACCGACGTTTCGTCCGAATTGCAACGGCCTTCCTCAGGCCTTCCTCGCTTTTAGTTTATTATTGTCGCTCGTTTTTAGCAATGACGCGGCATAATACCCTGAAGAATTTTAATCACTACTATCATTTGGTTTAAGAAACGGTTACTTATTTTCAGTCATCTGATGTTTCACGTGAACGAGCCCCACACTACCGATGACCTCAAAATTCCCATTCGTGATGAAATTGATGCTCTGCCGAATGAAATGTCGCAGACACCGGTGTGTAACTTTAAGGAGAGGATCAAAATTTGTATCCAGCAAGAAGGACGTCACTCAACGACATCACTTTCTGAATGACTAACGTATGTAGATTTCAAAAATACGGTAGAAATATTATTACTGAATGCTAGATGTTTAATGAAACCAGCTTTCAGTTGTTCAGTAGCGGAAATCATGCATTTCCACTGATCCACCACGTACAAGTAGATCAGCATGGTGTTTCAGAAGTGATGGCCAATATTCATGGATGTGACAGGAATGACATTTCGAATCAAAAATGGGCTTAAGAGCTATTAGCAATTCTTGATCTTCGATACTGTGAAACAAATCTGTTCTATTGGAAACTCTTTGCTTTCCATATTTTGGAGAGTGGTAGTATGGGGCAAACAAAAAAAATTCCGATGATGAACATGTGCTCTAAAACGCATACTTTAAGAGGTATGAGCACTTGTTCATCTTTGCTACTTTGAAACACAACTCTTTTAATGAGCAAGTGCTCATAACGTTTGAGATATTCATTTTGGAGCACATGTTTACTGAACGTTTTTTTTCTTGTTTTGGTCCATACTAACACTTCCCCAAATATGGAAAATAAAAAGCTTGCATCAGAAGAGACTTGTTTCACAGTATCGAAGATCAATAACAGCTCATAGCTCTTGAAGAATGCGTTTGGAACCCACGTTTACGAGACACTTTTGTTTCGAATGATCATTCCTGTCACATCCCTGAATACTGGCCTCCACGTCTGAAACACAATGCGTATACGAAAAGTAGGTTTTCGTGACAATTTTTTGTGAAGCTGGATTCAGTAACATGAAGTACTATAGCGTCTTTAAGATCGCTCGAATTAATAAAAAATGAAATTGTAGCACGAAACTGCACAAACAGCTAAGCTTATTTAGAAGAAGATTCTAATTCTTTCGAAAGGTATTAATGAATCCTACTTACGGATCTACCATCCAATTTCCATTAAATATCCTGTCATAGCACATCGACGGATTCTGGTCGCTCTTCGGCGAGAGAGAGATCAAATGCAGCGAGATTTCTTATTTTGCCGAGAATGTGCAGTTTCGTTGACGGGCATCCAACGAAATTCTTCAGAAAGCTGTACCACAACGGTATTAACTGTAAAGAACTCCAGGTAAGATCCGGCAGTCTCAAGTCAGTCATTACTAATTTAATTGCACTTAGCGTAACTTGAGATCGTATAAGTCTGAAAAATGAAAAATGTTCCGAGATAAAACCCTCTCCCCTGCGCTACAGCTGGAATATTATTGGAAAACGCCTGGCTGGTTACTGGGGCAGCATACCGCGGCCGGACCACGCGCGATTTGCGGCGCACAAAAGCGGCGTTTGCCATTGATAGCGCTGGCGGCCATTAATTTCGGCATTTCCCGAGTGACGCTGGAGCGAATAAAGTTGGCCGATCTCTCTGGCCGTCCGGCAGGGCGGCGCTGGCGCTGAGCCCTCGAGTGTCGACCTCGCCTCACCGCTACGCGGGCGGCCCGTCGTCCTCGCGGCGGGACACGGCGGCGCCTTTGAGCCGCGGAGGGGGCGTGGCCGCTTCCGCTACATACGTCACAATGCACGGCTGCGGCGCGGCGGCGCGCCGTTACTCAGCGCAGCGTGACGAACGGCCGGCACTCTCGTCGTGCCTGCCGGAGCGCCAGGGCGCGCGCCGCCTTGTACACGCCTGTGGTAGCGTACTGTAAGCAGCGCAGAACACCTGCCAGCGGGCTGATAAGGGAAAGTTTTTTTTCTTTATTGTGATTTCATTTCCCTGCCCCATATGGGCAGGGGAGGGCTGTCAGCGGCACAATCCGCCGCTCTTCAGCCGAGAGACACGGCAAATAAAACAAGAATAAAATGATACATACATAAGGAGATAAAAAGGGGAACATAAAACAGAGTAAGGGGAGAAAATGGAGGTAAAAAGACATGGACATGTAGACGTTCATGGGGGACAGTTAAAAAAGTCACCAGAAGGTTAAAAAACACAGTTGGCGATTCTTAAAACACCGAGAAGACACTGGATGCGCATGCACAGGTTAAAAGTTGGCCACAGTATTAAAAACACTCCGAAACAACACACTTAAAACCCACTTGGAACACAACGACGAAGAGTAAAACTACCAGGTGGGACCTGCCGAGGGAAAGGTCAGAGAGGATGGAAAAGGAGGGGAGAGCATGGGGCAGCTGAGGAAGTGGCGGGATGAAGAGTGGAGGGGCAACCGGGGGTTCATGTTTGCCCATCATTAGGCGCACTACGAATGTAGTGGTGTGGACATGTTGGGAATGTGGATCTCACAGGGAGCGTGCAAGGGATAAGTCCCTGCAGACACACTATCCTCTGTGCCTGCGGTGGCTCAGATGGATAGAGCATCTGCCACGTAAGCAGGAGATCCCCGGTTCGAGTCCCGGTCGGGGTACACATTTTCAACATGTGCCCAATGTAGTGCATCAACGCCTGTTTGCAGCTAGGGTGTCCATTTAATTATCATTTCATTTCTAGCAAAGCTGCATGGTCATCCACGGTAACTGTTCTTTCAGGAACAGATACTACCGTCATATATAGTTAAAACGGTGTGTTTGCGAATAGCACTGTCATTTTCGTCACACAATCTCTTTTGACTGAAATACGAGTATCTTACAAATGTGTTAAGCGTTTATACGAAGTACAGCACTGTCACAAAACAAAAAGTTGAAGTTCGGACAATGTGTTTTGTTGGCAACTGGACATTGAAGTAATTGTAAGTAGAAAAAAATTTGGAGTGTATTTTGAGGAACTAAATAATCTTAGAAATGCAGGTAGATAGAGATAATAAAGTTTACAGTCAATGTGTGTCACCCTTTTTGTTTTACTGTGGTAAGAAGTAAGATTTCAGTCTGAAAACCAGTAAATATGGATGATTACATAGCGAGTAAGGAACAGATGTATGACAAAAATTACTAGGAGGTAGAGGAAAGCTACCAAATGAATCAAGAATTAGGAGGAAAACGTGATTAACGACGATATGCACATTAATAGTAGGTGGGTGGGGCACATTGGCAGGCCACTTGGTAGTAGAAAGTTCTTTGTTGGATATCAAGAGCAGAGACAGAGATGGTGATACAGATGTAGGTGAGTAGACGGCACTAGCAAATGAACAAGAGCGACGGGGATAAGTAATGATGAACGTAAAATATGCACTTTTTAATTTATATCACACTTTTTAATGTATCACATGCATTAGCATGATGACTTATACGCATTTAATATAGTTTAAATTTTCGACCTGTGTTAAAGCATTTTATTATATCTCATTGAACTCAACCCGAATACGTCTGAGCAGCTGAAACTGTAACAGCGGATTTTATGAACAAGCATTTAACAGGCATTAGGCAGAAAGCTTTACGCAGTTTTCTTTTCGTTCATCAGTCTGCTGACTCGTTTGGTGTGGCCTGCCACGAACTCTTCTCCTGTGCCAACCTCTTCACCTCAAGTAACACTTGCTCCCAACATTCTCAATTATTTTTGTTTTTATTACAATCTTCATCTTCCCCTGCAGTTTTTACTCTCTGCACCTACCACTAGTACAATCGGAGTTTTTGACAGATTGCTTAACACATTTACTGTAATCCTGTCCCTCTTCTTGGCAGTGTTTACCACATGTTCCTCTTCTCGTCGATTCTGCATGGAATCTCCTAATTTTCCAAATCTTTCTATGTATATTACCACATCTCAAACGTTCTTTTCCGTTTTTCCCACAGTCCATGATTCATATCCACCCACAGTCCATGATTCATATCCATAGAATTCTATGCTCCAAATATGCTGAGAAATATATTACTCAAATTAAGACCGATGGAAATGGAAATGAGCGTTTGGCGTCTTTGGCCGGGAGGTACCTTGCGGGGCAGGTCTGGCCGCCTTGGTGCAGGTCTTACTACATTCAAAGCCAAATTGGGCGACGTGCGCGCCGGATGGGGATGAAATGATGATGAAGTCGACACAACATCCCGTCCCAGACTGGGAATCGAACCCGGGCCCGTAAGACGGTAATCCGTCACGCTAACCACTCAGCTATCCGGGTGGGCAAGGCCGACGATGGATGCCACTAGGTTTCTTTTGGGCAGGAATGTCTTCTTTGCATGTGCTAGTCGCTGTTTATGTCCTCCTCTCTTCATTCATCATGCCGTATTTAGGTTGCACAGTAGCAGAATTCACGTTGTCTACCTCGTGGCCCCCAGTTTTGATTGTAAGTTTCTCCTAATCTCATTTCTGCAACTTTCGCTTTCTTCAGTTTACCCTTTCTTCATATTCAGTGCTCAGCCAACTGTCCATTCCTTACAGTATGTTCTGTAAACTTGTTCACGCTTTCACTGAGGGTAACAATATAATCAGCGAGTCTTATTATTGTAACCTCTGACCCTGAATTTTATTCCCATTTCTGACCCTTTCATTTTCCTGGTTTCTTCGATGTAGAATCTGAGCCGTAGGAGGAAAATAATGCATGCCTCTCTTACATCCTTTGAATCCAAGCACTTCGTTCTCGTTCTTCCATTCTCATTATTTTCTCTTGGTTCTAATGCACATTGTTTATTATCTCACACCTTACACCCATTTTTCTTATAATTTCATACAACTTGCGCAGTTTTACATTGTCGAACACTTTTTCTGTATCGACAGATCCTATGAATATGTCTTAATTTTCCTTAGGTCTTGATTCCATTTTCAAGCTCAACATCATAACTGTCTCTCTGTGCCTTTACCTTTCCTAAACCCAAACTGATTGTCAAGAAATAGATCCTCAGTTTTCTTTTCCATTCCTCCGTCTATATTACTCCTGTCAGTAGCATGACTGGATCACCAGTTAAGCTTATCTGCCCTTGATATCTTCAGAGTGGTGCTGATGATATTTTTCCAAAAGATTCTAGGAACCAAGATGTGTAGTTGCTGGGCTTCCACTTCCTCCAATGATTTTAGTAATTCAGAAGGAATGATATTACTCTTTCTGCCAAATTTGATGGCAAGTCTTTCAAAATTCTGTTAAACTCAAATATTGGAACCCCTATGTCGATCCATATCGACTCCTTCTTCTGTCAAGTCACCAGGCTGTGGATCCCCATCATAGAGTCCTTCAATTTCCTCTTCCCATCACAACGGCGATGGAAAGGAGAGGAGAGGAGGCGGTAGGTGAGAAAAGTGTAGGTGAGGAGAGAGTAGGTAAAGGAGAGGATAGTTAGGTAGGGGAGAGAATAGTGTTCTGTGCCAATAAAGAACAATTGTAAAGCCTCGTGAATAAAATGTTTGTGCTGAACCTTCCAGAACATAGCATTCATTCACCACACTGGTTAAACCGATCACATAAGTGGAGGGACAGATGCCACTCGTATAAAGGTTTGTACCTTAAGTCCTGTTGACGATGGGATCATTATAGATGGGTCACAATCTAGGATTGGGGAATGACAGGGAAAGAAACTCATCGTGTATTTTCAAAAGAACCAAAGAACCATCAAAGGATTTGCTTAAGAAATTTAGGGAAGCCACGGAAAACTCATTGGTCTGATGGGGATGTGAACGACCCCATCCCCAAATACTAATCTAGTGTGCGAAACAATGCTTGCCCCGCTCATACAGACACAGTTGCAATGTCGCACTAAAAATAGTTACCTTACCTAAGCCTGGTAACACGAGTAAACGTTAGTTCTAATTCTCTATCGTGAAGTATTCGCGCCTACAAAACAACCGCATGTCTAAATAGTGATTTGATGGGGTACATGACAGACTAAAAGTAGTCACGTAATTTCTTAAACAGTTGCTGCAAACACCCAAAAAAACTTCGACTCTAATAGCGCTATTTGGAAAGGAAGGTCCGACCGGTCGCGAAAGGGAACCACAGCGAAAATGAAAGAATTTTTGTTTGCAATAGTGTACTACACCTTTGTGCTACTTTTTTACATAGTCCTACTCCGACTTCGACATCTGTCGTAGAGTTGTACCAAGTTTGAATACGTCGTAATTCGAGGGTTACGCCAAAAGAATTGCACACTATTTTTTTAAAAATGCATCTTTTACTCTACATGTTTGAAAGTTTTACAGTGTGTAGATACATGCTTTAGGTACAATATTTTCATTTCTCCATGTAATTTCCATCCCTCTCGACTGCCGTACGCCATCTTGGAACCAGCGCCTGTATACCCGCACGGTAAAATTCTGGACCAACCTGTTGGAGCCACTGTTTGGCAGCGTGCACACGGGAGTCATCATCTTCAAACCTTGTCCCACGAAGAGAGTCTTTCAGTTTCCCAAACAGATGATAGCCACATGGAGCCAGTTCAGGACTGTAAGGCGGGAGTTCCAGTGTTGTCCATCCGAGTTTTATGATCGCTTCCATGGTTTTTTGACCCACCTGGCAGAAACCTTTTTTAACGCCAAGACTTTCAGTATTCTGCAAACACTTCCTTCCCCTATCCCCACGTACCGTGACAATTCGTTCACTGTGATGCATCTGTCAGCAGTCACCAATGAGTTAACTCTTAGCGCATTGCCTGGAGTGTGTGCAGTACGAGGCCTGCCGCTGCCAGGACAATCCTCAATATTTTCGTACCCGCTTTCATCACGTAACCTGCTTGCCCACCGGCTAACTGCACTGCGATCGACTGCAGCATCTCCATACACCTTGCTCAACCTCTTGTGGTTGTTTCCCACTGTCTCGTTTTCACAGCACAGGAATTCTATGACAGTACGTTGCTTCTGACGAACGTGAAGTGTAGCAGCCATCTTGAAGACATGCTGTGATGGTGCCACTCACGGGAACAGGTTGAACTAAGTTTGAAAACAAGCGAGAAGGACGTATCTACACACTGCAAAACTTGCACACATGCAGAATGAAAACTGCATTTTTACAAAAATAGTGTGCATTTCTTTTGGAGTGACCCTCGTAGAAGCCATCCCCATGTGCTTCCCGCCACTTCTCTACTCAGGTATGCAGCCCTTTGTCTGTGCCAAAATGTTGTCTTGACACCTAGTGGTTCTTGTGAGCAGAGATGAACATCAGAGGTAGCCAAGTCCGGGGGGCACGGTGGATGAATAACACATGCTTTCCATTGAAAAGACTACAGAGCGTCCTCATTGCCCCCCCCCCCCTTCCCAGTATGCGTCCGAAAATTGTCATGAATAAGGTCATGCGGAAGGAAAAGCATGACAAGCACGTTATGTGGGGTTGCATAGAGTCAGCCGAAACCTGGCTGGGAGGCACTATTATTATAAGCAACTTTAAGTCCTCACTGTAAGCTCAAAACTGAAAAGTGCGACGTGACGCGGTCTATAGGCACACTAGACACACTGACCTACACATCTGTGCAAAGCTTCATCGGATTTTCACTGTCGTTATCGTTTCGCGACCTATGGAACATTACTTTCCGAGTAGCCGTCGCCTATTGTAGTGAGATTTGCGTCCTGATTTGCGCCTTGTCGAGCTGGGGACGGCTTCCTTTGGCAGTGTTCTGTCCCGCTACGTGGGTGGCAGGCCATCGCCTAATCGAGCGCCCCGGCCTGGACGTTAGCGGGTGAGGGCGGCGACCGCGGCACGGCGACTGTGGCGGCCGCAGATAGCAGCGCCCCCTCTGGGGGACACACGGGGGGCGGGCCGCTATCAGATCTGCCCGCACCTGCTCTGTCGCCAGCAAATTGCTCCGGACGTGTGCCGCATTGACTGACTGTCCGGGGTCCTCCGCAGCGACACAGGCCGGCACCGCCGTCACACAGCGGCAACCCGTCCCTGCCTGATCACAGCAGATTGGACTACTGCCGTCCGACACGGCGTGCCCGCCACTCCGAGCAGATTGCATCCAAACACCGACTGAAACGTGCAGACTGCACGCGGCTTCCTCGAAGCTTGATTTATGGTTTCCCAAGTGGTTCGCCTGTCCTATCTGTGGTCAAAAGAAATGTATTATACACAACTTTAGATTAACCAGTTTCTTTGGTGTAGTCTTTGTTTTCAAGTTTCGTGTTTCATATCCATGATAACTCGCCATGAGATGTCTCGTTCCGGCAGGTTTACAATCTCTGTACGTAAAGTAGAAAAACCACTGAGGATAGAGATTCAAAAAATTGTTCAAATGGCTGTAAGCACTAAGGGACTTAACATCTGAGATCATAAGTCCCCTAGACTTAGAACTACTTTAACTTAACTAACCTAAAGACATCACACACATCCATACTCGAGGCAGGATTCGACCCTGCGACCGTAGCAGCAGCACGTTCCGGACTGAAGCGCCGAGAACCTCTCAGCCAAACTTCAGATTCAGAGAGGGTATACTGTAGGCATCGTTTCAGAAAAGAGTTTTCGAAGTTCCACCCTTAAGAGAGTGAAATAGGGGATGAAACGTTTTTTTAAGAAATGTCACTATTATTGCAATTCTGAATTAGAACGAAGAAAATTGATTTCACTGTCACAAAAGAAAGAAACATGTTTTTCAAAAATTTCGGAAATTTAACTCCTGTGGGGGTGAAACAGTTGGTGAAAATTTGTTCTGAAAACAAATCAGTGTTAAAGTGCTATAAAAAATTTTTAAACCTACATCTATGAAAATTTATATTTGACTTCTCCGTTAAAATCGAATAAAATACGTGTTTCAGTGGTTTGGAAATTCAAGCCCCTGAGGGGGGAACATATGGGATTGAACTTTTTATGGAAATATTTTATTACGAAAGAATTTTTGAAATTCGATCTCTGAAAATTTGTATTTAGCTTCTCGGTTGGAAATAAAAAGAATGTGTTTCAGTGTTTTTTCGAAATGCAATCCCTTAGGGGGTGGAGCACAGAATGGAAATTTTTATGAAAATATTTCATTGTATTAAGCCATTTTTAAACCTATATCTATGAAAATTTGTATTTGACTTCTATAGAAGTACATCTTGGGGGATGAAAGTTTCATGGAAATATCACCACGAGAGCACAGAATGCCGACTCTGGCTGTGAAAATCTCTTTTTGGTCAGAAGTACATTTGGACAAGGCCATGCTTCTATGGCTCCTAGCGTGCAAAGTTCAGGAGCTGTTGTAATTTGTGAACAACATAAAAATTCGTTTAAAGGAAAACAAAATAAATTCCGTCCAGACTAGAGAACCAACGCAGACGAAGCAGGAAGCGGAAGATATGTGTTCTACGTGCACGTGCACGTCATTTACAAAACTGTTTATTATTGCCTGACACTCCAGCGTAATTTGATAAATGCCACCCTAGCACATACATACTACCTAAGCCTACACTTGACAACCCACCTTATGGTGTGTGGCGGAGGGCACATCTGGTAGCATTATCAATTCCCCCTCTTACCTGTTCGTCTCGAGTAGGGTGTGTGAGCACAACGATTGCCTATAACCATCCTTACGAGCTCTCATTTCTCTGATTTTACCGTCGTGGTCTTTTAGCGAGACATTTTTGGGAGAAAGTAATGTTTTGGCCAACTATCGTTTCGAAATGTCCTCTCAGAATTTAAGCAGTAAAACTCTCCCCCATACACAACGCCACTTTAGTAGCATCTAACACACGAGTTTTGTAAACATCCCATCACGAAACGTGCCGCTCTTCGTTGCATCTTCTCTCTCTCTTCTGTTGTCGACTAAAGCTAATTTAAACTTTTTTAAAACTTTCATTATATACTTAATTTACGAAAAAGATGATCAAAAATCGTTTCTGTGAATGATTAACTTATGAAGAGTCGATACACAGCTGAAAACTATCCACATAACCTGTGGCTGTGGAATGATTACTTTGCGTTTATTATGGAACTTATCAAGGAAAATACAATGAATGTCGTGAGTGACCGGAAGTAGGCAAAGTAAATTTATTTTCTGCTCTCATCACCAAAAGCAATAAATAAACGGTGAACTTAAGCCATTCAGAAGATCTACAATACGTGATTTCCAATTCAAGTTTTGATCGACATATGCGCCCATGAGTATTGAAGAAATAGTTTGACGTATTCCTTCCCCCCATCCTCCGTGTTGTAATGGTTTTGAGGACTATACTTGTTGCTTCTTATAGGAATGAATGAACTTCGTTATAATTTAAGGAGAACCAATCAATACTTATGAATGCTTCATTTGTTGCTTCTTGTGCTGCTGTAGCTCTGTTCGCCTCCATTATGAGTTCTTCGTCATTAGCAAAGAGCAGTAATTCTAGATTTATTATCCACCTTGATTGAGTTCATTTTTTAAATGGCCATTTGCGGTTCAACATGCACCATCCTTAGATCTGTAAAAAACATTAAAATTACTAATTAGCAGGTACTGTACGAAATACAAAATGTTACCATACCAAGCCAGCACAAACATCGAATGCACTCTGAGAACGTACCTGAATATATCGGTTACAAGAGTAAACCGCCCACCTGTCAACAATAGTTGTACGTGTTCTCTTGTAGCCGGTGCATTCAGGTACATTCTGGTGCATTTGATGTTTGATGTTGACATGATATTGTAATATTTTTTTATTTCGTAGAATATTTGCTAATCAGTAATTTTAATGCTGTCTACAGATCTGACGATAGTTCATGCTAACCTGAAACTGGTAATTAAAAAAATGTAATCAAAACGGTTAATAGGATAATAAATGTATTTGAAAACCGGTGAGTACTTATTTGTTTTCCAAGGATGTTATGTCATTTTTTTCAGTGGAGTGTTTGTGGTAGTTAGCTTAGAGAGGAATTCGTGGCGGGATGCATCAAACTAGTCAGAATACTGAGACAGCCTCCTCCCCTACCAAAAAAAAAAAAAAAAAAAAAGCAAAAACAGGACAGACGGTGAAGTATGGCGGAAGTAACATCAGACTTTAATGCTGGGCAGAATGCAAGTGCGTTTGAGCACACAGTGCACCGAACACTCCTAACCACGGGCCACCGCAGCCGACGAAACATGCATGTGCCAATGTTAACATCACTACATCGGTAGCTACGACTAAAATGGGCACGTAACCATCGGCACTGGACGTTAAGCAGTGGCAGAGCGTTGCAAGGTATGATGAAGCCCGATACCATGTTCATCATACCTAAGGGAGGGCGCGAATCCTTCGTTTTGCAGGGGAACACCTCCTTGACACCTGTACTGCGGGACGGAGTCAAGCAGGCGACGGCTCCACTAAGCTGTAAGGAACATTTACGTGGGCATCCATGGGATGGGGCAGCTCATTCAAGGCACCGTGACACCAAGGAATATTGTAAACTGGTTAAAAACCACGCACACCTTGCATGACGATAATGTTTCCTAAATGCAGTAGCATTTTTCAACTTGATAATGCGCCATGTTGCAAGGCCAGGAGTGGTTCGAGAAACACAATGGCAGTTCCAGTTGATGTGCTGGCTCCCCATATCGCTAGATCTGAACCAGATCGGACCTGAAATGTGACTGAACGTGGGCGTCATGTAGCGCCGCACCCTTCCAGCAATTTACGGAAATTACGTGACTTGTGTGTGCAGATGTGGTGCTAATTATCTCCAGCGACCTACCAAGGCATGACTGCAGTCATGACACACGTGTAGCCGCTGTTATTCGCCGAAAGTGGATATACCGGCTGTTAGTTGGGCAGTCATGATGTTCTGGCTGATCAGTGACGGCGCCGCAGCGATCGCTAGCTGACCGCTGATCGCACGGAGATCCAAGGTAGTCTCTCGGATTGCACATGCGATTCGTGCATGCAGTGTGTCTGCCTGACTGCATAGTAGAAATATATGGCAATATGCCTGCCTAGAAGCCATATTGACTCGCATCACTTTGCCCTCGTTGGGTACCAACATTAAGTTAGAATTTCGTGTTAATCAGAGCGGTGAGCAGAGGCCAATGTTGCAACAACTGTCGGAGTATTACCCTATTGCCAGTACCGAGTAAGATACTTTCGAGGATCATTTTAAACCGCATTCAGGATTCTGTGAAAGTACAATTGAAGAGAGAGCAGGCGTGTTTTAGAAAACATCGAAGCTGTGTGGACCTTATCAATACTCTCAGAATTATTTTGGAACAAAGTGCAGAGTGGCAACACACCCTCGAACTTACCTTCATTGACTTTGAAAAGGCTTTCGACTCTGTCAATCGAAGAGTCATGTGGGATACTCTTGCAAAATATGGCATTCCAACGAAGATTATTAACATCATCAAGGAAATGTATGAAGACTATGAATGACAAGTACTACGTAATGGAGAACTAACAGAGCCTTTCCAAGTTAATTCGGGAGTACGATAAGGGTGTACTCTTTCTTTTTGTATTGGACCATGTGATGAAGAGAGTGATGGGGGAACGGAAGAGAGGTGTACAATGGGGGACGCGGGATAGGATCGAAGATCTAGATTTCGCAGACCACATCTGCTTAATGGCACAACGATATCGAGACATCGAAGAGAAACTGGCCAGGTTACAGAGTGATGCGGAAGTTGCAGGCCTCAAGATAAATGTTCGCAAAAATCCAAAGAAATGCGGATAAGTTCGACCATCACGAATAGGCTGGCCATTAATGCAGAGGACGCAGAACAGGTCCTGTCCTTCCTCTATCTCGGAAGTATAGTCACGACTACAGGAGGCGCTGAGGAAGACGTCCGTAGTCACATCCGCAGAGCGAATTGTGCATTTGTACAACTGTACCCTGTCTGGAGAAATAGTAACATCTCAAAGAAGGCCAAACTCCGGCTTTTCAGTAGCAATGTCAAGGCTGTTCTGTTGTACGGCTGCGAAACTCGTAAGGTGACTAACCACATCAAAAACCAGCTCCAAGTTTTTGTGAAGCGCTGCCTCATGTGTATTTTAAAAGTGAGATGGCCAGATATTATGACAAATGAAGATCTTTGGAGGGAGACAAATCAGCAACCAATCAATATACAAATCAAGGAATGAAAATGGAACTGGATTGGGCATACATTGAGGAAACCAGATGGAACTGTTGAAAGGGTGGCATTGGATTGGAACCCACAAGGAGTTAGAAAACGTGGTCGTCCCAAAGAGACGTGGAAAAGGACGATCGAGAGAGAAGCTGCAGAGGATGGGAAAACCTGGAGTGAAGAGACATGCTACATATCGTACCAGGTGGAGAAATTTCGTCACGGCCCTATGTTCGAGAGGGAACGTCAGGAACTAAGTTAGTAAGTCAGGGACCACGTATCACTCTGAGAAGTGAGCAGAGGCCAGTGTTGCCATTTGTGTTAAGAAGTGCTACAGAATACACCCTCCGATTTTACAGTGATTGCATTTACAAGCTTGTGCAGTAGAAGTAGAATTGATGTGAAGTTGACGGTAACGTTCTCGATACATTGTATTTCTTATGATGATTTTGCGTTATTTATGAAACAATTACAGGCATCTTGAAGTTTGTAATATCTAAACAGAATGACGCACCGTCATAGTACGCGAAATTTTTCAATCTAAATTTTCACACAAATGTGTTCCCGTGTAAATGGAAGCGCCGGCACGACGACGAAGAATGGAAGAGCAGAGAGGGCTGTGGGACGACGTCAACCAACAATGCGCAGACCTGGACGGCGCCAAGACAGGAGCGGCATCTGCACGAAGAGAATATAAGAGCCGCGGCCGCAGTGGAGGACAGCCGTCATAATAACGCAACAGCAGTGCCTTACGAGCTATCTTGTTTTGCTTAAATTGAAATTATATATACTGAAGGACATTGATTATTTGCATGTCGCCATTTGCTTGCGACTCACCTTTGGGAATACGCAAAGTTACTTTCTGTAATACTTCTGTAATAAACTTCCTTAAGTTAATCTGCTTGTTGTCTAGCGATCCGACAAAACAGCTTCCTATTCGAGTGGGCAGGATACTACAACAGCTATACTCGAGTCCCTTGTCAATTCTTGTTATCTAACTCGCCCTCACACGTTTTGTAAACAGAGTTACGGTAATCGTCAGCGGTGCTATTGAAAACATTTCTGTAGATTTATCGACATTGCAAAACATATTGTGTAAACGCTTGCAGTTAAGCTGTAAGCAAGGTGAATTAAAAATGATTTTAGGATGGATAAACTGACTTGTTTTGGAATACTGGGAAGATGTACACAAACCACTTGGCGTCAGTGAAAAAAGTAATACATAGTGTAAACTAGCCCGCAGTTCTGAAAAAAAAGCGTATCTAAACAAGTTTAATAAATTGAAATACCTGTTTTTCAATTTTTTTTCGAATATGCGTATGGATACGAAGATCAGCTGCAGCTCTTGCTAAGCACAGCAATTCATTTTCTATAGCAGTACTTCGCGATACAGTGCCCTTCCTGCTACTAGATGCAACTGCTCGATAACTCGCTGCTGTGTGACGGGGTCGAAACGAAAGATCAATCGTAGCGATATCGTTTACGACAAATCGCTGCTATCCGTCACTCGTGTGTGGGGCGCTTTATTGGAATTGCGTTCCTGGATATCTTGGAGATATGCCACAATTGTGAGAACATGCCGAAAATTTCACCTTTCAGCTGCACAGAACACGAACACACTGTCACCTGAATATAAGAACATTTCACAGCAGTGAGCCGCCGTAGCGATGGATCGGTGGTAGGGGATGTACGTATCAACCACTGCATCACTGGCCGTTAAGGGAACCTGATCTCGCAATAATTACATGACTTTTTGTGGGGAGTTGTGAAACACTTCATACGCCTCCCTTTCCAATACTTTTGGGTGACATGTGATGCCGAACAGCAACAGTTAAATAAATGCCACGCTTATGGTGAACGGTACTTAAATCTTTTGTGGGGTGTAAATGGAAACTATGATTTTAAATGTAATTGTAAGAAGTACCCCAAGATTGAACATGTATCCACGAAAAGGATATAGTTCTGTAAATTCGGATAATTCCTTTAAAAATTTGAAATTTCTAGTTCTATGTAAAAGCATACACCAACACGAAATTCCTCTCTTCAGTTATGTGGAAGATGTAATCTTATGAAATCGGATGAATCTTTTTGAAACACCCTGCACTTCAGCAGGAAATTCTGTTTAGAGAGAGGCATAATGGGTGTAATGAGATACAGAAACATTTGAACATCTAGTGAAACATTTATAACAGCCACAGTTCCGATCCGAAGTCTGTGATTACACACTCAGACGGCAAAAGCAATTTGTGTCCAGACAAAAATAAACGTCACTAAATCGTCGACGAAGAATCAAGGCAACAATTTCTTGAGCAGAAAGGGAACACTTATCATCGACTATCGTTATTAGCGCACATCATTCATGATTTAACTATTGCAACATGTTATACATGGTGTGAGGAGGCATAAGTTCCATTGCAAAATAGGCTCATTCCTTTGCGTGCGTTTTATAACACCCGACACCCTTGGTCATTAGAAGCATTAGCGTTAATTGATGCAGATACAAATAGCTTTGGGTCTTCCTCGGAAGGAATGTTAACATGTGCTGTTTCAAAGTGAAGCATAACTAGATGACATATATGAAGACGTTACTGAATGATTCAGAGACCGCTGTGCATCACGGGGCTTAGTTGTCGGTTCGCAGCACAAAGCGACACATGTTTCATATCGGTCACGGTTTTCACCATGAGTCAGAAATTGTTTAAACAGGCGGACTCCATCGTATGCAGACCGGTAGCATCATACGTCATCTAGTCTGGGAGACTCCTCCAATTAGTGGCATTCATCGGTGAGGGTATTAGGGACGCGCTTCAACTGCAAAACGCAAGGAAGGTTGGATTTTAATGCTTCAGTAGCAGTCTGAACTAGTTTTGTTTCTATAAACGCAATAGTCAGTGAATCATGCGACAGTGAGAGCCATGTAAGACATTTGATATTCCTAACATAACGTACAAAGATAGCACATCATGCGGGAAACAAAAATTCATTCATGGTGTGAAATATAGTTTGTGTGATTAATTTTTTTTAAATATCGCTGTAATTACAGATAAGGGACTGAACAACATAATATCTATTTAATTAACAAAAAATTAATTGTTATCTAAGGACGCATGAAGATAAAAACAGATTTACTGAAACGGTATAAACAGCATGTAACCATTGTCAGAGAAACAACAACAGGTCTCGCTTGGATTTTTACTGGATTTGTTCATCTCCTAAATGCGATTTGGGCGTGTGTGTCATTTTGAAGAGTATCAACAGATACATTTCGTTGTTAAGAAACCTTGTTGTTCAGAGTAAAACATAGCATAATGTGCATGGATGGTAGGCTCTATATAACGTTGGGTGTCTAAACGCTACCCATCAACGGTCATAAGGACAAAGTCCTCTGACGATGGCACCGTTTCGCTGTCACATGACACATGGATGGAGTCTTCTGAGTCTTGGTACGCGGCCTGACCATAGCTCCTTCAAGGTGACAGCGAGAGAGGGAAGTGAGGTGCGCCTTGCCACGATTCTCCATCGCCAGGAGAATACGGGATCATAGTACATTCACGGAGAATGGTGAAAGGGAATTCCGTGGCGATGTCCCTCGAATAACCATTTAACACCTTGAGGAGGGCAGATTTTGCGCTGAGCACCGACCATGACAGGGCAGACTGATATTCATCACGGCACTGACGACAAGCTGTCCATTGTGGTATCGATGAAGTGCCGCCATTTGGGTAAAGTAAGGTGGATTGTCTTCAGTACCCATGGCCCCCGACGGCACCACACCCTGTAGCGGCAGATTGATGGCACAGATACATGCAAAATGTTCAGAGAACGCAACGGGCCAGACTACAGCAGCCTGAACCTCACGGCCGATATCGGGGGAGATGTAAACATTATAGAGGAGGCTGTAAGAATATCTTGTGAAATGTGGAAATCGCGGACGATCACCAGGAACGTGCTCTGAAGAACCCACAAGGCTGAGGTGCTGGAGAACTGTCGCTAGCGCCGCGCACGGAGAGTGACGTGGTAGTTGATCTTTGGATACCTGTGTGCGCCGGCCGCAGTGGCCGAGCGGACCTACGCTACAGTCTGGAACCGCGCGACGGCAGGTTCAAATCCTGCTTCGGGCATGGATGTGTGTGAAGTACTTAGGTTAGTTAGGTTTAAGTAGTTCTAAGACGTCAGAAGGTACGTCCCACAGTGCTCAGAGCCATTTGAGCCATTTGATACCTGGGTGCAGTAGAAATCACCTCCCTGTGACCCACGAAAAGAGGTATGCCTGTCTCTGAGTAGAAGGTGGAACGTTCTTGGCGGCGACTCGAACCAGGTGGCTCTTGGACGATAACGATCCTGATGCCTCAAAACGTGAGAGATACCTCTGGCATCAGGTAGATAGGCAATTGTATCAGCGAGGATATTGCCGCCCCACTACCAGGAGGGGAAGCATGGGAGACATGTGCTGTAAAATCACGGGGAGCACAGAAAGTTGCAAAGTGCACCTCCTGAACGAGGGCGCTAACAATGTCCGCAGCATACAGCATGTCATGGAGTAAAGCCATTTTGTAGTGTACACGAATGATATTGATATTGACCGTGGCTATGCGGTAGGTCTGAAGAGCTGCTAGCGCCAGGAGGACGGACGATTCAGACGCGGAGGAAGCACACGGAGCCCCCCTGATAGGTCTCCGTGGAAGGGCACCTCTCTGTGACGGGGAGGGAGCCGAACCAACGAACCAACCAAGGGGGAGGGGGTGGGGGTCCATCGCTCTGTACAACTTCGGCACGTCCATCCTCAGCATCGACGTCATGCGCCCAGGAGACACGTCTCACCAGGCTGGTTCACTGGTACACTATCACAGGTGCGCCCACAGGTAGCGTCAGATACAAAAAGGAAGGCAACCGCATCAGCCGCAGACAGGGATGGTCGGTGTCCGGAGGTGGGCGTTGTCTGGAGCCGGACGTTGCGAAAGACATCGCATCGTCAGGCTGCCAGGGCGCCAGGTCAGTTATCCTGTGCACATCCGATGGAAGCAGTCATGAGAAGGGATACGGCGTTGTCTCTTCCGTTCCCTCGGTGACCGTTGCATCTTAATAAGATGTTTCGTGTCGGATGGCAGGCGACTATCGTCCGACACGTGGCTCGACGGCAGAAAAGTGAAGATCGTTACAGCTCCATGATCAACAACCGTGGAGTTGGGACGGCCATCGTCCTTAGGTACAGCCTCCGGCGGCAGTGTAGGAGAGACAGGCAAATCGTCCGTCGAGTTGTCGAGACGAGTCGACGCCCGTGCCAGCCTCACCACGAACTCATAAGATAGATGTAACACAGTGGGCGCCGCAGGAAGAACAAAGTCTCCGATCGGCTTCTGAACCAGTCTACGTCGGAGATTAGAACGGACATGGACTTCCTGGCCACGAACTGTACAAGTGTACGGCTGGCCGTCGTGCATAACGACAATTCGGCAGCTGGCAATTACCAAGTAGGAAGGCAAGTGCGTCACCAGTTCAGTTTTTCTCTGCGGACCCCACTGAGGACATAATATGTTTCGAACGTCTTCCTCGTTTCAGCAACGTGACTGACGACGTCCGATGGCACCTCACTAGAGAGTACGAAAACTCGCAACGTTCGGAGGCAAAAACGAGCGTGATCAAGCATCCTATATGGCCGTCAGAGTACTGGAACCTGAGATCGTTAGTAACATGGCGTTACACAACGTTTTTAGGACGTCGCCAACTGCAGTCGCTATAAAGCTCACAATGAGTAAAGTCTAGGTAATTATAACACCATTCTAAGATTAACTAATTTTTCACGCATCTCTATATTTACGACGTGCTGAAATATACACTAGTGGCCATTAAAATTGCTACACCACGAAGATGGGGTGCTAGTGATGCGAACTTTAACCGACAGGAAGAAGATGCTGTGATATGCAAATGATTAGCTTTTCAGAGGATTCACACAAGGTTGGCACCGGTGGCGACACCTACAACGTGCTGACATGAGGAAAGTTTCCAACCGATTTCTCAAACAGCAGTTGACCGGCGTTGCCTGGTGAAACGTTGTTGTGATGCCTCGTTTAAGGAGGAGAAATGCGTACCATCACGTTTCCGACTTTGATAAAGGTCGGATTGTAGCCTATCGCGATTGCGGTTTATCGTGTCGCGACATTGCTGCTCGCGTTGGTCGAGATCCAGTGACTGGTCGAGATTCAGCAGAATATGAAATCGGTGGGCTCAGGAGAGTAATACGGAGCGCCGTGCTGGATCCCAACGGCCTCGTATCACTAGCAGTCGAGGTGACAGGCATCTTATCCGCATGGCTGTAACGGATCGCGCAGCCACGTCTCGATCCCTGAGTCAACAGATGGGGACATTTGGAAGACAACAACCGTCTGCACGAGCAGTTCGACGACGTTTGCAGCAGCATGGACTATCAGCACGGAGACCATGGCTGCGGTTACCCTTGACGCTACATCACAGACAGGAGAAACTGCGTTGGTGTACTCAACGACGAACCTGGGTGCACGAATCGCAAAACGTCATTTTTTCGGATCAATTCAGGTTCTGTTTACAGCATCATGATGGTCGCAACCGTGTTTGGCGACATCGCGGTGAACGCACATTGGAAGCGTGTATTCGTCATCACCATACTGGCGTATCATCCGGCGTGATGGTATGGGGTGCCATTGGTTACACGTCTCGGTCGCCTCTTGTTCGCATTGACGGCACTTTGAACAGTGGACGTTACATTTCAGATGTGTTACGACCCATGTCTCTACCCTTCATTCGATCCCTGCGAAACCCTACATTTCAGTAGGATAATACACGACCGTCTGTTGTAGGTCATGAACGGGCCTTTCTGGATACAGAAAATGTTCGACTGCTGCCCTGGCCAGCACGTACTCCAGATCTCTCACCAATTGAAAACGTCTGGTCAATGGTGGCCGAGCAACTGGCTCGTCACAATACGCCAATCACACCTCTTGATGAACTGTGGTATCGTGTTGAAGCTGCATGAGCAGCTATACCTGTACACGCCATCCAAGCTCTGTTTGACTCAATGCCCAGGCGTATCAAGGCCGTTATTACGGCCAGAGGTGGTTGTTCTGGGTACTGATTTCTCAGTATATATGCACCCAAATTGCGTGAAAATGTAATCACATGTCAGTTCTAGTATAATATATTTGTCCAATGAAAACCCGTTTATCATCTGCATTTCTTCTTGGTGTAGCAATTTTAATGGCCGGTAGTGTATGTCGTACAATGTCATAATTTAGCTGTGGCATTCAGTGGTGTACGTGGGAGCTATCTGTGAAATAAGTTGCGATAGAGATAGTAGTAAAAAAGTGGATGGTAGAAAAGTATGTATGACGCTAACGTGTTTATGACGTGATATATACTGAACTGTGTGACGTACAATAATATTATTTTGTACGCATATTTAGTGTTGAGAATAGAGTTAGTGCCACAGAAGCAATAAATTGAAACCACGTGAATTATGCGGGAGTTTTACTGCACGAACAGTGAAAATGTAATAGGTGATAAACTTTTTTTCTTTCATCATTTTGTGGGAGATGAAGGCAAGAAAATGTATCGTAAAGGTTTGAAATTATGTGCAAAGTTTCTTGTAAGTCTCTTAAAGTCCTCTAATTCATAGTGTATGAATATAGTGAGGCTCTACACTACTCTGGATTACCATCCGCTGTGGGTATGGCGCAATCTGATATAGGTTACCCGCTCTTACAATTTTTTAGAAGGGCACAGCAGTGTTAGTCCTGACATAGTTGTGAAGGGAGCCGCAGGGTACGACATCAGGTCATGGCTGACGGAACTCTGATGACACAACAATACCTCGCAGCTATCTTGCATTCTCATATGATACGTCTCTTGTGACATTATTGTGGTGCCATTTCTCTGCAGGAAAGCGCTATTTCACACATTGCGTGATATTGACGTACTGCTATGGCCAGCAAAATATCCACAACTGTACCCGATAGAACATGTGTTGCTACCAGGAGAAACTACAGTCCCGTAGCCACAACTTAGGGATCTCTGACTGCTTTGGGAGATAGTCCATAAAAACTACCACATATGAAATACTAGTTCACGTTATTACATGAGTGTAGAGAGAGATTTCTATACCACACGACAACGTAAGACATTTACAACTGTCACTGACTGTGAAGGCACCACTTGATGCAAACAATCACCAACTGTTCCCTTGAAGCACAACGTTCAACATTAACAACAGTACATGTTCTACTGAGACCTGGCTAAACTCTGCCCCACTAGATGATGTTGACTGCTGAAGCTGAGGTCAGAAACTTGGTTGAGCTCTTGCATGCTCGAACCTATATTGACCTCAGGGTGAGCGCGCTGCTATGTTGAGAGGGGAGACGTCGTCTTCAGGACAGCCTCCGATCTGTCGTTGCAGTTTGCAGCCAAACGTCGCTAACATCTATGGTATTATCGATATGCGTTGCCAACTCTGGTGTGACACATGAACTCTGGACGATACCACAAGTGTTTAGGACCAGCTCGAACGTCAAATCGATCCTAGTGCCAGTATCCATAATATCAACGACTAATTACAACAGTAGCGGGTCTGCTTCCCTCAGTAGAGGATGTAGCGTCTTCATGACACTATTCTCAAGCGAATCGCGATGTGCTTCCAGGCCAGAAAGTGTGCAACATCATACTGATACGTGTGTTCTTTTTAAATTTGAATCGATTCTGTAGCAACTAAAATGACGTCACATACTCTCTCAACCCGTTAAATTTGATTTCATTAACTCCCCTCCCCTTCTGGATGCTCCCAATTTTCTTTCAGCCAGTATATTTGCACATACAAGCAAATGGTACATTTTTTACGAGTGGTGAAATTTTAATGGTCAAAAGTGCAGTAATTTGGAGATGGAAACTTGTAGCAAAAGATGGATGACAGTATGAAACCAGTTGAAAAACAATCCACTTTTAAAGAACTTCTGCTTCGGACATGACGGTACGGCGTTACATGGATCCGTTGAGGTGAAATACCCACAAAGCAGGTGATGGCGGCTGTCGGGATGGGTGTAGCGTCGGAGGGCGCGGCTGCCTCGTTGCAGGTAATGGCCGCAGTGGGGCAGTCACGGCGCGGCCTTAGCGAGGCCTGCGAGGGCTGTCGGTGGCCTCTTCAGCGCGCAACTTGCCGACCTCTGTGTGTAGCTCGCTCTCCTGGGATTTTGCCCAGGGCTTCCAGCACGTCTCCATTATTAGAGGCTACGACCCTCTCACCAACGGGGTGCTACCAATGTGAGGAAATATTTTGCGCTCTTCAGCCCCATTACATCCTCTCTCAAAGGCTGTTCATGTATCTCGCAGGACTGGACTGCAATTCACACGAAATGCCACTCACAAATTTTCATCTTTTCTTATTCTTACAAGTTTTAGGCTGAAACCATGTTCCTAGTCTCCATCCACCGCCCCCCTCCCCCCGCCCCCTGACCTATTCTCAAAGGTTTAATTTGCTTCAGAATTCCGATAGCTTCAATGAATGAAGCAAGGAGCCTAATTTTTTTAGTGGAATCCTCTTGTATCCCTTTGTACACTTCAAGGAGAGACATGTACTTTCTAGATACTAACTATCCACTTAGTGCAAAAATACCGGTGAAATCCTACACCGTTAGAAATGTCTCGTGCATTTTTATCTTTCCTCTTTTTTTGATTGTTTTAAAAACTATACACATTTACTCCGCGCACCACAGCCACTCCTATACCTATATTTGAATATTAGAAACATATTTAGCTGTCTCACCTCAACGGCTTCTATACTGTGGCTTCATTTCATAATCTATGGCTCTGGAACCACAATATATACATGGTGTTTAAAAAAGTGTCACAATTTCTAAAAGAGAAGGTAGAATTTGCTACAAAATTTCTGGAAATCTATTCCTGTACGTATACAGAAGTGAGCCATTTTACTGTGACGAGTAGTGTGCGGTGATGTAGTCCGCGTTATTGTACTAAATTCCTACAATATGCACATGTGGACAGACGCAAAAGTTTGGAGAAATCATGGAAATGAGGCATCAGGATGTTTTCAGTATCAGGGAATGGGCAGGAACTGTCGATGACAAGCTCATAGGGCTGTACGTTTTACAAAACAGATATTCTTTGTGTAAACACCTCTGATTTCTGTAAAACATAGTTGTATACGTGTCGTTGTCTAATGTTGTTTTCGTTGTGGAATTCTCACGAATACAAATGATACGAACGATCCTGCCATTGACAACCGACACCCACGAATTCCTAGAAAACGAGGTAATGTGTTGTGGTTTAGGAAATAAAACCAGTTATTCCTGTCGGGATGCTGCTAGAATGAATAACGAATGCCGTAAATAATTTATTCTCAAAAAAACATGTAGACCGCAAAAATTGTGTAAACATAAAGCACACAATGTGCTGTCCTAAATGTAATTTCGAGGTTACCAGAACATGCGCTTGACTTTCTTTAGACCCCCCCCCTCCCATCCCTTCATTTTATTATCTTGACACAAAGTTTTGCTGATATCTATTAGGTGTCAGAAACAGAAGACCTATCCATGACTGGCACTTTCTGAAAATCTCTGTGGACAAGCAAATGGAACTGAACACATTTGCTACCTGCCGAACCAAGTGTGCGCATCACCTTCTGAAGCACGGACGGCACATACACTGCACCGATTAATTGTTCGTTGAGGCTCAAATGGCTCTGAGCACTATGACACTTAACTTCTGAGGTCATCAGTCCCCTAGAATTTAGAACTACTTAAACCTAAAGACATCACACACATCCATGCCCGAGGCAGGATTAGAACCTGCGACCGTAGCGGTCACGCAGTTCCAGATTGTAGCGCCTAGAACCGCTCAGCCACCCAGGCCGGCGTTCGTTGAGGTGCTGGCCGCTGAGCAAGTGAAATACGTGAGGTAGCTGTCATTCTCTGTCTACATAGTGGACGTCATATGCCGTCTGCAAACTCCTGGGGCTGAAAGACGTAACACAGAACACTAGTCAGGATTTCTGTTTGCTCACTAGCCAGGATCAGAAATTCGACTCAAGCATTCTTCCGTAAAGAAGCACTTCAGCTTCAGTTTCTACAGAGGTAAGGAATCGTCACTCGAGTAAACAGAATACCAATTCCATTCACAGAGAAACGACTTCACACCCTTCTAGTCGCAAAATCAACACTTCTCTAAATCTGACGACCAGATTCTCCACTATGGCTCTGGCCAGCAAAGTTTTTAAGTCAATCCGTTAAGGAAGTGTCTTCGATCGATCCCCACCGAAAAGTGTATCTCCATGCCATACATGTGCTCCGTCCTAGACAAGCGGCATCTATGTTTGAAATCAGGCGACGAATTCCGACAGATGTTACAGAAACATTGCTTCCCACCGTAAGGGGTCATGGTGTGTCAGACAATCGACTGAACTCATATTCTTTCCTGAAGATTAGCACTCCACCAATCCAACACGCTTTCCAGCTTTTCCGTAGGAAGCGTCCTCTGGCGCTTCCCATGAGAAGATCCCTCGGAGGTCAACTCGCTACTATTTTTTGTTCCCTCACACATTCCTTTACGATAAAAAAGAATGTCTTTTCGGCTTGTTCCGTCACCGCCACTGACGCTATTCTGCCAGGCATACTATCCAGAAATATTGTTTCAGTCCACCAGAGAGGATCCTTCCGCTCACCCTGACCTCACTGTCGCCTTCAGTATTGTAAACCACCGCCTCCTTGCAGTACTCTGTCTCAGGGCAGTAAATATCCGCTCCTCCAGAACACAACTTTCTTCCCAGCCCCTCTTTAGCTTCCCAGGGAAGCGTTGCCCACATCGACCCGTCTGTCAGGGCTCAGCTGTAACTTACTCCCCGACATGCAGTACTACAGAACTGTTAGTAACGTGGTGCTAGCCATTACCAGCCAAAGAAATGTCTCATTATCTAATTGTGGATTGTAAAAGGTAATCTAATAGTAACATAAATTGAAAAGAATTTACAGAATACTACGCGTACGGTAGCAACATCTTGGCGCCTTGTGTATCACCAGTATATGCGCAATGAATTGTTGGCGCTATTGGAGAACATTATCCTTGCAGAAAAGCAACGACTGTGACCAACCGCATTTTATACAAATTGTGCGAATGTACTCATCAGGACGTCTCACGGCGATGGAATAGTCGAGGAGGTCCGGTAGCATGGCTCCTCATTCACTGGACCTGAATCCGTTGGATTTCTGGCTATAATGTCACTGTATTGCCCCAACCCATCGAAAATCTGCAGACGTTACAGGGGCATGTTATGAATCTGGATGGAATCCGCTGTATTTGAGCAGAGTGCATGATTTGCCACGAAGATTGGACTGAAGGCTGTGTCAAGATGCATGGTGATCACATGCAGATATCCCTGTAGTGCCCACTTCCATGTAACAGAGAGATAGAACAGATTGTCCCCATAATCAGCAGGTATTGATTATTTGATGCACCATTATAGGATCTTTTCTTCTTGTTTTGATCTACTACCACTTACAGAAATATGTGATAATTCCTTTAACCACCATATATAGATGATAATTTATGTATATGTGTATGCGTGTATGAAAAAGAATGGTTTTCCAGCCCATAACCGAAATCTTGTATTTCAGTTTCTTATAAAGAATTCTGAAGGGTTGTTGCATTTCTAAAGGTATCCTAAATTTTCTTCAGCGGGCCATAGAGTGAGCTTTGAGCCTATTATCAGTTGGTCTCGCGAGTGCGAATGCAGTGAATCCGATGACATTGATATCGGACGCTTTTGATATATGTATGTGCCACCCCACCCATAAGTGTCTCATGCAGACAGTATTTTTGTCCAGATACGAAGTAGTATGCGTATCAAGCATGGCTGAAATTGGTCCAAGTATTCCAAAGTTTTGTAAAAATATACACATATATGTTAGCTTGAATCTGCCCGTCAATGCAGAACTACGTATCACATATTATGCTTTACTTCCATCAGAATTTGTCTTTACGTATGAACAACAAATCAAACTAGAATCCTTTTACATGAAATGTGAGATTATTTTACTAAAATAAATAGAGGAAAAGGGTTTCCTACAATGTCAGCGGGCTATATGTGCTCGCTCAGAGTTTTCCTTTACCCATAATTACCAAACTGTTGCATGGTGAATATTCCGTGCCTTTAAAATTTGAATCGTCACCTTTTAAGACTCCATTCTAACAAATAGTGGTACCATGGATTCGTATATTCATATAATTGATAAGCAACCGTGTGTACAAAACATTGTAAGCCCATGCAAGCTTGGCCGGCTGCGGTGGTCTAGCGGTTCTGGCGCTGCAGTCCGGAACCGCGGGACTGCTACGGTCGCAGGTTCGAATCCTGCCCCGGGCATGGGAGTGTGTGATGTCCATAGGTTAGTTAGGTTTAAGTACTTCTAAGTTCTAGGGGACATATGACCTAAGATGTTGAGTCCCATAGTGCTCAGAGCCATTTGAACCATGGAAGCTTGCCTACAAAAGGTATTACAAATGTATCGAATACTTTCAACACAGTAACCCCAAGTTGTTTTCCTCTCTAGACAGCCGAAATGTTAGCCAGTGAGATAAGCAATACCCCTTCCAGGAGAACCTACACCTCTAACAGCACTCAAGATATTCCGCGAAATATTGCTCTGGGTACGAACCAATTTACCGCAAATTAAGCGATAACGTCTTTTCCGCCGTCATAAATTATGCTTCGTCTGCTGTGAAATTAGTAGGGAGAACATCGATTTTATCAATGTTTGCTTCAGCTGGAGGGCTACTCGAGAGGAAGTTATGAATTTTGAAGCACTCATACTATGCCTTAGCGAAAATTTTCCTGATATCATGCGCACTGCGATGGTTAAACTAACGATAATGATGGTGAAGAAAAGTAGTATCTTGTACGAATCATTAGTACTTCACTGACTATTGCCTCGGTTTCCACTTCGTTCAGCATGGCAGCCACATTATATTTGTGGCAAGATTACGTTGTGTCAGCCAACTGTCTGCCTCAGACAGCCGCCTGGAAAATATTCTCTTTTCGTAAGCAAATCTTCTTCGTCCCTTTCTTCTTTGTGGGAGCAATATTCGAAGGGCGGTGAAAAATGAACCTAAATATTGTAATTTCGTGTGATGTTTGGTCTGATTCACGCAATTTCTTCTTAACTGTGTTGGTAAACATGTGTGAAAAGTATCAGCCGTATCTGATGTTTAGTCTGATGTTAGCTGTCAAAAGCACTGAAAATGTTTTGGTAGTAGCAACGATTAATTAGTTTCTATAAAAACAGTCTAGGGAATATGTATAAAATTTTACTATGATAACAGCGCGAAGTGCATTGAAGTTTTGTTGTTGTTGTTGCTGTTGTAGTCTTCAGTCCTGAGAATGGTTTGATGCAGCTCTCCATGCTACTCTATCCCGTGCAAGCTTCTTCATCTCCCAGTACCTACTGCAACCTACATCCTTCCGAATCTGTTTAGTGTATTCATCTCTGTGATTTTTACCCTCCACGCTGCCCTCCAATACTAAATTGGTAATCCCTTGATGCCTCAGGACATGGTCTACCAACGGATCCCTTCTTCTAGTCAAGTTGTGCCACAAACTCCTCTTCTCCCCAATTCTGTTCAGTACCTCCTCATTAGTTATGTGATCTACCCATCTAATCTTCAGCATTATTCTGTATCACCACATCTCGAAAGCTTCTATTCTCTTCTGGTCCGGACTATTTATCAATGTTAAATATTGCTGTAAGCGTGTCGAAGAAGGCCGTGAAGACGTTGAAAATAGCGATCGCCTTGGAGCATCGTCAGTAGATGAATCTTGGAAGAAGCGAAAGATATGATTACGAACAATGGCCTAATCACTATCGGAGAAGATCAATATCAGAGAAGACGCCGATATTATTAGCATACCAAATTCGTCATAGAATGAATTTTCTGTGATGTTTTGGGTATGAGACGTACCCGTAAACATTGTGCCAAAATTATTCGAGTAGAATCTGCAGCGAACGCAAAACGCAAGTTGCTTAGAACATGACGTCAAACCCAAGGTTCGATGGTTGCAAAGGATACATTCTGGATCTCCAAGACCAAACAGATCTGATAAGTGCAATCATATTAGAAGATAATGCTCAAAATATTCTTAGAATTTAAAGGCATAGTGCGCCAAAAGCTCTTGCCACAGGGCTGAACGATCATTAAGTAGTAATTTAAGTTAAACGCCGTTTGCACAGGCAATCCGAAAAAGTAACGACAAGATTAGTAACGAAACAATGAATGATTTTTCCACCACGATAATAAAACCGCTCACGCTGTGTTGCTTGTTAGTGATATCTTCACCAAGAACAATACTTTGATGATGGCGAAGCTTACATATTCGCCAGACGTGGCCACATTTTTCTGCCTACCCAAAAAATAAGGAAAAATTTTAAGGACCGTCGTTCTACCAGCATAGTTTAAAAATGCATCGGTGAGAGATCTAAAGGCTACCTGAAAGATGGAGTTCCGAAGTGTTGTCGGGATTGGAAAAGGCTGTGGCTTGATTGTGTATTGCCTAACAGGGAGTGTTTTGAAGGGGGTGACATTGATGTAGACGAATAAATGAAACTGTTTCCAAAAAAATTTACATTACCGCTGTTTCTTAAACACACCTCGGGTGGATGTGATGCTTAGTAAGCCACACTTCAGACAGTGTGCTGCGGCACTGCCCCTCTGATACAGGTGTATTTTAAATGACAGATATTCCCCGAGGTATCAAAAGTCATGGGATACCTTGTAATATCGTGTATGACCTCCTATCCCGGAGTAGCGCAACAGCCCGACATGACATGGAGCCGCTCGGCATTAGCCGAGCGGTCTCAGCGCTGCAGTTGTGGACTGTTCGGCTGGTCACAGCGGAGGTTCGAGTCCTCCCTCGGGCATGGGTGTGTGAGTTTGTCCTTAGGATAATTTAGGTTAAGTAGTGTGTAAGCTTAGGGACTGATGACCATAGCAGTTAACTCCCATAAGATTGCACACACAGTTGAACTTTGACCTGGCATGGACTCACCAAGTGCCGGGAGGTCCGGAGCCTTGCTGCGTCTATAGCCGTCCATAATGGCGAAAATGCTCCCGTTACAGGATTTTGTACAAGAACTAATGTCTCGATTATGTCCCATTAATGTTCAATAGAGTTCGTGTCGGGTAATGTCGGTGAGCCATGAGTCGCTCGCACTGTCCAGAAAGTTCTTCAAACCAGTCGCGAACAATTGTGGCCCGGTGACAAGGTGCATTGTCATACATAAAACTTTCACAGTTATTTGGGAATTTAAAGTCCATGAATGTCTGCAAATGGTTATGTCCTCAATGATCGGTTGGGATAGACCAGAAGACCCAGTCAATTCCACATAAACATAGCCCACACCACTATGGACCCACTGCCAGTCTGCACACTCCCTTGCTGACTATTTTGTGTCCATCGCTTCGTGGAGTCTGTGATACACTCGAACCCTACATCAGCTCTCACTAACAGAATAGAGACTCGTCTGAACAAGTCACGGTTTTCAAGTAGCCTTAGGATCCAACCGATATGGGCGATACGGGATGCAGGCGATGTCGTGCTGTTAGCAAAGGCACTCTGTTCGGTTGTCTGCTGCCATAGCCCATTAAGGCCCAATTTCGCCGCACTGTACACACGAATACGTTCGTCACACGTCCCACATTGATTTCTGCGCTCATTTCATGCAGTGTTGCCTTGATTTTGTCATGGTTTAGTGTATATCTATTTAAACTGACAAATCTAAGCCAATGGAGCTGCTCTCGGTCGCAAATTGAAGGCTGTAGGCCACTGCGTTGTCTGTGGTGAGAGGTAATGCCTGAAATGTGGTATTCTCGGCACACTCTTGACGCTGCGGATCAAAGAGTATTGAAATCTCTAGCGATTTCCGAAATAGAACGCCCAATAGGTCAAGCTCCAGCTACCACTCCACGTTCAAAGTCAGTTAATTCCGGTCGTGCGGCCATAATCACGTCGGCAATCTTTTCACATAAATCGCCTGAGCAAATGACAGCCCCATCAATGCACTGCCATTGTATATATTGTGTACGCGATACCACCGCCATCTGTATATACACACATCGATACCCCATGGCTTTCGCTACCTCGGTGTAAAACAATGTTAAATAATATACAGTAGTTTGATAAGCGATGGTTTCACAGCGACTACTCGATTGTTGAACATGTTGATTATATCATATATATTTATTGTATTTATTTCTATTGCAATTTCGAGCACTGCTCCTAATTTTTCAGCGAACTTCAGAAATGAAATGTGGACACAAGCGTAAATATAGGCACTACTATAAATTTCAACAAGCCAGGCGATCATTGTAGGCAAAACCACCCCTTCCTTCCGCCTCCTCGACTTCTATGTCACCATCTATGGCCGTCCTATCGCTCTCACCCGCACCTTGGCGTCACCCTTGACCGTCGCCTCTCTTGGACCCCCATCTCTGGACAATCCATGCCAAAGCATGCTCCCGACTCTATCTCCTCAAGCTCCTTTCTGGCAGAACATGGGGTCTGGACCCCTCCACCGTCCTCCACACCTATAAGTCCCTCATCCGCCCTATCCTCTGCTACACCCGCCCTGCCTGGATCTCCGTCCCTCCTACATTTTACAAATCCCTTCAAGTCCTCGAACGCCATGATCTTTGCCTCGCCTATCGCATCTGTCTCCCTCCCCCATGTGTATCCTGTACGACCTTATTTAGTACCCCCACCTCTTCCTTTTCCTCCAACGGATACGGATCCTCTACACCTCCTGTAAACTAGATCCCCCTCACCAGCTTGTCTCTCACATCCTCTCCTACCCCTATCTGCTGCCGCGCCTGTATTTCCACGCCCCACCTTCTCTCCATCTCTCCACTCTCCTTACCCTCTCCCAAGGTGGCTTCCGCCAGCTCCCCCTCCCTCATGATGCCCTCCTCCCCTCCATCTACCCCTCCTATCAACTTTGATCCTCCCCTCCCACTTCCTGTGTTTTTTCCTCAGGGCACCCTGTCTCCTCTCTCTCTCCCTTCCCTCCCTCCTCCCTTCCTACCCCCTCCTCCCCGGGCTTCTCCTACCCCCCCATACCTTCATTCCTCCCCCCATCTCCCCTGCCATTGGCATCCCTGCTCTCCCCTCTCCCTCCCCCACCACCTTCTTCCCCTCTTGGCAGGTCCCCAGACTCGCACACGTTAAGTGGACATTCGCGCGCCGGAGATCATCGCCATCGGTTTAGTGTATGTGCCGTCGTGTTTGTGATTCAGTGTTTTTTGCCACCCACGCTCTTTCGTTCGAATGTGTCGTCTAAATCATCAGTGTTTGAGCACAGTGCCGACAGTTTTCTTGTTTTTCGTCGAGTGTGAAAGGCTTCATGTTTTTTAATTATTGTATCTACTGTTTTTTAATCACCATTATGTTACTTTTCTGTCTTCATTGGTTTTGTCCTTTATTGTGCTGCTTGTGGCTGAAGAGCGGAGTAAAATTTTTCCGCTGCTAGCCCACCTTGTATGAGGTGCAAAATGACAATAAAGAAAAACAAATTTCAACAAGCGTAAGCGATGTACAACGAGCGCACTAAGCAGATGTACACGAAACTGCGTTAAACTCACGAAGATTTTGTCATGGTTTTGTCTATATCTGTTTAAATCGAGACTGAAGTCTCACATTATTAAGTCTACATAACTTTGCGTGCTCCTATAAATGTCCTAAAACTATAAATGATCTGCAGCAACTACAAGAGCGTTTTAATTTTGAATAGATATCTGAAAATGGATTTAACAATGTGGAATAAGGCGAGGTTGGTGAGTTTAATCGCTGCCTCAGAGGTAAAGGAGCCACGGAAATAGGATTTTGAGATTGTTGGGATACTTTTAGCGAGCCGCCCTCCCGGTTTGCAGTAGCAAAAGCCAAACAGCAGCCGGCGGGAGGCAGGGGGCGAGGGAGGTATAATTCAGTGGAATTGCCAGGCGCCCTCCACGGGGGCACATCTGCTAAGTCGGAACAAACTTGTCGGCGAGGCGGCCAAGGCGGCCTCGCGTCGTCTTAGCGCCGAGTTGCTCCAAGTAAGCGCTCTCGTAACTCGCGCTATAAATTCCGAGGGGCGGACGCACAAAAGGAGGTCCCTTCTTCTGGCGCGCCGCCTTGACACGCAAACTGTCTCCAGGCTCGCTGGAGACGCCTCGCCGAGCCGCGCCGGCAACAGACGGCCCGGTTTCCGGCAGGACGCGCCCGCGACTGCTGCGCCGGCGGCGCCGTGCTCTGGTACGGAGATTGCGACCAGCTGCCAATCCGGCGGCACACTGCGACTCCACCCAGTGCCAAGACAGACAATCTTAAAATTGGGGCAACCACAGCTACAATAGTTGTACAGAACTGATAGACTATTCATACAGTACAACATGTGTCTAAAGTTGTTAAAACTATTAGAATATGAAACTGAATGCAAAGTGCTGTGTCGTCCGAACAAGATGAGGGTAAAGATATCGACTTCGCCTCAGCCAGTTGCCGGCCGAGTACAATCCACCGATGACGGGACGACAACGGACGGAAGCCTACTCGGAAGATAGAAGAGCAGCTCTCACCGACTTGGTTACAAACATCGTCCAGGGTGATTTAGACTGGGAACGTCGTATAGTGAACTCTTAGAAGTGAACAGACAGTTGTTAGAAATTGCATTTGCTATAAACTGCGAAGTTTACCTACGACAATTTGAACTTAGCCATTGTGGGCCTTTTTTGTTTTATATTACATGTGATGCAGACTTCTTTATTCTACAAATCAGAAAGACAAGTACACCTTTCAACTCATTTGTGTGACTTTGTTACTAATCTGTTGGGGTGTTGTAGAACCTTCATTCCACTATCTTGTTACTTGACTGTAGGACATAGCTGTGTAATAGTGGCAGGGAGAAATTGTCTTACCGGTGGACTGCAGCAGAAGCCGTTTCACTATCCCTCGAACTCGGTGTGCCGTAAGAACAGTGGCAGATCGGCCTCCACAGCGGTGGCGACGAGGCCTTTAGAAAACTAGCGACGAGGGCTTACAAAAATAATCCCATAGTCCGCTCTACCTGTATTTACTGAAGTCGATCCGCAAAACTGGTGTCGCAACATTTAAGTTGTATCTTGCGCTCTACAAGGCGTGTTTTTTTTTCTTTTTTTTTTTCGTAAGGTCCGTTTGAATATAAGTACACAACGAAAGGTTATTTCAAAAAAGTAAATTTATTTTCAGAAAGTACATACTTCAGTCTATTTTTTGACATTGATGTCAAGTTTTTTGAAACAGGTGTCATAGCTCTCAAACAATTTTAAAATACCCTCTTCATAAAAACTTCCGCATGCTCCGATAACCAAGAGTTCACTGTCGTTTTCACGTCGTCGTCATCATTGTATCGGTAGCCACTGAGGTGTTGTTTGAGGTAGAGGAACAGATGGTAATCGCTCGGTGCAGGATCAGGACTGTAGGGTGGGTGGTCTAAAACTTCCCAGCCAAAACTGTCCAAATAATCGCGGGTCTGACCTGCAGTGTAAGGTCTTGCATTGTCATGGAGAAGGACAATTCCCTTTGTCAGTATGCCGCGTCTTTTGGTTTGAATCGCACTGTGTAGCTTTCTGAGGGTTTGGCAGTATGCTTCTGCATTGATGGTGGTTCCTCGTTGCATGAAGTCGAGCAACAAAACACCATGCCTATCCCAAAACACCGACGCCATGATTTTGCGCTGGGACATAGTCTGTTTGGCCTTCACCTTTACAGGCGCGTGTGTGTGTGTGTGTGTGTGTATGTGTGTGTGTGTGTCTATTCCATACTCCGTTGATTATATTCGGACGTGATATGCGAAACCCATGTTTCGTCTCCAAATACGATCTGACTCAAGAAGCTGTCACCTGCTACGTGAGAACGAGTCAAAAACTTCATCGCACATTGAGTGTTTTGGTTTTTCTGGTCCTGTTTTAGGCGTTTCGGGACCCAACGGGAGCACATTTTCCTAAACTGTAGGTGTTCAGAAACAATGTTGTAAAGCACTGGTCACGACGCGTCAGGATATTCGTTTGAGAGACCTGTTATTGAGAAGCGCCTGTTCTCACGAATCCCCGCTTCAACCGAAGCCACCAGATCGTCTGTAATCAAAGAAGGGCGACCGGAGCGGTCTTCATCATGGACGTTGTCACGGCCATCTTCGAATTCTCGCACCCACTTACGCACTTTGCTTCCACTCATAACAGAATCACCACACTTTGTAAATCTGTACATGAATTTCTGCAACAGACAGGTTCCTTGCTGACAAAAACCGTATCACTGAGCGAAGCTCACACGCGGCGGGCGAGTTGATAGACTTTTTCATTTTGAAAGCACGGAACAGAACCATACAGGTTAGCTACGTAGCTGAAATTGAGCACAGTTGTTCCCGAGGCATTCCGGTACACGACGTACGCGCTCGTTGGGGTATGCGCGCGAACTAGTAGTGTCTACAACAAAACGGACCTTACTTGAAAAAACACGCCTCGTATGTAAAAGTTATTTCATATCGTATAAGGCGTTGTCACAGAATGCTGCAGAGTAACAGTTGGAGTGGCTAGGTAAAATTATGTCCTCCTTAACTGATTAAAAACAGTCATCAGTGATAAATGTCCAGTATGTGTTGAAATCGCGAACTGTCATCGCTTTGTCGTTTAAAATATGTTCATGTCGGACTGTGTCAAGCAACAGGGGTCCTCTACCACTTGTGTAATTTGGACATCAAAGTTTTTCAGTATCTTCTAGCAATACCTGCTAGATCGTTGGATATAATAAAGTGATTGGCCAAAACATTATGACCACCTGATAAACAGCGTGTTGGTCCATCTTTAAGACAATACAGCAACGATTCTGAATGGCTCTGATTGGACAAGCCCTTGCTACGGTTTCAGACGTACGCGGCACCAAATGACTAAACACGTATTACGAAATGCCCCTAAATTACCGACTGGTGATTTGTTGGTGCAGAGATAGCGCCCGTTAGCGTGTAAACGTGCGATATCGCGTTCAGATCAGCCGAACTGGGTGGCCAGGGCATCAGTGTGAGTTCATGATCATGCTGCTCAGAGCATTGAGACGTGGAGAGTTCTTGTGCTGAAGACGCTGTTGCCATTGGGGAAGACATCAAGCATAAAGGGATGCAGCTATCATAAATACCCGTGGAAGCCGAAGCAAATGTACCCCTCGGCATAATACTGTCCCCACTGGTCTGTATCAAATGGCGCAGTGCATGTTCTGAGCATCTATTTTCCAGGATGATGCAAAATTCGAAAATGAGCATCTGCCTGATGTTCCAGCGAACATGGTTCATCAGAGGAAGTGAAGGTTTCCTCTGATGCACGGTCCAGTCTAAAACATCCGGCGCCCACTGAAATCGTAACTGATGTCGTTCGTCAACATAAGAAGCCCAGTGGGCTGTATCAGGACGCTTAGTCCACCAACATAACAGCCATTTTCAGTGGGTTGCAGAAGTTCCAGCGTGCAGGCAACGCATCTTCGCCGTGCTAAGAGGCCGCGTGGTTAGAGGCGCCACGTCACGGTCTGCGTGGCCCCTCCCGGCGGAGGTTCGAGTCCTCTCTCGGGCATGGGTGTGTGTGTTGTTTTTAACACAAGTTAGTTCAAGTAGTGTGTGAGTCTAGGGTCTGATGACCTCAGCAGTTTGCCCCCTTAGGAATTCACACACATCTGAACATTTGCAACGCTTCTTCAGCAGCCACATACAAACGTTCCCAGATGACAGCAAAACAAAATGGTTCAAATGGCTCTGAGCACTATGGGACTTAACATCTATGGTCATCAGTCCCCTAGAACTTAGAACTACTTAAACCTAACTAACCTAAGGACAGCACACAACACCCAGCCATCACGAGGCAGAGAAAATCCCTGACCCCGCCGGGAATCGAACCCGGGAACCCGAGCCTGGGAAGCGAGAACGCTACCGCACGACCACGAGATGAGGGCGACAGCAAAACACTTGGTGGTTTTCATGAACAGCTCCAGCGGACGCTGCTGCGACGAACGGTGCCCGATCCGTCCACAGGTGGCGCCTGTAGCCTTAAGAAATCTTTTCGGTTACGATCAATTAAATTGATGCGGAAATTCTGGAATTCTCTTTCCATTTTCAAAGCAAATTTCACTAAACTTTCAGTTGGATTCATTACAGATGATCTTGAAACCGTTTGGAGCCATTTAATTCCTGAAACATTTAGGTCATCAGTTAGTTCAGGTTATGGATGTGCTAATTCGGGGTGAAATATCTCCCCATCATTTCTAACAGCTCAAAATTTTCCTTCAGACCTGCAACATTTCCCCCTTCCTATTGGGTGTAATACTCACAAATTTCTCTCACCACTGAAACGAGCTCTTCTACTTCCTTGTCGTCGCATCCACTTTCTTGCAAACAATGTTTCTTGGTTCTCCGAAACTGACGGTTTTACAGTCGTATTTCGAACTTCTGCCAATATAATAGTACTTAAATTTTAAAATTCTGTATCATTCCTGCACGTACTACCTGACAGGGTTTCGATTCCAATAACAGCTCAAAATCAAAAACTTAATTCTTTAGGAGATGGTGGAATGCAAAGCGTGGTCAAAGAATCTTCCGAGTCCTCTTACTTAGGAAAAGTAGCTCTGAAGATTATCTTGACTGCTTGTTGGAGACATGAGTACTTGTCAACTGTGGTTAGTAAAACAGACAATTGTGTAACAAACCGCTGTTTTTCAATTAAAAACCCACTCTAGAAAACCCATCATCACACTCTTAACTACGGCATGACTCTGTACTCAATCGGCAGTCACTAATAAAAATTCCCACTGCCGTTAGCAGCCTTATTTTCGCTAGTAAATGCAATTACAACACAATAATTTATGACAACTGCTGGCTGTTGAGCGCTGGTTGGGTTCACTCTGACGTCAGCAGCGTGTCTTGCTACTGCGCATACACCTCGTGATCCCAGTGATTCCAGTATCTGTGAGAACATCCTCTGGCTTAAGTTGTTAATCATTTCCTTTATGCTTCTTGAAACGAATTGTCTGGTTTTGTATCTACAGGAGAATATCTTCTTGCGTTGTGAGCCTGCGTAAGGTCAGGACACAGCGTTCAACAATGTGCGCTGAACGCTGTGCCCGAATCATAGCGCCTGCACCAACATTGCAATCTGTCGCCAGACCTGCCACTAATGGCAACTACCCTGCTTAACCCTAGATTGATAAACCCTCCTACAGTACGGTATAAAACAGGACATTTTTTACTTAATTTGATACATAACATACCATTGCAGATCTCATAATTGTAATCAATTAATTCATAATCTATAAATTATGACTTCCTTTGAATAAAATGTGGAGCAACAAACTTGACGATGGGTTAGTGGGAGCCGGCCGTTGTGGCCGAGCGGTTCTAGGCGCTTCAGTGTGGAACTGCGCGACCGCTACGGTCGGAGGTTCGAATCCAGCCTCGGCCATGGATGTGTGTGACGTCCTTAGGTTGGTTACGTTTAAGTAGTTCTAAGTTCTAGGGGACTGATGACCTCAGATGTTAAGTCCCATAATGCTCAGAGCCATTTTTTTTGTTAGTGGGATTTTAACATTTTCGCACCTTTAGCGTTCTAGGTTTAAGAGAGTGGACAACCTCCGACCTCCTGTGATGAGTCATGAAAGCCCAACCTATCGTCGCCTACGCTTGGTTTTACCGTCATTCAACCACTTTCCTCCCATAATCAAGACAAATCTCTCCATTTCCGAGAAGCTCGGTCTCTGGTGGCGATCCGTAACAGTCTGCCCACTGACAGAGTCCCTCATGTCAATGGCTTTCGTCATTTGCCACCGGTTTGAGCACTGTGTACTTATCTCACAGCGTGACGTGTCAACGCCAGCGTGCCGAACTCACAAGGGTAGCCACGACGTTTGGAACGCGGATTTAGTGTAAACTTCGTACACTCGTAGTACTCCGCGAGGACAACAAAATGTGTAAGCAGTAGCGCGTACTTCTCAAGCGTTACTGAGAAAATAGCAAGATAATTTCGGTCGTCGAATATACACTCCTGGAAATTGAAATAAGAACACCGTGAATTTATTGTCCCAGGAAGGGGAAACTTTATTGACATATTCCTGGGGTCAGATACATCACACGATCACACTGACAGAACCACAGGCACATAGACACAGGCAACAGAGCATGCACAATGTCGGCACTAGTACAGTGTATATCCACCTTTCGCAGCAATGCAGGCTGCTATTCTCCCATGGAGACGATCGTAGAGATGCTGGATGTAGTCCTGTGGAACGGCTTGCCATGCCATTTCCACCTGACGCCTCAGTTGGACCAGCGTTCGTGCTGGACGTGCAGACCGCGTGAGACGACGCTTCATCCAGTCCCAAACATGCTCAATGGGGGACAGATCCGGAGATCTTGCTGGCCAGGGTAGTTGACTTACACCTTCTAGAGCACGTTGGGTGACACGGGATACATGCGGACGTGCATAGTCCTGTTGGAACAGCAAGTTCCCTTGCCGGTCTAGGAATGGTAGAACGATGGGTTCGATGACGGTTTGGATGTACCGTGCACTATTCAGTGTCCCCTCGACGATCACCAGTGGTGTACGGCCAGTGTAGGAGATCGCTCCCCACACCATGATGCCGGATGTTGGCCCTGTGTGCCTCGGTCGTATGCAGTCCTGATTGTGGCGCTCACCTGCACGGCGCCAAACACGCATACGACCATCATTGGCACCAAGGCAAAAGCGACTCTCATCGCTGAAGACGACACGTCTCCATTCGTCCCTCCATTCACGCCTGTCGCGACACCACTGGAGGCGGGCTGCACGAAGTTGAGGCGTGAGCGGAAGACGGCCTAACGGTGTGCGGGACCGTAGCCCAGCTTCATGGAGACGGTTGCGAATGGTCCTCGCCGATACCCCAGGAGCAACAGTGTCCCTAATTTGCTGGGAAGTGGCGGTGTGGTCCCTTACGGCACTGCGTAGGATCCTACGGTCTTGGCGTGCATCCGTGCGTCGCTGCGGTCCGGTCCCAGGTCGACGGGCACGTGCACCTTCCGCCGACCACTGGCGACAACATCGATGTACTGTGGAGACCTCACGCCCCACGTGTTGAGCAATTCGGCGGTACGTCCACCCGGCCTCCCGCATGCCCACTATACGCCCTCGCTCAAAGTCCGTCAACTGCACATACGGTTCACGTCCACGCTGTCGCGGCATGCTACCAGTGTTAAAGACTGCGATGGAGCTCCGTATGCCACGGCAAACTGGCTGACACTGACGGCGGCGGTGCACAAATGCTGCGCAGCTAACGCCATTCGACGGCCAACACCGCGGTTCCTGGTGTGTCCGCTGTGCCGTGCGTGTGATCATTGCTTGTACAGCCCTCTCGCAGTGTCCGGAGCAAGTATGGTGGGTCTGACACACCGGTGTCAATGTGTTCTTTTTTCCATTTCCAGGAGTGTATATGTGTGCGTGGACATATTAACCATGAAGCGGCTGCAGCCGAGTGGTGACGGTACGGTAGCTCAGCGTGTTCGGTCAGCGAGTTAGCTTCCCTTCCTAATAAAAAGAAACTGAGCGACCGACTCCGCCCTGAACAAATTCGGCGAACAATATAGCACAACTTTTTTTTCTTTTCAAGCCGCTAGATGGCTGGACCGCTGGATCGAGTTCCATTCGTCAGTTTTTTTTACTTTAAACACAGTCATTTTCTTTACTATTTATATTACAATTGATATAATGGGAAAAGTACGTGTAACTTTTATTAAATTTACAATGTAATTTGGCAGTCTACTAATTTTTATTATCACAAATAACATAATATTCATAACTATCGACCAGTAAACGACCAAACGCATAAAGTGATACCGAACACGTATGCTTGTCCGTGTCTTCAAAACTGTTCGTATTTAATCGAAAGAGAACGAGAAATTGCTTCTCGAAAGACCCTATTAAAATACACTCGATACTGCATAACCAATTATCAGCGCCGATTTTTAAGGAAATACTGCGTTATGCATGGTCTGCTTCCAAACTATCGCCTGAAAGAGGGGTTTTTGAAAATGTTAACAAGGTTTGTTTTTCCACAGAAAACATCAAAAGACCTTGCATATTCGGTGCCGTTTAACTTTATGTTTTCCATGTTTTTACAAAAAATACCATCATGCTACTTGTACTCGTAATGTCGAAAGCGACAGTTAATTGTACATCTTTCGAAAGCCGCCTGTGCCGGTCAGAACTTGGAGGTAACAAGTCGTTTCGGGCTCCTTCCAGGTATAAGGGATTTCTCAAATCACGGACGAGCATACATTTTCAGTATGAATTTATATATTTTGTCGTTTACTAGTCGATAGTTATGATTATTACATTATTTGTGATAATAAACATTAGTAGACTGCCAAATAACATTGTAACTTTAATAAAATTTCATCCGATTACACGCATTTTCCTCATCATATCTGTTGTAATATAAATAATAAAGAAAATAACTGTGTTGATAATAAAAATAAAAGGTGACGAATGGAACTCGATCCAGCGATCCAGTGGCTTGAACGCTAAACACTTAAAAAAATTGTTTTATACTGTTCGTTGAATTTGTTCAGGGCGGACGTCCGATGACACTCGTTCAGTCTCTTCGACAATCCGTTCGCTCAGTTCTTTTCTTATAAAGAGTAACTAACGCTCTGCCGAAACACGGTGAACTACCGTGCCGGCACCACTCGGCTGCAGTTCCTCAATAACGCTTGAGAAATACGCGCTACTGCTTATACATTTTGTTGTTCTCATGGAGTACTACGATTGTACGAAATTTGCAGTAAATCCACGTTCCAAACGTCGTGGCCTCCTCCTCTTGTCAGTCTCGAAGAGGTCTGTGGTCGTAGAGCCACGGCCCATCAGTCTATAACAGTCGGGAGTGTCGTAATGAAACGCCCTTCTGCTGGTATCATCGCCGGCACTGCAGTGCGCTCCGTTCGCCGGCTGTGTCATTGTGTTTACAGGCGCCAACGCGGCTGGGCAGATGCTGGCGTGCCGTGATTGTTCTCGGCAGAGTAGAGTAGTGGCGGCGTCTCTATAATTAGCGGACAGCGGGCCTCCCCGCTTTTGGAGCGCTTCCAAATGACTCACTGATGAAGTTCAAACCGAGCTCCCGTGGGGCAGCGCCCGCATAGCACTCGACAAATTGGTAACCGTATTTCGTTCGGCGTGCCGCCGCGCATTTTGTTTCATTTAGAATGCCTACTCACAGGTGACTGCGTCGCTCGAGTGACGATATGGCGGCTTCTCCGTCCGCCGTCGGTAACGAATTTCAGCGCACCAAAATGAGGTCAACATGCAGATTAATGTGCATTGTTACTTCCCAGCGAAAGTAGACGCGGCCATGCGTCCAAATATAACGGCATGTAAATTGGCTGTAAGTGACTTAATAAGGATTTCAATATTAATGCATCAAAGTTTCTAGTAATAATCTGATGTGAAACTTCCTGGCAGATTAAAACTGTGTGCCCGACCGAGACTCGAACTTGGGACCTTTGCCTTTCGCGGGCAAGTGGTCTAGTGGTAGAGCAATTCACATTTAAGTGCTTGGCAGAGGGTTCATCGAACCACAATCATACTATCTCTCTACCATTCCACTCCCGAACAGCGCGCGGGAAAAACGAACACCTAAACCTTTCTGTTCGAGCTCTGATTTCTCTTATTTTATTTTGATGATCATTCCTACCTATGTAGGTTGGGCTCAACAAAATATTTTCGCATTCGGAAGAGAAAGAAATTTCGTAAATAGATCTCGCCACGACGAAAAACGTCTTTGCTTTAATGACTTCCATCCCAACTCGAGTATCATACCGGCCACACTCTCTCCCCCATTACGTGATAATACAAAACGAGCTGCCCTTTTTTGCACCCATTCTGATTGACATAGTAGAGAGAGCCGTAGTCGGTGAATTCTCGCCAGTACGTAACCAGTAGCCTCTCTTGGTCCCTGGGTACAGAGCGCTGTGTGGCCTGTTGCCCCGACGGCGTCGCGGGTACACCGAGGAATGCCTCTCAGCACAAAGCAGAGGCCGGTGTCTCTGGGACGCGTTCCACGGACACTTACCTTGCCTTCGGAAGCCGCAAACTCTGTCCACGCCCGACACACAATTCCTCTCTCTTAGGGCCCTAAATCCTGCCTGTCTCCAGATAGGAAAATGAAAGTTAGCAGGTAGCCGCGATTGTCATTGGTTAGACTGCCTGATACTCGTTTCGTAAGTGAGATTTGTAAGTAGGCTGTTTAGGTATTTATATTGGTAACGCCACGTAGCGCTCTGTATGAAAATCACTGGCTGTGCTGTGTGCAGTCTGTGGCCGGGTGGCATTGTTGGAACAGCCGCTATTGTAGTGTTGGGCCGCTAGATGTGAACAGCGCGTAGCGTCGCGCAGTTGAAGGTGAGCCGCCAGTAGTGGTGGATGTGGAGAGAGAAATGGCGCAGTTTTGAGAGCGGATGATCTGGACGTGTGTCCATCAGAGACAGTAAATTTGTAAGACTGGATGTCATGAACTGCTATATATATTATGACTTTTCAACACTATTAAGGTAAATACATCGTTTGTTCTTTATCAAAATCTTTCATTTGCTATCTATGCCTATCAGTAGTTAGTGCCTTCAGTAGTTTGAATCTTTTATTTAGCTGGCAGTAGTGGCGCTCGCTGTATTGGAGTAGTTCGAGTAACGATGATTTTTGTGAGGTTAAGTGATTTGTGAAAGGTATAGGTTAATGTTAGTCAGGGCCATTCTTTTGTAGGGATTTTTGAAAGTCAGATTGTTGTAGGCTGTTTAGGTTTTTATATTGGTAACGCCACGTAGCGCTCTGTATGAAAATCACTGGCTGTGCTGTGTGCAGTCTGTGGCTGTGTGGCATTGTTGGCACAGTCGCAATTGTAGTGTTGGGCCGTTAGATGTGAACAGCGCGTAGCGTCGCGCAGTAGGAGGTGACCCGCCAGCAGTGGCGGATGTGGGGAGAGAAATGGCGGAGTTTTGAGAGCGGATGATCTGGACGTGTGTCCATCAGAGACAGTAAATTTGTAAGACTGGATGTCATGAACTGCTATATATATTATGACTTTTCAACACTATTAAGGTAAATACATTGTTTGTTCTTTATCAAAATCTTTCATTTGCTATCTATGCCTATCAGTAGTTAGTGCCTTCAGTAGTTTGAATCTTTTATTTAGGTGGCAGTAGTGGCGCTCGCTGTATTGCAGTAGTTCGAGTAACGAAGATTTTTGTGACGTAAGTGATTTGTGAAAGGTATAGGTTAATGTTAGTCAGGGCCATTCTTTTGTAGGGATTTTTGAAAGTCAGATTGCTGTAGGCTGTTTAGGTTTTTATATTGGTAACGCCACATAGCGCTCTGTATGAAAATCACTGGCTGTGCTGTGTGCAGTCTGTGGCCAGGTGGCATTGTTGGAACAGTCGCTATTGTAGTGTTGGGCAGTTAGATGTGAACAGCGCTCAGCGTTGCGCAGTTGGAGCTGAGCCGCCAGCAGTGGTGGATGTGGGGAGAGAAATGGCGGAGTTTTGATTGCGGATGATTTGGACGTGTGTCCACCAGAGACAGTAAACGCTAACTGTGTTATCACACTTCCTTGGGGGAGTTCTAGCTGCAAGGAAGTCTTGAATACCGACTTATCGTCAATGTTTTCTCCGTGTTCTTCTCATCGCCATTTCTTCTCGTTTCCTATGTTACCAGTCCACTCAATTTTCAGCTAAACCTCGTTTCTGTAACACCATATCTTAAATTTTCATGTACTGATAGAAAAGAGGCCAGTCAACTCCATTAATATAATATCAAATAGGCAGTGGTTGTTTCCTGCGTTGTCCTAGACGATCTCTAGTGGATAATTAATTTTTGGGAGAGTATAAAAGATTGTTTCACAATGCCTTTACGCACCTGGACTAACATTGAGAAAACTGTACTAGTTTCAACAACATACACTTCTTGAGAGCCGGCCGGTGTGGCCGTGCGGTTAAAGGCGCTTCAGTCTGGAACCGCGTGACCGCTACGGTCGCAGGTTCGAATCCTGCCTTGGGCATGGATATGTGTGATGTCCTTAGGTTAGTTAGGTTTAATTAGTTCTAAGTTCTAGGCGACTGATGACCTCAGACGCTAAGTCGCATAGTGCTCAGAGCCATTTGAACCATTTTTGAACTTCTTGAGAGTCGATGAGGAGTTCCTACAAATAATTGTTATTATTATTATTTTTCAGAATCATTCTTCTGACGGGTTTGATGTGGTCCGCCACGAATTCCTTTCTTCTGCCATCCTCTTCATCTCAGCACTTACATCTCGGATCTAGTCCAATCACTGTCTTCCTCTACACTCTGTCCTCTCTACAGCTCCCACTAGCACTATAAAAGTTTTTCCCTGATGTTTTAACGCATATACTATCATCCTGTCCCTTTCTCCTCTCAGTGTGCTCCACATATTTCGTTCTTCGACGATTCTGCAGGGAACTACTTCATTTCTGATCTCATCAGTCCATCAGAATTTCAACATCTTAGACTCTTCGATTCATTATCACACAACGCTTTGCTACAAATGAACTTTCTCAGAAATTTCTTATTCAAATTGTCACTTATATTTGATACAAGTACACTTATTTTGGCCTAATGTTCTCTTCGCCTTTGCCGGTTACTCGCTTCATCCGTCAAGTGTTATTTTTCTTCCAAGGTAGCAGAGTTCTTTAACCACAACTTTTGATGTAAATTTTATCGTTACTCTCATATCTGCTACTCCTCACTCATCTTTCGTCTGTTTATTCTCAATCCGGTTACAAAAGTGAGATAGAAAGAGAACACGTACACTGTATGATATTATTCCTATTTGTTTTCCCAGCTCAGTGATCAAAGTGATGATGGTGATTAGTGTTTTAGGTCGCTAAACTGCGACTTCAATACCATCCTAGAACCATAATAGTAACAAGTAACTACACTACTTCACTGACGTTGAGAGTAACGAAAAATTGGGTTAAACTGTCAAAACATTTGCAGGCCTAGTCAAGATATTTTTGTGCACTAAAGCAAACCCAAGGTAGGAGCCAACCGGTCCTAACCGACCGCCGTGTCACTCTTCGTTAATGGCGACTTTCGGATGTGGTATTGAGGGATGTAGGATCAGCACACCACTCTCGTTGTCACTGTCGGCTTCCGTGGCCTCGGAGCCACTACTTCACAAACAAGTAGCTTCTCAGCTGGCATCACGATCTTGAATGCGCCCCAGTCTAGTTCCCCCATCAAGAAATAATCCTGAAAGTACTGGGATTCGAACTCGAGACCTCACTTAGCAGCCAAAAGCAATGGTCACTGAGTTAGGAGGACGGTCTTTGCACATCAGATATAGGTCGTAATTCGTTTCTATATTAGTGAGCCCAAGTAATTGGAAATAAGTTGTTTCTTTGTCAGTAATAGCAGCCAAATACGAAACTAATAAGCAGTTCACTACTCACTCAATATACTTCAAGCATAGATATTGACAACTACGATAGTAGTACGGGTGAATCTATCGCGCACTATCGTGATTTTGTGGAATCAGTGGGATGGTGAGGCACTCTTAGAACAGAAGGAGGTGTGTCCCAGGGTGAAGTAGCAAACGGAGGCGGAGTTCATAAAAGGGTGACCTAACGACCACCTGCTCGTTTTCTGGCAGGGCTGGGACCTAGAAATAGAGCAAGGAAAGCCTTCTATAAGCAGCTACATCAGCAAACTTGGAAACGGTAACACGGAGCCCCAGTACCTCTCGGCCTGCCTAACATCATCATTAAGATCGATTGGTCTATCTACTCGTTTTCTCGGCTGTTTAAGGACCTAGGAAAATATGAAGAAAAGTCATCCACGAACAGCTACCTCAGCAAACTTGCAAACAATAACTTAGCGCACGATATCACTCGGCCTGCCTGTCATCTTTTTTGATATGGACTGTATTTTGTTTACGTAGGCCCTCGCTGTATGTTCCGGTAAGAACTACACATTGTAATGATGGACGAAAGTTTCTGGCGAAAATCCGTTCTGAATTCAACCGAAACGATTCTTTGAGAGCTAGCGGTTTTTTTTATCGTTGCCTACAGGGAGGTAACTTGGAGGACGAGATCGTTCGAATAAACAGTTTAATCTCATTCGGTTCACGTTACGGAAATTCGGGGCCGTTTCATCAGTTCGTAGTAACTTCTCGCAATATTAGGGAATGTTATTGCGGCTATGTTCCCCTTTTGTAAGCTTCTAGTATGGCGACTTTTTCACTCATTCCTGTGTATAGATAAGAATCAGTGGACTTAACTACCGTGTGTTCTAGTATACTATATACTATGTGAATTTATATCCTCTTATGCATAAGTATGGATTCAAGTATATATTTATGTTAAACGATGGACTTATGTAGATATTACCTGAATCCTGGATGAAGGCCAAATTTCAAAATCCCGCTAGTTCCTAAAGTTTTCTAGCAACACTCCTTCTCCCTTTCCTAAAACAAGTCCTCATCGCACACTGATGAACTAAATACCACAGAAATAAGTGCTCCACCTTTTTTCCCTAGTAGCAGAAACAGCAAAACCAGTTTTATTTTGATTTTCTCTTACGACACTCTGGACGTTTTTGCCTTGTTTGAACATCCATAGGTTCTTTTCAAGCTAATCCCACAGTGTGGACGAGAGATTCAGATGGGGCCTCTGCAGAAGTGTAGAAGTACTGCACAGTAACCTGAGAAAGGTTTGCATGGAAATGAGAGAACGGTGTGGATGCGACGCTGGCTAACACCGAAACCAATATTCGCGGGCGGCATTAGATCAGCTGGAGAAACGATGGGAGGTATCGCAGCGCCCGAGATCCAAGCATTTGCGGGCCTCTTTTCTCCTGCAGTCTGTTCCCTATCTCATATACCGTATCTCACATTCCATCGTATTCGATCTCTGTACCGTCTTTTCTTATATTACGTATCACAAATTCGTCTTTATGTTATCGTTTCCATTGTTTGCACAAACTTTTCTTTATCCGCTTCGTTTCAGGTTTTCTTCTCCACTTGCATTGCTTCTCATTGCAAACTAAAATACATCTCCTGTGCCATTGCGGACGCCCTTAGGAAAGTTTTTCAAACATCTCTTTTAGCTTTGCAAATAAAATTCCTCTTCCTCAGACAATCCAAGATTATTTTTCAATTCAATAAACGTTACCAACAGCCGTACGCTTCAAGATATTTTATTTTATTGTGAAAGCAACCAGTTCCGGCAATTAATTTTGACATCTTCAGCCCCATAGGCTTTTTTCAAATCAACGAACTTATCTTATCGCACCATAAAACTGGATATCGTGAATTCCAATCATTGTGCCGCTTTCGTATGAACCAGCTGCACAGCGATTGGAATTCACCATATCCAGTTTTATGGCGCGACGCGATAAGTTTTTTGGTTTGAGAAAAAGCGTATGAGGCCTGAAGATGGCAATATGAATTTTCGAAACTGGTAGCATTCAGAATAAAATAAAATATCTTGAAGCGTACGGCTGTTGGTAAAGTTCATTGAATTGAAAAATACGTGCCAGGCATGTCCCCTGGCCGTAATGGACCAACAGAGAATCCAGGATTAGGCTTTTTCGCCTGCGACGACCTCACCATCTCGTCCTTGGCCTTTCCAAAGTCCTTCTTCCAATAGGATTGTATTCCATAGCTTGTCGATGTGTTTTCCGAAGTGACATACCCTTTCCAAAGACGCTTTCGTTGGACTGCCTTTTCAGTTAAAATCTGTACCGCCAATTCTTTCCTGTTCCTTCATTCGTTACATTTTTTTAATCTTGTGCATCCTTTCAGTGATCTAAGGAACTTCATTTCTGATGTTTTAGGCTGTCTTATGTCTTTGGATCTTAATCTCCAACTTTCTGCGCTATGTAGTACGGCACGTACTGCCATGACTTTACAAAATATTTTGTATGTCCATCCTTTTAGCAGGAGGTCTCCGGGACGATGGCCGTTTACTATCGTGACAAAAAATAAAAACACCTACAGCCGACTTTATTATATTATTTTATTTTGTCGCTACCAGTTTCAACGCTTCATTGCATCATCTTCAGGCTGTTTTTGATGCGGTACAGTTTGATGGTTGGAGTGCTGACACATTATCTGCGTATCTAGTAATGCTGGCAACTGGTGGGTTATGCATGGAGATCATATCAACCTGTACAGCATCAAAAATAGCCTGAAAATGATGCACTGAAGCGTTGAAACTGGTAGCGACAAAATAACATAAAATCATAAGGACGGCTGTAGGTGTTTCTATTTTTGTCACGTTTACAAAATATGGTTTTGGTTTCTCTTCTAGTTTAACCCTTTAATGTTATGGCGCCACATATATGTTGATATACATTAATTTTCTTTTTTATGTCTTCCTCTTCTACAAAAATTGTGTCAAATCCTGGGTACAGGAAATAGGACAGCTGTTCTATAGTTATGTTACTGATGCTTGTCTTATGCTTTATGCGGTATTTTCCTTAAAAGGTCTTCTGTTGTCGTCTTTGTTGTTGTTGTTTAGTCATCAAGTTTTATTTTAGGATTACATTGTTTATGGACCGCTATTTGTAATTCTCTTCGTTTCCCTGTATGTTTACCAGATCGTAAAAAGTATATTTAGGAATTTATCTGCCCCAGTTTTTTAGTAACTCCATCCTTCATCCACTGCCTGATGAGGTCGTCGACGTAAATGTTGAGCAGTGTTGGTGACGTAATACCGCCTTGCCTTACTCCCTGGTTTATATCTATTCCCGGTCGCAGCTCTTTGCCAGTATCTATTCTTATTTTGGTGTTTTTATATAAACCTTGGCTCTTTTTTATTAGGTGTCAGCGGTAACCTCTGTTCTTCGTTACTGATGAGAGCTCTTTTCTGTGGATGCATCTAAATGATTTTTCATTGTCAGTAAACGCTTGACGTGTTTTGAAACTGAATTCTAGTCTTTTTTGTACATCGTTGGCACAGGGTTTTCCTTTACGAAAGCCTGTTCTCGTAAAATTGGACCAGAAATATTTCGAAGCCTCTTATTAGTTTTCCGTCGATTTGGTAAGAAGCATTCAGAATACTGACTCCTCTGTAGTTTTGAACTTCTAACTCCCTTTTTAAACACAAATAAGTTTAGTTCATCTCCATCCTTCTGGTATATAGTATGTACGCCAACTCAGTTACAGAGATAAAGCACTCTGAATTCTAGAAATGTTCCACCACATAATATCAGTTCTGAATTGATCCATCTCATCCAGGTACTATTCCGTTGCTCATATTCATCAATGGTTGTTTTAACTCTATCAGATTTATTAGATCTGTCCGTTCCTCTGCTTCTTCTTTTGTTGACCCCTCCGCACCTGGATTATACCATAATTTATCGTAATTATTTATTTAATCTCCTGACGGAATTTTATTTATATTTGCTGTGTCTCTGTTATTTTTAGGTCTCTGAGCAGCTTAGATGCTACTTCCTGTCTGTTGTAATGCCCTGCTCTACTCTGTTTGTAAATGTGACTCGTGAGGATCTGTATGCCTGTCTTACTACTTTCTTGCTTTCATTTCTAACTTTGTTATATTTTTCTTAGCTCCCTCAGAACGTTCTTTCAAGAACTCCCTGTATGCTTTATTTTTATTTCTAATACTCCTTCTGTCTCTTCGTTCCAAATTGGTCGGTGTTGTTTATTTTATTCAGGTGTTCCTGTAGTTCTTCGTAGTAGAGATCTGTTTCTTTAGTTTTTCCTTCCCAGGTGCATAGGTTCTACATCTACATCTACATTTATACTCCGCAAGCCACCCAACGGTGTGTGGCGGAGGGCACTTTACGTGCCACTGTCATTACCTCCCTTTCCTGTTCCTATAACTGTTATAGATCCCCAATCAAATTTAAGTCTCACGTGATTCTTTCGTTTACTAGTGCATACTACCGTATGTTATCTCCGTATTTTCCGTCTACCAACACGGCCACTTCACCATATATTCTTTGCTCAGGTGATACTCCACTGTATAAACGAGATTAATCTTCTAGAAAATTAGTACCATTCAACTCCTGTTTGGTTTCCGTAATCACTCCTGCATTGATTTTACAATCTTTGAATATGTTGTTCATCTCTGTGTCAGACTTAGCTGATGGCCAATGTGGTTGCTGCCCATATACTGTCCTAGGTGCATTACTCATTGTCTAGTCTCTCACCTACTCACCAATCTGGGTTGGGTGACTCTACCAGGAACACAGTTCCCGCCAGTATAATTCTGGGGATCTCACTACATTAAGGTGGTCTACGAGGAGGAGAAATAAATTTCTGTAGCATTAAATATATCAACTGCACCTCCGACAGGACTCAAATACTTTTTTCCTGTGTGTCTCTGAAAAATTACGCGCATTTATCGTCGCACATTGAATGGATTTTTTCCTCCCTTGAAAACAATGCCCTTTCAGCTGCGCCCATTCTTGTGGAATCGAGATGATGTTGCAAAGTAACATACGGACTTTGCTTACCCAGTTACCAATTATCTGTCGGTGGGGAGTATTTCCTCATGTTCCCTCTTTAAAACAGTACTAATGTAAATAGATGTTTAGAAATAAGACCATCAGCTACACTAATGTTTTAAGTACGGTAGAATCTGGTGAGCGACTTCATGGTTCGGTACGATACAAAATTAAAAAAGCATCGTTTTTCGTTAATCTATATTCTTCTTCATAGGAACTCAAACCTGTTGTCACTTTCTATCTCAGGAACGTCAGCGCTAAAATTTATTTGTAACGACGACCGTGATGTTTTTCACCCCAAGTTTGGGATATGATGGTTCAGTACCTTCTTTAGCATATTTGATCAATCGACAACGGGGCACTACGAAATGAATATTTTATCGCGTTAAAGGATGTCTTCAGGGATAGAACGTACTCAGCACTGTCTCCAAAATATTCTCGAAATTACTCGTGCTGAAACGCACCAAAATTTTGAGGGAAAGGAGATGGTAACAGCGATGCTTAATCGTTCTAAACCCCGAGGTCTACCGAAGGCAATTTTTTTGACTCCATCTATGAAGAAGACTAACTACCCTAAAACTAATATAGGCCTATTTGTTGAAAATTCTGAGCCAGTGAATGTTTACGAAGAATGTTATCTAAACGTCAAATTCATGATATCGGACATGCAGGAGAAAATCGTGGATAACGGGGCACAGCGAAATAAATGTCTTATCGCATTGAAGGTTATTGAAGTAACAGAACGTACTCAGAAACCTCTTCAGAGTATTTCCAAAATTTATCATACAGAAACGCGTGACAGACATTTACGCAGTTCCCATCGCTTATTCCTAGACATATCAGCTGACGTCTGTGGGGATTTCGTCAATGATGCAGTCGTCGTTGCTCGAGGTCACTCATTGAACAGAGCAATATTCACGCAGTCGTACGCAGAATACATTGTGATGTATGAAAACGTCTTGTATATTGACATGAGTCAAAGACTGACATTCGTAGGGTTAAGTAAATACTTACAGGCAAGTATTGTTATTGACCAATAGACCCTGCTATTGGTCTGCCGGAGTGGCAGAGCGCTTCTAGGCGCTTCTAGGCGCTTCAGTGCGGAACCGCGCGACCGCTACGGTCGCAGTTTCGGATCGTGCCACGGGCATGGATGTGTGTGATGTACTTAGGTTAGTTAGGTTTAAGTAGTTCTAAGTCTAGGGGACTGATGACCTCCGATGTTAAGTCCCATAGTGGTCAGAGCATTTTTGACCCGACTATTAGGTTTCAGACTGTGGCCTATGAATATTCTGTACAAATCATGAACAATGACTGATTTCTGTCCAAATAAGCTAAAACAACACGTTGAACAAGTTATTTGTTCCTTGTTTCAAATGGGGCAACCTATTACAAGACATTGTGAACTGAACCTGCTTTACATGGAGGAGGAAAGATAAAGGCGTTCAAAAACGAAAATACCAAACAGTGATTGAGAGTGAAAGGTATCTACACAGGGTAAGAAAACATTAATTTGATCCAGAGATGGTCAAGAGCAGTATCGATTGTGTAGCAGCGTTGCAGCTCGACAGCAATCGCTGATTGAAGGTGATATGGGTAATGTGTTAGAGAAACTTTAGACCGAGGGATGTATGGGGGTCTCTCAAGTATAAAAACGTGTTGTATCTGATGTGTGCTGGATATATACTTACTCGCTAAGGGCAGTAATTATTTCTTTATTTGCAGGATACTATGATGCTTGCTAATTGTAAAAGGAATCTCAACAGAAGTGGGAAATAATTAGGTGAAGAAAGTTGTTTTGTTACATTGATAAGCGATGATTGAGACAGTGTAGCACTCACATACAATGATTTTGTAAAGTTCATTTTTATTGTATAATCAGTTTATTGAGTGTTTTAATTGTGAGCATCATTAATTTTCAAAGAGTCAAAATACAAGTTTTAAAGTTAGTACCATATTGTTACTTACCACAAGTCAATACCAGTCCACAGAGCCATGTCATTTTTGATTAACTATATTTCTCAAGAAGTTATTGTCTCAGTCATATTCGATTTAATTAAAATGTATGCTAAGCAACAGCCTTGCATAGTAGCTGTTTGCTAACTGAGCATTGCTAACAGTGAGCAGTGCGAAGAGTGTTACCATTGCGTAGATAAATGAAGGAAATTTTATTATTTCAGAGATAGCATTCATTAAGCACAGGGACCATTATTTTTCAGTGTTTGTGTTACGCAAATTCATGCAGTTTTGGTATGGTTGAAAGATATTGACAGTTTACGTGCTCGCAGCTAAATTACATTTACCTTCTCTCAGAGAGAAAAATTCAGTACAGGGCAAAGCACGTAAGCGACGATAAAAAGTACACATTCTCGTAGCATTCCCATTCTAACAGTTGTGTTTCAGACTACTGTCCTCAATCATACACTCCTAGAAATTGAAATAAGAACACCGTGAATTCATTTCCCAGGAAGGGGAAACTTTATTGACACATTCCTGGGGTCAGATACATCACATGATCACACTGACAGAACCACAGGCACATAGACACAGGCAACAGAGCATGCACAATGTCGGCACTAGTACAGTGTATATCCATCTTTAGCAGCAATGCAGGCTGCTATTCTCCCATGGAGACGATCGTAGAGATGCTGGATGTAGTCCTGTGGAACGGCTTGCCATGCCATTTCCACCTGGCGCCTCAGTTGGACCAGCGTTCGTGCTGGACGTGCAGACCGCGTGAGACGACGCTTCATCCAGTCCCCACACCATGATGCCGGGTGTTGGCCCTGTGTGCCTCGGTCGTATGCAGTCCAGATTGTGGCGCTCACCTGCACGGCGCCAAACACGCATACGACCATCATTGGCACCAAGGCAGAAGCGACTCTCATCGCTGAAGACGACACGTCTCCATTCGTCCCTCCATTCACGCCTGTCGCGACACCACTGGAGGCGGGCTGCACGATGTTGGGGCGTGAGCGGAAGACGGCCTAACGGTGTGCGGGACCGTAGCCCAGCTTCATGGAGACGGTTGCGAATGATCCTCGCCGATACCCCAGGAGCAACAGTGTCCCTAATTTGCTGGGAAGTGGCGGTGCGGTCCCCTACGGCACTGCGTAGGATCCTACGGTCTTGGCGTGCATCCGTGCGTCGCTGCGGTCCGGTCCCAGGTCGACGGGCACGTGCACCTTCCGCCGACCACTGGCGACAAGATCGATGTACTGTGGAGACCTCACGCCCCACGTGTTGAGCAATTCGGCGGTACGTCCACCCGGCCTCCCGCATGCCCACTATACGCCCTCGCTCAAAGTCCGTCAACTGCACATACGGTTCACGTCCACGCTGTCGCGGCATGCTACCAGTGTTAAAGACTGCGATGGAGCTCCGTATGCCACGGCAAACTGGCTGACACTGACGGCGGCGATGCACAAATGCTGCGCAGCTAGCGCCATTCGACGGCCAACACCGCGGTTCCTGGTGTGTCCACTGTGCCGTGCGTGTGATCATTGCTTGTACAGCCCTCTCGCAGTGTCCGGAGCAAGTATGGTGGGTCTGACACACCGGTGTCAATGTGTTCCTTTTTCCATTTCCAGGAGTGTATTTCAAACGTACATGTTTCAAGACTAATGTCTAAACAGTGACATTTGATCCACACAGTTACATTTGAAACACATTACCTATAGATAATTTAACCTAGTACATTGACTGTGACATACCCCATGATTCAAAACGCGTTTTTAAAGGAAGTTTGGAATAGAAATTTTGTAGTCCTCTAGTAGACTTTGCGGCAATAGCTCACAGAAGCCGTCGGATACAAAACATATTACGTCACTGCGGAAAAAGCGTGGTTCTCTCTTCCTATAAATGTTAGTAATAATGGAGGTAATTTCTAAAAGAGAAAACAATGGAAAAAATACTTGAATTACTTGAAGAAAGCTTATAAAGTCAATTCACGTAAAAAGACTGATATGAAACGAAACGGACAATTTCAAGTAACGTGACGTTGTCGGCGAAAATTTCTGAGTGTCACGAACTTTTGTCACGGGAAAATTTATGCAATGGCTATCAAAGAACCTGTTGTTCAAATGTTTCAAATGGCTCTGAGCACTATGGGACTTAACTGCTGAGGTCATCAGTCCCCTAGAACTTAGAACTACTTAAACCTAACTAACCTAAGGACATCACACTCATCCATGCCCGAGGCAGGATTCGAACCTGTGACCGTAGCGGTCGCGCGCTTCCAGACTGTAGCGCCTAGAACCGCTCGGCCACTCCGGGCGGTGAACCTGTCGTCTCACGCAGTGGATTAATTACAGTTATAGCGCTTGGAATCGGTCTTTGATTTACAAGCAGAGAAGTCAACCATACTTCACTCGATAACAGAATCACTGTACGCACACAATGTGATTTCGGATTTTTCGCATGAGCTGTGCGTCGCTGTACCATCAAAGAAAGGCATTCAGAGGAGACTATTCCGACGCGCTCGAGGTGGTGTCCAGACGCGCTGCCACATTCCCAGGATTGCAGAAGGAGAGCTTCTCCGAGTCGACACAGTGGTTGGCGGACGTCGGCAGTGGCCGTTAAGCGAGGCGCGGCACGTGGTGTTCTTTTCTGGTGGGAGGGGCGGGCATTCCTCGCGGCAAACGGCCTGTCCAGCGGGCGGGCGGCTCCCCGTCTCTCTCTCTCTCTCTGTCTCTCTGTCTCTCTCTCTCTCCCTCTTTCTCTCTCCACCAGGACTCCTGCGGCCTGGCCGTGTCGCAATGTCCCACGTCTCGTCGCCCGTGTTTTCGGCTGCCGGCTCTTGCCACCAAGATTTTGCAGGACCTTCGTTCTAAAATGTTCCTCTGCAAAGTGAAACCCGGGGGTATCAATACTCGTACCACTGAAAAGATGATTGAAATAGATATTATTGTCAGTAGCATTAAGAAATAGTTGAACTCAGTGAAACCGTTCATAGCCTCCGGGCCAGATAGATTCCCTATCAGATTCTATACCCTATTGTCGGTTGAGTTAGACGCTCTGTTGACTGTAATATGTCCCAGATCCCTCGAATAAAAAGCTGTGCTCGGTAGCTGGAAGGAAGCACATGTCGCACCTGTCTACAAGAAGGTGGCAAATGTGATCCACAAAATTACCGTCCGGTACCCTTTACATCCATTTGCTGTAGAATCTTAACATTTTGTACAGACACGATGAACCACCTGACTATGGCATTTAGCCGTGGTAAAAATTGCTGTTTTGAAGAGCGCGCCGCAGCGCGTAGTGTGAAGCAGTCGCCCTCCGTTTCTGGCGGTGGCGCCGCTGTGGCAATCGCAGCTTTGGTGTCTCCCTCTGGTGGGAAACGGGAAAGGTTGCATGTTCACGTGCATTTAAGGGCGCTATGAGCTCGCCAGTCAGCCAGTCTGGGACAGTCTCTCGTCCGCATTTGTTAGGCAGTTAGTGTCTGCTTGTCGTTCGGAGTGCTAGTATGTCTGTGGTTCGGATCAACCTTTAAAGCCGGCAAAATGAGAGTCTTTCCACTCCGCCAGTAAGAGAACTCAGCGAGTGGTCGCCCGGCCGGAGCTTAGTTCCTGCATCTGAGTCTGCGCGTAAGCGCGCCAGCCTGCTCGAGTTTGCTCAGGCAACGGTCATTGGCAGTTGGATCGATCGGTTGGTCGGTCGCGCACTGAGACACCAGATGACTTGTCCGTCTTGAGCGTCGGCGCATGTGAGGTCGCCACGTGAGTCCAGTAGGCCGCGGCGCATAGCGAGGGGAAGTGACTTCGCGGTCGACACGAGAGCAACAGGAGTCAACCCACGAAATCAGTCTGGCCGGTGCGAGCTGCGACTCCCTGAGACGGGAGATCGGCGCGCCTTCCTGCGTCCGTTGAAGCGGCTGGCAGCGGGCGGTTCGGGAGAGCGATTTGGCTGTGCTGCGCCAGGTCTTCTCAAGAAATCGCAGTTTATTAGAAGTTGATTGGTGATATGTTGTTGATTTACTATTGTTAAATTCTACTTGTTTTCTTGGTGAGGTCACCAGCCGTTTGCTTTGGCGTCGTCCCACCATTCTACTCCGTTTGCCCACGCGCGGGAAGGTGGTTGTTTATAAATTGGGTGGTCCGTTTTTCCCTTGTGGTGTAGCGGCGGGTTAGAGCAACCTGCGGTTCGGGTTGTTCGGTAATCTCCCTATCAATCTACCGTGCGTTAGTAGCTGCCTCTGTCATGTTTGTCGGATTTGATGTGTTAACGAATTTATTGCTTGCAGTGTAAGGCCTAATACCTGAAATATGTTTTGATCTTTGGAGACTTTGATATTATTGCCTACGATCTTGAGAGCCGATATCTGTGCACTTCACTATTGTTTGGCCAACCATGTAGAGTTTTATACAACATTGCATTTCATGGGCTTTTATTGAAATGATTATCTTAGTATATAAAGTTGCCACCCTTTCACCGTAAGACTTTTCTTAGAACTTAAAATTAAGTTGCACCTTCGGTGGCAAGGTTAATAATACACTCCTGGAAATTGAAATAAGAACACCGTGAATTCATTGTCCCAGGAAGGGGAAACTATATTGACACATTCCTGGGGTCAGATACATCACATGATCACACTGACAGAACCACAGGCACGTAGACACAGGCAACAGAGCATGCACAATGTCGGCACTAGTACAGTGTATATCCACCTTTCGCAGCAATGCAGGCTGCTATTCTCCCATGGAGACGATCGTAGAGATGCTGGATGTAGTCCTGTGGAACGGCTTGCCATGCCATTTCCACCTGGCGCCTCAGTTGGACCAGCGTTCGTGCTGGACGTGCAGACCGCGTGAGACGACGCTTCATCCAGTCCCAAACATGCTCAATGGGGGACAGATCCGGAGATCTTGCTGGCCAGGGTAGTTGACTTACACCTTCTAGAGCACGTTGGGTGGCACGGGATACATGCGGACGTGCATTGTCCTGTTGGAACAGCAAGTTCCCTTGCCGGTCTAGGAATGGTAGAACGATGGGTTCGATGACGGTTTGGATGTACCGTGCACTATTCAGTGTCCCCTCGACGATCACCAGTGGTGTACGGCCAGTGTAGGAGATCGTTCCCCACACCATGATGCCGGGTGTTGGCCCTGTGTGCCTCGGTCGTATGCAGTCCTGATTGTGGCGCTCACCTGCACGGCGCCAAACACGCATACGACCATCATTGGCACCAAGGCAGAAGCGACTCTCATCGCTGAAGACGACACGTCTCCATTCGTCTCTCCATTCACGCCTGTCGCGACACCACTGGAGGCGGGCTGCACGATGTTGGGGCGTGAGCGGAAGACGGCCTAACGGTATGCGGGACCGTAGCCCAGCTTCATGGAGACGGTTGCGAATGGTCCTCGCCGATACCCCAGGAGCAACAGTGTCCCTAACTTGCTGGGAAGTGGCGGTGCGGTCCCCTACGGCACTGCGTAGGATCTTACGGTCTTGGCGTTCATCCGTGCGTCGCTGCGGTCCGGTCCCAGGTCGACGGGCACGTGCACCTTCCGCCGACCACTGGCGACAACATCAATGTACTGTGGAGACCTCACGCCCCACGTGTTAAGCAATTCGGCGGTACGTCCACCCGGCCTCCCGCATGCCCACTATACGCCCTCGCTCAAAGTCCGTCAACTGCACATACGGTTCACGTCCACGCTGTCGCGGCATGCTACCAGTGTTAAAGACTGCGATGGAGCTCCGTATGCCACGGCAAACTGGCTGACACTGACGGCGGCGGTGCACAAATGCTGCGCAGCTAGCGCCATTCGACGGCCAACACCGCGGTTCCTGGTGTGTCCGCTGTGCCGTGCGTGTGATCATTGCTTGTACAGCCCTCTCGCAGTGTCCGGAGCAAGTATGGTGGGTCTGACACACCGGTGTCAATGTGTTCTTTTTTCCATTTCCAGGAGTGTATTTTAATTGTTAGTGTTTTGTACCATTTCCATCCCTCCTACGGGAGGGGGGGGGGGGGGTGCATAGTTTGTGTGCTTGTGTAAATTGTTAAAACTCTTAGTTTTAAGTTACCTAGTGTGTTGCAGATTTGCACCAGTGTGGTCTTTCAGAGGCTGTTGTGAGCGGTCGTAACTACGGCCGTGTCAAAAGCGAGCGGCAAGGTCCTCTGCCCGAAATCTCATACAGTCAAAACTTGTTTCTTTCTTACTCTGAATAAATTGTAACTTTGATATTTAGAGGGTGCTTTCTGATTATAATTTTAAATCTGTTTCTTAAAAAAATGCTTTTAGGCACTATTAAAATGAATAAAATTCCCATTTGTTAAAAGGAATTTTGTTATGTTTTCATCAGTTACTCCCTGGCAACTGTTTCCATGCTTACATAGTGTGATTAAATGTGTTAATGTTCTTGATGAATCGATAGTAAAAAACACAAATTATTAAGAATATTCTTTGAAAATAAATCGCGGTTCAAGCATTTCGCTGTATACGTCTTCTATTCACTCTTGCAAATAATGCGACAGGTATAATCTCCTGAAGAAGGGCCATAGGTATTCGAAACCGGTAAAGAAATTAAATTTCTTTGTTGCTGGTTGCCTGTAATTTCGTTATATACGACTACAGTTGCTGAGGGTGGATAAAATACTAAATATTAAAACATATTCTGAGCTCAAACATAATGAGGTACGTAGAACAGTACTCAACACTGCTGTCGTCCGGCCCCAATACCACAGCCACACGAAATCACTTTGAGTCCAGAGCACACCTCTAGCCAGACCAGACTTCTGCACGTGACGTGGTAATACAGACCCGATGATCGGTCACGTGGCATTCTCCTTCATGGCATGATGGATGTTTACTCTGCCGTTCCGCACATGTCTCTAACACACCTCTGTTGGTGCTTTACTTTCAACTGAAATGCTGCAATTCATTCTAGTACGACGTTCTACCCGTAAGTGGCGCTTATGGTAACTGTTTGAATCTTTAGAAACTACGCCAGGGATGTCCTTCCGATAGACACAGAAAAAGTCGCAATAGCAGCGCACCTGCACGACATTTCGGGTTGATGCAACACTGTTGTTAATGTGTGTAACATGGATAAAAATAACATGAGCCTCCTGTGACTTGGGTTACACTTTGTCGCATACACCATCGGTGTGTGATGTATGGGATAAAATTTCGTGAACCTAATGAGACACACAACGGTGGGGTGTGTGACAAAGAGCCCCAGAGGCTCACCCTAATTTTATTGCTTTTATTAATGTCGGCCAATGGCATTACCGCAGTGGTTACACCGGTTCCCGTCAGATAACCGAAGTTAAGCTCTGTCGGGCTGGGCTAGCACTTGGATGGATGACCATCTCCTGTCTGCCAAGTGCTGTTGGCAAGGGGCGTGCGGTCAGCCCTCGGTCTGGTAAACTGACATAAGGCCGGGAGAGCGGTGTGCTGACCACACGTCCGCCGAGCGGTTCTAGGCGCTTCAGTCTGGATCCGCGCGACCGCTACGGTCGCAGGTTAGAATCCTGCCTCGGGCATGGATGTGTGTGATGTCCTTAGGTTAGTTAGGTTTAAGTAGTTCTAAGTTCTAGGGGACTGATGACCTCAGATGTTAAGTCCCATAGTGCTCAGAGCCATTTGAACCATTTTTTGACCACACGCCCCTCCATATCCGCATCCAGTGACGACTGTAGTCTGAGAATGACACGGCGGTCAGTGGGTACCGTTGGGATCTCCTGGCCTGTTACTGCAAAGTTAAGGTTTTTCTTTTAATGAATGTCTCCTACTGGCGTGTTTTCAGCACGTGTAACCACTTGAAAATGACCTACGGTCGAAACTGCAATGGAGGGTATTGCGATAAATAGTACAGTCGACGCCAAATCTGATGGCTTTAAAAAAATTTTCGACAGGATGGAGGATGCCCTCACTGGCACTTCCATGCATCATCATTTCTTGGCAATGATTTGTCTCGACAATGAATGGGTTATAAGTGGCGTACGCATATCGCGTCTGCTCCGTTGGGCTCTAAAGTCACCTGATCTCATAATATGTGACTACATTTCCCTCTAGTTGTTTGTGGAAACCTCCGCTACCTCAAAGAAAATCATCGAGTGCAAGAACTCCAGACTGGTTGGAAAAGGAGTAGTTGAAACTTCACTGTAGTCTGGATGTTGGTCGCGGTTCTGGTGATAGGAATATTGGACATTCGTGAATGAAAACTGAAAACTATTTGGTCGTAAACATAATTGTAAAATACAGATGAAATTGATGTGTGGGTGCAGATGAATTAATGGTTCAAATTGATAAACAGTCTGTGTTGCACAGTTATTTAATTTCAATAATGTGTTTCACCCTTTTGGGGCGTCATCACATTGTCTACAAAACAAGAAAACAATCCATTAAAAGCAAAGAGAGGCAGGTGCATAGTCCTACCCTGTACAACTATGTGAGTAAATAACTAAAACGTGTTCGAAAACTTATGTAGAAGTAAGTACATATAAAACCCTTCCGTCATCGAGTCATACAGTGTGAGAAGTGGACCCAATTAAAGGGCATAAATTACAATCTGTCACTCCGTGTGTGAAGGAGATGACAAAATTTCAAAAAAGTTTCAGAAAGCCGTACGTTACCCTAAGCAAACCAGCAGACACCACCACAGCGGCACAGCGTAGGACCTCACCTGCAAAAATATAAACGCGCTATCAGCTGTGTACTGCACAGCACGTGCGTTTAGTGCTCACACAAGTACGACTATGACAAACTGGAAAGCACACAGTGCCCTATTGTGGCAGTAGAGGCCAGATGGGACGCTAATGATAAGGAGCGTAAATTAATATGAAGTTATGTAAAACAAATAGATTAAAATGGATGTGCGCAAAACATAATGAGTAAAACAAATTATGTAAAACAAAATACATACTAAGATGCCCATATAACCTTGTAAAATTATTTTTAACTAAAACTTTCTAATCATAAGCGAAAGTTTATGTCCTCGTTCATACAGAAGTCGATTGAATCCTTAAGCTGTCGGCACACGGACCGTGCATCCGAACGTTGAGCGTGCCGAGTTTCTGATGTCATAGCGTGGAACAGCACGTTCGGGAGTCTCCGAACGTGCAGAGCAATATCTAGCATGTCAGATATTCTCAGCGTGCGTCTGAGCGTGGACCAATCAGATAGCACAACGCCACCTACGTCACACGCACGCCATCTTCCTCCAACACAGAGCTGTGAGGCGCCATATTGGCATTCAGTTCAAGCCTATACGTATATATGCCGTTTCTGAGCACCAGCAAATTGAGAATCACTAGAAAACCCGCCGTTAACTGTATGATTCGTTGCAATAAAATAATGAGAAGTCATATTCGTGGCAAAAGAATTATTGTAACTTGCGTATTATGAGAGTATGTCATTTGAAGTCCGCAGCTCGTGGTCGTGCGGTAGCATTCTCGCTTCCCATGCCCGGGTTCCCGGGTTCGATCCCCGGCGGGGTCAGGGATTTTCTCTGCCTCGTGATGACTGGGTGTTGTGTGATGTCCTTAGGTTAGTTAGGTTTAAGTAGTTCTAAGTTCTGGGGGACTGATGACCATAGATGTTAAGTCCCATAGTGCTCAGAGCCATTTGTCATTTGAAGGTAGCGACACACTAAGGATCCATCAAAAGTCCATTGTTCTCGGTACAATTTTGTTATAATTAAATTTCAGATAGTAGCATAGCTACGATTATAGGGTTTAGCATGTGATAACGGGTTAGATTTGGTGTGATCCACCACCAGCTGGGTGGTAAAGCTACGGTTCTTGTCTCGCGAAGTCGCAAAATACTTTTTTTTCCTCAACATTCGCGTATTTAATAGGTTCTGATGCTTTATCATTAGTTTAATGTAAGTATATACTACATACTTGATGTTACATAAATATAAGTTCTACTTTTTATGAGGAGTGAGTTTGTTCGATTGGTTTGATCTACAGGACAGCTTGCGCTATTTGTATAAAGGTACTTTGTTCCTTTTTCCTTTGAGTTTCGTAATTCACGTCTTTTAAAGATTCTGCTACTGGGTAGGAACAGTGATCAAGTAAGAATGACGTTAGGGTTTTACCAAAGTGTGGGAAAGATAGAATAGCTGGCCGAAGTGGCCGTGCGGTTAAAGGCGCTGCAGTCTGGAACCGCAAGACCGCTACGGTCGCAGGTTCGAATCCTGCCTCGGGTATGGATGTTTGTGATGTCCTTAGGTTAGTTAGGTTTAATTAGTTCTAAGTTCTAGGGGACTAATGACCTCAGCAGTTGAGTCCCATAGTGCTCAGAGCCATTTGAACCATTTTTGAAAGCTAGAATAACGTTTATCTTATGTGGAGAACTACTGTAGATTTGTGCCACACTGTTTGTAATGTAACTTTTATAAGCCTGTGTCCTTGTTGATTGTACATGGTACTTTCCTTTTTGTGTTAAAACACGTACATCGATATTGAAGTTTTTGTGTATATTACATATAGAACAATGTGCCCAGGATATGGAAAAACGAGGAAACGTGCGTTTTAATAGGGCTAACATGGGAATTTTACGCGCGGCTGTTGAGTAAACAGTGTGATTTACGAACAGTTACATCCCACAACTGCCGCTGGAGTGCATCGCGATCGCGTGTACCTCGTTGGGGCCCACGTACCGTATGCACAAGTCGCATCGTTCCTGAGCGTTCAGCAGCACTTTGAACTCGGCACGCTCAACGCTGATGTTCGACAGCACAGTTCGTGTGCCGACGGATTTATTCCTAAGCCTGTGCGCGTCAGGTCGTATTTATCCAATGCGGCTTTAGTGAAGCAAGGAAGAATGCGACAGCCTGTGCGCGAGCCTACACACACACATACCGATAAAAAGAGATCTGGAGACTTCGGACAAGTGTGCACTGTTGCGTGAGCCAAAGCCAGATTTCTCTCCATTTTAGGACCCTGTCGACCTCCCGCTGCTGACTGCCGAGTTACCAGACGTAAATCGTCCGAACGTGGGTAATTTCGCTGTGTCAGAAACGAAGTGGTTGCCAGAATGTATATTTTTCACAGCTGCACGCAAGGCCGGTAGTGGGAGGGCAGTACAAAGAGGCGGAAAAAGAACACAACGGCTCGACATGGCGGGTCACACAGCGGGTGCTGGAGGTGGCCTTGACCCACAGCCCTGCTGCGCGGCGCTCAGGTCCTTCGACCGGCCACTGTGCGGTCCCCGGCAGAGCAGCGACCTGCTCAAGCGACCACTTGCCGGTTACGAAGCGGCTGTTCCGGTCTCGCCACCGAGCACCTCTGCTCTCGACTAATTCACAAGGCAGCGTTGGAAACTACGGCTGCCAGCAATATTTTGCAGAGTGCACACTTGAATGTTTGCATCACTGACAGAAGTAAAGTTACCTACATATGCGTCTAGACAGTGTGCAACTACATTACCATTACAGAGTTTTAGGACAGGTTCCTTATACCAAAACAAGAAAAACTATCCGATAAGCATGGGCTCTAAAATTCATACCTTAAGAGCTGTGAGCACTTGTTCATGTCTGATATCTGATGTCAACAACTACCGCCCAATCTCTCTTCTGACTGCCTTCCAAAATTATTGAAAAAGTAATTTATTGTAGAGTAGCTTCACACCTTTGTAAAAATAAAGTTTTAACAAAATGTCAGTTTGGTTTCCAGAAGGTTTTTTCAACGGGAAATGCTATATATACTTTCAATAATGAAATATTAAATGCTCTGAGTAACCGGAAGTCACCCGTTGGGATTTTTTGTGATCTATCAAAGGCTTTTGATTGTGTAAATCATGGAATATTTCTAGATAAGCTCAAGTACTGTGGTATGATTGGGACAGTGCTCAAATGGTTTAAATAATACGTAACTGGAAGAGTGCAGAAAGTTGAAACAAACAGTTCACATAATATGCAAAAAACTAGTGATTTCTCGAACTGGGGAACAATCAAGAATGGGGTGCCGCAAGGTTCGGTCGTGGGTCCTCTGCTGTTCTTAATATATATTGATGACTTGCCATTCTGTATTCACGAAGATGCAAAGCTGGTACTTTTTGCCGATGATACAAGTCACCCAACAGACAAGAATTAACTGGTGAAATGTTAAACGATGTTTTTCAGAAAATCATTAAGTGGTTCTCTGCAAATGGGCTCTCATTAAACTTCGACAAATCACAGTATATACAGTTTCACACAGTAAATGGAATGACACCATTAATAAATATTGGCTTCGATCAGAAATCGGTAGCTAAGGTAGAATATTCAAAATTTCTAGGTGTATGCATTGATTAGGGGTTGAAATGGAAAAAACACACTGAGGATCTGCTGAAACGTTTGAGTTCAGCTGCTTATGCTATTAGGGTCATTGCAAATTTTGGAGATATACATCTGAGTAAATTAGCTTACCGCGCCTATTTTCATTCTCTGCTTTCGTATGGCATCATATTCTGGGGTAGCTCATCATTGAGTAAAAGAGTATTCATTGCACAAAAGCGTGTAATCAGAATAATTGCTGGAGCTCATCCAAGATCATCCTGCAGACACTTATTTAAAGAGCTAGAGATCTACACTGTAGCCGCAAAATATATATATATTCAGTTATGAAATTTGTTATTAACAATCCGAACGAATTAAGAAGTAATATCAGTGTACGTGGCTACAACACTAGGAGAAAGGATTATCTTCACTACTCAAGGTTATATCTAACTTTGACTCAGAATGGGGTAAATTATGCTGCCACAAAAGTCTTTGGTCATTTACCTAATAGCATCAAAAGTCTGACAGATAGCCATATAGCATTTAAAAGGAAATTAAAAGAATTTCTTAATGGCAACTCCTTCTACTCATTAGATGAATTTTTGGATATAGTAAGTGGGTAATGTCCCCAACACCCACAAAAAAAAAATATATTACAAATACTGAGTGTCATGTAATATTTTGTGTAATGTAATTTGTTGTATGGACACCTTTTATTAACCTGACACGTTCCACATCATTACGAAGAGTCGTATTCATGATCAATGGAATAAGTACAGATCTAATCTAATCTTCATTGAAATGTAATTCACAGCGGCAAAGATGTGCAAGGGCTCGTATCTCTTTAAGGAAACATACTAGAGCTCTTTTTCACTGGACTTTTCTTCTTTTCTTGGTTCAGACTACCTGCTCCCAAAATAGGATCTTGCAGTAGAAGAGATGTGTTTCACAGTAATGAAAATGAAAAGTACTTGTAAATTGTAGAAAGGAGCTATCAGTCACCCTTTTTAAATTTTATTTTGCAGGTCTAGATTTCGGCTAGAAGCTAGCCATTCTCAATAGTAAGAATGCAAGAAGTACATAGATAGATGATGTCACAAAAAGTTACAAGTGATGGCTTAACATATAGGGTTTGTATATTACATACCACTGTTATTTTCGCTCAATGCATGTAATTCCCTGTTGGTCGGGCTTCATCCAGTTCTACTTCTACATCTACATTTAAACTCCGCAAGCCACCCAACGGTGTGTGGCGGAGGGTACATTACGTGCCACTGTCATTACCTCCCTTTCCTGTTCCAGTCGCGTATGGTTCGCGGGAAGAACGACTGTCTGAAAGCCTCCATGCGCGCTCGAATCTCTCTAATTTTACATTTGTGATCTCCTCTGGAGGTATAAGTAGGGGGAAGCAATATATTCGATACCTCATCCAGAAACACACCCTCTCGAAACCTGGCGAGCAAGCTACACCGCGATGCAGAGCGCCTCTCTTGCAGAGTCTGCCACCTGAGTTTGCTAAACATCTCCGTAACGCTCTCACGGTTACCAAATAACCCTGTGACGAAACGCGCCGCTCTTCTTTGTATCTTCTCTATCTCCTCCGTCAACCCGATCTGGTACGGATCCCACACTGATGAACAATACTCAAGTATAAGTCGAACGAGTGTTTTGTAAGCCACCTCCTTTGTTGATGGACTATGTTTTCTAAGGACTCTCCCAATGAATCTCAACTTGGTACCCGCCGTACCAACAATTAATTTTATATGATCATTCCACTTCAAATCGTTCCGCACGCATACTCCCAGATATTTTACAGAAGTAACTGCTACCAGTGTTTGTTCCGCTATCATATGATCATACAATAAAGGATCCTTCTTTCTACGTATTCGCATTACATTACATTTGTCTGTGTTGAGGGTCAGTTGCTACTCCCTGCACCAAGTGCGTATCCGCTGCAGATCTTCCTGCATTTCGCTACAATTTTCTAATGCTGCAACTTCTCTGTATACTACAGCATCATCCGCGAAAAGCCGCATGGAACTTCCGACACTATCTACTAGGTCATTTATATATATTGTGAAAAGCAATGGTCCCATAACACTCCCCTGTGGCACGCCAGAGGTTACTTTAACGTCTGTAGATGTCTCTCCATTGATAACAACATGCTGTGTTCTGTTTGCTAAAAACTCTTCAATCCAGCCATACAGCTGGTCTGATATTCCGTAGGCTCTTACTTTGTTTATCAGGTGACAGTGCGAAACTCTATTGAACGTCTTCCGGAAGTCAAGGAAAATAGCAATTACCTGGGAGCCTGTATCTAATATTTTCTGGGTCTCATGAACAAATAAAGCGAGTTGGGTCTCACACGATCGCTGTTTCCGGAATCCATGTTGATTCCTACAGAGTAGATTCTGGGTTTCCAACAACGACATGATACTCGAGCAAAAAACATGTTCTAAAATTCTACATCAGATCGACGTCAGAGATATAGGTCTATAGTTTTGCGCATCTGCTCGACGACCCTTCTTGAAGACTGGGACTACCTGTGCTCTTTTCCAATCATTTGTAACCTTCCGTTCCTCTGGAGACTTGCGGTACACGGCTGTTAGAAGGGGGGCAAGTTCTTTCGCGTACTCTGTGTAGAATCGAACTGCTATCTCGTCAGGTCCAGTGGACTTACCTCTGTTGAGTGATTCCAATTACTTTTCTATTCCTTGGACACTTATTTCGATGTCAGCCATTTTTTCGTTTGTGCGAGGATTTAGAGAAGGAACTGCAGTGCGGTCTTCCTCTGTGAAACTGCTTTGGAAAAAGGTGTTTAGTATATCAGCTTTACGCGTGTCATCCTATGTTTCAATGCCATCATCATCCCGGAGTGTCTGGATATGCTGTTTCGAGCCACTTACTAATTCAACGTAAGACCAGAACTTCCTAGGATTTTCTGTTAAGTCGGTACATAGAATTTTACTTTCGAATTCACTGAACGCTTCACGCATAGCCCTCCTTACGCTAACTTTGACATCGTTTAGCTTCTGTTTGTCTGAGAGGTTTTGGCTGCGTTTAAACTTGGAGTGGACCTCTCTTTGCTTTCGCAGCAGTTTCCTAACTTTGTTGTTGAACCACGGTGGGTTTTTCCCGTCCCTCACAGTTTTACTCGGCACGTACCTGTCTAAAACGCATTTTACGATTGCCTTGAACTTTTTCCATAAACACTCAACATTGTCAGTGTCGGAACAGAAATTTTCATTTTGACCTGTTAGGTAGTCTGAAATCTGTATTCTATTACTCTTGCTAAACAGATAAACCTTCCTCCCTTTTTTATACTCCTATTAACTTCCATATTCAGGGATGCTGCAACGGCCTTACGATCACTGATTCCCTGTTCTACACTTACAGAGTCGAAAAGTTCGGGTCTGTTTGTTATCAGTAGGTCCAAGATGTTATCTCCACGTGTCGGTTCTATGTTTAATTACTCGAGGTAATTTTCGTATAGTGCACTCAATATAACGTCACTCGATGCTCTGTCCCTACCACCCGTCCTAAACATCTGAGTGTCCCAGTCTATATCTTGTAAATTGAAATCTCCACCTAAGACTATAACATGCTGAGAAAATTTGTGTGGAATGTATTCTAAATTTTCTCTCAGTTGTTCTGCCACTAATGCTGCTGAGTCGGGAGGTCGGTAAAAGGAGCCAATTATTAACCTAGCTCGGTTGTTGAGTGTAACCTCCACCCATAATAATTCACAGGAACTATCCACTTCTACTTCACTACAGGATAAACTACTACTGACAGCGATGAACACTCCACCACCGGTTGCATGCAATCTATCCTTTCTAAACACCGTCTGTACCTTTGTAAAAATTTCGACAGAATTTATCTCTGGCTTCAGCCAGCTTTCTGTACCTATAACGATTTCAGCTTCGGTGCTTTCTATCAGCGCTTGAAGTTCCGGTACTTTACCAATGCAGCTTCGACAGTATACAATTACAATAGCCATTGCTGCTTGGTTCCCGCATGTCCTAACTTTACCCCGCACCCTTTGAGGCTGTTGCCCTTTCTGTACTTGCCCGAGGCCATCTAACCTAAAAAACCGCCCAGTCCACGCCACACAACCCCTGCTACCCATGTAGCCGCTTGCTGTGTGTAGTGGACTCCTGACCTATCCAGCGGAACCCGAAACCCCACCACCCTACGGCGCAAGTCGAGGAATCTGCAGCCCACACGGTCGCAGAACCGTCTCAGCCTCTGATTCAGACCCTCCACTCGGCTCTGTACCAAAGGTCCGCAGTCAGTCCTGTCGACGGTACTGCAGATGGTGAGCTCTGCTTTCATCCCGCTAGCGAGACTGGCAGTCTTCACCAAATCAGATAGCGGGCGGAAGCCAGAGAGGATTTCCTCCGTTCCATAGCGACACACATCATTGGTGCCGACATGAGCGACCACCTGCAGATGGGTGCACCCTGTACCCTTCATGGCATCCGGAAGGACCCTTTCCACATCTGGAATGACTCCTGCCGGTATGCACACGGAGTGCATATTGGTTTTCTTCCTCTCTCTTGTTGCCATATCCCTAATGGGCCCCATTACGCGCCTGACGTTGGAGCTCCCAACTACCAGTAAGCCCACCCTCTGCGACCGCCCGGATTTTGCAGACTGAGGGGCAACCTCTGGAACAGGGCAAGCAGCCATGCCCGGCCGAAGATCAGTATCAGCCTGAGACAGAGCCTGAAACCGTTTCGTCAGACAAACTGGAGAGGCCTTCCGTTCAGCCCTCCGGAATGTCTTTTGCCCCCTGCCACACCTCGAGACGACCTCCCACTCTACCACAGGTGAGGGATCAGCCTCAATGTGGGCAGTATTCCGGGCAGCCACAGTCGTAGTCCGATCGGGGGATGCGTGGGACGAGCTGGCCGTCCCCGACAAACCCCCATCTGGACCCCCACAGTGATGCCCATTGGCAACAGCCTCAAGCTGTGTGACCGAAGCCAACACTGCCTGAAGCTGGGAGCGAAGGGATGCCAACTCAGCCTGCATCCGAACACAGCAGTTGCAGTCCCTATCCATGCTAAAAACTGTTGTGCAAAGAACGTCGGAACTAATCTACAGAGAGCACAAACAAATCGACACAAAATTTAAACGGTTATTAAAATACAAGATTGCCTAGTAAATGCAGTAATGCTGCTACTTCCGCACTGCTGACACACTGCTCGGCGGCGGAAGGAGACTACGCGATTTTACACTATTCAGGTACTAAAACGCGATGCTACAACTCTCAAATACTATAATACGCCCAAAATTTATTATTTAAACACTGCAAGTACCAAAAACACGCAAAGAAATTAAGAATTAAACTATGTAACAGATAAGTGAGCTAGGAGTATACGACTTTCTGCTGGCAGCTGCTTATCCAACGGCGGCATGGAGCACACTGGTTGTGACCAACCGAGACTGGCCGTTCAAAACAAAAACAGAAGACAGACGACTATGCGAATTTACACTATTCAGGTACTAAAACGCGATGCTACAACTCAAATACTATAGTACGCCCGAGATTTATGAATTAAACAATGCAAGTACCAAAAACACGCAAAGTAATTAAGAATTAAACTATGTTGCTGGCAAATATGAAATAAGTCGGACGACAATGTAAGAATTTTACAGCCGGCCAGTGTGGCCGTGCGGTTCTAGGCGCTTCAGTCTGGAACCGCGTGACCGCTACGGTCGCAGGTTCGAATCCTGCCTCGGGCATGGATGTGTGTGATGTCCTTAGGTTAGTTAGGTTTAAGTAGTTCTAAGTTCTAGGGGACTGATGACCACAGATGTTAAGTCCCATAGTGCTCAGAGCCATTTGAACCATTTTAAGAATTTTACTTATGTTTCATTTTATTTAATTCTCATGCAAATTTGAAGTGGTTTACTTCCCTTGAAGTTTATATACGTAGATGGCCATGTAACCAACGGACGTGTTCTCCATCCAGCCTGCCTTCCGCAAACAGTAGTATTCAATGAACTGTGGATGAAACCCGACCAACAGGAAATTACATGCATTGAGCGAAAATAATAGTGGTATGTACGTAATATACAAATTAGATGAGTTAAGCCATTACTTGTAACTTCTTATGACATCATTTAACTATGTACTTCTTGTATTCTTAGCATTGAGAATCGCTAGCTTCTAGCCGAAATCTAGATATGCACAATAAAATTTAAAAAGGATGACTGATCGTTGCGATCTATAATTTACAAATCAATATAAAAGTCAAGTTTTCCCTCATAGCTCTTAAGGTACATATTTTGGAGCCTACGTTTACTACGAGGGTTGCCCAGAAAGCAATGCACCGCATTTTTTTTCTCAGCTGAAAACAATGCTACAAATGCGAAACGTTACGTACGTAGTATTTGAAGTCTCCTGAGTGAGCGCGCCAAGTTTCCGTCACTTCCTGCAGAGAAAGAAATTTGGGGAATATTCACTAATGCTTGTGCAAAGTGTATGAAGCACCTGCTGTCGACAGGACAGCTAGTCGCTGGTCACGGAGGGTGAGGTCTGCAGAGCCCAAGGATTTGCAGCGGTCAGCTGTCACATCTGATATGTTACAGCGAGCTGATCTTTTCATTCGCGAGGACAGTCAGAGCTGCATATGTTAATCGGCAAAGAAAGTGTGGATGCAGTTATCCGCACTCTTGGATATTCAAAAGTGTGTGCATCGGTTAATCAGAAAGGACGTGTGGAACCAATTATCACCACTCTTGGATATTCAAAAGTTTGTGCAAGATAAGTCCCGCGGCGTCTAACGGTGAATCACAAATCGCACAGAAAAAGCATTTGTCTTGATTGTTGCAACGTTTTGAAACTGAGGAGGAGGCTTCCTTGTCCCGGATTGTGCCTGGAGATGAAACCTGGGTTCAGCGTTTTGAGCCCGAAACAAAACGACAGCCAATGGAATGGCGCCATTCCTACTACCCACAGAAGAAAAAATTGAAACCAACTGCTTGCGCCGATAAGGTCATGATCACCGTGTTCTGGGACTGTGAAGGTGTGATTCTCGTTGATGTGATGCCAAGAGGAGGTACCATTAATTCAGAAGCATATCTCAAGACATAAACAAAGTTCAAGACGCGCTTCCAGCGGCTTCGGCGTCACAGAAACCCAGGAGAAGTTATGCTGCAACATGATAACGCTCGGCCCTACACAAGTCTGAGGGCTGCTCAACATATCGCAAAACAGTCAAAACAGTGTTGGACAGTGTTACCTCGTCCACCCTACAGCACTGAGCTAGCCCCCTTGGACTGCCACTTTCTTGGGCTATTAAAGGAGGCCATTCGTGGAAGACATTTTGAGGACGACGAGGAGGTGATTCACACAGTGAAACACTGACTCCGCCACGAGGACAAGGATTGGTACCGACAGGGCATACACGCCCTTGTTTCGCGCTGGAGGAAGGCCATAGAACGGGATGGAGATTACGTGGAAAAATATGGTGTGTAGGTAAAGCACCATTCCTTCGTGTGTGTTCAATAAAGAGTTGTTGAAGAAAAAAAAGCGGTGCATTACTTTCTGGGCAACCCTCTTACACATTTTCTTCCTGTTTTCGTGTAAGAAGCCTGTCCTGAAAGTCTGTAAAGCGAATTTAGTTACACCCTGCACTCAGCGAACCACCTTATGGTGTGTGGCGGACAGTACTTTGTGTGCGACTCTCACTTTGTAGCCTTTCCTTTCCAACACAGATGAGGGAAGCTGCTGCTTTAAAAACATAAAGCCTGAATATTTATGTAATTGAAGTCTGTCATTAGGAGAAATGAATGAATGGCGTATAGCGAGTCTCCTCAAGAATTCATTAAAAATAACGTACCTTTCGAGTACCAAGTTTTAACTGGTAAATTGGCAGAACAGCTAGTCATCTAACTAAACGCCCACTTTTACTTTCGTCCCTCAAGTGTGACAGCGATGGCTTATTCATTTAAGTAGTCAGCTAATGTTGCAAATAAGTGTGGGAAAGCTGCTTCTGATGTACTAGAGTGGTAGAAAGGGCGCCGGTTTTGCTGTGAGATTGAGGAATGTATGGATTCCCGACAGGCCAGCGTCTAGGGTAGAGCAAAGAAGGCGTGATGGCTGCCTTTCGCCACTGTGTGTCGGCGCCTTGCCATCAGTGGGACGTGCTTGCTGTTGGCTTGTGCAAGTGACAGTCCCGGGTGGCTCCTATACGTCACCTTCACTTGATTTAGTAGTCGGAGACCGGAGATGGGAGGATGGGAGAGCCGCTCAGTAGACAAATTTGAGTGGGGAAACCATAAAGCCACCAGAGAGTCGGTGCCAAAAAAGCAGTTGCTCTGTTCCTCTGAGACCGTCTTGATCCTGTCTGCCAGTGGAAGTTCATGAGCAGCCCCGTCAGAGAATGAGGTGGTTTTCCACATGAAGTGACGGTACCTAGACACTGCTTACCTCTCAGTGTGTTCCACTCTCAGTTACAATTAGGACCTTGTTAAATTACTTATGTTTACTAGCTGTTGTAGAGCAATGTCGTTCTTTCTGTGTTTCTACTAAAATATGAGTCTCTGTGTGTGTGTGTGTGTGTGTGTGTGTGTGTGTGTGTGTGTGTATTGTTCCTGTGCATTTTTGTCTAAAGTTGTGGGGACTGTTTCCCGAGATGTAGGAGCTATCTTTAAGATAAGGCACACAGTTCTGGTACGCCAATTTCCTACGTGTCTTCACTACTAAGGGCGTTAATAAACTTTTATTTTCTATTTGACTATTTTGTGTTTATTAACTGCAAAGGAAGGAGTTAACGGCGTATTACGCTGAGTAGAAATGCTTTGGTAATTTAAATTACAGGAGACATACCTCTCCTGTAGGTTGGTAAGAAGAACCCTGTAACTTCTCCAGCTCCCTCCACCATCTCTCCTGTCTCCAGGGTTACCGCAAAAACAGATAAAAAATAAAATAAAAATAAAAAATCCGTCCATTACCATTCCAGTCGCGAATGAAACGTGAAAAGATCTAAAGGTGGTAAACCTCCATGGAAGCTCTAACAGCTCTGAAATTACCGTATAGGCTTTTCGCTAGATTTACGTGTAAGGCCTACTAGTTGACTCTCAAAGGTACCTACGTTCTCGCGTTTTTATCAGTAAACCACTCCTCGATCCAATCTGCCACTAGAGTCGTATGAGCACTTCCCATACGTTTTCACGATTACTATACGAAACTGTCACGAACAGGCTGCCCGTCTTTAGGTCTTGTCTATTTTCTCTGTCAACACTACGAGTATTTCGTAATGGTGCCAGACTCTTGAGCAATACTCAAGTGATGGTTGAATGTGTGTCTTGCAAGCTACTTCTCTCGTCTACTACACTTTCAATGCATTCTTCTACTGCATCTCAGCTTGGTATCTGCCTTTCCTATGATTATTTTTATGTGAGCCTTCCACTTCAAAAAATGGCTCTGAGCACTATGGGACTCAACATCTTAGGTCATAGCCGGCCGCGGTGGTCTTGCGGCTCTGTCCGCAGCTCGTGGTCGTGCGGTAGCGTTCTCGCTTCCCACGCCCGGGTTCCCGGGTTCGATTCCCGGCGGGGTCAGGGATTTTCTCTGCCTCGTGATGACTGGGTGTTGTGTGCTGTCCTTAGGTTAGTTAGGTTTAAGTAGTTCTAAGTTCTAGGGGACTGATGACCATAGCTGTTAAGTCCCATAGTGCTCAGAGCCATTTGAACCATTTTCTTGCGGCTCTAGGCGCTCAGTCCGGAACCGCGCGACTGCTACGGTCGCAGGTTCGAATCCTGCCTCGGGCATGGATGTGAGTGATGTCCTTAGGTTAGTTAGGTTTAAGTAGTTCTAAGTTCTAGGGGACTGATGACCACAGCTGTTAAGTCCCATAGTGCTCAGAGTCATTTGAACCATTTGAATCTTAGGTCATAAGTCCCCTAAAACTTAGAACTACTTGAACCTAACTAACCTAAGGACATCAAACACACCTATGCCCGAGGCAGGATTCGAACCTGCGACCGTAGCAGTCCCGCGGTTCTGGACTGCAGCGCCAGAACCGCACGGCCACCGCGGACAGCCTTCCACTTCAATTGGATCCATGTTCATACCCCCAGATTCTTTTCCTGGTCGTGAGTGCTTCTAGTGAGTCATTGATTTCCAAAGAAGATGGGAACTGAAATAATCAAGTACTTCTCACGATAGGAAGAGCTTCCGGAACTGGTAATAATTTCTACAGGTACACAGCAAGGACTCCAGGAGAGTTCATTAATACTGTAATGTTTGGGTAGTTGTTTAAATAAAGGATACGCCATCCAGGATCGTATGAACATTTGAAATCAACAATTTACGTTTGACGCCACTGACCAAAGGAAGAAAAGTGACGGTGTTCCTTTGGGAGGTACTGCTGTTAGAAATCTTCAGACAGAGGAGGTAGTTGATTTCACCATGGTAACCGAACTTAAAGCTGTTCGCAACACGGAAGTTGGTTTGAACACTGCAGTGCTTTACTACGTGTGGTCCAGTTTCCAGTAAACTTATGACACCGTTCCTCACAAGTGACTTCAGACCGCTTGTCTATAGTGCCGTTTCACTTCAGCAAAGGTATCGATATTTTCTACCAGAAAGGACACAGTTCGTAGTAACAGATGGGAAGTCATCGAGGAGAACAGAATTGATATCTGGCGTACCCCAAAAAAGTGTTATGGGCCTTCTGCTATTTCTAGCCCACATAAAAGATTTAGGAGACAATCTGTGCCTCCGTCTTACAATATCTGCAGATAACGCTGCCATTTAGCGTGTAGTAAAGTCGTCAGAAGATCATTACGGACTGAAAATAATTTACACGGCATATCTCCAGAATGCGAAAAGTGGCAATCGACCCTGAGCAATGAAAAGTGTTACGTCCTCCACATGAGAACTAAATAAATTCCTTTAAATTTCGGTTACACAGTAAATCATACAAATTTGAATGTTATCGATTCAACTAAATACCTAGGGAATAAAATTACGAACAATTTGAATTGGAACCATTATCGAGAAAATGAGCGGAGGGGAAACGAAAGTCTGCGTTTTATTTTCAGAACACTTAGAAGATGCAACAAATGTACTAAAAGTGACTGCCAGCACTGCTCTTGTGGTGTACTGATGCTCTGTGTTGGATCATAACCCGACCGGATTGAGAGAGAGGACATCGAACAAGTTCAAAGAATGGCGCCTCGTGTTGTGTTCTCGCGAATTAGGGCAGAGAGTGTCACGGGTATAATACGCGTTTCGGCTGACAATCATTAAAAGTAAGATTTTTTCGTTGCAGCGAGATATTGTCACGAAATTTCAAACTTTCGCCTGCGAATCTGAAAATATCTCCTTGGATCCCGCCTACGCAAGGAGAAATGAGGACTGAAATGAAAGAGGAGACAACAGAGCTTGCACAAAAAAATTTAGGTGTTCATTTTTCCGACGTGCTGTTCGAAAGTGTAACGGTCGAGAAATAACACGCAAGTTGTTCTGGTTGTTCTGTGAATCCTCTGACAAGCACTTAAGTTTGAATTCCAGAGTAGCTACACGTAGAATTTGATTAATTGCCGCCTTTGGAAAGGACATGACAAGTTTCCTTCTTCGATCCACGATCGTTGTGAACGTGTGCTCCGGTTCTAGCCACATCGACCACATCGTCGTCGTCAGAACTTTAACCTCGGGACATCCATTCTTCATTCATTTCAATACTGATTTGACACTCAGTTCTTACTTTTCATAAATAACTGACACAGCACGAGTAATACTCCCCAGGGAGGAACGAAATTTAGTTTTCACTCAGTTAGAGACAATTGGGTACACATGCTACTAACGGAATTCTGAAAATAAATATCATTACTTGGTTTTTAGTCATCAGTGCTTTAGTTTGATGTAGCCCCCCCTCCCCCGCCCCCCGCCACCCGCTTCTCACTCTCCTCTGCAAAATTCATCTGAGAGGAGCACTTCCACTTTACGTGCACAACTGTTTGCCAATATATAGCCATGTCCATCCCTGTCATTTCCTGACGTTTTTTGCAGTAATAAGTAATCTCATGAAAACAGTAGCCGCGCATGTAATATATTTCCAGGAAAAATTGTAGTGCTTACTGGTTTCCTCGCCGACTCATTAGAAGACAGCCTCATTTGTTATCTCGTCAGTCCACAAAATTTTCACCAACCTTTTGTAGGACAACAGCTCAGATACTTCGTATCTCTTCTTTTCTAGATTTCCCACAGTAAAAAATTTATCTCCATGCAACGCTGTGCTCCACATGTCCATTAGCAGAGATAGCTTTCACACATTAAGGCCTTTTCTTGATTCTCTTAGACTACTTCTAGCAACGCGTACGCTCTCTGTATGCTTCTTATATCATTCTTGCTTCGTCTCTCTCATGTTATTTTGCACTCAGTGTACAAGACTATCTTATTTTTGTAAAGGAACAGAACTAATTTACTTCGTCAGTGTTATCAGTATCATAAATAACTTATTGATGGTTGTTTCATGGTAGCTGATACCTAGAGAGAAAGAGAGAGAGAGTGATGTCATAAGATAATAGCTTAAATACTTTGCAATTATCAGTTGATCGCTTTATTACGCTGTTATGCTGTGGTTCGCGTCCTCACTCGGGCGTGGGTGTGTGTGTTTGTCCTTAGGATAATTCAGGTTAAGTAGTGTGTAACTTAGCAGTTAAGTCCCATAAGATTTCACACACATTTGAACATTTTTTTGTTATACTGATATATAATTGTGAACGTCTGTTCTCTTCAAGAGAAATGAAAAATGTATTAAAAGAAAGGAGCGGAATCCATCTACGGATATAGGGGAGCCACTACGCCTGTTAACTGCCATGCTTTTTCCGTTCCGTTGTCGTTTCCGTTTCTGGAACGCCTTTTGTACTGGAAAAATACGCAGTAAGCCGGCCCAGCGACTGAGCCACTTTAGGCTTAAAAGGCGGCCTTGACTTTTCCGTTTACTAGTGCCCCTTTTCTTTCGAAAGAGCAGTGCTGCAGAGAGAAGTAGAGGGACTAGCCATCAAGCAGTGGCTGAGTACGGTTCGTGTAATAGTGCACCCAACAAGATTTTGATATTTTGTGCTAATAATGGTGTGATAATGGAGGAGTGTGATAATTGGCATTTTTGCAGTAATAAGTAAACTCCTGTAAAAAGTAACCGCGGATGCAAGATATTATCAGGTAAAACTATAGTCCTGCAAGAACTGCGCCATAATTTGTTTAAAAATGGTTCAAAAAGGTAGACCATACGTATGTCGTTTTTGTTCTTTCTAAATAATATGAGACGTGAAGATACTGATAAAGCGTTATGGCACAATATTCTCAACTCCACTGCGTCTGAAAAGGTAAGCTACCAACAATTTGTTTCGCAATTAGACTGTTAACAGGAGAGACAGATTTTTTAACAGAAACTGTGGTGACTTAGTGTTGGGAATAATACAGTAATATTTGCCAGTCAAATGCCTTACGTTGTTTTCTCGTGTGCCTTGTATTTACTTTGCTCAAAACCTATCTAAGAATATTGTTTGTTAATTGGAAATGAAATTGCAGTTAACGTCAAAATTATGCGGTTCAGTTACGTAATAAACTGAAGATATACAATAATATAGTGAAGATATACAGTAATAAAGTGAAGATATACAAAAGTCGAGCCATGCGTGCCATCACCACTTTTCCTGGGTGTATCTTCTTTGCGGAGCATCGTATTCAATTGGCCCGTGCTCCCAATCCACCAAATAACACAGAGCTATTAAATTGCGAGGTTAAAGGCACTAGGCTTGACATCCTTCAGGAGTTGCAAGCCTTTAAACACCTGTTGCTTGATAAAGAAAACCTACTTAATGACCGGCTACAGCTGAGAAATAAGAACTTCTTCGAAGGTTTTCCACCTTTGATTCACCAGCCCTGGTGTTACGTTGCTTTTGCAGTCGCTGACGCCTGACTCCACTTTCTTTAGTCGAATAATAATGTATTCAAAATTGAGGAATGATTTTGCCGAGTAATAGCTAGTCTTTCTCAAGGGCTCCTAATCCGTTTATAGGGTTCTCGTTCTCTTCAGAAGGAAGTTTGGTTACATATTACGCCATTAACAGTTTTAATGCTTACATTAATCCAATTCCTAACGCAAAGGTAGCAAATGTTAAGCATCTATATTTCCACGCCAATGCGCATGACCATCAGTGGTGCTCGGTACACAGCTGCTCGCTGCGATTAGCTCCGGCGCAGCTCTCGCGGCCCACCGACCTCGTCCGCGCAGTGGGGCCTGCTGTTTCTCTTCATACCAAGTAATGTGGATTTATGACTGGTTACTACGGTGCTAAAGTTTTATACTTGACATGGCCAAATTTTTGCATGCAGTAATTTAGAGTCAATAGCTTCTGAAGAAGGCCGAATTATTTTTGCTGAAACCTAGATAAAGATTGGTTTCTATTTGCAACCGAGGCTAACGTGTTATATGTCTGATTATCACAGTTGCTGACGGGGCTGCACGGTGTTAAAAATTCTAAAATAATATTTTGGATCCCACAAATTATAAAAAAAACTTCAGAAGGATCCGACTACGAAGTTTTTAAAAACCACCAGTGGGTTGGTGAAATCGCCTTCACTCTCCTCTTACGATAAGAAGCTACTGTGCAAAACGGAAGCGTACTCGCCTAGGCTGTATGGATTCCCCAAGGTGCACAAACTACAGATTCCTTTGAGGTCTACAAGAGCGCTGTAGCGTCTCCCACCCCTGACTTACCTACGCACCTTGCCTGGTTGCTGTAACCTTATGTTGGTGGAAATGACAGTCATATTAGAAAATTTATGTCACTTCATCGATAAATTAGAAGAAATGCTGTGAGCCAAGGTGATATTATTTTTAATTTTTATGTTGTGTCGTTATTTACCTTTATTCCAGTGAACGAAGCTATCTCATGTGCATCGCAGATATTTTTCCAGCAGATATTGCGGAATCATTCAGGCACTGCCTCACCATGACCTACTTCCAATACCATAACGATTTTTGTGAACAGATAGGGCAGTCTTGGTCTGGGGCAGTCTTGGTCCGGCTGTGGCTCATTTGTTTGCAGACTAGCAGTAAAACAGGAGCAAGGTGGTACCGCTATGTCTATGATACTTTCGTAGTATGACCACACGGTGCAGAGCAATTAGACGGCTTCCTGATAAATCTCAACCGTATCAGTCCGAAAATACTACACTACTGGCCATTAAAATTTGTTACACCAAGAACAAATGCAGATGATATACGGGTATACAATGGACAAATATATTATACTAGAACTGACATGTGATTACATTATCACGCAATTTGGGTGCATAGATCCTGAGAAATCAGTACCCAGAACAACCAACTCTGGCCATAATAACGGCCTTGATACGCCTGGGCATTGAGTCAAACAGAGCTTGGATGGCGTGTACAGGTACAACTGCCCATGCAGCTTCAACACGATACCACAGTTCATCAAGAGTAGTGACTGGCGTATTGTGACGAGCCAGTTGTTCGGCCACCATCGACCAGACGTTTTCAATTGGTGAGAGATCTGGAGAATGTGCTGGCCAGGGCAGCAGTCGAACATTTTCTGTATCCAGAAAGGCCTGTACAGGACCTGCAATATACAGTCGAGCATTATCCTGCTGAAATGTAGAGTTTCGCAAGGATCGAATGAAGGGTAGAGCCACGGGTCCTAACAGATCTGAAATATAACGTCCACTGTTCAAAGTGCCGTCAATGCGAACAAGAGGTGACGTGTAACCAATGGCACCCCATATCATCGCGCCGGGTGGTACGCCAGTATGGCGATGACGAATAAACGCTTCCAATGTGCGTTCACCGCGATGTCGCCAAACACGAAAGCGACCATCACGATGCTGCAAATAGAACTTTCATTCATCCGAAAAAATGACGTTTCGCCATTTGTGCAACCATGTTCGTCGTTGAGTACACCATCGCAGGCGCTCCTGTCTGTGATGCAGCATCAAGGGTAATCGCAGCCATGGTCTCCGAGCTGATTGTCCATGCTGCTGCAAACGTCATCGAACTGTTCCTGCAGATGGTTGTTGTCTTGCAAACGTCCCCATCTGTTGACTCAGGGATCGAGACATGGCTGCACGATCCGTTACAGCGATGCGGTTAAGATGCCTGTCATCTCGACTGCTAGTGATACGAGGCCGTTGGGATCCAGCACGTCGTTCCTTATTACCCTCCTGAACCCACCGATTCCATATTCTGCTAACAAACATTGGATCTCGACCAACGCGAGCAGTAATGTCGCGATACGATAAACCGCAATCGCGATAGGCTACAATCCGACCTTTATTAAAGTCGGAAACGTGATTGTACGCATTTCTCCTTCTTACACTAGGTATCACAACAACGTTTCACGAGACAAAGCCGGTCAACTGCTGCTGTATGTGTGTGAGAAATCGGTTGGAATCTTTCCTCATGTCAGCACGTTTTAGGTGTCGCCACCGGCGCCAACCTCGTGTGAATGCTCCGAAAAGCTACTCACTTGCATATCACAGCAGCTTCTTCCTGTTGGTTAAATTTCGCGTCTGTAGCACGTCATTTTCGTGGTGTAGCAATTTTAATGGCCAGTAGTGTATCTACTATGGACACGGAGAAGAACGGCCCACTGAATTTCTGGGATGGGCATGTTATCAAGTCAGGGAACGGGACTTTGGCCCATAGGATATGCAGAAAGCCACGCATACTGACCGTTACCGGCAAAAGATTGTAACCACCACTCCAGACAAGAAAGAGATGTGATTAAAACCTTGGTAGACAGGGCGAAAAAAATTTGTGAACCAATTTATTTAATAGATGAGTTTCAACGTCTACGGTCGATATTCAAGGAGAATTGTTATTCTAGCAAGGAGATAGATGGAGCACATCGCCCAAGGAGAGAATCAGGATCGACGAGGAAAGTTATCCACCCAAAAGGAAAGTTTTCCTTCCTTTCATACGTACAACCATAGATGGCATAGGGAAAGTGTTGAGCAAGTTTGAAGAGAAAAATGCCTTCAAATCACCAAGAAGACAGAAGAATGTTTAAGATCGGTAAAAGGAATACATCCTCTTGTCATACGAGGTGTATATAAAATTCTTTGTAGTTATGGAGTGGTTGACATTGGTACCACAGAAAAAGTGTTAACAACCGTCTGGTTGAACGTAAGATAAATTGCCCCTGGGGCATACTATAAATCGGCAGTACCGGAACATCTTCACCAAGAAGGTGATCATGAAATTTCACTGAGACGAGTGTCATATCGAAAACGTCGCATTATTATGCGCGTTGTATTGAAAGAATGTGAGATTTATAAACAGCTAATAATTTTAACAGAAAAGAGGAAGGTGTTAAATTAAATAAAACTTGCATGTTAACATTTCGTCCGGAACCGCGCGACTGCTACGTTCGCACCTTCGAATCCTGCCTCGAGTATGGATGTATGTGACGTCCTTAGGTTAGTTAGGTTTAAGTAGTTCTAAGTTCTAGGGGACTGATGACCTCAGATGTAAGTCCCATAGTGCTCAGAGCCATTTGAACCATTTGTTAACATTTCAACGTAAGTATGACGATCGACTACTTTCAGTCGAGGATGTTGGCGTTACCCGAGATAATCTCATAGACGACGTCACGGGTACGACTGTCCACATATTCGGTGCTCCCTCTAGTTCTGGTTGCAGTTAGACTCTTTAGCTTTGCAGACGTCTCCCGCAATCGGAGAGGAAACGTTAGGTGAAAGTTTTATGCATCGATCACGGCCTGTTAGCCCGGAAGTTTTAAGTAATGGTCTATCTAGTTTACACGCGCTTAACGTTTATAAAAGGATCAGTCCAAGTAAAGTTAATTTTTATTATTCCTCGCGAGTAAGTAGTTTGAAATTACGACAACCACGCAAGGTTTCAGCAAGATTACGCAGTGTATTATTTGCAAATTGCACTCGCAATAAGAAACGATAAAAGTACACGATATTTAAGATTAGAGTAGAGCTAAATAGGGTGGTTGTAACTACCTTTACTGGTTGGTACCCAACACTAACGTTAAATTTATCGTTTATCTAGTCTCTATTAACCCTCATTATTTTCGTCAGTCTTTAACTTACTCTTCCACTGAAAAAGTGTCTTCATGAAACCTCTTCATCAGTACCAGATTTTAGATAAATTGCGGAAAGTGAAAGTGATAAAAAAAGGTGTGCCATTACGTGAGAGAAATATGTTTCAGGCCGACTCCATAAAATAATAACTAATCGATTTTATTAAAAGGACAGCAGATAGTGGCTGCAATATGTAATATTACCCTCGTACTCTGGACCTCAGCAACATATTACCAGCTATAAAATTCCCTTATAGATATGGACCTCGTGACTAGTCGGCACTCGAACCCAGGCCTTGTCCTTCGTGGGTAATCTGTGAGAAAGTTACGCTGCAGCGCTATCTTCGTTGAAGATCGGAAGTTTCGTTATGAAATGGTAGCTCTATCACTCAACGTGCTAAGAGAAGGGAAAATTCAGTTTAACAGAACCTTGGTGGCGAGAAAAAGAGATCATACTGGACATTGATAGGATGGTATTAAGGTCGTAATATTTTCAAAAGAAGCAGTATGGGGTTTAGATTAAGATCTGAAAATCTAATCTGGATGCCTGCACGGGAAAATTACTCAGTATGCTACCAAATGCGAGTGGATTGCCTTAATTAATGTACTATCTCGCCTGCTACATATTTTGATGGTAGAAATTTTCAGATTCTACGCTGGTGATTGATTCAAAGCGAAATTTTCATGCTGAACTGTATCATCACCAAATTTCAAGAATAAGTACTTCATATTCATGACCTTCTCATAGGCAGTGCGCTATCGGAAGAGGTGTATAACAATCGTGTGACGCTGTCTCAAACAGCCCAGTACATAAAAAAAATACCTCTTCATTACTCTCAGATCCTCTCTAGTATCTCGCCGAGCTGTATACTTGTCAGTGTAGATCTATAATCTGTTATGTCATCTCATTCCAAATGTTTCTTCTTTCATTTTCCCGTTGTCCAAGTTTCATATCTACAGTATAAAATGTTGTGCCTCACGAACAGTTTCATGGAGTTCTTCCTCGAATCCATGTCAATATTTGAGCTGTAGAGCTCTTTCTTTGAAGAAATTTGTCTTCTACATCGCAAACCAACTTCAGATGTGTTACGTGGTTTGGACATATAACGTAATCTTTTCTCCTTCGATAGAACAACTACTTCACTTTCTCTATCAATTTGTCCACACACATTATGACAATTATTTGGAAACTGCTCTTCTTGTTCCTGTTGCTGGTAACAAAAAGTAAAAGCTCTGTTCATATGAAAGTAGTGGTAAAATGTAAATGCATAATCTCAAGTGAATTTAGTTGAGTTTAATGACGTAGTGACAACAAATGCACTACTATGCAGTAGGTTCAAAGATCCGATTGATTATATTTACTTTCTTTTTCAAAATTGAGCAACCATTCTCTCAGGAATTGTTTCCACTTTATCCTTATATTTTCTCTGCTTTTATGTTCATTGCATTTCAGGACAACTTCATCATAAAATATTCTTGAAATTTGCTTCATCTACATCTACATCTACATCTACATTTATACTCCGCAAGCCACCCAACGGTGTGTGGCGGAGGGCACTTTACGTGCCACTGTCATTATCTCCCTTTCCTGTTCCAGTCGCGTATGGTTCGCGGGAAGAACGACTGTCTGAAAGCCTCTGTGCGCGCTCTAATCTCTCTAATTTTACATTCGTGATCTCCTCGGGAGGTATAAGTAGGGGGAAGCAATATATTCGATACCTCATCCAGAAACGCACCCTCTCGAAACCTGGCGAGCAAGCTACACCGCGATGCAGAGCGCCTCTCTTGCAGGGTCTGCCACTTGAGTTTGTTAAACATCTCCGTAACGCTATCACGGTTACCAAATAACCCTGTGACGAAACGCGCCGCTCTTCTTTGGATCTTCTCTATCTCCTCCGTCAACCCGATCTGGTACGGATCCCACACTGATGAGCAATACTCAAGTATAAGTCGAACGAGTGTTTTGTAAGCCACCTCCTTTGTTGATGGACTACATTTTCTAAGGACTCTCCCAATGAATCTCAACCTGGTACCCGCCTTACCAACAATTAATTTTATATGATCATTCCACTTCAAATCGTTCCGCACGCATACTCCCAGATATTTTACAGAAGTAACTGCTACCAGCGTTTGTTCCGCTATCATATAATCATACAATAAAGGATCCTTCTTTCTATGTATTCGCAATACATTACATTTGTCTATGTTAAGGGTCAGTTGCCACTCCCTGCACCAAGTGCGTATCCGCTGCAGATCTTCCTGCATTTCGCTACAATTTTCTAATGCTGCAACTTCTCTGTATACTACAGCATCATCCGCGAAAAGCCGCATGGAACTTCCGACACTATCTACTAGGTCATTTATATATATTGTGAAAAGCAATGGTCCCATAACACTCCCCTGTGGCACGCCAGAGGTTACTTTAACGTCTGTAGTTGTCTCTCCATTGAGAACAACATGCTGTGTTCTGTTTGCTAAAAACTCTTCAATCCAGCCACACAGCTGGTCTGATATTCCGTAGGCTCTTACTTTGTTTATCAGGCGACAGTGCGGAACTGTATCGAACGCCTTCCGGAAGTCAAGGAAAATGGCATCTACCTGGGAGCCTGTATCTAATATTTTCTGGGTCTCATGAACAAATAAAGCGAGTTGGGTTTCACACGATCGCTGTTTCCGGAATCCATGTTGATTCCTACATAGTAGATTCTGAGTTTCCAAAAACGACATGATACTCGAGCAAAAGACATGTTCTAAAATTCTACAACAGATCGACGTCAGAGAGATAGGTCTATAGTTTTGCGCATCTGCTCGACGACCCTTCTTGAAGATTGGGACTACCTGTGCTCTTTTCCAATCATTTGGAACCTTCTGTTCCTCTAGAGACTTGCGGTACACGGCTGTTAGAAGGGGGGCAAGTTCTTTCGCGTACTCTGTGTAGAATCGAATTGGTATCCCGTCAGGTCCAGTGGACTTTCCTCTGTTGAGTGATTCCAGTTGCTTTTCTATTCCTTGGACACTTATTTCAATGTCAGCGATTTTTTCGTTGGTGCGAGGATTTAGAGAAGGAACTGCAGTGCGGTCTTCCTCTGTGAAACAGCTTTGGAAAAAGGTGTTTAGTATTTCAGTTTTACGCTTGTCATCCTCTGTTTCAATGCCATCATCATCCCGGAGTGTCTGGACATGATGTTTCGAGCCACTTACTGATTTAACGTAAGACCAGAACTTCCTAGGATTTTCTGTCAAGTCGGTACCTAGTATTTTACTTTCGAATTCACTGAACGCTTCACGCATAGCCCTCCTTACGCTAACTTTGACATCGTTTAGCTTCTGTTTGTCTGAGAGGTTTTGGCTGCGTTTAAACTTGGAGTGAAGCTCTCTTTGCTTTCGCAGTAGTTTCCTAACTTTGATGTTGTACCACGGTGGGTTTTTCCCGTCCCTCACAGTTTTGCTCGGCACGTACCTGTCTAAAACGCATTTTACGATTGCCTTGAACTTTTTCCATAAACACTCAACATTGTCAGTGTCGGAACAGAAATTTTCGTTTTGATCTGTTAGGTAGTCTGAAATCTGCCTTCTATTACTCTTGCTAAACAGATAAACCTTCCTCCCTTTTTTTATATTCCTATTAACTTCCATATTCAGGGATGCTGCAACGGCCTTATGATCACTGATTCCCTGTTCTGCACTTACAGAGTCGAAAAGTTCAGATCTGTTTGTTATCAGTAGGTCCAAGATGTTATCTCCACGAGTCGGTTCTCTGTTTAATTGCTCGAGGTAATTTTCGGATAGTGCACTCAGTATAATGTCACTCGATGCTCTGTCCCTACCACCCGTCCTAAACATCTGAGTGTCCCAGTCTATATCTGGTAAATTGAAATCTCCACCTAAGACCATAACATGCTGAGAAAATTTATGTGAAATGTATTCCAAATTTTCTCTCAGTTGTTCTGCCACTAATGCTACTGAGTCGGGGGGTCGGTAAAAGGAGCCAATTATTAACCTAGCTCGGTTGTTGAGTGTAACCTCCACCCATAATAATTCACAGGAACTATCCACTTCTACTTCACTACAGGATAAACTACTACTAACAGCGACGAACACTCCACCACCGGTTGCATGCAATCTATCCTTTCTAAACACCGTCTGTGCCTTTGTAAAAATTTCGGCAGAATTTATCTCTGGCTTCAGCCAGCTTTCTGTAGCTATAACGATTTCAGCTTCGGTGCTTTCTATCAGCGCTTGAAGTTCCGGTACTTTACCAACGCAGCTTCGACAGTTTACAATTACAATACCGATTGCTGCTTGGTCCCCGCATGTCCTGACTTTGCCCCGCACCCGTTGAGGCTGTTGCCCTTTCTGCACTTGCCCGAGGCCATCTAACCTAAAAAACCGCCCAGCCCACGCCACACAACCCCTGCTACCCGTGTAGCCGCTTGTTGCGTGTAGTGGACTCCTGACCTATCCAGCGGAACCCGAAACCCCACCACCCTATGGCGCAAGTCGAGGAATCTGCAGCCCACATGGTCGCAGAACCGTCTCAACCTCTGATTCAGACCCTCCACTCGGCTCTGTACCAAAGGTCCGCAGTCAGTCCTGTCGACGATGCTGCAGATGGTGAGCTCTGCTTTCATCCCGCTAGCGAGACTGGCAGTCTTCACCAAATCAGATAGCCGCCGGAAGCCAGAGAGGATTTCCTCCGATCCATAGCGACACACATCATTGGTGCCGACATGAGCGACCACCTGCAGATGGGTGCACCCTGTACCCTTCATGGCATCCGGAAGGACCCTTTCCACATCTGGAATGACTCCCCCCGGTATGCACACGGAGTGCACTTTGGTTTTCTTCCCCTCCCTTGCTGCCATATCCCTAAGGGGCCCCATTACGCGCCTGACGTTGGAGCTCCCAACTACCAGTAAGCCCACCCTCTGCGACTGCCCGGATCTTGCAGACTGAGGGGCAACCTCTGGAACAGGACAAGCAGCCATGTCAGGCTGAAGATCAGTATCAGTCTGAGACAGAGCCCGAAACCGGTTTGTCAGACAAACTGGAGAGGCCTTCCGTTCAGCCCTCCGGAATGTCTTTCGCCCCCTGCCACACCTTGAGACGACCTCCCACTCTACCACAGGTGAGGGAGCAGCCTCAATGCGGGCAGTATCCCGGGCAACCACAGTCGTAGTCCGATCGGGGGATGCGTGGGACGAGCTGGCCGTCCCCGACAAACCCCCATCCGGACCCCCACAGTGATGCCCATTGGCAACAGCCTCAAGCTGTGTGACCGAAGCCAACACTGCCTGAAGCTGGGAGCGAAGGGATGCCAACTCAGCCTGCATCCGAACACAGCAGTTGCAGTCCCTATCCATGCTAAAAACTTGTGCAAAGAACGTCTGAACTAATCTACAGAGAGCGCAAACAAAACGACACAAAATTGAAGCGGTTATTAAAATACAAGATTGCCTAGTAAATGCAGTAATGCTGCCACTTGTGCACTGCTGACACACTGCTCGGCGGCGGAAGGAGACTACGCGATTTAACACTATTCGAGTACTAAAACGCGATGCTACAACTCTCAAATACTATAATACGCCCGAAATTTATGAATTAAACAATGCAAGTACCAAAAACACGCAAAGAAATTAAGAATTAAACTATGTAACAAATGAGTGAGCTAGGAGTATACGACTTGCTGCTGCAGCTGCTTATCCAACGGCGGCAGGGAGCACACTGACTGTGACCAACCGACACTGGCCGTTCAAAACAAAAACAGATGACAGACGACTACGCGAATTTACACTATTCAGGTACTAAAACGCGATGCTACAACTCTCAAATACTATAATACGCCCGAAATTTATGAATTAAACAATGCAAGTACCAAAAACACGCAAAGAAATTAAGAATTAAACTATGTAACAAATGAGTGAGCTAGGAGTATACGACTTGCTGCTGCAGCTGCTTATCCAACGGCGGCATTTCCCATTATTTCGTCTCTAAGCATGTCGAAGAACGAAGGAAAAAGTTATAATTAAAAATTACGTTGCAGTATTACTGGAGAAAAGTTGCAGCTTCTCAAACGTTTGTTCATTTTTCATCATAACACTTGCTTTTAGTGAAGGGGGCGACTACTTTTGTTTATGAAGTGCTTCGTGAACGGAGAAAGTTTAATTTCGAAATAGTTGCAACATGTTACTGAGGTATAGAACAGACTGGCAAGTGGTAGACGTAGGGGGTCGAGTGGAGCAATGTTACCAAAAATGAATGGGACAAAGTTATCAAAAATCACTGAACATCGCTAAGAAATGTGTGATAACCTATTTTCCAGAACTTACGGGGGAAAGTCGTACAGTTTGAATTCTCATTTCTAAAAAGTAAAGTAACGTAATTTTTTGTTCCTATTTAGGTGTGTGTCTACAGCTCTTGTACACACTGAAAACCCGGTACACAGTACTGTAGTACCTTAGTACACGGCTAGCGGAACCAAAACAGAAAGGCGCATTCCATTGCTGAAGTAAAATACGGCGAAGTAACTCGTTTTCTCCAACTGAAGAGGAAAACCATTGAAACAGTCAGTAATGCATTCGTGAAATGTTACGACAACGATTTCCAGTAATATGAAACAACGATATCTAGCGCAGACATTTAAAATATGGACGAACATTGAATGACGAAGAACGAAACGGCGCGCCATCTCTCTATGAAGAACCAAGAATCGCATTAGAACTGGACATAGTGCTCCAAGTCCGGTGTATCACAATCGAGAGGACAATAGAAAAAGTGTCACGGATCAGTTTTTAACAATCATTTTGAACATGCCCTCTGGATTCCGCGACTGCTCAAACCAGTACAAGAAGCCCGGCCGCTCGAGTCAGCTTCGATAACCTTTCAGTGGTGACAGGCCAAACCAGATGACTTCCTTAGCTGCCCAGTAACCATGGTTGCGTCCTTGGTCTATCATCTTGGCCACGAGATAACGGAGCAAAGCAGTCAGTGGAAGGAAGATATTTCTTAACAACAGAAATGACGAAGACCCAACCATCGATGGGAAATGCTATTCTCTGTGTTTGTTAGGACTACTGTGGTCTGGTGTAAGTTATGCTCATAAAGTGCAAATCAGTGAAAGCTCAAACCTTTGAAATCTCCTGACAAGGCTGTCAAGACGAAGCAACGCTGGATGCCATCCAGTGCGGTCGTTTTGCTCCAAGATAATGCCCAACTCACTCTACTTGTAACACTCAAACAAGCTGCTTATATGAATTATGAAATTTTTTCTCATCCACCGTATTATCCTGACATGGCACCCACTGACCCTGAGAAAACTACTATGTGCCTGTCATTTCCAGAACGTCGATGAGATGCTTTTCGAGATGGAACGTTTAGTTTAGAGGTGGGTCAGCATGTCACCCATCACTTAGAAAAAGGGTGGATATCTAGAAAAGGACTAAGGCGATCCCCAGTTTTTATGATTGCAGCTTGATTTTTCTGAGGAGACAGAATGTTAAGACCACTCCTACATACGAATGAGCATCGACTGTGTGATACTCTCACCCTCCAGACTGAGCTGTGAATGAAATCTCCAGGCTGCAGATTCTACACTTGAAGGCTACGCAAACGTACTGTCGTGATAGATCGACAGCAAAGATGACGATAAAATATTCTAGCTCCGTGATGCAACCACTTAAGCGGGCGGCCATGCGAGAGTAGACTGCTAGTTAGTACTGTTGGTCACGAAGGTAGGATGTCGGACTAAGGGCGACCACTTCAGTTTGGCATTACAGTTCATATCCACTTTCTGCAGTCAGGGAAAGTACACTACTGGCCATTAAAATTCTACTCGACGAAGATGAGGTGCTACAGATGCGAACTTTAACCGACAGGAAGAAGATGCTGTGATATGCAAATGATTAGCTTTTCAGAGGATTCACGCAAGGCTGGCACCGGTGGCGACACCTACAACGTGCTGACACGAGGAAAGTTTCCAACCGATTTCTCACACATCAGTTGATCGGCGTTGCCTGGTGAAACGTTGTTGTGATGCCTCGTGTAAGGAGGAGAAATGCGTACGATCACGTTTCCGACTTTGATAAAGGTCGGATTGTAGCCTATCGCGATTGTGGTTTATCGTATCGCGACATTGCTGCTCGCGTTGGTCGAGATCCAGTGACTGTTAGCAGAATATGGAATCGGTGGGCTCAGGAGAGTAATACGGAGCGCCGTGTTGGATCCCAACGGCCTCGTATCACTAGCAGTCGAGGTGACAGGCATCTTATCCGCATGGCTGTAACGGATCGTGCAGCCACGTCTCAATCCCTGAGTCAACAGATGGGGACGTTTGCAAGACAACAACCATCTGCACGAACAGTTCGACGACGTTTGCAGCAGCATGGACAATCAGCTCGGAGACCATGGCTGCGGTTACCCTTGACGCTGCATCACAGACAGGAGCCCCTGCGATGGTGTACGCAACGACGAACCTGGGTGCACGAATGGCAAAACGTCATTTTTTGGATGAATGCAGGTTCTGTTTACAGCATCATGATGGTCGCTTTCGTGTTTGGCGACATCGCGGAGAACGCACATTGGAAGCGTGTATTCGTCATCGCCATGCTGGCGTATCACCCGGCGTGATGGTATGGGGTGCCATTGGTTACATGTCTCGGTCACCTCTTGTTCGCATTGACGCACTTTGAACTGTGGACGTTATATTTAAGATGTGTTACGATCCGTGGCTCTACCCTTCATTCGATCCTTGTGAAACCCTACATTTCAGCAGGATAATGCACGACTGCATGTTGCAGGTCCTGTACGGGCCTTTCTGGATACAGAAAATGTTCGACTGCTGCCCTGGCAGCACATTTTCCAGACCTCTCACCAACTGACAACGTCTGATCTGTGGTGGCCGAGCAACTGGCCCGTCACAATACGGCAGTCACTACTCCTGATGAACTGTGGTATCGTGTTGAAGCTGCATGGGCAGCTGTACCTGTACACGCAATCCGAGCTCTTTTTGACTCAATGCGCAAGCGTATCAAGACCGTTATTACGGCAAGATGTTGTTGTGGGTACTGATTTCTCAGGATCTATGCACCCAAACTGCGTGAGAATGTAATCACATGTCAGTTCTAGTATAATATATTTGTCCAATGAATACCCGTTTATCATCTGCATTTCTTCGTGGTGTAGCAATTTTAATGGCCAGTAGTGTACGTCTGTGTTAACGCTAAAGAAGTCCAAAGCTCACCCCATAACACGCAATTTTATTGGCCAGTAGTGTACTTCTGTGTTAACGCTAAAGAAGTCCAAAGTTTCCCCCATAACACATTCTCGGATCTACACGCCAGAGAAAACCATTAACATTCTGTGGGTAAGATATTCTATGTTACAGTTTCCATGGTCATTCGTAATATGTACATGATTTTTTCGTCGATGTTTTTGATGCACCTTTGGCGAACTTAAGTTTAAATCATGATGTCATCAAGTATTTGGTAATGAGAATCAAATCATTCATATTTTATTTCTTCATATACCTGATCATACTAGGGGTATCAGGCCTACTGCTACATCGATATAATTATTACAGTATGTGGTGGCTTTTTTATCATACAGTTAAGTCGCTTTTCAGCGAATGCTGCTAACTTGCTGTAGAGAAAAGACAGAACATATTATTTTGCTCATAGACAGAAAATGTTGTTTTCTAGCTGATAAGTAGTATTTTAAATACTATACTTATTTGATTATTTAAGCTGACGTGACCTCACTCTACATAAAACAAATTTGCATTACATTTTAATTAAAAATAATATCTAGAAATTCGAAATATAATAATAATGATGAAATTAGCGTTGGTGGCTGATGATATGAACTAGTTGGCATACACTCTAAGACAAGAATAAAGAACTACACATCATTGAGGAATCATCTGAATGGAACGGAAATCGGTAGATGTGATGTTCATTTGTAAGCAAACAGGAAGTTGGACTGCTTGGCAACACAAGGGCAGTCTTACGCTTCATTTCGGTTCCGGTTCACCACGACGCCACCACAAGAGAAGATCGCCGTTTCGTGCATCAAGTAAATCTTATCCTCTTCATATCTGCCCTTTTCACCCGAGAACAAGTAATGGACTCACTGGTACATACTGTGTTATCCCGCGCCATTGGTCGGAGACTAGCAGTCGAAATAGCGAATTAATCTAACCTAACGTAACCTAACCTATTTCTCCTGTATAGGCTTCCATGAATGCACAACACAAACGGCAGCGTTTGGAGTGGTCCGTCACCAGGAAGCATGGAATGCTGGTAAATTGCATCGCCCTGTACTCAGCGATGAATCGTGGGTTTGCATTATCCCTGAAGACCGTCCTCGGCCAGTATGTCCGCAACTTGTGAAGAGCTCCCATTCTTCCAGTGTTTTGGAGAGGGGCAGCGGTGTTACTCCTGACTTCATTGTGTGCAACATGCGACAGTGCGGTGGTGCTCGTCGACCAAAGCACTTATTTCTCTAAAATATCTCTGAGATGGTGAGGTACGTCCGTGGAAGGCAAGATTCCGGCACCAGCTCGGATGTGAACTCCGTGCCAAGCTACCAAGGTTCAAATGGCTCTGAGCACTATGGGCCTAACTTCTGAGGTCATCAGTCCCCTACAACTTAGAACTACTTAAACCTACCTAACCTAAGGACATCACACACATCCATGCCTGAGGCAGGATCCGAACCTGCGACCGTAGCGGTCGCGCGGTTCCAGACTGTGGCGCCTAGAACCGCTCGCCCAATGACGCCGGCAGGTACCAAGTAACGGGTTTCAAGAGTTGTTGGCCAGCTGACGTCAGTAGAGAATACAAGGGCTTTATCAAAGCCCTACCAACCGAATAAGTGCATGCGTCCGGGCCAGAAGGGGTGCTACGTCATACTGATAAGTAGGATCATGCTGCCAAGTTCTTCGCATATTTGACTGCATTTCGTAATCATTGAAGTAACATCACACACCCTCTCAGTATGCGAAGTTTCATTCAGTTACCTCTTCCTCTTATGAGTGCTTCACTTTTTTTTATCAGGTAGTGTATAAACAAGTTCACAGTTTGACAAACGTAATCGAACTAAAATTGGTAGTTGTGAGAGACTAAGCGATTCAGCTCGTTATTTACTTTGAGAACAAACTACTGTCTCACAATTCACACCCAAAATATACAGGTGTTGCCACAGATAGGTCAGTGACTCTCAAGAACCGTATGTCAAACGCAGCTGCCAAATTTGTATCTCGTTATAATATCTTGCAGAAACTTACCGCCACTTCATGGAAGTCTACAGGCGACACGCTATGGGCTTCAGCTTCACGTCTAGTCTGTCCGGTAGCGGAATATTCTGCACCGATTTAGCTCAACAATTATCACATTATTCGCTTCGATATCCAACTAAATCAAACTATTCGCTTTATAATAAGCACAGTAAATGCGATCCCAACCTATTGGCTACCCGCACTAAGCAACATACTCCTCCCCATTTGCGACAAGAGAAAACACTGTTTAGAAAACTCAGTAGTCTCGGGAGCAACCCTCTTATTAATCCAGCAAGACATTCCCGACAGTGACAACCAAACTGCGCCCTATACATCAGCCATGTAAAGAGTGCAACAATTCTGGATGAAAATGGTTTCAGCTTAGTTCAGCGGTAGAAAAATCGATGGACATATTGCTGTAGCCATGTTACCATATATTTTATGTATTTTTATATCTATTATTTTTACTTTTTGTGTGATCTGTATGTCCTGCTTGAAAACTAAATGTCTGTGTTGTAGACAATTCATACATAATTTATTGATGTGTTGTACTACCACATCTGCTAAATAAATAAAATCTACCATATTAAGAGTGCAGGTGCTTTCCAGTAGTGCTGAACTAAAGTGCTAATTTAAACTAAATGACTTGTGGAGATAGTGTCGCTCACTGAATATTTCAAGGCTGTTATGCCCAAACAGAATAAAGTAATTAAACTAAATATCGTCTTAATTTTATGCACATTTGGCAGCTTAAAACGTTACTGTACTCAATACACTCGAGGTATGAATTAAAAGACGCCTTCAGTCACAATTTTTCGTCTTTTATTCAGTACACGATGCATTTCGGACCCCCTGGGTCCATATTCAGGTGTACTTCGTTATAATACATGCTTTATTTGTTCTCTCGAATGAGATGAAATGCATATTCCTGTCACGAAAAGTTTGATATTAGGTTACGAATTTTCTAAGTCAGACGCGGAAAATATTTCGCACATATTTTCTGCGTCACGAAATTCGTAACTTAACATCAAACCTTTTCGTGACAGGAATATGAACTTCATCTCATTCGAGAGAAGAAATGAAGCATGTATTAAAACGAATTACACCCGAAGATCGACCCACAGGGTCCGAAATGCATCGTGTACTGAATAAAAGCCGAAAAATTGCGACTGAAGGCGTTTTTTAATTCATACCTCGAGTGTAAATACCGTAACTGGTAAGCCTGTTTAAGGTTATTTTCGGTTAGATATTTGACACCTAACGATAATGAACTGTTGATGCGACACACACTGAACGAAAATTACAGTTCTTGGTATTACAAGAGGAAAGGTACATCCAGCAGAATGTAAACTGCATTGCAGAGGAGCTCATCATAGAACCGGCTGCTCATAAGACCCGCAGAGCGGACGAAATAAGAGACGCAACGCCACAACTTGGCAGCCCGCGTCACACCGCGTCGCTGTTCCCGCACCTCGAGGTTTTACGACCGCCGGCGCTGACGGCATCTGTGCGGCAGCTTGCAGCACCTCCAGGCGCGTCCCACGAAAAAAATTCCATAACCTCGCTCCATACGTATGCACGAATCGCTGATGACTTAACTAATTCTAGACTGGAATCTGCTTGATGATTATTATACGTCACTGTTTGCTAGAATGACCATACTGGCTACGATTAATGACTATGCCACAAAAGCCGTCAGGAATGATCGACAGACATTGAACGTCAGGAACGGACCTGAATGAACCTTCAAAATATTTTACAGCGCATATCGAACGGTGTCATTTGCACAGAACGTCGATGCAACGGAACGGACATAGTTTCAAGGATCCTTTGGAAGAAAGTTTCCACATTGTTATCTCTAAGCTCACATATCTACCAGTTGCGGGTTCTCCTTAATCTGTAATTTATTCTATAAATTATTTTCGTGGCACCAGTCGCAGGTTCTCCTTAATCCGTAATTTACTCTTCACTTTGTTTTCGTGGCACTTTCCGAGGGTTACACGAGGACGTGGATGCTTTTGCAGTGAATGTTCTCACACAAAGGAGCCAAACATGTCAAAGCGTAAAATGGTTTAGATAAACGAAATTTAAAAACTTCGGTGAAACACATTTGATTAACGAACTTTCTAAAACTATGTGAAAGTCAGCTCTGTCACAGGAAAAAAATGTGTTTTTACGTTATTTTGTGCTTAGAAAGAGAAAGGACAATGAATAAGGTAAAAAGATCTTCCAAACGTTGTTTGATGTGTTTCATTGGTACACTTTCTTGGGCGAATCAATGTCCACATTTAGGAATGTTCGGTGGTGATTTTTCCAATGCTTACTTTACTCAGCAGTGTGGAAAGTTAACAATACAACCTTTGTCGTGGATATCTGTTGCTAGTTCTCCTAGGACCAGTAACACACTCAAATTCACTTATTTTGATGTTGTTGTTGTGGTCTTCAGTCCTGAGACTGGTTTGATGCAGCTCTCCATGCTACCCTATCCTGTGCAAGCTTCTTCATCTCCCAGTACATACTGCAACCTACATCCTTCTGAATCTGCTTAGTGTATTCATCTCTTGGTCTCCCTCTACGATTTTTACCCTCCGCGCTGCCCTCCAATGCTAAATTTGTGATCCCTTGATGCATCAGAACATGTCCTCCCAACCGGTCTCTTCTTCTCGTCAAGTTGTGCCACAACCTCCTCTTCTCCCCAATTCTATTCAATACCTCCTCATTAGTTATGTGATCTACCCATCTAATCTTCAGGATTCTTCTGTAGCACCACATTTCGAAAGCTTCTATTCTCTTCCTGTTCAAACTGTTTATCGTCCATGTTTCACTTCCATACATGGCTACACTCCATAGAAACACTTTCAGAAAAGACTTCCTAACACTTAAATCTATACTCGATGTCAACAAATTTCTCTTCTTCAGAAACGCTATCCTTGCCATTGCCAGTCTACATTTTATATCCTCTCTACTTCGACCATCATCAGTTATTTTGCTCCCCAAATAGCAAAACTCCTTTACTACTTTAAGTGTCTCATTTCCTAATCTAATTCCCTCAGCATCACCCGATTTAATTCGACTACATTCCATTATCCTCGTTTTGCTTTTGTTGATGTTCATCTTATATCCTCCTTTCAAGACACTGTCCATTCCGTTCAACTGCTCTTCCAAGTCCTTTGCTGTCTCTGACAGAATTACAATGTCATCGGCGAACCTCAAACTTTTTATTTCTTCTCCATGGATATTAATACCTACTCCGAATTTTTCTTTTGTTTCCTTTACTGCTTGCTCAGTATACAGATTGAATAACATCGGGAGAGGCTACAACCCTGTCTCACTCCCTTCCCAACCACTGCTTCCCTTTCATACCCCTCGACTCATAACTGCCATCTGGTTTCTGTACAAATTGTAAATCGCCTTTCGCTCCCTGTATTTTACCCCTGCCACCTTTAGAATTTGAAAGAGAGTATTCCAGTCAACATTGTCAAACGCTTTCTCTAAGTCTACAAATGTTAGAAACGTAGGTTTGCCTTTCCTTAATCTTTCTTCTAAGATAAGTCGTAAGGTCAGTATTGCCTCACGTGTTCCAACATTTCTACGGAATCCAAACTGATCTTCCCCGATGTCGGCTTCTACCTGTTTTTCCATTCGTCTGTAAAGATTTCGTGTTAGTATTTTGCCGCTGTGACTTATTAAACTGATAGTTCGGTAATTTTCACATCTGTCAACACCTGCTTTCTTTGGGATTGGAATTACTATATTCTTCTTGAAGTCTGAGGGTACTTCGCCTGTGTGATACATCTTGCTCACCAGATGGTAGAGTTTTGTCAGGACTGGCTCTCCCAAGGCCGTCAGTAGTTCTAATGGAATGTTGTCTACTCGCGGGGCCTTGTCTCGACTCAGGTCTTTCAGTGCTCTGTCAAACTCTTCACGCAGTATCGTATCCCCCATTTCCTCTTCATCTACATTCTCTTCCATTTCTATAATATTGTCCTCAAGTACATCGCCCTTGTACAGACCCTCTATATACTCTATATACTCCTCTTGATATTCATACAAGTGGTTCTCTTTTCTCCAGAGGTCTCTTTAATTTTCCTGTAGGCAGTATCTATCTTACCCCCAGTGAGATACACCTCTACATCCTTACAGTTGTCCTCTATCCATCCCTGCTTAGCCATTTTGCACGTCCTTCGATCTCATTTTTGAGACGTTTGTATTCGTTTTTGCCTGCTTCATTTACTGCATTTTTATATTTTCTCCTTTCATCAATTAAATTCAATATTTCTTCTGTTACCCAAGGATTTCTACTGGCCCTCGTCTTTTTACCTACTTGATCCTCTGCTGCCATCACTACTTCATCCCTCAAAGCTACCCATTCTTCTTCTACTGTACTTCTTTCCCCCACTGCTGTCAATTGTTCCCTTATGCTCTCCCTGAAACTCTGTACAACCTCTGGTTCTTTCAGTTTATCCAGGTCCCATCTCCTTAAATTCACACCTTTTTGCAGTTTCTTCAATTTTATTCTGCAGTTCATAACCAATAGATTGTGGTCAGAGCCCACATCTGCCCCTGGAAATGTCTTACAATTTAAAACCTGGTTCCTAAATCTCTGTCTTACCATTATATAATCTATCTGATACCTTTTAGTATCTCTGGGATTCTTCCATGTATACAACCTTCTTTTATGATTCTTGAACCAAGTGTTAGCTATGATTAAGTTGTGCTCTGTGCAAAATTCTACTAGGCGGCTTCCTCTTTCATTTCTTACCCCCAATCAATATTCACCTACTATGTATCCTTCTCTCCCTTTTCCTACATTCGAATTCCAGTCATCCATGACTATTAAATTTTCGTTTCCCTTCACTATCTGAATAATTTCTTTTATCTCATCATACATTTCATCAATTTCTTCTTCATCTGCAGAGATAGTTGTCATGGCATGGGGTGGCTTATTTTTATACCATATTGAAACCTGTTGTAGCACAGTTCGTATCTAGATTTCTTACTGGGTGTAATATCTACGCCTACATTTTATTCAAAATAACATTCAAGACAGCATTGAATGTGGAATGTGACTGAAATTTTGATACTATTCTCGTAATACTAATAAAAAGGACTTTATCGTTAGTAAAATAATAATTATTGTCAACGACATAATTCAGTAGTTTGTAAAAAGTTATATCGCAGACAGTACCCATGTAAAACGATAATGAAAATCTCAATCTTTCGTTATTTATGATTTTTGTAGAAAAATCCTCCTTCTTGTTCGAAATGTTGTTCTCATAGGATGTGATTTATGTCTTGTAACACACAGGTCTGTAAAAAACTGTATTATGTTACTAATCGATATTTGGAAATAGAGTTTGTATGTTATTGAAATGAATCTTCTTTGTTTGGAATTTTATTTCATTGTAATTCTCCTCCTATATAAATATTAATTTTTCTGCTCAGGTACCATTAGCGCTATTGATCTACAGCGCAGTTTATTGATAAATGATGAATATTAATGTGCCCTGTAACACTGAGAAGTATTTTCAAATGTTAATGCGTATAGTACAGCTGACAAAATATTTAATATATATTATTTATTACTAGTATAAAACAGCCTGAAGCAGAATCGATAAGTGATTGTCTTATGTTAGCCGCTATCTTAGTGAAATATTGCAGCGGAAGTTTTGATCCGATTTTCTATGCAGACAGAAACGTTGTTGGTTGTAATTGTGATAATTATTGTGTATTGGTGTCCAGGGCGCACTCTCAGGTACTAAAATTCCAGTTAGACTGTGAATATATTGAACGTCTATGAATGCAGACAGCATCTTAGGTATAGATTCTTATCTGCTGATGTATGAAACCTGGTAATTTCGTAACAACTTTTATGAAATATTTTGAGAGGAAAATACAGTAGCGTTCAGTACGTGTGGTACTGTGTGACAAGACTGTTCATTGTGCTTAAAGAAAAGTGTTGCCACCTCGAATAACAGTAGCGTTAAATTTCTACGATCTACAGCTAGCACAGAGTCTTTTAAACAACAGCACTGAAATTACTAAAAATCATTAATCTTGTTTAGTTCAGATGGTACTTATGTTCATTTAGCTTGTTTGCTGGATATAAATGATTACTTTTGTGAATGAACTTAGTGACATTTACACTGTTTGACAGACATCATTGCTACACGTTGCCAGGTGGATATTTCTTTAACAAAATAACTTTCATTAGCTGGAAAGCCGGCCGGTGTGGCCGAGTGGTTCTAGGCGCTTCAGTCTGGAACCACGCGACCGCTACGGTCGCGGGTTCGAATCCTGCCTTGTGCATGGATGTGTGTGATGTCCTTAGGTTAGTTAGGTTTAAGTAGTTCTAAGTTCTAGGGGACTGATGACCTCAGATGTCAAGTCCCATAGTGCTTAGAGGCATTTGAACCACTTAGTTGGGAAACGCAGTGATTAAATAAAACCCCATGTTACATTAAATAAAACCTCATGAACTTGTACAACACAACACATGCACAACTACACCACACTTCACATGGGCTAAGGAAATTGGCTTTGTGCTGACATTCTGTCTAAGGGCAACACACCTCCATTTGACGGCGACCTTGTCTTCGTTCCGGTGACGTCCAGAGTGAATCGAAGTATGCAGCCGGGAAGACGTTTAGCTGGCGGTGAGGCCCAAATCTGCAGTGGTATCATGATTAAAGAAGTTTATGAGCGTATATACTCCGATGAGACTAACGTTACAACCATGTACTTAATAGCGTTTTTTTACACCTTCAGAATGCAAGACAGCATTTTAGGTAGGGTTCCGTAGATCAGTGGCACCAAATGATACCCACATTCCGCTCAATCTCCATAGATTATGTACGAGTCGGTCACTTGTGGTCATTTATCTGCTTCCCGATAATGTCCCATATGTATTCCATCGGGTTCATATCAGGTCAGAATGGTAGAAATACATCAACTTCAGTTCACTATCCTACTACTGAAACCACTGCAACACTATCCTGGCCTTGAGACACGGGCAGAAATCATGCTGGAACATGCCATTACCGTCGGGGAAGACATCAAGCATGAAGCGAAGCAAGTTGTTCGGGATGGTGTTCACGTAGTGCACAGTTGTAACTATACCTTCGCTTACTACCGTAAGCCCCATACAAGCCCAGGTGAATGTCACAAATAACAAATATATTATCTGCACAGGCCTGTGTCCAAGCTGCGGTTCGTGTTTCCAGCTGCTGTTTGCTTGGATGATGGCATATCCGAAAAAGATTATCAATGTAGTGTAACAAGAAAATGATTCATACGACAAGTCAACACGTGTCAATTGATCTACAGTCCTATCCCGATAATTCCGTGCCAAATGTAGTCGTCACTGATATTGTCTTTGGGTCAACATGAAAATATGGAGCGCTCGTCCGCTGCGGAGACCCACATTCTGCAACGTTCGCTGAACGGCGTGCCGCGGAACTACTGTACCTGTACCGTTACTGTACTGTGTCGTCAGATCTGCCACAGATCGCCACCGTCAGAGCGCAGGAGTCTCCGACCTCCACGTTCTGTGATGAGTCGTCGACGTCCAACACCTTGTCGCCACCCGTGACTGATTTTATCGTTCTTCTACCACTTTCCATAGATTCTCACAACAGTAGCACACGAACAGGCGGCCATCTTCGCCGTATCCGAGGTGATCTTTCTCAGGCGCCCAGTCATAACAATCTGGCAGTTATGAAAGTCGCCCTCATTTGCGGCCCGTATCGTCTCTTATCCGCTCATGAAGTTTCCTTTCCGAGTAATGTGCCCGGAACGGCACCATACCAAGCGGCATAGAATTCGCTGTTGGCAACGGTCATCATGTTTTCGCTCAGCGCTGGATGTAATTTGAATGCGTTAACAATGTATACATCAGTTTGTACTGCTAAGGAATTTTTCAGTGGAGTACAAGCAGCTGACACTTAGGAAATACTTGGATGCTTTGCTCTAATAGCTCCCGGCGGCATTGCTGTGGCTTGCGCAGTTGGTGTAACAGCAAGCCGCTCTAGCAAGTACTGGGCGTGGCGCCTGCAATACACGATCGCAATGGCCAGCCGGCAAGAGAGCGTAATAACGTCCCAGTGCTTCTCTTATTTTGGCTTTTACAAAAGTTTCTACAGATTAAGTAAAATAAAATAAAAATTACGCTTCGGCACAACAGCACAGAGGAAAATTCCGCCAGCAGTGTACCGTTCGTGTTTAGCTTTTTGCGGCGGTAGGTCGAAGCGGGAAGCGCCATACATTTACACGACATGTTTTCACGACAGCGCATTGTGAGCCGTTCATAACAGCAACAGAGTGTACAACATCTAGGCGAATTTATGTTATTAATAGTAGTACACTCTCATACGTGTTGCAGCTATGGAAGACTGAAAAATATTATCTGACCTAAACTGTTGCAAAAATAACTACAGACTTGTTTCGGCATCGGTTACAACAAATCACACTTCATGTTCAACCACGTATCCACCCTAGTTTTACTAATCCACATCAACATCTTACTCTGTCAGTGTGGGAGGACGAAACTTTTTCTGTTCTGATTTATAGAAATTCCTACAATCTGCTCACGTTACTGCCATTAAGGCCATTTGCTAATGTCATCTTAAAAAAGATTACAGCTCCTGCGGTTACTCAATGACATTCCCACCCGGTTACTCAATGACATTCCCACCCAGCCTCTAACACCAAGTCTCTACCAATTCGATCCTTTCCTCATACAGAAAATAAATATCATAGACCCGAAGATTCGTTTCAAGACAGCATTGCCTTATTACGACTGGACCTAATGGACGTAGTAAGAACTTATCTTCTGTCAACCATCGAACCGCCTTATCCAGCCGGGTACCTGATGACCCACAATTTAACACGTTAACCGATGTGTGGCAGAAAATACCTGAGAACCTACAAAGAATTCAATACCGAGTCTTTGTATTTGCGGTCTTTGAATAACGGGATTAACCACTGCTCCATACATTACACAAACCCATTCATATTTTACACAAAACATATGCTTCAGCCCTACCGCCATAAAAACGTCAATTTCACAGTTATCAGAAGCCCTAGTGACATCATATCTGGTCACCACAATACAACGCAGTCATAATCCTCCGATGAATGTGAGATGTCGAGGAGGTTAGGAAACAGCTTCATTGAAAGGCGTGGTTTATGGCTTCACTCATTGTATCAACTGAAGCTTCTTGAGCCACAGCTGGTTTCTTCCTTCATCTGGCGTAGCACTCCGGCTGTAAACAGGCACTCGTCGTAAAGCTTAGGACATAACCATCTTTCTGCAGTGAACACGGTCTTCAAAATCTGTGAAGAGGCAATCGCGCCGAAATGAGGAACTTCATTAGGTCGGCTAAAAGTAAATATAGAATTACGTTCAGAATTTCATTCCGAAGACGAAAGATACTGCTGGTGTGAGGCGACATCTAATGCGCCAATGTGGCGAAAGAGGTGTAGGTCGATCAGGGCCTCCACCATGCCATCCAAGACCACCTGACGTGAATCCTGTAGATCCTTCTGACAGGGGTCTTTTGAGCAGTGTCGTGTACTGCACTCTCGATGTTAACAGAACGAGAGCATCGTATTGCCAGCTTTCCGAGACGATTGTTAGTTTACGAATTAATTGGATAATGACTTGAGAGAAGCCCAACAACCAGAAAACTTTAACCTGCTTAGAAGCAGACTTAATCGAAGCGTTTACGTTTCAAATATACGTATATGTACATACAAGAGAACATTCCCAAGTGATAAAGTTGATGAAACTTGGCGGGTGTCTGGGGGGGGGGGGATACAATAATGGCGTACGCATTTCTTTGTTGTGTCCGATATTACTTTTGAGGGGTAAAACACACACTGAAAGATGATTTGGCACTTTATATTTAGTGGGAATATCTTCGAAACGATGACATATTAAAAATATTGTTCGCATAAAAGTTGAAATGTAATTAATGTACTTGAAAACTGTATAATCAACTTTTGCAATAATTAGAAACTTATTTTTGAAAATGAAAACTTTTCATAGAACAAAAATTAAAGTTGGCAGTTGATGGTTGGAGTGCTGAGACATTATCTGCGTATCCAGTAACGCTGGCAACTGGTGTGTTATGTACGGGAACGTATCAACCTGTACTGCATCAAAAACAGCCTGAAGATGAAGCACTGAAGCGTTGAAACTTGTAGCAACGAAATAAAATAACAAATTAGAGAAGCCTGCAAGCCACATTCACCCCGCTGTATGAAAACTGGTTCCTGAAATACATTTTCTGTACAATAAGGTGTACACAATATGCTGTCGGAGTATTTTCAGCGTAACTAATATCTAACCATGAATTATTATTTTTATTATTAACTTTTCTTACATTTATTTTATGTTTTAAATTGTTGTTTCGTGTTTCACATTCATGATTTCTTTTTGTTTGCTAGTTTACTGTTTCAGATACGTGTATTTTGTTAATCGAAAATACGTAACTCATTTTTGTAATATAAAAGAATTACACTAATGGTAATCTATAAGCAAATGCCTAAAACAAAACTCTTTTTTACACCATGCACATAAAATAAGGGAATTTTCTTCATGTAGTATACAGAGAGGGAAATACAACGAAAAACAAATTTCAGAAGTATTTCAAACTGCCACGGAGAATCGTCTAAATATCTTGACTTGCTTCAGGCATATTTCACTACATTGGTAAGCTTTACGAATAGAACTATGTACTAATAACTACAGTTTGATTATATTGTTTCTCAAGTGAAGACTGACATCATAATCACTCAACAGAACTACATCTGAAACTATTCTCACACAGTTTTTCACCGGCCGCCGTAGCCGCAGTCTGGAACCGCGCTGCTGCTATGGTCGCAGGTTCGAATCCTGCCTCGGGCATGGGTGTAAGTGATGTCCTTAGGTTAGTTAGGTTTAAGTAGTTCTAAGTCAAGGGGTCTGATGGTTCAAATGGTTCAAATGGCTCTGAGCACTATGGGACTCAACTGCAGAGGTCATTAGTCCCCTAGAACTTAGAACTAGTTAAACCTAACTAACCTAAGGACATCACAAACATCCATGCCCGAGGCAGGATTCGAACCTGCGACCGTAGCGGTCTTGCGGTTCCAGACTGCAGCGCCTTTAACCGCACGGCCACTTCGGCCGGCGGGGTCTGATGACCTCAGATGTTAAGTCCCATAGTGCTTAGAGCCATTTGAACCATTTGAACAAATTTGTTCCTACATCGAAAGCTATATACGTCCCACGGCTGCACCTGTGCTATCGAACTATGGAGGACATCAAACAGAATAACAGCTTCAGAGTCCCAGAAGAGTGTCGCCATGACATTTCCTGCTCAGGGCGCGGCTTTGAACCTTTTCTTCGGAGGAGAGGTGATGTGGCGCTACTCCATTGATCGCCGTTTTGTTTCCAGTTCGAAGAGATGAACCCACGTTCGGGCGGGAAGTAGCACCGATCCCCGGCACGAATCCGCCTGGCGGATTTGTGTCGAGGTCCGGTGAGCCGACCAGTCTGTGGATGGTTTTTAGGCGGTTTTCCATCTGCCTCGGCGAATGCGGGTAGGTTCCCCTTAGTCCGCCTCAGCTACACTATGTCGGCGATTGCTGCGCAAACAAGTTCTCCACGTACGCGTACACCACCATTACTCTACCACGCAAACATATGGGTTACACTCGTCTGGTGTGAGACGTTCCCTGGGGGGAGGGTCCACCGGGGGCCGAACCGCATAATAACCCTGGGTTCGGTGTGGGGCGGCGGAGGGGTGAAGTGGACTGCGGTAGTCGTCGTGGGGTTGTGGACCACTGCGGCTGCGGCAGGGACAGTGCCTCCTCGTCGTTTCTAGGTCCCCGGTTAACATAACATAACATAACCCACGTTTCATCACCTGTGACGATGTTCGAAAGAAAGTTTTCACGATCAGCCTCATAAATCGCAAACAATTTCACACAGATGGCCCTTCGTTTTTCTTTACGGTCATCTGTTAGGCAGCGAGGAACACAGTGGACACACAGATTTGAGTACTCCAACTGGAAGACGAATGTGTCGGCACTACCAACAGAGACGACCTCCTGAGTGAAGAGGTGTTTGATTATGATGCTACGTTCACGACGAATGAGAGTGTTGGCACGATCCAACACTGCAGGAGTCACAGCTGTATGCGGCCAGCCGACGCGCCGGAGATCGGACTAGTTGGCGCGACCCTCTTGTGATGGTGACAGAATCCGCGCACTACGACTCACTGTGCTTTTGTTCAGTGCCAAGTATCCGTAGAGTTTCTGCAGGCGCCTATGGATATCTGCGATCGTATGGTTTACCGCTAAAAAACTCAATAAGCTCTCCCCTTGGTACGAACTTCCGTCACAGACGCCGTTTTGAAGGCTACGTATTGCATCATCAGCTAACGTATCTTCACGAAACTGTAGAAGCTGAAGCGGGAATATTCCACGACATCCCACAACAAATCATTCGTTTTCTCGACCGAAAATGACTGAGAAAGAAAATATACACTACTGACCATTAAAATTGCTACACCACGAAGATGAAGTAATACAGACGCGAAATATAACCGACAGGAAGAAGATGCTGTGATATACAAATGATTAGCTTTTCAGGGCATTCACACAAAGTTGGCGCCGGTGGCGACACCTACAACGTGCTAACACGAAGAAAGCTTCCAACCGATTTCTCATTCACAAACAGCAGTTGACTGGCGTTGCCTGGTGAAACGTTGTTGTGATGCCTCGTTTAAGGGGGAGAAATGCGTACCATCACGTTTCCGATTTTGATAAAGGTCGGATTGCAGCCTATCGCGATTGCGGTATATCGTATCGCTACATTGCTGCTCGCCTCGGTCGGGTTTCCAATGACTGTTAGCAGAATATGGAATCGGTGCGTTCGGGAGGGTAATACGGAACGCCGTGCTGGATTCCAACGCCCTCGTACCACTAGCAGCCGAGATGACAGGCATATTATTCGTATAGTTGTAACGGATCGTGCACCCTCGTCTCGATCCCTGAGTCAACAGATGGGGACGTTTGCAAGACAACAACCTTCTGCACGAACAGTTCCACGACGTTTGCTGCAGCATGGACTATCAGCTCGGAGACCATGGCTGCGGTAACCCGTGACGCAAAATCACAGACAGGAGCGCCTGCGATGGTGTACTCAAAGACGAACATGGCTGCACGAATGGCAATGTCATTTTTTCGGATGAATCTAGGTTCTTTTTACAGCATCGTGATGGTCGCATCCGTGTTTGGCGACATCGCGGTGAACGCACATTGGAAGAGTGTATTCGTCATCGCCATACTGGCGTATCACTCGGCGAGATTGGTTACACGTCTCGGTCACCTCTTGTTCGCATTGACGGCACTTTTAACAGTGGGCGTTACATTTCAGATGTATTACGATCCGTGGCTTTACCCTTATTCGATCCCTGCGAAACCCTACATTTCAGCAGGATACTGCACGACCGCATTGACGGCACTTTTAACAGTGGGCGTTACATTTCAGATGTATTGCGATCCGTGGCTCTACCCTTCATTCGATCCCTGCGAAACCCTACATTTCAGCAGGATACTGCACGACCGCATGTTGCAGGTCCTGTAGGGGCCTTTCTCGATACAGAAAATGTTCGAGTGTTGCGCTGGCCAGCACATTCTACAGATCTCTCACCAACTGAAAATGTCTGGTCAAGGGTGGCCGAGCAACTGGCTCGTCACAATACGCCATGCACTACTCTTGATTAGCTTTGGTATCGTGTCGAAGCTGCATGGCCAGCTGTACCTGTACGTGCCATCCAAGCTCTGTTTGACTCAATGCCCAGGCGTATCAAGGCCGTTATTACGGCCAGAGGTGGTTGTGCTGGGTACTGAATTCTCAGGTTCTATGCACCCAAATTGCGTGAAAATGTGATCACATGTGAGTTCTAGTATAATATATTTGTCCAATGAGTACCCGTTTATCGCCTGCATTTCTTCTTGGTGCAGCAATTTTAATGACCAGTAGTGTATTTCAAAGCTTATTGTAGGCCCTTCGTAGATGCCCGTGAGCGCTAGTATCGCGTGACTGATGTTGGGTTGATACCTTCATATAACCGTTACGACTGGATAATGGAATTCCAAGTAGTTCCCGCAAGCACCGCTGTGGAATTGCGCGCTAGCAGGCTGTGCGAGAACAACTGTGTGACGTCACAGGGCTCGCACCGCCCGCTCCCGCGCTCCGCCGCACGGCCTTGCGGCGTCTCAATCGCAGCGCTCTGTGAGTGAAAGGGGAGTGGCGCCAGCCGCTAGTTGCCAGCAGCTGGCCGCGCCGCGCAGTGCGCGCCGAGCAATCGCTCTTTAGCGTGAATGGGCGGCCGCCGTTGGCGCTGACAGGCCGCTCAATAGCGCCGCCCAACACGGCCCAACAACGAGGCAGCGCTGGCGCCCGCTCGCCGCCGCTTTCATTGCGCGACGCGGGGGCAACGCTGCGGTCGCACTGGCGTCCAAGATGCTAGCCTCAACGGCGAACAATGGCAGTAAACACTGTAGACAGGACTCTTCATCACGTGTCCCTGGGGTGTTAACGTCAAGTATTCCCAGAACCATCTAAGATATCCATGTAGTTTTAGACAAGTGACGGTAAGCCAAAAGTCGAATCTCTTGCTGGATGAAACTTCCTGGCAGATTAAAACTGTGTGCCTGACCGAGATTCGAAATCGGGACTTTTGCCTTTCGCGGGCAAGTGCTCTAGCATCTGACCTACCCAAGCACGACACACGCCACGTCCTCACAGCTTTACCTCTGCCTGTATCTCGTCTCCTACTTCCCAAACTTTACAGAAAGCAAAGGTCCCGAGTTCAAGTCTCGATCCGGCACACAGTTTCAATCTGCCAGGAAGTTTCATATCAGTCCACACTCCGCTGCAGAGTGAAAATCTCATTCTGGAAACATTCCCCAGGCTGTGGATAAGCCATGTCTCCGCAATATCCTTTCTTTCAAGAGTGCTAGTTCTCCAAGGGTCGCAGGAGACTTTCCGTAAAGTTTGGAAGGTAGGAGACGAGATACTGGCAGAAGTAAAGCTGTGAGTAAGGGGCGTGAGTCGTGCTTGGGTTGCTCAGAAGGTAGAGCACTTGCCCGCGAAAGGCATAGGTATCGAGCTCGAGTCTCGGTCCGGCACACAGTCTTAACCTGCCAGGAAGTTTGATATTCACCTTGTTAACACATTCCCGAGTTCCAGGAAGTTTACATACACCTTGTTAACACATTCCCGAGTTCCAGGAAGTTTCATATGAGAGACACCCCGCTGCAGAGTGTACTGAAATGCAGGAGGATCTGCAACGAATTGACGCATGGTGCAGGGAATGGCAATTGAATCTCACCGTAGACAAGTGTAATGTGCTGTGAATACACAGAAAGGAAGATCCTTTATCATTTAGCTACAATATAGAAGGTTAGCAACTGGAAGCAGTTAATTCCATAAATTATTTAGGAGGAGGCATTAGGAGTAATTTAAAATGGAATGATCATATAAAGTTGATCATCGGTAAAGCAGATGCCAGACTGAGATTCATTGGAAGAATCCTAAGAAAATGCAACCCGAAAGCAAAGGAAGTAGGTTACAGTACACTTGTTCGCCCACTGCTTGAATATTGCTCACCAGTGTGGGATCCGTACCACATAGGGTTGATAGAAGAGATAGAGAAGATCCAATGGAGAGCAGCGCGCTTCGTTACAGGATCACTTAGTAATCGCGAAAGCGTTGCGCAGATGATAGATAAATTCCAGTGGAAGACTCTGCAGGAGAGACGCTCAGTAGCTCGGTACGGGCTTTTGTTGAAGTTTCGAGAACATACCTTCACCGAGGAGTCAAGCGGTATATTGCTCCCTCCTACGTTTATCTCGCGAAGAGACTATGAGGACAAAATCAGCGAGATTAGAGCCCACACAGAGGCTTACCGACAATCTTTCTTTCCACGAACAATACGGGGGAATAGGAGGGATAACCGATAGAGGTACTCAAAGTACCCTCCGCCACACACCGTCGTGCGGCTTGCGGAGTATGGATGAAGATGTAGATGTAGATGTAGAGTGAAAATCTCATTCTTGCTGAATGGTCTGTTCTTGTAGTCATAAAAATTCTGAAGTGACAATGATTCCTTTAAACGTGTCTCTGCACTTGACATCAGCATTCCGAAGTCTCTGTAACGGTTAACGCAGTTACGTGATAATTGATATGGATTGACTTGAAACTTTTTGCAGGAATTGTCAGGATAATGTACTAAGTGTGAGTACTGTTCGCACTGTTCAGTTTCAGCAACCCTACGCTCCGTTTACTGGCAAAGGAGATCAAGCTATCATTTGTGTTTTGTTCCTCCGAAGCTTAGCGTAACACCTTCCTTTTACATAACGTTACCTGACTACAAATCATACTGAGAGTCATTTGATTATTCCATTATTTTCGAGAATGAGGGGATAACATTAAAAATATGCTTATACTGACTCGAAGAATACGTACTTGTTCATTAACTTAAAACGTGAAAAGGATTGACTATACAGTAAAATACTCACTCACAGGAAACCTTGTTCTTAAACACGTACTGATTCCTATTTTGTTGCGATTATCAGGTCAGCTTACTAATTCTAGATGCAGACATAGCAAGGAAACGACAAAGCGGAAGTGCAAACTTCGATTGCTCACTTGTCGAGTAACTACGTTGCAGTATTCAGAAATAACAGAATAACGTCACAGATATTTGGTCGGAATACAAAAACATCAGTAAGCTTCAAAAATTTAAGTAATAAGAAGCACGTCCCATAACTACTGTGAATTGTGTTCCATCGCAGAAATTCGTAGAGACCGCGGACAGCGACTTATATGTGACCCATGCGAATGAAAACATACAGTCGCACTAGATATTGTTCATGTTTTAAAAGAAATTTTAGTAAGGCTTCTGTAAAGTAAGAGCCAATCAAATGAAAAACTTTCCACGTTGTATGCTTCACCCTCGTGGTCAATCGGCATATTACATGTTGACAGAAGTAATGTGCATCGTGGCTTCTATTGGTATGTGAGTTATGGGACACCAGCTTTCTTATGCTGTCTCCATTTAGACGAAGTGCGCTAGTCTTCTTTGAATATTCCCCGCCTCGATTAATCGATTTTGATCAGGCTTCCACCGACGAGTTATTCAGAAATAGGTCCAAACAACGGTTTGTTTCAAACAATCTCTCTCTTGGATGATGGGCGCCTCCTTGGGAATCATATGGTGAACCTGAGCCTGGCACCTGACTATCCCACGAGTAGACAGACTTACGTGGTCATTTCATCGAACATCTTCCTCTACATCTACCTCTATATGAGTACTCCGGAAACCACTGCACAGTGCATGGTGGAGGGCCCTCGTATCGTTATTACGTTTTCGCAAGTAAATCAGCTCAGGAAGACGGTCACGATGTGCTTTGCACAAGTAACTCCTATCATTGTGCTACTGGCACTTTTAGGACCTAACAGTTACACCAATTTCATATTTCGTACTAGATACTATCAATCGAAAAAAAGGTAAGCACGCAGGTTTCACAAAAAGTAAAAAGGGCATGAAACTGCCGGCATTCATTCGGGAAGTTTGGCAAAAGAACTGTTTGTATGCGAGACGTTAATGTTGATGCACATTGAGTTAAAGAATCAGCAGCACGGCGTGTTAACACACAACTTTCCGCAGGTACCTGTGGGCCCAACGGTACCGGCAAACCGCTGTGATGATGATGATGTTTGGTTTGTGGGGCGCTCAACTGCGTGGTTATCAGCGCCCGTACAATTTCCCAACCTTTGCTCAGTCCAATTTCGCCACTTTCCTGGATGATGATGAAATGATGAGGACAACACAAACACCCAGTCATCTCGAGGCAGGTGAAAATCCCTGACCCCGCCGGGAATCGAACCCGGGACCCCGTGCTCGGGAAGCGAGAACGCTATCGCGAGACCACGAGCGGCGGACATGGCAAACCGCTGTGTCACACTCTGCCAACGACGACAGCAGATGCGGTATGAATGGTACGGCTCTTCCGGCCGTTATCGGTTTTAGTGATCTGGAGCTATTGCTTCTCGATCAAGTAGCTCCTCATCTCGGCGATACCGGGAATCGAACGGGACCTTTGCAACATTACTCATCTGCGGAGGCGGACCGTGTTAATACACAGGCTGTGTTCATTTATCCGTGTCAGTGGACTGTGGAGGAATTATTGAGGAAACAGAGCAGCAAGTCAAATTTCATTTGGTTTATTTATGCAAAGACAAGTTTCGGGTTTTCCTCTACACCAATTAGCGTAAAACATTTATGTATTCGTCAACACAACTCCTTACTGCATTATGATCACTGCAGCTTCCTACAAGCTATAGAACAAAGGACAGTTGCAGCTGTAAAAATGCAGTCGACAAAAACGTTGTACCGAAGAGACCTGGAAATGGTTGAAGCCTGAAACACATCTTGGCATTAATAGAGCACATAAAAGTGTCACTCTTTCTTCACTTAACACAGTGTGTATTATCAACAATAAGGAGAAGTGACGCAGGTGAACTAAATACGATAATAACATCAAGAAAATCTCAGTAAACCTAGATCAGTAAACAATAAGTTAGGCAGATAATGGCAGCTGTGCGATTAGGAGCCCACACTGATTTTAGTATGAAGTATCGTCCAAAGAGAAATTTATATCAGACGTTTGCGATTAAGTCTACGTCTAACTGCACTCAACTTTCAGTCATTGCTATTGGTTCCGGACAGTGGTATATGACAGGCGAGACTTGGTCGTATTTTGCTGCTGATTCAGGACGTCAGTCTCGTCCGAGATGGATATGGCAAGAGGAGAATGTTATCCCCGATTATAAGATTGCCTGACTTCAATCGACTGGATTTTTCCGTCAGAGGTCATCTCAAGAGTGACGTGTATTGCACTCTCGACGGAATGGTTGAAGAATTGAGGCAGCCGCAATGGCCGAGCGGTTCTAGGCGCTTCAGTTCGGAACCGCGCGACTGCTATGGTCGCAGGTTCGAATCCTGCCTCGGGCATGGATGTGTATGATGTTCTTAGGTTAGTTATGTTTAAATAGTTCTAAGTTCTAGGTGACTGATGACCGCACATGTTAAGTCCCAAAGTGCTCAGAGCCATTTGAACCATTTTGAAGAATTGAAGCAGTGAATTGTACAGTCTTCTCAAGCTTTGCAAGATGGTGAAAGGATGTTGAAAGAATTCGTAGCTCATTTCAGAACTATGAGTGTACATAAGAGGTGGCTCATACAAAATTTTGCCAGAGTGCTACAATATTAGAAAGAGAAACAGACTTTCACTATGTCGTCATGATAGACGTGACTTTATACAATTGCGAAATTAGTTTTATCTAATGCACCAAAATCAGGTATGTTGTTCGTATGTTTATGATTTCCACTATGTTTGAGTATTAATGCAGTAATATGTCCTAGATCTTCCACTACCCTGTACCTCACGCATCACTGTTCCTGAATGAGAAGCCTGGTAAGCAATATAGAGCATTGCTAACGTCTCACCCACAGCTCCACCTCTTTTCATACACTTTTCATGCTAAATTTCCTGGTATACTCGTATTTTTACTACCATATATGAACTTCTGACTTACAAGAATAGTAATGGTAACTGGATTGAATACATTAAATGACTGAATAAAAATTGAACTGTTTAAATATATTTAAACTTTATAATTAATAGTTTAACATTGTAAAGAATTTAAAAAAAATATGGTAGCAGCAGGAATCAAACCAGGCTATTCAGTGACCACTGTGCCATGGCACTCCTCAAGAGTTCCTCATTTTCTACTCGTAAATCTTTATAGAGGGTTTTATGTTTTACCAAGGCCGACTCAGGTGAAATATTCTAGGAATTTCAAAGGGGCATCTATCTGCTTCCACTCACATAATGTGACCCAAATCGGTGACCCGCTCCCATCCCACGCTCTCCCCCTGTTAGCTTTAAATTTGAAGCAGTTATACCTAAATCTTTAACTGCCACTTTCTCCTCCAATGATCTCCTGGGAAAGGACCCCTTTAGCGATCAGCTATAGAATTCGCCATGTTGCTTACCAGTACTTTACACGCAGTTTCAAAGAAAATTATTAGCCTGTACTGTGAGCAGCATTCTACCCATGGTGCCAGTAGGGATAAAGCCACATTAGAGCACGTGAATCGAAAACAGACAGCTGCGTTCCTTCCCTAAGTCGACTGTAGCGCGTCTGGCCATCATTTCACCACCCGATACAGGTTTGTAGCTACTGCGAATAGAGCGCTATGCAACTCGTTTCTGTACGTTTTATTTGCATACCAGCACGTATTACAAGAGGAAAGGCGCAGTTTCATTGAGACTTTTCACCTCGCATTAGAAAAGAAATGGGATAATTTACGTGCGGTATTTACGGTGTGATGCAGCACATTAGCTCATGATCAACGGTCAACACTGGTGTACGGTGAATTGTAATATGGAAAGTTATTTAGCAGTAATGTACTCCTTTTCAAGGTAGGCCTTGGGTGAAACGTGAACCACGAAGTATGCAGTTGAAATAGATTTGCACCATTTAGCACTATATATCGTACTGAAGTCAATAGTGACGGAACCATGCAGTGACAATTATCTAGCAAATGGCTGGTTTGCAGACTCATGATCGCTGGAAAGTGATTGTTTCTATCATCAACGAAACGAAGAAAAGAAACGTATTACCCAGCTAATACAATATTAACGACTCACTATTGGAATCACTGCCTCTTAGAAATAATTGGATAGCTATATTGCCGGCCGGGGTGGCCGAGTGTTTCTAGGCGCTGCAGTCTGGAACCGCGCGACCGCTACGGTCGCAGGTTCGAATCCTGCATCGGGCATGGATGTGTGTGATGTCCTTAGGTTAGTTAGGTTTAGGTAGTTCTAAATTCTAGGGGACTGATGACCTTAGAAATTAAGTCCCATAGTGCTCAGAGTCATTTGAACCATTTTTGATAGCTCTATTTTTACGGATTTGAAGTGAATGATCACATAGATTCAGTCACAGGAAAGGTCGGTGGATGACTTCGGTTAAATAGTAACATACTGAGTGAATGTAATCAGCCTACAGAGGCGATTGCGTGCAAAATGCTCGTGCTAATCTTTTCTGAATATTGCTCAAGTGTATCAGACCACCACCAAATAAGGTAATCCGGATACTGAACGCATATAAAGAAGAACAGCATGTGTGGTCATACGTTCGCTCAGCGCACCGGAGATAGTCACGAAGATGTTGGCAGACGCTTGAAGACAAATGCCACAAATTACTCGAAATCCTGCTCCTAAACTTACAAGAACCTGCATTCTAATAATCCCATTGTCGAGACCATGTTAATTTTCTGGTCGCGTGGAGACGATTTTTAATAAAGAGAAAGCTGATAGTGCAGCCATCGTCTATAATCGTTACTCGTACAAGAAATGTTTCAGAAAGCATGATGTGTATCAGTGGACGCGGCTTCTGGCAGTACCACAATCTAACGCATACAGTCGCGATGTACCTGTTCATTTTTGTTATACTCCGCAACTGCAGCGCTGCAAGTGACGAGCAAACAACACTTCTGAACACAATATAGAACGAGTGCGAACAGTATCGTTTATACTGATTTGTAAGATACCTTTTACAACGGAGAGCGCAAGTACTCCTAATAAAGTCGACGATAACTAAAAAATGATACATTTTTCTTTCTTTTGTTTCCTAAGGACACTGGGAGGTATGAAAGGGCACATTACGATACAGTTTATTTTAATTCTCTTGTGATCCACAGATATTTGTTGAAGAATATTGTTTTTTAAGAGCGGAAAAATAGTTATTTAACATCGGAAGGTCTGACCTTTTGCAGAAAGACGTTGTGTAACTATTCATCAACGTGAAGTTCTGTTCGTCAGACTTCACAACTGTTGCTGAGGGAAAAACCACAAAGACGTGATAATAAAACGGCAGAAGTAATTAAACTGTTAGCTGACAAAGATGAAACCAATTCCACTATTGTTGGTATATCTGAACCGCAAACGGTAAGAATCTTCAACGCTTACTCTTTTGAAGCAAAAATAGTCACTTTCACAAAAATATTCGTGCGTTGGAAAGTCGAATGAAGTTTAGTAAAGTGTGAATCATTAGACTTCACACAAAACTGTTAGGTGTCAAGGAAAGTGCCTATCATAATAAGAACGGGAAACTACAAAAATTTATATTTCTCATGGATGAAATATAACTTTATACTCGCCTGATTTCAGCAGTATAAGTTGCAATTATTGACATATTCGAAACTTTTTCTTCATGAATAAATTGTAGCTTATTGCACTGAATCAGTAAGATTCGGCTGTGTTTACATTTATGTCACAATAATTCACGTCTCTCAGTAATTTACTAATGCTTCGAACGCTAAAATATAATAACTATTTCGTTAACTAAGAAGAAAAATAATTAAAACCACATTAATCTTACGGCTGACGTCTCGCCGCTAGGGGCTGCTATTGTTGTTCCAGCTGTCAGAGGGTAACAATTTTCACAGGAATGAGCATCGTGACTGTGTATGTTACACTGCGGTTTGATCTTATATAAAATAATTAAAATAAAAACCAGTGCTACGTTGGATTTGGTCATTGACTAATCTATGCAGCGCCAAACCAGAATTGCGAATTTGTTTTTCAGTCTTGTATTGAAATTGAGATCTAACTAGGTTTTTTTAAATGGCGAGTAGATGTATTCGTTACCCGGAAATATAGGGATGTTGATTTTGAATTCTGCTAGGAATTTGGTCTTGGATGACTTCTGTTCGAGGGTTACGAAATACGCTGTCAGTATTTGAACTAAAGGTTAATTAGAGGCAGTACTGAAAGCAATTGACGCTAGTGAAAGTTTTCGTATGGTGGCACTGAGATTACGCTTTGACTTTGGTCGGTTTTTGGCGTACTGTCATAGTTACGAATTACTTCCTCTCGACTTCTCCTAATTAGTGAGATTTCAATGAGACCACTCAGGGTTTCTCAGTGGTTAGTAAAATCGTAACCGTTAGGGTATTTCTACAAAACCTCGTTTTATGTGGCTTCTTCCTCTGTCTAAGCCAGTCAGTCCTCTGTCAGGCCAGTCGGTAGGTCGAGCACCTGATCGCGAGGAACGTAAGAGCCTGTAGAGTAGAAGAACAGCCGCAGCATTAAGTAAGAAATCTAAGAATATCCCCCCCCCTCCCATTGCCCCATACACATCGTTCCCGTAGGAAGGATTAAGAATTATTATAGCTCGCACAGAAGCATTTGTGCGATTATTCTTCGAATGATCCATGCTCGAATACAATGGTAAGAAGCCCTAATAACTAGTACAACTGGAAGTAATCTCTGCCAGGCACTTAACACTGTTTTTCAAAGTATGAAGTTTTTGCTATTAATTGTGATACACTCTGTGGTGTCTTTGTCGCTCTGATGGTTCGTAAAAAGCGCTCCAGGATTGCGACAATATTAAACAGTGACTGATGCACCGCTAGGTGACGGGAACGGGAAAAACCTACCGGTTAAAACCGATACCCGTATTTTAGTACTGAGTAACAGTTATTTCAGTTATTTGCTTGTTCTCGTTTATAAAAGGCGTTTTTTTTATTTTTTGCTAATAACCGAGTAAAAAACCGAACTATCAACTAGCCATAGCAGCAGTGCTAAAATTTTTCGTTTTTCAATAAACTCTTTTTTTAAAAAAAAGGATTTATTCTTACTGATAAAATTTGCATTGATTCGAAATATTTCGTTATTATAAAAAAACGGGAAAACCACTCAGTGTTCTTTTAATGAGAAAGTAAACAAATGAGCAGCCAACACCTGGCATAAGAACTGCTACAGCACTACTGAGACAATAATGTGCCTGGTACCAAGGCGCGTGGCCTACCGGATGGCAGGCGTGTACATGAAGTGTGCGTGTCTTGTCCCTTCTGGTCTAGGTTTCTTTACTCTCGTCGAACTTGAGTTGCCTTGCAGAGTGGTGTCATCGCTAGTGTGGAAGTATTTAACGAAGTGCGGCATCCCTGAAGAACAATGCCCCACATGCATTGAAAGATTTAAGAACTGGGTGAGCGATGACAAACCTGCGACATTATATACGAAGAAAAGTTACGAATTTATTCATAGCTTACAACATTAATAGAAAGTAGCTGATTGTTGTCAGTGTGTACTACATAACATACCTCTATCTGCTTGTAAGTTTTGAAAACCAACAAATACACATGAAAAATGTACTTCTCCAAACCCAGTCATCACTCTTTATAACACTGACTAATCTTAATGCCCAAACAGTGGTATTATCCTCGATTTTACATCATAATTTTGAGCAGTGTTTCAAAATTAGAATCAACAGAAGAATACTTGTGATTTGTCGTAGAGTTTTCGAGAAAATTAGCGAAAATTTCCTTTTTTCCACCAACTGCGACATTGTCCCGCATACAAACAGTGATCTGCTACTGCCAAATGTTTTTTATACTGGTGATTTGTCGTAGAGTTTTCGAGAAAATTAGCGAAAATTTCCTTTTTTCCACCAACTGCGACATAGTCCCGCATACAAACAGTGATCTGCTACTGCCAAATGTTTTTTATTCCAGTCTTTGATCACAATATCAATTCTTTAGACGATGACCGGTTTCAGTCCGTAATGACCATCCTCAGATCTATTTTTAGACATGGTGTAAAAAAAGATCTGGGATGATCATTACGGACTGAAACCGGTCATCGTCTAAAGAATTGATATTGTGATCTAATACTGGAATAAAAAACATTTGGTTTTTTTGCTATTTAGTTTAATAGTTCAACTCTATGTATCTTGAAGACGAGGAAGTCAATCTTTGTTCGATTTCCACAATTATTAGAGGAAATAATGGGACTAGAAAATCGATTTTCAGATTTTTTCAGAAATCGGTTAAATGGTTCAAATGGCTCTGAGCACTATGGGACTTAACTTCTTAGGTCATCAGTCCCCTAGAACTTAGAACTACTTTAACCTAACTAACCTAAGGACATCACACACATCCATGTCCGAGTCAGGATTCGAAGCTGCGACCGTAGCGGTCGCGCGGATCAAGACTGTAGCGCCTAGAACCGCTCGGCCACTCCGGCCGGCCAGAAATCGGTTATTTTGAACGTTTTAAGACTTGGGTTAAACTAGTGTTGAAAAGAAAACCGACATTATTGAAAACCGATTGTTTCAGCGATAACCGTACCCCCAGTAAGAGGCGCCAAAAACTGGTACAACGACAAGTACCCCCTGCCATGCACTCAACACTGTTTTTGAAAGTATGGAGCTTTTGCTATTAATTGTGGTATACTCTGTATAGTGAGAGGTGTCTTTGTCGCTGTGACAGTTCGCAAAGACGGCTCCTGGTACGCTACGGCGTTCACAGTGATGGATGCAGGGCTAGGAGAGCGGTCAGGTGCCCACAGGCCATTGTCGCCTTCACCTGCAGTCGGCTGCGGGCGCGAAGTGGCGAAAGCGCAAACAACAAACAGTGGGGAAGGCCGCCGTGGATTTACGGCACAGGTGGCGGAGGCGGGGGCGGCGGGGGTGGCGGGGGTGGCGGGGGCGGCGTTTATCGGCGCACAGTGCCGGCCCGCTGCGCTCGCATGTCCGCCCCCGGCGCTGGCGTGCCCACAAAACTCAGCGCCGGTGCTAATCTGATCGCCAATACGACGCCGACGCCGGCGGCGCGGCTCGAGTGCTCTCAGACTTGGCCCGCTGCAGCCTGAAGCGCCTCACCTGCTGACTTAGTGGCCACACGCCGCCGCGCCGGAAGCACTCAGGGTGCGCCTTCACGCGGCAGCATAAAGCTCTGCTGCCGCGCAAATCTCCACAACGCGGTAGTCGCAAGCACATTGTAGCCTTGTTTATCATTTCAAGTAGAACATCGGGTTGTTACTGTTACAGATTCTAACGAAGCGTCACCATAAATATTGGAATAAAACACGCAAATTTAGCTAAAATTCCGTACTCCAACGGATATTTTTCGGATTGAAATTGTCGGCCATACGCGAGGTTTTCGCTAGAATGTTCGTAAATGGAACGTCGAAAGTGCTTGTCAAAGTGGGACTGATAGTCGGAGACACGCCTTGCTAGGGCAGTGCATTGAATCGTATCGACAGGCGTGCACGTATGACGCAGATAGATACCGACTTCCGGTGCCACAGCCATAAATTTATCAAGTGAATGAAGCATTTTGAGCCGGCCAGGGTGGCCGAGCGGTTCTAGGCGCTACAGTCTGGAACCGTGCGACCGCTACGGTCGCAGGTTCGAATCCTGCATCGGGCATGGATGCGTGTGGTGTCCTTAGATTAGTTAGGTTTAAGTAGCTCTAAGTTCTAGGGGAATGATGACCTCAGTAGTTGTCCCATAGTGCTCAAAGCCATTTGAACCGTTTGAATGAGGCATTTTCCCATTTAGGTTGTTATTTATTTACACATATTCTCCAAAAAAATGGTTCAAATGGCTCTGAGCACTATGGGACTTCACTTCTGAAGTCATCAGTCCCTTAGAACTTAGAACGACTTAAACGTAACTAACCTAAGGACCTCACACACATCCATGCCCGATGCAGGATTCGAACCTGCGGGCGTAGCGGTCGCGCGGTTCCAGACTGTAGCGCCTAGAACCGCACGGGCCATTCCGGCCGGCAAACACTCTCCGTTTCACTACTAATTTTTGCTATTTTAACCCTCATACAGCGTTTAGTTCTATAAGGAAGCACAAGGCACTGCCGCTGCGAACAAGGTCACAATAGTGTGAACGTAAAGTAACCCAAAATTAGCAACTTTTTCTGGATACCTGTCTTTTCGTTTATTTATGTTCACACATTGGCGTTCTCGATTGGTAGCTGTAATGTGGTGTGATTCTTCATACAATTAAACTTTGAATAACGGCTGGAAGGCAGAAAAAGCTTACAAAAATAATAGCATACGCGGGAAAATGCCTTATTAAGTAATTTGATATCCGTATTCGAGTCCTGATCTGTAACACAGTTGTGTCTTGGATACATACTTGGCGGCCGCTGTGGCCGAGCGGTTCTAGGCACTTCAGTCCGGAACCGCGCAGATGCTACAGTCGCAGGCTCGAATCCTGCCTCGGGCATAGATGTGTGTGATGTCCTTAGGTAAGTTAAATTTAAGTAGTTCTAAGTTTAGGGGATTGATGACCTCAGATGGTAAGTCCCATAGTGCTTAGAGCCACTTGAACCTGTTATTTTTTTTTTTTTTATTTACATACTTCCTACGTTTTGTAGGTGGAAGGAAGATAAGCGGCAAAATTGCTCACTGATGCATACATGTGGAGCCTTTTTTTAATATTATGGATAAAAATCGAGGAACGCTTTCAGGTCTCACGCTGATAATGGTATTTCTTCCGTGATTTCCTTGCATCACTGCCTACGTACATTGGATTTTTACAAGGCCCGGACATCTGACTCACCAAGTCGGTAAAAGCTGGATCTTCTGTTGCTAACGGTTTAGTGATAGGAGTTCACATGCCAAATAATGATTGATACACAATAATTCGAACAGAATTTGGCATAAAATAATATGGAGAGCGATGATGATGTACATAATTTTTATCCAATTGTCTTCATCGCAAAGCCTTTGAAGAGAATTTTCCTGTTTCGGCTATGCAATAACCATCTGCTTAATCTCTTATTCTGCTGCTCTGCAGCATGTCCTAACACATAACACCAATGGCTTTGTGCAGTGCAGGTGAATGAGGGAATGGTTCTGAAGATAGATGTTGCGCAGCCGAAAACGGTAATTCTATTAAAAAAAATCTTAGCGATCACGGTAATTAAATAAAAATCAGGTAACGATTCAGTCAACTGCGACTCGATCCTGAATCAATTACGTAGCTGTGAGGGTGGTCGGGAGTCATTGTCGGATAGTTCAGTCTGAATTACTTGTCCGCGAAAAGCAAAGGTCCTGGATTCGAGTTCCGGTGCGGCATAGAATTTTAGTCTGTCGGGACGTTTCAAACCACCTCACGCTCAGCAGCAGAGTGAAAATTCTTCATTGATGAACGAAAGTGGTTTATTGCTGCAGTTATGGTAGTGTACTTGACTAAACGTCGTCAGAGTACATCGAATAAGTGCTGTTGAAAACGTTCGTGTGGACACTGCGGGGAGCCACTAGATTTCTAGTCCAACAGCATCTCGATGCAGTACATTCGAGCACCTAATTCTTCCCCGCCTGGATACCGGCATTTGATGCCTTCAGACATTTTATCCTGAGGCTGGATGAACTGTCGCGTTTACGAGATCCCGAGGAAGTCTTGGTTGCACGAATGTATGCCACTATAGTGATTCGACGTAGACTTATTTTTGACCCATTGTGGCCGAACATACGAACAATGCGCAGATGCAGATAGAGCAACGAATGTCGTCCGGCATCTTTTGTACCAATGTTAATGCATTACAAAATTTGGACAGTTTCCTTTCCCTTGTAATACAGAAACAGACCGTCAGCGAACAAGTGATTTTGTGTACAACGCTATGCACCACGTGCCCCCAAATGGAAAGTGTGCAACAAGATTTATGGGAGAACCATTGCTGTCAATCAAATATGATAACTCCAGATTTGTAATTTACATCGTTTAGTGCCTACTTTTATTTAAATACACGGATTAAGAGTTGTTTCCCGGTTTTAGGCTGAGCATGTGCACATACCTTTAGTTCAAGCAACTGTATTTAGTGAGCGTTAGGGAGAGACGTTGAGAATTCCATTAACTCGAATGCACCTGGATTCCTGCGAATCACGACACAGTGGCACGTGTTTTGTGCGGAGGAGAATTGCAATGCTGTATCAGAAAAGCTTCGAATGGAAAGTGTTGCAGGAGGGGTACTTAAACTAGTGTACACGAGTTTGTTGTTCTCTTAACGTGAGACATGTTCTCATTTCACTGTTAGAACCGTCGGAACATGAAAGCTCCGTTGAACAAGTCAATCTCCTAGCGGTAAAAAATAGTGTAAAATTTAAACAGACTGCATCAAAAATACCTGCAGGTATGTTTGTTAACGGTTATTTAAAAGTACTTATATATGTCAATATAGTCAGAAATTTATTTATAGATCCATTTTTATGAGGGTACAAAATAAGCCCAACTGTAGACTGTTGCGTTTGTCTATTAAGTACTCTGTTGTTTAGAAGCTTATGATAATTTACTTGTCCATCGAACGTAGTTCACAAATGGATGGCAATAGAGAAAAAAAAAAAAAAACGCACGGGGCAATATGTTATGTAAAGTTAGAAAACGTTTTGTAGTCTCTAGCACAAAAATACCGATCTTATCAAATATTCATTGATATTTCCGTCTCCATTGTGATGTATTGTATTTACAGAGAAGAGATTGAAGATTAATTAAATTTAAGAAAGAACAAAGATTACCGATAATTTTGAAGTCAAAATTATACAAAGTAATATCACAGTTGTTCTATTTGTCAGCTTTTCAAAGCTAGAAATTACTGGTGCTGCATTTGGCGATACTTACTGAAATATTTTATTTCTTCAGAAAGTTTATTCGTACCAATACAATTTCCGCTTGGAATGAAACGCATGTGTCAGGTAATTTGATATAATGAAAGGCTCTTGTTCTATATACGCCTTGCTACCATAGAAAAAAAGGAAAACCATTTCGGCGTACCATTTTAGGTAGTTTAAATCGAAGCCGGCCGGTGTGGCCGTGCGGTTATAAGCGCTTTAGTTTGGAACCGCGTGACCGCTACGTCGCAGGTTCGAATCCTGCCTCGGGCATGGATGTGTGTGATGTCCTTAGGTTAGTTAGGTTTAAGTAGTTCTAAGTTCTAGGGGACTGATGACCTCAGTAGTTAAGTCCCATAGTGCTCAGAGCCATTTGAACCATTTAGTTTAAATAGATCCCGGAACAAACAGTCGTTGGTTCCATTGAACCTAATAGTTATGGCCTCTAAGAGCAATCAAAATTGAGTGGAAATAAATTGAATTCATCGTGTTGCCAACTATTCAGACGTCTATCGCTAGCAACACGACTTTGTGATTGTGGCTTGTCCATCTATAGAAAGTCTGTAATTTTGTCTTCGGTGAAACCTTCGTGATGGAAGCGATAGCAAGAGTGCACCAAAACTAATTTGTGAAATTGTGTAGGCTGGAGAGTGATTTTATACGCTGCACCTACCATGAATACTTAAATGAGTCAGCCTATTATCTGGCTTTGTTCAATAACCTTTTACCTACCATTAATAGGTATTATCTTTGGTGTTGTGTTTGTGCCCGCTGCACTTTATGACCACCCAACGCAGAGAAGCATTCTATTCGCGAACACTTTATCGGTGTTAATACAGGCCAAATTTCAAGTTCAAGAATTCTGCTAGGAGTGAGAGTGTGTCAAGAATAGAGTGACAACATACAAACTGCGGAGTGGGCATGGTCAGTAGCCTAATAACTTTTACACATTCTACTGCATGTAGAAACGACATTCATTTTCCTCCCAGCAATAACTTCCGAAGGCATTTCATCACTCGGTCGGTAAAAGTTCGAGGGAAGACACCTACGGAAAGAATACTTCCAGTTCGATCTTCCCCACTCTTTCACCTCACTTCGCCCGCGTGACACCGTACTGTAATGTATTAATGGCCTACGTCCAGCATACTGGCAATGGGCTGCCGCCTCCCACTGGAGTTTCGTGCGGAGAGAGTAGGAATCGTGGTGATTGCGGGGTGAGAGCCGGCCAGACAGACCGCCCCCTACTCACTCTGTTGGCCGCAGCTGCGAGGCGTCGGCGCGCCGCCAGGAGACGCACGTGACGCGGGGGCCCTGCTGAGGGCGCTGCGCGGGAGGAACTGAAGTGCCGCAGCGACGCGCCGGCTGTTTGGCTCGCGCGCGCAGATTGCCTCGCCCGCGACGCCGCCGACTGCGCACGCGCGGCGCTCTTCCGCTGGCGCCGCGAGAGGCGCCACCTTCCGGAGCGAGCTGGCGCGCGTGTTGCGGTTCCCCAGCGTTCTCAACACGTAAACTGCTGCCTGACAGGGCAGCTCTTCAGTCACAGATCGCAAGTTCAATCTTGCTCATTTGAAAGGATTGTCTTAACAATTAGAAAAGCTGCTCATGACTCACCACGTGCACCTATGGGATGCATTCATAAAAATGGATATCACCGACATTCGAGGAATGAACACTGAATGAAAAGTGGCGCTCCACTGTCAAAATAAAAGTTTGTAGCATCAAAATCGAAGGCAAACTTCTTCGGAGTTACGGTCCGTGCTGTACATTCAGCTAGGTTCCACTCTCAAAGGAATAAATATAGAGTCATACTGTTGTATCCCTGTATTTTACCCCTGCCACCTTTAGCATTTGAAAGAGAGTATTCCAGTCAACATTGTCAAAAGCAAAAATACAGGGAGCGAAAGGCTATTTACAATTTGTACAGAAACCAGGTGGCAGTTATAAGAGTCGAGGGACATGAAAGGGAAGCAGTGGTTGGGAAGGGAGTAAGACAGGGTTGTAGCCTATCCCCGATGTTATTCAATCTGTATATTGAACAAGCAGTAAAGGAAACAAAAGAAAAATTCGGAGTAGGTATTAAAATCCATGGAGAAGAAATAAAAACTTTGATGTTCGCCGATGACATTGTAATTCTGTCAGAGACAGCAAAGGATTTGCAAGAGCAGTTGAACGGAATTTACAGTGTCTTGAAAGGAGGATATAAGATGAACATCAACAAAAGCAAAACGAGGATAATGGAATGTAGTACAATTAAATCGGGTGATGCTGAGGGAATTAGATTAGGAAATGAGACACTTAAAGTAGTAAAGGAGTTTTGCTATTTGGGGAGCAAAATAACTGATGATGGTCGAAGTAGAGAGGATATAAAATGTAGACTGGCAATGGCAAGGAACGCGTTTCTGAAGAAGAGAAATTTTTTAACATCGAGTATAGATTTAAGTGTCAGGAAGTCATTTCTGAAAGTATTTGTATGGAGTGTAGCCATGTATGGAAGTGAAACACGGACGGTAAATAGTTTGGACAAGAAGAGAATAGAAGCTTTCGAAATGTGGTGCTACAGAAGAATGCTGAAGATTAGATGGGTAGATCACATAACTAATGAGGAAGTATTGAATAGAATTGGGGAGAAGAGAAGTTTGTGGCACAACTTGACCAGAAGAAGGGATCGGTTGGTAGGACATGTTCTGAGGCATCAAGGGATCACCAATTTAGTATTGGAGGGCAGCGTGGAGGGTAAAAATCGTAGGGGGAGACCAAGAGATGAATACACTAAGCAGATTCAGAAGGATGTAGGTTGCAGTAGGTACTGGGAGATGAAGAAGCTTGCACAGGATAGAGTAGCATGGAGAGCTGCATCAAACCAGTCTCAGGACTGAAGACCACAACAAACTGTTGTATCGGGGCGATGAGAGCATTTAACGGCTCTTCTTCTTGATGATTTCGTTTAATTTGTACTTGGCCTCGGCTGAAACTCGGCGATAGTCGGTAGAGTGTTGAGATCGTTATCAAGTTACGAAGACGAAGGTACACAAAATAACAGTGCTGAACCGAAATATCGGCGTGCGTGAGATATTTGCTTCACCAAGAATCGTAATTAATCGTTCGTAATCGATGTTTAACTGATTAATGATGAAATATTAATGATAAAACCAATACAGTCACGTCCACAACAAATTCCCTACAAGCTGGTCGTAATTTCAAGTATCTAAGAAATCGTAACACTGGGCTTGTTATTTGAGTCAAAGATTCTACACAAGCGCCGAGCGCTACAGTCAAATATTATCGCTGCGCGTAATTATTACTCAGGTGTTTCATGTCACTAATTTGATGAAATTTTATATCACAAATGCACGACTTGGCACGAGAAGGTGTTTTATTGCACAATATCAGTCACTTCCTAACCGAGCCTTGAGAAGAAAACTTTCCCAGGTGTTGGGGGGATTTAAATTATATGCTTCGGACCTGTCACTGAAGTTCCATAAACCACTGGCTATTATGAATGAAAATTGTCTATCAGTGTTCGTTGCCTAAATCACTGTCTAAGTAATGTTTAGTTCAATCATCTAGTTAAAAGTTCACTTTATTCTAGTAGGTAAAAGTCCTCCGTTCGAATTCTAATGCCGTGATATGTAAAGTCAGTAGATCGTATTACTGCGTCACAATAGATCGCAATTATTCAATCTCAAAAACAATCTAAGCGCGTCTACATGTGCGAGCATTCAAATATATGACCTGCTTCGGCTAACTATCGTTACGTAGTGACAATGCATTGAATTATACTTAGGCATTACTCACGATTCCCAAAGAGTACTCACACGGAGTATTCTTTGGGATCGTTCGTTCTACTTTGCAAATGTTAATTTATGCTAATTTTGCAATTTATTATGATTTTGATTTTAATTTTTCTGAAATTTAATCTTCTTTCGTAGATTGCTAAATTGTCGAGTCTTAGATTCCTGATTTAATTACTTGTTATTGTCCTAATAATAGTGATAAATGGAACTTCGTTCGCTTATTCACTTTTCTGGGAATCTGGGACTTGGGGCGGGGGGAATTCTTGGGGTATTGGGAGCTATTTTTTTATTTTTATTTCTCGTCCGAGGAAGTGGCATTACAAGCTGACGGAAAGTGATGGCGCGCAACCGAAGACGAAATCGTCGGTTGTCGAGCTTTTCCTGAGACTGCCTATCCCTTAAGGCGTAGCTGCGGATACTGTGATAATACAAAACGCCATTAAAATTGCGACACAACGAAGATGACGTACTACAGACGCGAAATCGAACCGACAGGACGAAGATGCTGTGATATGCAAATTATTAGCTTTTCAGAGCATTCACACAAGGTTGGCGCCGGTGGCGACACCTTCAACGTGCTGACATTTGGAAATTTTCCAACCGATTTCTCATACACAGGCAGCAGTTGACCGGCGTTGCCTGGTGAAACGTCGTTGTGATGCCTCGTGTAAGGAGGAGAAATGCGTACCATCACGTTTCTGACTTTTCGAATTGTAGTCTGTCGCGATTGCGGGTTATCGTATCGCGACGTTGCTGCTCGCTTCGGTCGAGATCCAATGAATATTAGCAGAATATGGAATCGGAGGGTTCAGGAGAGTAATACGGAACGCCGTGCTGGATCCCAACGGCATCGTATCACTAGCAGTCGAGATGACAGGCATCTTATCCGCATGGCTGTAACGGATCGTGCAGCCACGTCTCGATCCTTGAGTCAACAGATGGGGACGTTTGCAAGACAACAACCATCTGCACGAACAGTTCGACGACATTTGCAGCAGCATGGAACATCAGGTCGGAGACCATGGCTACTGTTATCCTTGACGCTGTATTACAGACAGGAGCGCCTGCGATGTTGTACTCAACGACGAACCTGGGTGCACGAATGGCAAAACGTCATTTCTTCGGATGAATCCAGGTTCTGTTTACAGCATAATGACGGTCGCATCTGTGTTTGGCAACATCGCGGTGAACGCACATTGGAAGCGTGTATTCGTCATCGCCATACTGGCGTATCACCCGACGTGATGGTATGGGGTGGCATTGGTTACACGTCTCGGTTACCTCTTGTTCGCATTGACGGCACTTTGAACAGTGGACGTAAGATTTTAGATGTGTTACGACCAGTGGCTCTACCCTTCATTCGATCCCTGTGAAACCCTACATTTCAGCAGGATAATGCACGACCGCATGTTGCAGGTCCTGTACGGGCCTTTCCGCATACAGAAAATGTTAGACTGCTGCCCTGGCCAGCATATTCTCCACATCTCTCACCAATCGAAAACGTCTGGTCATTGGTGGCCGAGTAACTGGCTCGTCACAATACGCCAGTCACTGCTCTTGATGAACTGTGGTATCGTGTTGAAGCTGCATGGCCAGCTGTACCTGTACGTGCCATACAAGCTCTGTTTGACTCAATGCCCGGGTGTATCAAGGCCGTTATTACAGCCAGAGGTGGTTGTTCTGGGTACTGATTTCTCAGGATCTATGCACCCAAATTGCGTGATAATGTAATCACATGTCAGTTGTAGTATAATATATTTGTCCTATGTATACCCGTATTTCATCTGCATTTGTTCTTGGTGTAGCAATTTTAATGGCCAGTAGTGTATGTTTCATAGGCACGGAAGAAACAACCATCCAGAGGCCGAATACGTCGGGAGGTTCCAGGTGGTATGACTGCAATGGCACACACTTTGCAGGCGGTATAGTTTGGTCTAAAGGAACATAAGTTTTATACGAAGACCAAAAATCACGAAAAAGCACATTATTTTGATCAGATACTAGCAAAAGCGCGCTAATACCATAGCTGCAGTTCTGTTACACCCATTTTCTAACTCTTGCTTGCAGTGCCGGGAATATTCCGTACTGCCCATGCAAGATCACGCACACGAGAAAGAATCATAGGAGGCAGACCATCCAGTTTACTATCCAGATTAACAGTCGACAAAATTGTATACGAATCCATTAAGGCATTGATGTTAGTTGATTTTGATGCAACTCTCTCCGTCTCTCCTTCTCAGGGACCCTTTCATTTGTATTTCCTCTACAAATCCTGATTGGTTAGAGTTGGAAACAAATTCCTTACTGAACGGTGGGATAAATGCTTTAGCTCATCTACAAGTTTTCGGGCCGATTCCGCAGTTTGCTGTGCAACGTCAAATTGATGACTTGTTTCAAATTTTGCTATCTTACTTCTTCCAGTCCTGTAGCACTGTTTGAAGCTCCACAATCACCCACTGTTTCCCTCGAAATCATTGTAATATACGTCGTGCTCATTTTCATGTGGATAAAGTAAATGGCTACCATCATTCCCATTCTGAAAATTGTATCGAGCGTCATTGAAATGCGCAAAGATCAGTTTTTGTAAAAAGTGCACCTTGTCCTCCCTTGAATATCGTTTTTCTTAAGCACTACATGGTCATGTTGCTATGGACTTATCTGTTCATAACGGTTTTTTACAATGCTACGGATGATCCTCCGTGTAGGTGATTTCGTTTAGTAAGCTCTCGATTGTCCTTTACTGCATTTCACTGGAAACGGGACTTGTTGCTCCCTGTCCGACAAGGATGATGAACTGCATGGCTCGACACCTTTCACTTTTTAAGCACGTACTGTCATAAATGCAGTCCTCAAGTACATTGTCTTAGCAATCGAGCATATATGACATCACACATTCCACTGACTCATCTTGCAGAAACGCTAATATTCCTTATGCCACTTGTTTCTCACTTTGCGAAATTGCTTGGTTTCCTTTCTGAGAAAATGTCAGCTTCGGCAACTGTTGTTGTAGATACAGTGCAATATTTATTTTGTTTATCGTTACCATTGCTCAGCTTTGTATCAACACCACTAGCACTGTAGCACTGTTGTTACTCGTCGACTAAGCAGTTCAACTACGCTCTGGAGCCTCATACTGTGCCCACCATTGGATACTTCAGTCCCGCGCCTGTTGCCATTAGGAGCCAATATTGTGGTTACTTGGTATACAATATGTGTGGCGCCGAATGCCGTACATATTATTGACCTGTTGCGACCTCGCACTTAACGGGTTCCTTGTGGGTCAAGGGCGGGTAAAAGTCTGGCGGGAAGGGGCAGTTAAGAGTCGTTACGTCTCCCGCGTCAAAGAACGTTTTTTTCATTTTACCACACATCGATTTCAAAGTTTCATCGTTAACTTAGCATTATGTAGCATTAAAACTGTCAAACAGTGGAAAGGAATTTTACAAAGTAACAAAGTATGTTTAACACAAGACACTTCTCAGTTGCTTAATGGTTAGCCCACATTGACGCGCTTGTGGACAGACTGGCTGCAAAGGAACTTCCTACACCTAGTTCACAGGCTGCCCATAACTTCTGTCAGCCAGTGGCGACTCGCGTAAAATTTTACCATTGTGCAACAAGAATGCAAAAATAAATAGCAAACCTATTCCAAAAGATATTTGTATCAAAATAAAACTAGTACTCTTCCACTGACGAAAAAGGAAGTCCATTCGTCTATGTTTTCTGCTGCAGAATGTATCTATGACTGTGGAGTTAAAATGCTCTATATTGCTTACCCTAATCTACTCAGTTCTTTTCTCTAACCACACCCTTGGAATTCACAACTTATTCAGATAAATCAGTCAAGTATTTATGACAAGGAGGAATACAAATATCATTGCTGATCCCAAAATCTGTTACAAACGTGAAGAAGAAAGTATGAATATTACGATACAACCGGATGCTAATCTCTTTACTTCACTTCCATAACTCGACACCTCTAACTGTACAGGCACACTGAAGGGACACAACATGTAACGAAGTTGCATTGTATGTTACCATATCCTGAAAACTTCTTCTTTAATTGACGTTTAATTATAAGAAATCGTACGAAGTATGATGCGTTTGTGATAAATCTTAAGTGCACCAGAAATAGGATTTCTAATATATACTTCCACGCAGGGCAAACAAAGCACTTTTTGACTGGTGAAGACCAGCCCAAAAGTGCTATGTTTCCCCTGCGTGGATGTACGACCATACGGAGGATCTTCGTAAATATGTTATTTCCTCGATAAATATTTGATAAACGGAATCCAGTTCTTTAGGACTGCGAATGTTCAACACAAGCGAAAGCGTAATAGGACCTCTAATTTTTTCGCTATACATAAGATGTTTATCACACAGGATCAGTAGCACTGCAAGATTGTTCACAGAAGATGCGGTTGTGTACACATAAGAATCATCGTTGCAAGACCGTAAGGAATTGTAGAACGACTTGATATAAATTTACACTTATGAATGTCATTTCAATAAAAAAAAGGGCATCACAGTCAATTGTGTAGCCTCTGCAGCTAACGTAACCCTACCAACCGAGACGTGTGAGAAGCCAAAAAAAAAAAAAAAAAAGTCGAACGAGAGAGACAAAAATAGATCTTAAAACGTTCTTCGATAAGACCAAAATAATGACAAATATAAAAAACGCTCGAAAATACTTTAAAGAGGGAGAACAAAAAGTAGAAATCATGAAAGAATTCAGATATCTTGTAAAATAGATCAATTGGAATGCCGTCGAGAAAAAGGCAATGGAAACTAGAAGAAAATAAGTTGAACCCGTCTTCCAGTTCAGCAAAAACACACATAACAAAATGTTTCTCTCATGGAATGTAAAAATAAGACATTACAGCCCATTAATCAAATCGGAAGACCTCAATGGAACCAAAACACTGTTCGTCACCAACCATGTCCCAGTTGAAAGACTGGATGTCAAAGAAAGGAAGAGAAAAAGCCTTGGCCCCATATTCCACAACAAAATAATCTATCTCATAAATGAAACCTTATACCAAATTACCTAAAATCTCCCATACACAGTCAGTAAAAGCAGAACCAAATTTTAAGAATACATCTTCTCCATGACCCCTAATAGATTAACCAAAATAACCTTTGACCACTTCCGCAAAATAAAATAAATAAAATAAAATGTTCTAGGGAAGCTGGAAAAAATAATAATAATCAAAGACATGAAAGAGAGATTTGAAGTCAAAATCATAACCAAACGAACGACCCAAATCTTCTGAAGATGAAAGGAAAGCAAGAAAGAGTGGAAACATTCTGGGCTAATATAAAGGTACAGAACGTTAAAAAGTGATTGATTAGTACCTGCATGAAAGCCGAGGGGGAAGAAAGAAGATGAACAACCGCAACCCTCTTTAAACTACATACACTTTACAATAATTCCTATAACAAAGAGAAAGATCCGTTTAGCACCTAACCGGTGAATTATATGCTGAGTACGTCAAAAAACACAAATATTTGGGACTACATACCACGAAGGGAAGGGTTCTAGGAATGTACGTTGCACTTACAAAGGAAATCGCATACAACACGCTAGTGCGAATAATTCTAGGGTACTGTTTCCAGTGCCTCGAGTCTTTACCAAGTACCCACGACGACCTACATCGAACATTTTCAGAGGCGCGCCGCCAGGACACGTCGAAGTAACCAGTATGAAGGTGTAGCTGAAATGCTAGTGGACCTAAAACCACGACTCTTTCGAAGAAAAACGACTTGTTTGGCGAGAGCGCTTTTCGGTAAATTTAGAGACCCTGTATTCCAAGAACACGGTGCGACCATTATCTTCCCATGTGGAGTAGTGATCATGAGAAGAAAACAGAGAGTCGGGCGCGTACAAATGCATGTAGATAGTCATTTTTGCCTCGCTCAGTACGCAGATAAACTAGGAGAGAAAATCCATAATAATGGAACGGTGTACTTGCACAGTGCATTTGTGTGTAAAAATGTTTAAATGTTTAGTCTGCCTAAATATATCTAATTCTTTTTTTTTTTTTTTCCAAGTCAACGAAAGCTACCCCGATTTCGCCCCCTTTTGCCAGGTGCCTTTCAGCAATTGTTCGTCAGAAACCAGTTGCAGCTATGCCTGTACCACGGCATGTTCCGAAGCCGAGCTGTCCTCCATCCGTTTCTCTCAACTTTATAGTAGGCCTACTATCATTTGTGTACCAATATTTCTCAAATGAGATATCAAACTATTCTGTACACCTAAGGCAGGTATCCAACACAAAGGTAGCAGGAAGCGAATTCTGCCCCCCCCCCCCCCCCCAACAGAATACATAGCGGAATCAAAGTGACATGCTGCCTTATTATTTAAATATCCTTCGCAGGACAATAAGTATGAAACATAATAACTAATGGTAACACGTGAGTACAATAACAAACATTTATTGAAAATATGCATCATAACTAACTTTTGCTGAGGTAGACAACTTGGCACTGATGACCCTAATATAACCTAGTCTTACAAAGGGATCACATGGTAATCGTATTTTTGTTATTTTTCACATTTATAGTAGGTGACGTTTAGCACGCAGATATATTTTTGCCAAAGAAGTTCGATGCAACTCTCAGAAATACTGGAGATAATTGTCTTTTAAGTTTTCCAAGCTAAGGTACATGTAATGTCTGTTCTTTCGGAGCTGTCCAAAAGAAAAGTCACCACAGATATAATTAAGGCGATGAGTGCCAATGATTGCTTCAGTGCAGATGCACACCGAGCACGAACTCTTGCGGGAGTCGACGAGATGCTGCGAGTAATGAGGTAAATGACGTGGGATACTTCGTCATAGTGTGTGGTATGAGGATTTGAGTCTGTCAGAGGTATGCTAGGGTAATCCATGGGGTTGAGCCAACCAATATCTTTGGATGGCATAGTGGTCAGAACATCTGCCTAGCAAGCAGGGGACCTGTGTTCGAATCCTGATCTGGCACACTGATTATGCTTCGAGTGTCAGTAAAGACAACAAAGTTCGATTTAAGAAGTGGGGAAATGAGACTCCATAATGCGTAGCATCCCTGACATACGTCGTTGGCGCCGACGTGGGCGATGATTCGTTACTTACTACAACCTGTGTAATCAGTTGGTCCCGGGAAGGCCCGTTCCACGTGGGGATCAGTTCCTCCTGGGATACACAATGAGTTACATTTAGTTAGGTTCCCTTGATGCTGTTTCCTTGACAGCTGCCAGAACGCGCCTAACATTAGAACTGCCTACGACGAACTTCTTCTTCCTGCTCTGTGTGGTGCCCTGCCGCGATAGAGAAGAGACCTCACGAGCGGGACAGGAAAGGCTCTGTGTCATTATTAGCGGGAGAAAATGCTCAGAACGTTCGTTGCAGGTTCATTAATCATATACAACCTTCCTAGCTCCATACTAGCGCTAGTCTTGCTAGCCAGATGACACCACGATGCCAGAGCAGAATTCCTCGTGGACCAAGTCGGCAAAGTCAGTAGCTGCCCGTGTCGTGGTCCGTTTAAAATGCTGCTCTACAAATTCACAATTCGCAGCAAGCGTGTGTGATAGGTCATCAGTGGCCAACGCTACTGCTGTTTGCAGCCAATACCCAACTCCTTCATCACGATCTAGCAAGGGCCCCAATCCATAGCCATGTCTATGAACGTTAACACAAGATTGTGAACACATTTTACGCCCTGAAATACATCGCCAAATAACGAATACAAGCCATCGATAAGGCGACATGATTTTTCAGTAGCAATTGGATGGAAGGAAGGAAGGGAGATAGTATTTACTGACTAGTAAACGGAGATGGTCTGTAGGAGAAAGCGCAACGAAAATAATGGGGAAGTAATGCGGAAGTAATGTAATTATTCAGTATTGAAGAAGTATACGAAATGTAAAACGTATTGTATTTCCGATTTATGTTAGAAAATATGTTTTCGTCGTCTGTTCCCTACGTTACCTAATAAACTGGAAACACTGCGCTTGTGTGGTGAATGCGATGAATCACAATAGGTTGTCTCATATGTAGGATACTGAATTGCCCTCTCTGTTTATTGATTGGATAGCCACTAAATTGCTGTTTATTTATTTAATGGGATAATAATAATTATTAAAAGGTGGCAATTTTATTTAAGCACTGTTTTTACTCTTTCGATTGTTGCGAGTCAGCGATAGTGCAATGTTGCTCGCTTTGGAGCATACACATTTTATAAGAATTATTTGGTCCAGGAAACACTTTTGCGATCACGGTTGCGATTTAGACAGTATTCGCGTAATTGTAGTGATTAAAAGTTATCGTTTCCGAAAGATGCAGGTTCGATTAAAGCTGTGTGCACTTTAGCGCGTGTAATGAAAATATTCATAACACGTCGCGTAACAAAAAGAAACATGTGAATCACAACCGTGATCAAACGAAGAAAATATATGATAACATAAATGTTCTTCGCTGTTATTCAGGACAGGCTCAGATTAGGCCTTGCAATTTTTAGTTATAGGAAATCACATGACGTTACACTTTGGAGATATTTGTTTTGAATAACTTGTATTTACCTTCTCTCTCTCTCCTTTTTACAGCCTTTATACCTTCACATCGATTAAGGAACTTTTCCTTCTCTACCGACCAGTACGAGAACAAAATTCAGACTCAACAAAATGTTTTACATCGAATTATTACATGCTTAACCCTTAACAATCATATATAGTTTCGTAGTACAAACAATGCTAATTTATTCCGTGCACTAGAAAGTCTTTGATACACTGAGCACAAAAATGAAAATAATAAAATTGTAATAACATTTTTAATATCATGAACACTTCTTTAAATCATGAAAGTAAGGTTTAACATCGTCGTAATATTAATTTTCATCGTTGTAGCACTACAATACCTCGGACAACTGCATCTGCATCACGTTAAATGGATTGCTGAAAATCTCTTACACAACCATAAATACTGGTGGATCAGACATGTGAGTTGTAAAACGCTGCCCCATGAGAATACGTCTAAGGTATCCAATGTGGAGGCAAATGCACATGGCGGGCTAGTTATTGAATTCACGAAGTCGGAACATATTATAGAATCAATAGAGTTTACGACCAGGTTATGTATACTGTTTCGCCATTGTGGCTACGAATAAAACTCTAAACGGTGAGTCTAACATTCCTTCCGAAAAACATCTCAGAATGATAAGAGGCATAGCACTACAACTCGCTTAGAGACATAGCTGCGAGTGCGAAAAGCTGCTTATAAGTCACTTGAATTAACAAATGTCTAAACAAAGAGACGTAATTAGATCACTACATGTTCTGAGGCAATTGAAAGTGTAAAAAATGACCCAATCTACTACACACGAAATCCGCAAGTTAGAGATAATAGGGGACAGAGACCATTTCACTTTATTGGAATAATATGTTGGAACAAGTCGTATTAATACAACTAAATGCTCGCTGCTTGCTGTGTCTCATTAATAGACCGAAGGTTTCTGGTAGAAAGCATGTGTATTAAACGTGACACGTATGTCTGAAGTACTTTTTGCTCGCTCCGAAATGGCGCTAATATTGTGGACACCAAGTTCTGAATATAGTACGTGATGGATGTATGGAGAAAGTGGACAGACGCTGAGAAGAAATTTGAACAGTAATAAAAACATGAAGACCTGCATCCAATCAGTCTTGTAACTGAAGGCCGCCACCACAACAAATTTTCGTTCATGTGGAACATTTCTGAAGATTCCTCATTTAATATTCGTACGTATTTCTTGACTCCTACCGTGTCGTTTCCTTCGGCTTCTTCAGCAATCCTGAATGTGATGCATAATGTATAAGTTTAGATCCCACTCAGTTTCACAGTGTAAACATGCAACACTCTTGCTCTGAGTAAACGAACGCACGACGTACCTAAGTAGTCGTTCTTAGAACCTTCTCTTACCTTCACTGTTAATGCTGTTTGCTTAGTCTCCCAAAACTTCTCAGCATTCTTCCTCTGAATCTTAACTTGACATTTGCTTTGCCGAAAGCCGTATTTTCAGGGCCGGACAAATTTAAGGCGAAACAAACGTAAATATTCGCTGTCGGTTATGACTTTGACACTGGAACTCATGAGGAAATGGATTCTAATTTCCGTCCAGCCATCTAATTTAGGGGTCTCTGTCACATGGCCACGGCCATTTCTGATAGTACCTTCAGCCTATTCCAATTTGAGATGCTTTCACATGGATCTTCTCATTAAGGCAGCGTGAATACATAACCTTCGTGATTTGGAATCTTTTTTGTAATTAATACAGGTGGTATGATAATTAATACTGAACGCTGTGAAAGTTTATCCTGTCAGAGGCTAAAAGTGACATAAACGTAGGTCTGGAGATGAGTTGTTTGCGGGAGAACTGCAAATGCGTGGTTGACTTCACCTTGAAAAGTTGTACTAGTTTGAACCAATTTGTTTGAAATAAAAAGTTTTGTGTGTAGTCCCCATGTAATTGGTTGAAATTTCATCCATTGTCCATCTTTAGGTAACGAAGATACATGTTCGTACACCTGCACATTTTGATGCTGATGTAAGAAGTCATGTAGCACGCCAATATGGTTCACGGCTTCTCAGTCTTCCTAACAGATCACTGATGTCCCATCTGAAAGTGACTACCACACATTGGATGACGTAACTAATATAAAACTGTTAGCTGAACGCTTATGCCACCCTTGACGGCGATCGCTGAATTGGGCTACTTAACGCCGACAGCATATCTGCAGAGACAGTTGGATGCCGAGGTTACAAATATCTAATATATAGAACGTAACTGATGTGATAGTAATTCGTATGGGTTTATTGCAGTTGTGCAGTTTTTTGTTTTTGTGATGGCTGATGCTTTTTAATATAAATGCGGAGAGATGAAATGTGAGCGACGTGTGAGCGCAAATTGTGCTTGTGCTGATGTGCTATCAAGAGGGGCGATGAGAGGAGTCAAGACCATTATCGAAAGCGACAACTTCTCGTTGTGTGGAAGTACAGTGAAGCTCACACTAGTTCTTTATTTCTACTTCTCTTATTATCAGAGGAACAAAGCTCTTATCGGAGCACAAAAAAGGCGAATACACTCCGGTTTAAAAGACTCTGACTTAAAAGTGGAATGACATTTGCCTCATTTTACCTTCCTCATCTCTTTCAGAATTTTTCACAACAGTATTGGCAGGCGAATATTTTCGCTCTCTTTCAAACATGCAACTCACCTCTCAGTCCGACACGATCTCTTAACTGTAACTCGCTCAACCCACTTGTCCACCGCTGTAAGTCGCTCATACCTATTGTGACGGTACAAACCCCCGTTACCTAGATGAATATTTCTAGTACATAAGGATTGATTTGTGGAAAGCGGGCGCGCTACATGGTGAGCGATTCGCGGAAGAACGTGATGCGCCCTCGCGAGATTTGCAACGGTCGGTGGGACGCCTTTTGGTTTTTCGCGCATTACGCGAAAACTATGTAACTTACGGTGAAGAGCGATGCGGTAGTGGATTGTGGTCAGCAATATGCACGTTCTGAAAGATAGATCTTCATTTCAAATCACGAGACACAAAAGTTATAGTAACCTCAAAATCGGTTAATATCACTAATATTGAAAGATTCACAAAAATACTAAATAACAACTTACAGGGATGAACGACCACTCATTAAAAACGTTTCGTCATAGCGGATCGAGTGCCGTAGTCCTATGTTAAGATTCATAAATAATAAAGCCCGTAAAGAGCAATAAACAAAGTTTGAGGGAAAATTGTTTATAAAAATTAAACAGAAAATTCATGACGTAAAGAACGGCACTATATAATATTTTGGGTGGCATCACGTATTTTAAACTAGTTAAGTTACAATATACACTTAACTTGCAATAGTTTTCATTGTTTGCAAATTATTATTAACATTACTCGCCTATAAATAATTATTTATTATAGATATGAAGATTATTATTAGAGTAAAACTGTAAACAGTTTCACCAGTGCTAATTTCATTGTGTGAAAGAAAATAACAACCTCAATAAATAGTGATTGAACTATGTTGTGAAAAACTGATTTTAGTATAATAATCGCCTAATTCTTGTTCCCTAGCATAAACTGTTCTTATGTCTGAGTGAATGATTAATTCCAAAACTATAAAAAATGCTCGGGTGTGGAAGTGTGCTAATGCACCAAGTGTGGAAATCATCCCCTGAGACTTACGTGAGAGCCAAAATTTGCAATAACATTTTTAACCAACATTTGTATATGACATTCGTGTGAACACTTCAACCGCACTTCTTTAATTATTTACCGCCCCGTCGCACCATCCACTCCCACTTGTGCATTCTCACTCATTCATTCATCCAACTTATTGTCATTATCTGCTTGTCTCTCTGACAGTCAGTACTTCCTGTCTCAAAGCCACAGTTTTCTTCGTTGTCTTACTACTACTGTCTAATTTCACTATCACTGCATCCACCTTGCTTTGTCTTACTGCTACTATCTTATTCATTCATTCCCACTGCTACTGTCTCATCTCACTGTGACTACCTCTCTCTTCCTCTTTGCCATTTTCATAGACTCTGTGTCTCATTATCACTGACTCTCATGCCTATCCCCATCCCCCACTCCCTTTAACTATTTCCATCTCTTTACTCCTGTCCTGCTGGCATCATCCCCTCCACTTTTTCCTAGTACTGTTTTCTCAATGTCAACTATGTTCCACTGCCACTGTGTCCCTCTCTTTCTCTCACACTGCCATTGTCTCTTTCGCTCTCTCTGTAACATGTATACCACAACCACTGCCTGCCGTCTCGTTGCCGCTGTCTCTGTCCTCTCTCTGCTCAAAAGTAGAATGCACATGTTGGCATGCCTAGGTTTTTGGGAAAATTTTTTAAGATGCTGAGGAAGGAAGAAAGTGGCAGTTGGCGTCCCACTTTACAGTCGAAGTCTTCTAGTGGCCCCGATAGGAGCATTCTTCCGCTTCTGCAGCACGTCATGTCACTCACGTGAAAAGAACTTTTTGGGTGAGCAAAATTTTGATAGTTTGCATATCTGAAATGGAAATATTGCAAAACTATATCACTTTATATCTCAAAAATGTTGCATGTGCTTCAGTACAACAACAACATGGGGTTTCTAGAACTGGTCTGATGGTAACGGAGGCAATTTACAGCATATATTCTCCAAATTATGTCATTTTATAAACCACGTGTTTGCTGCTTTTCGTGCCTGTTTTACTTGTAGAAATAAGATAACTCTGAATCACTGTAATGAATAATAATAAAGATATGAAGAAAATTTTCGAGCTTCTTTGCGATATGGATCTTAGGAAAATATCGTAAAAACTTCAGCCGTTTGCTATGCATAGTCGTCTTGGTATCCGCGGTCTATTCGATACGAAAATATGGTAAAACAACCTTTTTGTGATTTTCTACGAAGCCGAACTAATGGTACCTCATAAGCCCCTAATGCCCCACTGTAGACCATATCAAATGCAAAATGAACCATTGCATCCATTTGCATGTTGTTGTTGTGGTCTTCTGTCCAGAGACTGGTTTGATGCGGCTCTCCATGATACTTTATCCTGTGCAAGCCTTTTCATCTCCAAGTAACTACTGCAGCTTACATCCATCTGAATCTGCTTAGCTAATTCATCTATTGGTTTCCCTCTACGATTTTTACCCTGCACGCTTCCGTCCAGTACTAAGCTGGTGATCCCTTGATGCCTCAGAACGTGTCCTACCATCCAATCCCTTCTTCGTGTCAAGTTCTGCCACAAATTCCTCCTCTCCCCAGTTCTATTCAGTACTCCTCATTAGTTACGTGTTCTATCCCATCTAATCTTAAGCATTCTTCTGTAGCATCACATTTCGAAAGCTCTTCTTGTCTAAACTATTTATGGTCCATGTTTCACTTCCATACAAGACTACAATCCATACAAATACTTTCAGAAAACACTTTAAATCTATTCTCGATGTTAACAAATTTCTCTTCGTCAGAAACGGTTTTCTTGCCATAGTTACTGTACTCATCCCTTAGCCTCCTCCTACAATTTGTACCCCACCCACTTCCCACCAACACAAAACTTAATTCCTTGATGCTTCTATCCAGTTCTATACCGCACCTTCTCATTAGTTACGCAATCTTGCCATCGAACGTTCAGCGTTATTCTGTAGCACCATATTTCAAAACTCTTATTCTCTTTTCTTCTGAACTTCCTACTGTCCACGTTTCACTTTGAATCAAAGCTACATTCCAGACACATTACTTCACAAAAGGCCACATAACAAGTCTATATTATACGTTAAAAATTTATGTGTTATATCTTTGTTATTATCAATCTGCACGTCATGTCCTCTCTGCTTAGGCCATCATCAGTTATTTGGCTGCTCGAATAGCAAACCTCATCTACTTACTTCTGATGTCTAACATGAATTCTCAGCATCACCTGATCCAATTAGACTATAATTCATCACCCTTGTTTCACTTTTGTTTTGGCAATTCTTACAACCTCTTTTGAAGACAATATCAATTTTGTTTTGCTGCTCTTCCAAGTCCTTTCCTGTCACCGACAAAACTGCAACGTCATTGGTAAACCTCAAAAGTTTTTATTCCTTTCCCTGAACTTTGATGCCAACTGCGTAGTTTTCTTGGTTTCCTTTACCACTTGCTCGATGTACAGACTAAATAACATCGGGGATAAGGTATAAGTCTTTCACACTCCCTTCTCAACCACTGCTTCCCTTTCATGTCCTTCGACTCTTATAACTAGTTTTTGTACGATATGTATAAAACATTTCACTTCCTTTATTTTATCCTTGCTACCTTCAGAATTTCCAAGAGTATATCCCAGTCAGTATTGTCAAAAGGTAAGGATACTCTATACTAAAATAAGTACATAAGTACAAAGGCAACGTTTCTTTTCTTTTACATTCGTTTGAGAGGATTGTAAAGCTAAAACAACATGGTGAAAGTACACTGTGTCTGATGATCGCATATGGTGCAACGTGATAGAGAACAGCGGTTTGATATATACAGGGTGAGTCACCTAACGTTACCGCTGGATATATTTCGTAAACCACATCAAATACTGACGAACCGATTCCACAGACCGAACGTGAGGAGAGGAGCTAGTGTAATTGTTTAATACAAACCATACAAAAATGCACGGAAGTGTGTTTTTTAACACAAACCTGCGATTTTTAAATGGAACCACGTTAGTTTTGTTAGCACATCTGAACATATAAGCAAATACGTAACCAGTGCCGTCTGTTGCATTGTAAAGTGTTAATTACATCCGGAGTTATTGTAACCTAAAGTTGACGCTTCAAACCTCCAACGTTCAGTTGCGTGTTGTAACAAACACGGGCCACGGTCAGCGAGCAGCATCTGCAGTGACATGTTTACGATGACGACCGTGTTTAGGAGTGTGGCTGTAGTGCACTGTTGTGGTTTGGTCTAGCTGTCGCAGTGTCCGCATGTAGCGCTTGCTGCTATTGTTATTCTGCATTCGTCTCTGCACGCAGACCAACTGTAGTACACCGTGTTACTAGACGTCTGTGATAGTGTACTGTTGTAGGAACTGTGACCATGGTGTATTCGAACTCTGAAAAGGCGGAGATGATACTCATTTGTGGCGAGTGTCGACGAAATGCAGCTGAAGCCTGCAAGGTGTACGCAGAACGGTACCCGGACAGAGAGCATCCAACGTGCCGCACATTGCAAAACATCTACCGCCAACTGTATGCAACAGGTATGGTCGTAGCACGCAAACGGGTCCGTAACAGGCCCGTCACAGGAGAAGCGGGTGCAGTTGGTGTGTTAGCTGCTGTTGCCATGAACCCACATCTGACTACACGGGACATTGTGAGAGCCGGTGGACTGAGTCAAAGTAGCGTCATGCGCATACTGCATCGTCACCGCTTTCTCCCGTTTCATGTGTCGCTACATCAGCAATTACATGGTGATGACTTTAATCATCAAGTGCAATTCTGTCAATGGGTATTAAAAGAGAATGCGTTGCAGTTCTACCTGTTTACCGATGAAGCGGGTTTCACAAGCCACGGGGCAGTGAATCTACGGAACATGCTTTACTGGTCCGTGGACAATCCTCGCTGGCTGAGACAGGTAGAGCGACAGCGGAATCATTTGCGATCACCTCACTGGTCCTCACTTCATTGCAGGGGCCCAAACAGCTGCAACATACATCGCGTTTCTACAGATTGATCTGCCAACGTTGCTCGAAAATGTCCCACTGGAAACGCGTCGACGTATGTGGTATCTGCATGATGGTGCACCTGCACATTCCGCAATTAACACTAGGCTGACCCTTGACAGGATGTTCGACGGGCGTTTCACAGGACGTGGAGGACGCATAAATTGGGCAGCCCGTTCTCCTGATCTTACACCTCTGGACTTCTTTCTGTGGGGTATGTTAAAGGAGAATGTGTACCGTGATGTGCCTACAACCCCAGAGGATATAAAACAACGTATTGTGGCAGCCTGCGGCGACATTACACCAGATGTGCTGCGGCGTGTACGACATTCATTACACCACAGATTGCAATTATGTGCAGCAGATGATGGCCACCATATTGAACACCTATTGGCCTGACATGTCGGGACACAGTCTATTCCACTCCGTAATTGAAAACGGAAACCACGTGTGTACGTGTACCTCAGCGCTCATGGTAATGTACATGTGCGTCAGTGAAAAAGACCAATAAAAAGGTGTTAGCGTGTGGACGTAATGTGCTGTTCCAGTCTCTTCCGTACCTAAGGTCCATCACCGTTCCCTTTGGATCCCTACGTAATTCGGTGCTCTCCGATACACACGATCGAACAGCGGAGGAGTGGTACTCAAGCGTCAACTTTAGGTTACAATATCTCCGGATGTAATTAACATTTTACAATGCAACAAACGGCACTGATTACGTATTTGTTTATATGTTCAGATGTGCTAACAAAACTAACGGTGTTCCATTAAAAAAAACGTAGGTTTGTGTTAAAAAACATTCTTCCGTGCATTTTTTTTATGGTTTGTATTAACCAATTACACTAGCCCCTCTCCTCACGTTCGGTCTGTGGAATCGATTCGTCAGTATTTGATGTGGTTTACGAAATATATCCAGCGGTAATGTTAGGTGACTCACCCTGTATATATATATATATATATATATATATATATATATATATATATATATATATATATATATATATATATATATATATATACATATATTTATATATATATATTAATATATATATATATATATATATACTGTTATTTTGGGTATCAAACGCTCGATGGTACATAAAATCGTTTGGTATGCCGTGTGTTAGTATCCATCCCATCCTATACTGTCCGACCTTGCCAATGTTATTGCGGTAATGTGTGTCAAGATTATTCGCTTATCTGTGTAATTAATTTTTTGGGTTACTTGGGTTAGCATCAACATTTCGGTTTTAATCTTGTCCTATTTTGTGTCATAATTATTGCTGCAACACTATTATTTTAATAAGAAGTTTCACATAACTTCCTCACAAAATTCAGTGAGTCTCTTGCGTATGTGTGTGCCTTTTCTTTGTCCCCTCATAATGACATGGTGGATAGTAATTTATGTCCCTGGTCTGTTATTTACAAGATGATCATCTTTTTATATCTTCTTTGTGACTGATGTATCTTGGTTATTAGTGACTGATTAAGGGCATTTCTTTTGTTAATTGCCGGCCGCGGTGGTCTAGCGGTTCTGGCGCTGCAGTCCGGAACCGCGGGACTGCTACGGTCGCAGGTTCGAATCCTGCCTCGGGCATGGGTGTGTGTGATGTCCTTAGGTTAGTTAGGTTTAAGTAGTTCTAAGTTCTAGGGGACTTATGACCTAAGATGTTGAGTCCCATAGTGCTCAGAGCCATTTGAACCATTTTTTTTGTTAATTATTTAATGGGCTTGACACGCGTTAAACAGATTTCATAACAGTATCTCCTCAAAACAGAACCCACTAACCTTGTGAGTAATGTGTAATTGTGTGATAAGGAAGATATTTCTTATGATTATGAAGTGTGTGCAATGGGCTTAGTGAGCAATATTTGGGCTTCATTAAGAATACTCTCATCGTCCTGTACCATAGGGTTAAGGGACATGCCGAGGAGAGAAGTCACATTTTGCAGCTTAGTGATCTGGATGACAGGATTCCTTGCTGTCGTGCCACTTCTCCCAAAGCCACAGAAGACGGACAGATGCGGTTCACAAGTGAAGCGGTTCACAAACGATGTTCTTCCCTCTGAAACTGAATGGTACAGGATCCGGGGATCTGGGTAGCGGTAAGCTAGTGAGCCCACTCATAAAATAATTTCATAACTTTATTTAGCTCCAACAAATTACATGAGGTACACGTCGGCAGACTGAGCTCATTTAATTATTCAGTTAAGCACGCACAGTCTGCCATACGTCAAATGCTATAAAAATGAAAAAGTGTTAGGGTAGCACACAAACCAGTATTTTAAGTGCTACTGACAAAATTTATTTAAAATCCGAAGCATTTAGGAATTTTTAATGCAAGCAAGTATCGCCAGTATCACAGCAGCTGTATATAAACTGCAATAGTTCAGAAGAAAAGCGCCTTTTGCATGTTCTCACATTAAGTTTATTTAACTTGCACACCCAGCGGCGAATCACCTTAGTTAAAAGGAATCTTCAGTGAGTGTACTGGAATACAACATGATTTTTTTCGTTTGGACATATAGCTTATTGCTTGCATATAAACGTTACAGATTTAAAATACTTCATCGAAGTTATTACGATAAACTGAAACTATGGAATTACTACAGTTTGTTACAAACAGACATCCAATGACGCAGCTTAAATTTTAACCCGGGTTTCGTTTAACTATGATCGCTGAGTTCTTGTTCAGAAATTTTGCGCAGGAGGTAGCTGTTACCCCATTCGACACCGCTTGCAACCACTCGTCCCAATAGTTTTACGCAGATAAAATAAGAACGTTTCAAAATGGCTCTGAGCACTATGGGACTTAACACCTGAGGTCATCAGTTCCCTAGAACTTAGAACTACTTAAACCTAACTAACCTAAGGACATCACACACACCCATGCCCGAGGCAGGATTCGAACCTGCGACCGTAGCAGTCTCGCGGTTCCGGACTGAAGCGCCTAGAACCGCACGGCCACCATGGCCGGCTAAGAACATTTGTTTTAGAGTTCCGAAACAGAAAAAATAACATTACCACACACAGTAATACCTTGAAGCATCTGCCCTTATGCCTTAATACACTATAAGCATTCGACTGTGTTACCATTATGACATTCACCTCGTACTTGGATGCCGCCTTTGCAGTCTAAGCGCTGCAGACAACAGCCGCTGCACTTGGATTAGGAGACAGGGAGTGGCCACTCTGTTCAGGACAAGCCAGGGAGCCATTAGGGGCGAACGGGGAAAGTGGTCGTTCAGGTGCTAGGAATATGGCTCACATAGTCGTAGGTACATGGGGATGCAGAGTTATAAACAGCTGGCGGTCAGCTGTGTATATACGAAACATCACACTGACTCACCTAAAATCGACACACTGAGCTGATATTGTGCCAGGTGCATTATCTTTGGGGATCGATGATATCATCATGTGGTGAGATAAAATTATTTAACCCTCTACATGCCCAACTACCAAGCCTTGCCAGTCTCTAGTCAAATAGGTACTGAGAATTTTGTATTTCTGATTTATCGATAATAATAAATAATTTATCCATAATAATAAACGTAAAATTTGTTACACCCTTTCCTTGCGTTATTAATATGATTCCACTGAATTTTGTTGCCCGTTGTAGAACCATTCTATTTCTATTCTATTTACTACATTTTGGCGTCTAGCGATTGGACATTCCATTTTCCTTTAGATTCCATGTGCTAAGGATGCATGCCATTTCGAGTCACATACACGTTTGAACATATGACATTTTGCGTAGCTGCTTAGCCGCACGTTGTATGACAGATTCTGCGGGTACAGAGAAAACATTCGATCGATTACAGAAGCATAGAATTGGTGCTGCTTCAGAGGACTGGACCAAGCAGCTGAGAATGGAACGTAATGGGGCATTTGTTTACGTGCTGCCGTCGTAGTAGTAATTACAAGTTATCTGGGTTTAACGTACTGAAGGCGATGGGGCCACCAGAGACGGAACACTGTCTTGTAATTACGGGCTGGACTGTGAAGAAAATAGGCATGTCGTTTCCAAATGACCTTCAACCAATTTACATCACAGGATATCCAGATATCTCAGAAAATCTGGATCTTGTCGCTCGGACGTGGATTTGAACCACTGAATATAGGTGTAATGTCTTATCAGTTAGCCTCGGCGCTTGGTACAGTGTCCGACCTGTCCCTCTAAACCTATTGTCCAGTCAACAAAGAAAAATTAGGGTAGAAGATAAGTGGGTCCGCAGCTCGTGGTCGTGCGGTAGCGTTCTCGCTTCCTACGCCCGGGTTCCCGGGTTCGATTCCCGGCGGGGTCATGGATTTTCTCTGCCTCGTGATGACTGGGTGTTGTGTGCTGTCCTTAGGTTAGTTAGGTTTAAGTAGTTCTAAGTTCTAGGGGACTGATGACCATAGCTGTTAAGTCCCATAGTGCTCAGAGCCATTTGAACCATTTTTTTTTAAGATAAGTGGGAAAATATATGTGTAGTGGCAAATTGTTTTCCTTGATGGTGGGGAAATAGAAGTGGGGGAGGGTGGAAAGGTTCAAATGGCTCTGAGCACTATGGGACTTAACTTCTGAGGTCATCAGTCCCCTAGAACTTAGAACTAATTAAACCTAACTAACCTAAGGACATCACATACATCCATGCCTGAGGCAAGATTCGACCCTGCGACCGTAGCGGTCGCGCGTTTCCAGACTGTAGAGCCTAGAACCGCTCGGCCACCCCGGCCGGCAGGAGGGTGGATAGGGAGAGGTTGGGGGGGGGGGGGGGAAGCGAATGTCATGGTCAACAACTTAAAAATCCTAACCGGTGGAATGTGAGCGTGGGGGTTGTGTGGGTGGCGTTTAATGATCACCTTTTTGTTTAAATCTCTAAAGCCACGGCTCCTAGCGAAACTGTTTCCCAATACTAAATTAAACAGCGTGAAATTCCCTATAAAAAGTTCTACTAGGACTAATACTTTGCACATTAAGCAGATGGAAAAATCACAGACTATTAAAAATAAGGTTTTAATTATATAATTTGAAGTTTATTGCTAAAGCAAGTAGGTTAAGAACAAATATTAATTATCTGTTACACATCCGAGTGCCGGAGAACCGTAATTGCGTTATGGGGATGTAATAGTGTTGAAAGTGGAACGTGGAGATTTGATGTGTGACGCACAGCAGATGTCGTCGGACTGATGTCGTGGCATTTCGTCCTTCATAGGCCTGCAGCCCGAAGAGCGACAGAGCGATCTCCCACTGTCTCTACCCCACTACGTCAGGGAAACCAACTACAAGTAGCTTCACGAACTTATACCAGTCATTCCGCAGCGAACCTTATGAATATGACTGGCGACAAAGTGCGCAGACCCTACAGGAGGGGATGAGGATGGGGATAGGGGGGAGGCTGTTTATTGCCGTTAATACTACATGGAGTATAAATATGATACGCCCACCCAACATTACACACGATAGCGCCTGGACTACCTAAACGACCATATTCGACAATATTCCTTCATGCGTCGTCTCACCTCACGCCATACGAGGTTACGTCCATTAGTGGTGGTCGTTCCGGTGGTCTGTGTTATGGCGTAGCGACGCATAACGTTGCACAAGCGGACTGACCTTCACATCTCCGAATACGCTGCACTCATGGGTCAACATTACTGCGAGTGCACTCTCTTTCGCCATATGCGTCTTTTCAGGGGTGCATTCGGAGCTGACTTTATTTTTATGTCTGATAATGGGGGATGGCATCATAAAGCGTATAAGAAGGAGCTCTTGGAAAGATAGAATATTCGGCCAATGGACTGGTCTGCCCGTTTCGCTGAATTAACTCATATCGAACACTAGTGGCATGCGTTGGGCAGACATATTGTAGCACGTTTACTAGTCAACCGCGCTGGTGGCGAGATGGAACGCCCTACCACAAGAAGCCCTCATCAACCTCGTGGCCAGCGTTGAGCATGCATTGCCGCCCATGCTAATCACACGGAATGTTATGAACCATGTACTGCGGTTTGTAATCTCCAACGCAGTTGTTGTCTTGTAATAAAAATGTCACTTCTGTTCCTCTATTGCGTATTTCTTTCAAACTCCTTCCGCACTGTGCTGTAGCAGTTCTTTCTAAGCATAGTCCAGGTTTCATCGAGCTAAGTTATTTGTAAGGGACACATCATGCGAAAGTTTTTTGATCGTAAGTGTTGCGCATCAGTGTGTTATAATAAAATACTTACAATGATGTCGGCATTTTTAGGTCCTTTTTGTGTCCCGACTTCATGACCTTGCCCCACCTATTTTTTGAGCCACCAGTAAGTCCCGATTTTCTGTAAATAGTCTGTGTCAGCACTAGTTCGGACACACGCTGCTGGTATCGTGATAAGTATACTTAATACAGAACTATAACAGGAACGCTCTCGGAACTTGAAGGCGAAACATTGAAGCATAGGCGACGTTGTTCCCCGAGAAACCTACTGCTTAAATTTAGAGAACTGATCTCTGTGATAGATTGTCAAACAATTCCGTTGTCTATTCTAATTATTCTCTGTGGTGCTAATATGAAGGCTTACAGGCAGATATTTTCCTTCAGTTGAAAAGTAGCTCTGTCACAAGTATTGTACATAAGGAAGAATTAGTTGCGTGGGGATGAAAAACTGCTGGGGATGGTGTCTGCAAAGGTTTAAAGCTTGCTGGCCTGGCCGTCAGGTGTGGCCAGGAAGAGGGTGGTTGTCTCCCTTTGTGTAAGCAGAATAGCCGAAGAGGGCAGAGGCCTTTAGCAGCGACATCCAACTTCTGTAGTTTGAAAGACTCTCAATGAACGTCTTAGGGTCCGATGGCTGTAACGCCAAGGGAAGTTACACGATTTGAAACACAATTTGAATATAGCAGAATTTATAGAGCGGAATCAAATACCTGTTCTCAAACACACGTATCGAAAGTTGTAAGTATGGTCATGCAGCTCTCCATGCTACTGTATCCTATGCAAGCTAAAAGGGGAACTAATGGGGAAATCGGACACGCATATAAAACAGAATTTCGCTGGAATAAAACACTAAAACAAAATTGCTAACCCGTAACTTCGCTGATGACACTAGAAGAGTATGGACATATTGTCGATAGAATCTGAGATATTTATATTCATAATTGACTCCCAGATTTTGCCATTATTACCGATGGATGTTACAGATTTGATGTCAGTAATTGTGAATTTTCTACTTTGATATTAAGAATGGTTTGCCGGCCGGTGTCGCCGAGCGGTTCTAGGCGCGTCAGTCTGGAACCGCGCGACCACTAAGGTCGCAGGTTCGAATCCTGCCTCGGGCATGGATGTGTGTGATGTCCTAAGGTTAGTTAGGTTTAAGTAGTTCTAAGTTCTAGGGGACTGATGACCTCAGAAGTTAAGTCCCACAGTGCTCAGAGCCATTTGAACCATTAAGAATGGTTTCCACTATTTTGGAGGTATTCTAATATAGTGTCTTAAACATTAAGGCCTATGACTTAGGATGAAACACGTGTCAATTTGGATGACTTAAGGAATCCAGTGTTTGAATCTTAAAGAATTTGGAAGAGCTGCACTCAAGAATGGGAGAGATTAGGTAACATTCCTGTGGAATTTCTAAAATCATATTCTTTGTATGACACTGGGGATAGGCCATCGGACTTTCGAAAGAATGCAAATATCAAAGGTACCAAAAGGGCGGATAAATGGGGAAACTTACGTATGTAAAAAAGAGTATAAAGATTATACGATAATCAATTTGACTTTAGGAAAATGTGTAAGAGCCAATTCTGACGTTACAGCAACTGTATGTACACGGATGTAATGTAAATCTGCTGCCCATTCTTTGGACCCGGCTGCGTCGTCGCAGGAACCCGGCTCACTCTGATGTAATCAGGTGTGATACATTTGAACCCTTCGATACCAGTAGGTATCGGTAATACCATTAACAAAGGTCCGTATAAAACTCTGTTATAAAACTCTGTTATCTAAAATTCTTAATTATTTCATCCATAAAAAATTATAATGTATGTGATACGATGATTCTGAAGTTTTAACATGGAAACATCTAATTTCGTTTTTTCTAACTTCTGCTAAACTGTTAACTGAAACAACGTTTTTGACAACTGTGTAAATCATTTAAAGCTATTAGCCTCAAATGTCATTTTTCTCCTTGTTGTTTGCACTTGACGGAAATTTTGGTGTAATAGAGTCAATTCAATTTTGTCACGCGGTGGGAAGAATAACGGTTTGGTTTGAATTTGTTGTACAAAGGAGCGAACGGATGATAAATACTGTCTACCTGATGAGTACAAAATAAAAGGAGTAAAATTTGAGACTTTTGTTCTATTTTGTAGTTTGTGATTCGCTGAACGTTCACAATCCCGAAAACAGTTTACTTTCTTCGTAGAAACAAGATTTGTGACCATACTCGTGGTGATACCCCTGATAAGAAGACAACAAGGCCAACGTCAAGACAATTAGCTAAGTAAAACGTTAGGTTTTAATACAGTGAACATGCTTCTCAGTGTCTCTTTCTTTAGGGTAACGACGAAAGTGCGTTCACTGTACACGTCATTGTATAGACGTTAGTAAAGTGGTGGGTTACCTCGGTCACGCGATGACCTCAGGACTGCCGTTCAAAAGTGGCCAAACGCGAGCAGCGACGTGTTCGACGTCTTGCGGACAGAACGGGCAGGCATGTTACGTTGCGTGGGGTGGAGCAACGCGGTGGTGACTGTTACTAAAACCTAACATTTTGATTTTACTGATGTTCTCTTTCGAATAGAGTGCCTTTGTTTTGGTATTTGTTTTGATTTTACCTAAAAGAATAGTCATTTCATACTCTCAAACGCCTTACGGTTGCAAAATGCCGGTGGTTGTGGCAGTGTGGGATCTCCCAAACATTTACTTGGCTACCGAAGTTTCCACCTGATGCCCACCCGATTGAGTTTGCATTTCGACATAAATCAATATTTATATCATGTGAAATATCCCACAAATGAAATCAGAATTGCCAAATTTAGTGATTAAAAGAGTTACTGATGTTAACATGAAAGACGTTTCATTATAATAAATAGATTTATTTATGTGCTTTTTCAATTTCTCCAGGCATATTTTATGACGAAATAAATCTCCGGTGAACAGCCTAGTATGGTTGTGCATAGGACACAATCGACCACGTTGCCATCATCAGGTGTGCTGATGTACCTGATGCAACTGATGATGGCAACGTGATCGATTGCCGAAATATTGTGTCCTATGCACAACCATATCAGGCTGGGAAATGGGATGAGAAGTTCCGCCTTATGCAATACACCTTATTTCTTTTGTTTCACCCATACATGTTTCAGCACTTTTGTGCTATCATCAGTGGGTTCTATTTATTTTTAACTGTAAATTTGTTGTTAACATATTAATATTTTCGTCGTTTACAACATTATGTAAAAGTTGCATTTATAACTTAATTGGCGAAAAGTAACATACCTTACATTATATTATTGTCCTCTTGTTTTGGTAGCTGTTATGCTACACGATATACAACATGTCATCTGCAAACAGCAAAACGTAATTTATTTTCTATTTGTTATGTATTTACGAACGGAAATAAGACTGTATCACGTTTTCTTTCTGTAACTTACAGTTTTGAAGTTGTGGTAGGTTTTCCTGTTTTGTTGGCGAAGTAAATGGGCTTACTTCTTTGCCTGTGTTCGTGTGGCAATGCAGTTTCTCGATTATTCAAAACATAGGCGGAGTTTTCGCTGCCATTACGTGTTGTTGTGGTTGTGTGGCGTTCATTTGTTTCGTAGCGTGTTCTGTTGGCTGAGGCGCGCGAGTTTGAGTTGTATTTGGTGTCAGTTGTGTGTGGTTTATGTGGGTTTGTCTGTGTGTGACGAGTACTGGGGCAGAGAGGGAGTGTGTGTGTGTGTGTGTGTGTGTGTGTGTGTGTGTGTGTGAGAGAGAGAGAGAGAGAGAGAGAGAGAGAGAGAGAGAGAAGGAGAGAGAAAGAAAGAAAGAAAGAAAAGAGAGAGGATTTATGTGTGTGTGTGTGTGTGTGTGTGTGTGTGTGTGTGTGTGTGTGTGTGTGTGTGTGTGTGTTTTACTTGTACAGTTCTTCTATTGTGGTGAAGAGAGTTTTGTTGCACAGTGATGTGTATTCATTGAGTACTTTCTTTCCTTGGGCTATTGATTTTTGGATGTGGTAGTTTTCTTCTATAGTTAATTTTTGGTATAGGCTGCTGCTGGTTTTTAGGATGTGAAGGTCAGTTTCAATGTTTGTTGGGTGGTGGTTGTGTGCTACCAGGTGGTCTGCAAATGTTGAGTGTGTGCTATTGCTTTTCAGTGCTCTGAGGTGTTCATTATATCTGGTTCTGAAGGTCCTGCATGTTTGGCCCACATTTATTTCGTCAGATTTATTTATCTAAAAACGTATGAAAAATAGTGTTTTGTCATAAAAAATGAAATTATTTCAGATCCGTGAAACATACTTACAAGAACTGAAGTGTTCAGTCCGTAATGCTGATATGAGAAGGACGCCTGTTCGAATACTCTACACTGCACCATTTACATCTTGGTAACGTTGTTGTTGTTGTTGTTGTTGTGCTCTCCAGTCCAAAGACTGGGTTCATGCAACTCTCCATGCTACTCTATCCTGTGCAAGCCTCTCCATCTCAGAGTAGTTGCTGCAATCTACACCCCTCTGAATCTGCTTACTGTACTCATCTCTTGGTAACACCTGGCAGAGAACTGCCCAAGACCGTCCCACTAGGAGAAGACTGCTGAAAGCCTACCTGAATCCACGACTCGAAGAGGCCACATCATTTAATGATTGAATTGGCTGCTGCTGCTGCTGCTGCTGCTGCTGATGATGATCCCTTGATGCCTCAGAATCTGTCCTACCAACCGATACCTTCTTTTAGTCAGGTTGGACCACAAATTTCTCTTCCCCCCAGTTCTGTTCAGTACCTCCTCATTAGTTACGCCATCTACCCATCTAATCTTCAGCATTCTTCTGTAGCACCACATTTCAAAAGCTTCTATTCTCTTTTTGTCTAAACTGTTTATCGTCCATATTTCACATCCATATATAGCTACAACCCACACAAATAATTTCGGAAAGGACTTCCTGACACTCAAATCTATACTTGGTGTTAAAAAATTTTCCTTCATCCGAAACCCTTTTCTTGCAGTTGCCAGTCTATTTTTTATATCCTTCCAACTTAGCCTAAGATCAGTTATTTTGCTTCCCAAATAGCAAAGCTCATTTACTACTTTAAGTGTCTCATTTACTAATCTAATCCCATCAGTATCACCTGATTCAGTTCCACAACATTCCATTGTCCTCATGTTGCTGTTGTTTATGTTCATCTTGCTCTTAAAAGTCCTTTGCTGTCTCTGAGTGAAGTACCATGTCGTGGGCAAAAGTCCACGTTTTTATTTCTTCTCCTTGGGGTCTAATTCCTACTCAAGATTTTAGTTTTGTTTCCTTTACTGATTGCTCAATATACAGATTGAATAACGTCAGATATAGGCTACAACCCTGTCTCACCCCTTTCTCAACCACTGCTTCCCTTTCATGCCCCTCGTCTCTTATAACTGACATCTGGCTTCTGTACAAATTGCAAATAACCTTTCGCTCCCTGTATTTTATCCCTGCAACCTTTAGAATTTGATAGGCAGTGTTGCCGTCAACATTTTCAAAAGCTTTCTCTATACAAATGCTATAAATGTTGGTTTACATTTCTTTAACCTGTCTTCTATGAGACGACGTAGGATCGGTATGGCCTCGCGTGTCCCTACAGGTTTTCCATTCTTCTGTAAAGAATTCATGTTAGTATTTTTATTGGTAACGTTAGCTGGATGAGTTTACTCCGTGAGATAGTGATCGTGAAGTTATCTGCGGCACTACATGCAACAGCTGATCGGCTGCTGCGTTAAATGGGAAACACGATTTCTTAAGTGGTGGAGCTCCGAGAATATTTGTCGCAAACTGTTGCTGTCAAATGGTTCAAATGGCTCTGAGCAATATGGGACTTAACATCTGAGGTCATCAGCGCCCTAGAACCTAGAACTACTTAAACCTAACTAACCTAAGGACATCACACACCTCCATGCCCGAGGCAGGATTCGAACCTGCGACGGTAGCGGTCGCGTGGTTCCAGACTGAAGCGCCTGGAGCCGCACTGTCGCTGTCGTGTGTGCTTGATGCTCCGGGGCTGTGATGAGCTACAGATTTGCCGCCTGTACTCTGGTCACGAAAACGACTCTGCCGTCGCCACCCACCTCCACCTCGGCTTCTCGCCGCTGACACCTCGCCTCTGCTCCCACCGACGCTTGAACCTTCGTCATCAAGCGTCTTGCGCTCCCCAGTCACCCCACATGGATTCCGTCAAAAAATTATATCGGCCAATAAACATACATCCTAGATTCCTCTCCCTCCAGCAGACGGACAGAAGTCACCCTCCCACTAGAATTATTGCTGCCAAAATGTTAGACGTACCTCGTTACGTCTTGTGACAGCACCGTCTGATTTCCATCCAAAATGCTCACTTGTTGCGCCAAGAGAAATGACCATGTTTGAGAACCAAAACTAAAACAGAAAAATGTTGCATGCGTGGTTGACACACTGTAGGCCAGACCGCTGTTTGGATCCGTGTTTTACTTGGAAACTGAACTTTGACAGTGCGGGAAAATACGGATCTCTGAAACGCCAATTTAGTCAGCAACGCCGAGAGAGTCTGGAAACAGCCCTTCTCGCGGTACAAAGCGTTTTGGTGGGCACCTTCCTGGCGTTGGGCCACACCCCTGCTCATTTCTGCGGACGCCGGCAGACCATTTAGCCAGACGGCGTCGTCAGCCGCAGCAGGCTGTTTGGTGAAGCTATTGACTCTCTCTCTCTCTCCTTGCATGAGGTCAGCTTTAAGTGAAAAAGCCGCCCAGCCCTCACCTGCTGTGCGGTAAACTGGTCCTTCTGTGAATACTTGCTCATTCGTTGTCCTCCGAAAACCCCTCAAAGTAATGCCCTTTTCTCTGCATATAGCAGCAGCGAAACAGAATAAGGAGAAAATAGTGAAATGAAGGAAGGATAAGTAACTCCCCGATTAACCAAAACAATTAAATACCGCCCCTTTAAGTGTGCAATCACTGGTAGACCAAACTTACCCCATTACAATTCTGATTAGCAGCTCCGTAATTATCATCATTGTGAAAGGACAACAGTCAAAATGGCCCTACCGTCTTTCATGCTTTCATTCACCGCTCCAATTGAATGTAAACGCAGACACATTTGCAGATATTTGGATGATTTAGTTTTTAAAAAGGCCAATCTTTGACTGCTAGATAAGCTCAGTAGCAGACTGACTGCACCAATGTATGGTAACGTTCTCTGGCAACACGCATCCAAAGTGAAAGTTAAAAGAACATTTCGATGTATAATGCTGACTGTAACAAATAATTTATATGTATTTCTGTTAATTGAATTTCCAAAAGACACTTAATTTTGTAAGGTAAAACATAATTATGAATTTTGCTATTATAAATGATTATTCAGAGTATGAAATACTATCTGTGGCGGAGGATGTGAAAACCGCCACAGAAGAAACGATATGTAATCAAGAAAGACAAAGAGTGTACAAGAATTAGTTAAGATATAAATAGGTAATATATTGTAATAGAATCGCTTGTCTTCTGAACGTCTTCTGAACGGACTGACTGGGAGAGGAACCCGTGACATTGCATTAGGCTCTTACGTAGTTTTAATTTGTTATGACTCGATGATCGACGCCATTTGTAGCTGGGATTGTAAAAGGTGTGTAAAGATTTTAATTGTTTCTGTTAAAATATATTTATCTAGTACAATCTGTTTGTCACAATTACTGCTAAGTTTGCACCGGACATTACCCATTTTATTTAAGAAATTTCAGTATTTTATTGGATATCGCTGGCGGTGCGGAGCTGCGCCGCGAGCGAGCAGTCTGCAGCAGCGGTAGATTTAAATATACCATCGCAATAACGACCACATCCTAAAAAGGGTACAGATAGAGGTGAAGGAAAATAATACAGTGTTTCTTTTCACAGCATTCCAGACGCAGAATAAAAAGAGATAGTAGATATTATCTTGTGCATTCACAGGTGGATACAAGCTGCAGCTTTTGCAAATTTTCATTCAAAATGTGATAAATTCTGAACATATCGTAAAGTGTATTTAAATCAGGAAAATTTTCATGAGAGCTTAACAATAGAAAAAAAACATTTTCATGTGGTTAAGATAGTCTTATGCTTCAAAGCTAGTCGGGATATATCCAGTTAAACAAAAATCCACTGCAACGTGAAAATGTTTGCTAAGTTCGATGGACAATAATATTTTCATTCTTGCACAAACAGCTTTAGTACTTGAGTAAAAGTAAAACTTGAATAATTATTTTGGAATATTCAAAGAAATTCATTTTTATTAATCTGCAACAGAATATTTCATAAGTAAAGTAATAATCACAGATAAAAAATTTATTGAAACCTTTCATTTCTCATGTCCATTTATGTATATGTTAAGTTCAATCTCAACGGTTTCCCATTCAAATTAAACGCAAAAAGCAAAGAGAGTTTAAAACCAGACTGTCAACTCCCGAATAATTAAAACAGACAGAATCGCGTTAAAGTAGACATATAAGTCCCTGGGTAACCCACGATCAGTGTGCTACGAAGCCCATTTAACTTTCAGTTACTTTACAGTTACGTGAAAAGCAAATTGTATGCCCTATATTTCACATAAGAACCACAAAGATAAGAGACATTGGGGCTCGTATAGAGGCATGTAGAAAGTTACTTTTCCCTTGCTCTTCTTGCAAGTGGAACATGAGACAAAACGACTACTAGCAGAACAAGGTACCCTCCGCCATGTGTCGTACGGTGGCTTGCGGAGTAGGTATGCAGATGCAGATGTAGAATGTGTACAAACATAATGTTCAGAAATCAAATTCTGCTTCTACAAAAGCGACATTAGTTATTACACTCAAAAACTCTCATCAAATCGATGACTTTGGCGAATATTTCATCCAATTAGCTATTAATACCACATGCTGCACCAGAACTGCAGCTAATTATTAACACTCGGCTACACTAAATCGCAAAAACTCTCTGCACGTAAAGAATCGATGGAAATTCTCTAACCAGAAACACAACTTTGTGATTTTCTAACGGGTCCCAAACATTGAACATCTACCATAACTCGAAATTTTTGTTTCATATTCCTAAGAACAACAAGAATCCGACTCATGCCTTCGAAGACGCTGTACTATCGAGCTGTTAGCTTCCGTGAGTGCAGCGAATCAGTGCTGTAGCTAGCGACTCAGTGGCTGTTGGCTATTACGTAACTCCTGGAGCTACTGCCCTTACTACATGTGACTGTTACTGAAATTACCTTCCTGCCTGAAGCTGTGCACCGTCATACTATTACTAAAGGTATGGAAAGTTCGCATGATGTTCTGGGAATCCTGTAACAAAGGGGCTAGTCCAGAAACTCGTGTACGAGCACGCTCTAGGCATTAGCACTCTGCCTAAAGGCAACTACGCTCAGCTTTGGGAAACCCAGTTTGTTAGTTACGTATTTCCGACGCAGTGAGCATACCAGACAGAAAAGACCAGTTCGCATTTCCCGGAAATAAGGAAGGTGTCACTCCTTGTTTCAGTAGCCCTGAATCATCTCAACCGTGTCCGTTACCTGAATAAAGATCTACATCGAGTATTTCATGCCATGAAAATTCATCTGAACAGGCCTTGCCTCTTCTTCACTTAAAGGAAACTGCAACATTCTATACACGATCACTGAATTCAAAAAGGATAAGACAGATTAGATTAAGAGTCCTGTAGACGACCAAGTAGCATCAAAATGTAAATCCACTCAAAAAAGGGTTAAAATCAATTAGTGTAAGAAAATTAGGTACATAAAATTTTACTCAGTTTTTTTGTTTCGCTTCACGTATTTTTTATAGACACACCAAAAAAAGTTTTGCATCACCTCGGTTCAGAGAGTTTTGGAACCTGTACAGAAAATTGGAATAGAGACGAACATAAACATCATGTCCGCCCTTTTTATTGCTCATGAAAACCACACATTGTATGTTGTACCACCACACAGAGTGACCTTCAGCGGTGGTGGTCCAAATTGCTGTACACACCGGTACCTCTAATACCCAGTAGCACGTCCTCTTGCATTGATGCATGCCTGTATTCGTCGTGCCATACTATCCACAAGTTAATCAAGACACTGTTGGTCGCCGGCCGTGGTGGCCAAGCGGTTAAAGGCACTACAGTCTGGAACCACGCGACCGCTACGGTCGCAGGTTCGAATCCTGCCTCGGGCATGGATGTGTGTGATGTCTTTAGGTTAGTTAGGTTTAATTAGTTCTAAGTTCTAGGCGACTGATGACCTTAGAAGTTAAGTCGCATAGTGCTCAGAGCCATTTGAACCACTGTTGGTCCACATTCTCCCACTCCTCAATAGCGATTCGGCGTAGATCCCTCAGAGTGGTTGACGGGTCACGTTGTCCATAAACAGTCCTTTTCAATCTATCCCAGGCATGTTAGATGTGGTCCATGTCTGGAGAACATGCTGGTGACTGTAGTCGAGCGATGTCGTAATCATGAAGGAAGTCATTCACAAGATGTGCACGATAGGGTCGCGAATTGTCGTCCATGAAGACCAGTGCCTCGCTAGTATGCTGCCGATATGGTTGCACTATCGGTCGGAGGATGGAGTTCACATATCATACAGCCGTTACGGAGCCGTCCATGGCTACCAGCTACCCCATAATGCTACCCCAAAACAGCAGAGAACCTCCACCTTGCTGAACTCGCTGGATAGTGTGTCAAAGGCGTTCAGCCTGACCGGATTGCCTCCAGAAACGTCTCCGACGATTGTCTGGTTGAAGGCATACACGACATTCCTCGGTGAAGAGAACGTGATGCCAGTCCTGGGCGGTCCATTCCGCATGTTGTTGGGCCCATCTGTACCACACTGCACGGTGTCGTGGTTGCAAAGATGGACCTCGCCATGGACGTCGGGAGTGAAGTTGCGCATCATGCAGTCTGTTGCGCACAGTTTGAGTCGTAACACGACGTCCTGTGGCTGCATGAAAAGCATTATTCAAAATGGTGGCCTTTCTATCATGGTTCCTCCGAGCCATAATCCGTAGGTAGCGGTCATCCACAGCAGTAGTAGCTCTCGGACGACATATGCGAGACATGTCATCGACAGTTCCTGTTTATCTGTATCTATTCCATGTCCGAACAACATCGCTTTGGTTCACGCCTGGTCACCTCTCTTGTTGAGGGCCCTTTCTAACACAAAGTAACAGTGCGGACGCGATCGAACCGCGGTATTGACCGTCTAGACATGGTTGAACTACAGGGGCCACACTGGCAGCGTACGTTCTTCCTGGTGGAATGACTGGAACTGATCGGTTGTCGGACCCTCTCCGTCAAATATGGGCTGCTCATGATTGGTTGTTTACATTTTTTGGCGGTGTTAGTGGCGTCTCTGAACAGTCAGTGGGACTGTGTCTGTGATACAATACCCCCAGTCAACGTCTATCTTCAGGAGTTCTGGGAACTGGGGTGATGCAAAACTTCTTTTTGATGTATGTATGCTAATAAGAGAAGAAACATTAGGAAATAAAACAATAGGTGATAAAACATTAGGAGTTTTACGTACTGAATAAGTTTATTGTATTATTTTTTGTTCCATTTTTACCCAAACGAACAGCGTACCCAGTGTCGCAGACTACACGTCGCAGGATGGATCCAGTTATCAGATACTTCTTCACGTCGATGGTCATGTCGGGATATACAGTGTGCACACAAGACTCCTGCCGATTACGGGTAGAGCGGGTACCCTGGGACCGGTCGTGAAATGGCTATGCGGGAGAGGACATGTGTTGCTGACGTAAGGGCGCTGTTAAAACTGGAAACCAGTGTGATTTCATGCTACCACTTACGCCTTCTCCACCAGACATAGCGTATTACAGAAGTGGTCGGCATCTACAGGGTGGATGTTAAAGAGCGTAAGAAACCTAACGATGACAACCACATTAAATCTAGGCAACATATTTGTGGAATGTAAAAGCAATCAAACATTTGTGAATGCGTTCATAGGAAATTGTTTTCATTAATTAGTTCAGGAGTCAACTCGAAGTGTAACGTTGCGAAAACGTATTTGACTTCTTAGAAAAAAATGATCATGAGCAAATAGGGAGCATCATGACAGATACAGATACTATTGAGCACGAGATTGTTGCAGCGGGACTGAATACCGTAACTTCCAAACCCACCAATAATACACGCAGAAAAACATCTAGTGAAAACAGCACACAAAAATTCGCTTGAGACGTTCCTAAGAGAGTCTACACTCCTTCCAACCTGGATATCGAAACATAGACCATAGGAAGTTTAAATTCAGAGATACAGTACAGACGGCAGTTGTAAGAAACATAAAAATTAAATTAATAAGAAATGGTACTAATCCCCCGTGGTACACTAAGCAGTTCAGAACAACGGTGCAGAAACAACGAAAAGGTACACCAGCGGAGAGATACAATCAGTAGCTTCTCTGCGCGATAACAACGGTGATGTTACTGTACGAGAGTGCCACTGCAGCAGAGTTTCCGAAATTCCTTCACCAAAGGAATTCGAACCAACTGCCAACATGAGTCACTTAGAAGCTGTAGCAAAGCAGCTTAAATCTCTTAATAAAGACAAGGCATCCATTCCTGACTGTATACCAGTGAGGTTCCTTTGAGAGTATACGGATACAGGATCACCACGTTTAGCAATAATATAAAACCGTTTGCTCCTTGAATTATCCGTACCTAAAGACGAGAAGTTGAAGTTACACAAATACCAAAGAAAGAAGAAAGGATTAATTCGCTGAATTACTGACCCATACTGCCAACATAGATTTGCAGTAGGATTTTGGAACGTATACTGTGATAGAATGTTGCAAGCTATCGCTAAGAAAACGATTTATTGACAAACAGCGATCACGGATTTAGAAAATACCGTCCTTGTGAAACGCAACTAGCTCTTTGTTTTCAGACAGTAATAAGTACTGTTGACAGGAGAAGTCAAATTGATTTCATATTTGTATACAGGGTGTCACAAAAAGGTACGGCCAAACTTTCAGGAAACATTCCTCACACTGAAAGAAAGAAAATATGTTATGTGGACATGTGTCCGGAAACGCTTACTTTCCATGTTAGATATCATTTTATTACTTCTCTTCAAATCACATTAATCATGGAATGGAAACACACTGCAACAGAACGTACCAGCATGACTTCAAAGACTTTGTTACAGGAAATGTTCAAAATGTCCGCCGTTAGCGCGGATACATGCATCCACCCTCCGTCGCATGGAATCCCTGATGCGCTGATGCAGCCCTGGAGAATGGTGTATTGTATCACAGCCGTCCACAGTACGAGCACGAAGAGTCTCTACATTTGGTACCGGAGTTGCGTAGACAAGAGCTTTCAAATGCCCCATAAATGAAAGTCAAGAGGGTTGAGGTCAGGAGAGCGTGGAGGCCATGGAATTGGTCCGCCTCTACCAATCCATGGGTCACCGAATCTGTTGTTGAGAAGCGTACGAACACTTCGACTGAAATGTGCAGGAGCTCCATCGTGCATGAACCACATGCAGTGTCGTACTTGTAAAGGCACATGTTCTAGCAGCACAGGTAGAGTATCCCGTATGAAATCATGATAACGTGCTCCATTGAGCATAGGTGGAAGAACTAAAATGAGCTCTGACATGGAAATTAAGCGTTTCCGAACACATGTCCACATAACATCTTTTCTTTATTTGTGTGTGAGTAATGAAAGTTTGGCCGTACCTTTTTGTAACACCCTGTATTCAGAAAGGGCTTCTGACACAGTACCTAACAAGCGACTTCTAATCAATTTGCCTGCCTATGACCTATTGCCTCAGTGGTGCTACTTGATTCATGATTTCCTCCCAGAAACGTCACAGTTCGTAGTAATAGAGGGAAATTCATCGAGAAGAACCGAAGTAATATGTGGCGTCCCACAAGGAAGTGTTGTAGGCCCTCTGATGTTCCGAATCTACATAAATGATTTAGGAGACTATCTGAGTAGCAGTCTTTGCAGATGATGCTCCTATTTACCATAAAGTCATCACATGATCAAAACAAATTACAGAACGACTTAGACAAGAAATTTATATGGTGGGAAGAAGTCACCCACACGAGTACTAGGGATTTCGGTTACACAAGAAGTCGCACAAATCTAAAGACTGCAAGATCAACTAAATACTTATGGCTTTTTTTTTAATCATCAGTTCTTGTGACTAGTTTGATGCCACCCGCTACGAATTCCTCTTCTATGCTAACCTCTTCATTTCAAGTAGCACGTGCAACCTATATTCTCAATTATTTGCTGGATGTATTCCGATTTCTGTCTTCCTCCAGAGTTTTTGTCCTCTACAGCTTCCTCTAGTGCCCTAGAAGCCATTCTCCCATTTCCTAACAGACGTCCTGTTACCCTCTCCCTTCTCCTTGTCAGTGTTTTCCACTTATTCCTTTCCTGTCCGATTCTGCGTAGTACCTCCTCATTCCTTACCTTATCATTCCACCTAATTTTTAAATCCGTCTGTAGCACCACATCTCAAATGCTTCGATTCTCTTCTGTTCCGGTTTTCGCACTGTCTGTGTTTCACTGCCATACAATACCATGCTCCAAATGTAGATTCTCAAAAATGAAGGCCTATGTTTGATAATAGTGGACTTCTCTTGGCAAGGAATCCCCTTTTTTCCAGTGCTAGTCTGCTTTTGTTCTCCTTGCTCCGTCCATCAATACACACATACATAGCAGAAATGAGTTCCTTGATTTCATCTACTTCGTGTCCATCAACCCTGATGTTAAGTTTCTCGTGTTCTCATTTCTACTACTTTTCGTTACTTTCGTCTTTCTTCGATTTAGTCTCAGTCCAGATTCTTTACTCATCAGACTGTTCATTCCATTCAGCACACCATGTCATCCTTCTTCATTTTCACACAGAATGGAAATGTCTTCAGCGAATCGTTGATATTCTTTCACCTTGAATTTTAATCCCATTCCTGAACCTTTCTTTTATTTCCATCATTGCTTCTTCGATGTACGGATTGAACAGTAGAGGCGAAAGACTAAAACCCTGTCTTGCATCCTTTTTAAGCCGAGCAGTTCGTTCTTGGTCGTCCACTGTTATTATGCCCTCTTGGCTCTTGTACATATTGTGTATTACTCGTCTCTCCCTGTAGCTTAGCCCTGTTTTTCTCAGAACTTCGAACATCTTGCACCATTATACACAGTGATTTTTCTTTAATCTTCCTTCCATTACCAACAGCAACGTCAGAATAGCCTGTGTGGTGCCTTTACCTTTCCTGAATCGAAATTGATCGTCATTTGACACATGCTCAGTTTTCTTTCCTATTCTTCTGTATATTATTCTTGTCAGTATCATGAATGCGTGAGCTGTTAAGCTGATTGTGCGATAATTCTCGCACTTGTCAGCTATTCCTGACTTCGGAATTGTGTGGATTAGTCAGATGGTATGTCGCCACTCACAAATTCTGCACACAACGCGAATAGTAGTTTAGTGGCCACTTCACTCAAGGACTTTAGAAATTCTGATGGAATGTTACCTATCCGTTCTGCCTTACTTGTTCTTAGGTCCTTCAAAGTTCTTGTAAGTTCTTATTCTAATACTGGACCCCTTAAGTTTTCCCTATCGACTCCTGTTTCTTCTTCTATCATATGGAACAAATCTTCTGACTCATAGAAGCCTTCAGCGTACTCTTTCCAACTATCCGTTCTCTCTTCTGCATTTAACAGCAGGATTCCCGTTGCATCCTTAACGTTACCAACCTTGCTTTTAGTTTCACCGAAGGTTGTTTTGACTTTTCTATATGCTGAGTCAGCCCTCCCGATAAACATTTCGTTTTCGATTTCTTCACATTTTTCTAGCAGCCATATCGTCTTAGCTCCCCTGCACTTCCTATTTATTTCATTCCTAAGTGACTTGTATTTCTGTATTCCCGATTTTTCCTGAAAGTTATTTTACTTCCTTTTTTCATCGATCAACTGAAATACTTCTTCTGTTACTCATAGTTTCTTCGCAGTTACCTTTTTGTACCTCTGTTTTCCTTTCCTCCTTCTGTGATTGACCTTTTTATACATGTCCATTCCTCTTCGACTGTACTGCCTACTGAACTATTCCTCATTGCCGTGTCTATAGCCGTAGAGAACTTCAAACGTATCACATCATTCCTTAATACTTCTTCATCCCACTTTTTGCATATTGATTCTTCCCGACTAATATCTTAAACTTCCCCCTACTCTTCATCACTACTACATTGGTATCTGCGTCTATATCTGCTCATGGATATACCTTACCATCCAGTATGGGATTTTGGAATCCCTGTCTAACCATGGTGTAATCTAACTTTCCAGGTTAAACAGAGCATGCGCTATTAACATCTTTCTCCTCTCTCATGCCTTGACCCAATCCCAAATTCTCCCATTACCCTTTCTTCTCCTCCTTCCCCTGCAGCTGCATTCCAGTCCCCCCCCCCCCTCCCGACTATTAGATTTTCATCTCCTTTTTCGTACTGTATTGACCTTTCAGTATTCTCATATACTTTCTCTTTCTCTTCATCTTCAGATTGCGACGTCGGTATATATACTGAACTATCGTTGTCGGTGCTGGTTTGCTGTCGGTTTTAGGCATTACAATTACGAATAAGTTTGAATGATCAAGTAGGTAATGTTGTGGGTAAAGTAAACTAAAGACGGCGATTTATATGCAGTACACTTAGAAAATGACACAGGTCTATTAAAGAGATTGCCTTATTACTCTTGTACGACCTCTCCTGGAGTATTGTTGTGCTGTGTGGGGTCGGCATAGACTGGATCAACGGAGGACATCGGGAAAGCTCAAAGAAGGGGAGATCGTTTTTTCTATCCTGAAATAGGAGATAGAGCGCTACGGATATAATACGTGAAATGAAACAAAGTTGCGTTTCGTTGCTGCAGGATCTTGTCATCAAATTTCAGTTATCACCTTCTCCTCAGGGTGTGAAAATACTATGTTGATGGCCACGTACGTAAGGAGGAATGACCATCATAAGAAAATAAGAGAAACCGGAACTCGCACCAGAAGGATTTAAGGCTTCGTTTTTCCCGCTCGCTGTTCGCGAATGGAATGGTAGAGAAATAGTTGAAGGTGGTGCGATGAACCCTCTGCCAGGCAGTTAACTGTGAATTGCACAGTAACCATGTGTATGTAGATGTAGATGGAAGAAAGCCATCAGAATTTACGAAACGACGAAATGTGAGTTTTTATTCTGGGGTCGCCGAAAGTAATGGTCTAACTTGAAATAACAAATAAAATCGTTGAGAATGTGACTGTGGCATGTTGTCATAATCTTTGTGCCAATAATTGTATGCATGTGTGCATACTCAGTAGAAGTTCAACATGTGAACTCTGCACTTACCTTAGGTTTCCAAAATTAAATTGGCACAGTTCTCTTACTACATACCCAACATTTAGGCCCCTGTACAAGGAACCACGCTGAAAGTGTTGTCTAAAAGTAAAGGAGGTAGGTGAAAAGATCAGGGTTAGTTGTCCCTTCAACGACCACAAGCTCAGATTGGAGCAAGACAAGATAGAAAATCGGCCGTGTTCTTTTGAAAGGAACGATTCTGTCATTCGCCCTAACTGGAGGAAAGCGGCAGAAAATGTCAATCTGAGTAACCCGGTGGAGATTCCAAAACTGTCATCCCTATTATGACTCGTGTTTCGACACTCTTACCTTTTCAGATATCTTAAAAATAAAAATTCCAAGAGGATTCGCGGTGTACACTCACCTGAAGGTAAGATTGATTTGTTGTCAGCCTAAATATTGTGACAATATGTAAACCTCATGGAATATACCTCACGGCGGAAAAACTTGCGAATCGCTCAAATTTGACGCTCTCTTCTCCAATAAAACATTTCATTATCACATGCAGATTCGAAATAGTTGACCACAGTTCATTACCAATAGTGACGAAAGATTTTACGATATAGGTACTCTTCTTATTTCTCTATAGATGATAGTACGTAAAGGATCGAAATCTTAGCTGTTTCCTTTAAACTCGTAACTATTTTGAGGTACTGAAGAGCTGTGGTCTCCTGTTTCTAATGAAACTGGGTATTGGGGGTCTCTTGGAAAAGAGAAGTAGCGTTGTAAGTTGAGTTTCACAGTGTAACGTGTCGCAGCAACAGTCGGCCTTCGTGCTAAAAGAAAAGAACAAGGTATCGAATACAGGGAAATTTCAGCTCATTCGATATATAAACATAGTGAAACACTTATATCCTCCTATGAAGATTACTGTGAGGGGATTACTCTCAGGCCAATGATTACTGGAACAAATTTTTCTTTTTGTGATATTCTTGAGAAGGAAAATCTACACATCGCGGAGCTTTTCTTTTTTAAATTCTCCGTTGACCTTTTTTACGGGACCCGTACATTATATGCTCTCGGTACGTCATGATTCAGTGTTATTTTATTTCTGCGGCTAGGTACTGTTCTTGTCGTCATTGAGCCCTGAATCGAAAACCATTTACATGATTTGTCTAGAAGTCTTGTATTTTTTTGTATCTATTGTTATATGTTTTGAGTTTTACTAAGCTATATTTATGAGGCTTAGGTGAGCGTCTGAAATTCTATCTAACGAACATACCAATGGCAGATGGTTTACCAGACCCCTCATGCGCAATCCACGTCTTGGTAATTTCCTGTCTCGCAAGCTATGTTTCGATGCTTTATGCTATTTGAGGAAGCGCAGTAACCTAGGTTTTTAACCATACAGTGGCATCTTGAAAATGTCGAATTTCATTCTCAAACTTTTTACTCAATCAGAGGTTTAATATTTAATCCGGTTTACTCACAATTTCATTTTACATAACACCTGGTCCTATGGCCCACAGGTACACGTATGAAAGAAGCACCACGAGAGAATTACGTGAATGGGACGGAAATCAGTGGATGTGATGCACAAGTACAGACAAAGAAATAATTACAATTTCAGAAAAACTGGATGATTTATTCAAGAGAAAGAGATTCACAAATTGAGCAAATCAGTAAAGCGTTGGTCCACCTCTGACCCTTATGCAAACTGTGGGATCCTGCCCACTCTCTCTTACACGATGACTAAAGGATGCTCCTGTCTAAGATAGCTATACAACAGTTCAAGCAAATCACATTAATAGTGTTTATTACGATAAAGAAGATTGACAATATTTGACGTTGGATATGTCGCAAGCGATGGGCGACATGCAAACATTCAGCTCTGTATACAATGTCCTTGTAAGCATTGACAGCCGCTCGTAAGTCACTGCTCTCGTGAATACCACTGCTCATCTAGGCCTCTCTGCTAGTGTCCATTTTCTACTCTGCAACTAATGTCCGGCAGAGACTGGCAGGAGGGGCGCTTATATCCTCTTCTTGTAGAGGGCGCTCCTGTCGTGCGGTCCTAGTCAGCGAAACATTGGCTGACGTCGTGTCACGACCTTCTCTTCTCTTCGGCTCTTCATCTTCGTGCGGCTCTTGTCGATACGCTGGAACATTCCTCCCCCACCCCCTCCTCCTCATGTAGGCAGTGCTACCGCGGCGGGGAAGGCAGGAGTGTGGAAGCATCACGGGACCAGAAGCTGTGGCTGCAGGGACGTCGAGCTTCCGGTCGTACCCTGCCATTAGGCCTTCGCTCTGGCGGAAACGTCCCCCAGAAAACGACCAGTAGGGTAAACATCCGCCTCCTGACGCCATGAACCAGATGAAGGCGGCGGCTGCTGCGGTGTGGGCGGGTCCAGCTCCATCGGTAGGACGGGAGGAGGCGGAGAAGGCGAAGGCTCCGTCTCCATGGGGTCGTCCCGCGTCGTGATGACACCCTCTGGCGGCTGCTGTGGCCACGCTGTCTTCGGGATCCGTGAATATGGGAGAAAAGACGCTGAAAGATCATCCTGCGCATGACAGAGGCGAAGTTGATTTTGATGTCGGCGCTGGATGCCATCTGGACTTGAAATACGCAAGCGCCAAGTCGACGGATGGTCTCGCCTGGAGCCCACCGTCTGTTGTCACTAAAAACCGTGTAAAAGAGAATATCATGCGGCGCGATGCAATACTTACGGCCTTACTTCTGCACTGGATGCTGAGGAGGTGGAACAGGTGGAGCAGTATACGATTGCGGCGGCCGTGAAGCAGTTCCGCCGGCGATGGTCCATCTCGTGGGTGTGAATGATAGGAGGCGAGAAACAGTTGCAAAGCTTGATTCCTTGTGTGTGCGGAGCGAAGTTTGGTCATCTGCTACTTGAATGTTCTGACAAAACTTTCGGCTTCGCCGTTTGACTGTAGATGTAACGGTGCACTAGTTAGATGCTGTATGCCATTGCGTTCACAGAGTGTTTCGAACTCATTTGACGTGAACTGAGGGACATTGTCTGACACTATTACTTCAGGTAAACCTTCGAGGCAAAAAATAGAGGACAACGCCTGAAGTTTGCTACGTGACGTAGAGTTCATTGACACAGCAAAAGGAAAATTGCTATAAGAGTCCACCACAATCAACCGATTGTTTCAAAAAGGACCCGCAAAGTCTACGTGCACACGTTACCACGGCGATAGCGACTTAGGCCAAGCAGAGAATTTTTTGTGGCGGAGTGGACTGATTTTACGAAGATCGTGACACTGTGACGCCATCTGTTCTATTTGTGTGTCCATACCCTGCCAAGTACAGTGTCGACGCGCTAACTGTTTTGTACGAACAATCCCCCAGTGTCCTTGGTGAAGTAGCTGCAACACTTCTTTTTGCAAAGATTTAGCGATCAACACAGGTGACTGGCCGCTGTCATTTTGAACAATAATCACACCTTTCTGTTCAGCGAGGCTATGCCGACGTGCAAAGTATCGACGAACTTCAGTTTTCATTATGCCTTGCAAGGAACAAGGCCAAGATGTGCGAATGTGCTTTAGCAAAACGTTCAAATCGGAATCAGCGTCTGTGGCCTACACAGTTTTCCTAAAGCTTCAAGCAATTCAGAATCCTGAGCATCGATGTGACAACAAGATGCAGCAGAAGCGTCAAACTCTGTGTCCGGGGCAATCGGAAGACGTGAATGTGCGTCCGCATTACCATGTTGAGCCGTCGGACGATACTCAATCTCGTACTATTATTGAGCCATCAACAAAGCCCGTCTTTGCAGTTTTTGGGCAGTTCGTACAGGAACCGGTTTCGTCGACTGAAACAAGGACTGAAAAGGCTTGTGATCCTTTACTAAGTAGAACTCTCTGCCATACGAAAGTGTTGGAATTTGGTGGCACCATAAACAATAGCCAAAGCCTCTTTTTCAGTTTGTGAATAGTTACACTGAGCTTTGGACAACACTTTTTATGGGAAAGCAATGGGCCTGTCATTATCACCAATTCTGTGTGAAAGCACTGCACCGATTCCGTAAGAGGAAGCGTCAACTTGCAATACAACTGATGTGTCAGGATCAAAGTGAACCAAGCATCGACCAATGACTAATGCATATTTAGCTTTTTGAAAATCTCATTCGCACTCATCTGTCCAAACAAAGGGGTAATTTTTGCGGCACAAACGATGCAATGGAGCTGCGATTCGCATAGCATTCGGTATGATTCGAATATAATACACTCCTGGAAATTGAAATAAGAACACCGTGAATTCATTGTCCCAGGAAGGGGAAACTTTATTGACACATTCCTGGGGTCAGATACATCACATGATCACACTGACAGAACCACAGGCACATAGACACAGGCAACAGAGCATGCACAATGTCGGCACTAGTACAGTGTATATCCACCTTTCGCAGCAATGCAGGCTGCTATTCTCCCATGGAGACGATCGTAGAGATGCTGGATGTAGTCCTGTGGAACGGCTTGCCATGCCATTTCCACCTGGCGCCTCAGTTGGACCAGCGTTCGTGCTGGACGTGCAGACCGCGTGAGACGACGCTTCATCCAGTCCCAAACATGCTCAATGGGGGACAGATCCGGAGATCTTGCTGGCCAGGGTAGTTGACTTACACCTTCTAGAGCACGTTGGGTGGCACGGGATACATGCGGACGTGCATTGTCCTGTTGGAACAGCAAGTTCCCTTGCCGGTCTAGGAATGGTAGAACGATGGGCTCGATGACGGTTTGGATGTACCGTGCACTATTCAGTGTCCCCTCGACGATCACCAGTGGTGTACGGCCAGTTTAGGAGATCGCTCCCCACACCATGATGCCGGGTGTTGGCCCTGTGTGTCTCGGTCGTATGCAGTCCTGATTGTGGCGCTCACCTGCACGGCGCCAAACACGCATACGACCATCATTGGCACCAAGGCAGAAGCGACTCTCATCGCTGAAGACGACACGTCTCCATTCGTCCCTCCATTCACGCCTGTCGCGACACCACTGGAGGCGGGCTGCACGATGTTGGGGCGTGAGCGGAAGACGGCCTAACGGTGTGCGGGACCGTAGCCCAGCTTCATGGAGACGGTTGCGAATGGTCCTCGCCGATACCCCAGGAGCAACAGTGTCCCTAATTTGCTGGGAAGTGGCGGTGCGGTCCCCTACGGCACTGCGTAGGATCCTACGGTCTTGGCGTGCATCCGTGCGTCGCTGCGGTCCGGTCCCAGGTCGACGGGCACGTGCACCTTCCGCCGACCACTGGCGACAACATCGATGTACTGTGGAGACCTCACGCCCCACGTGTTGAGCAATTCGGCGGTACGTCCACCCGGCCTCCCGCATGCCCACTATACGCCCTCGCTCAAAGTCCGTCAACTGCACATACGTTTCATGTCCACGCTGTCGCGGCATGCTAGCAGTGTTAAAGACTGCGATGGAGCTCCGTATGCCACGGCAAACTGGCTGACACTGACGGCGGCGGTGCACAAATGCTGCGCAGCTAGCGCCATTCGACGGCCAACACCGCGGTTCCTGGTGTGTCCGCTGTGCCGTGCGTGTGATCATTGCTTGTACAGCCCTCTCGCAGTGTCCGGAGCAAGTATGGTGGGTCTGACACACCGGTGTCAATGTGTTCTTTTTTCCATTTCCAGGAGTGTAGTTTATTTATCCTAAAATTGACTGCAATTCTGTGATATTACGAGGAACTGGCAAGTCACGTATGGGTAACAGATGCAACTAAAGAGGATGTACACATTGACTGTTTATGACATGACCAAGATACTGCAATCAGGTTTAAGGGGGGACATTGATGAAATTGACCAAAAATGTCAATTTTCGATTTATTTTTTATTTGTTAGTACATCTCATGGACAATAATTTCCCAAAATTTCGATGTTGAAATCGCATCCAGAGAGCCTGAAAATTAATTAAAAGTGTGACTCTGCCTCCCTGCCACGCCCACGTTTTGAAGCAGCACTTCAATATCAGCTCAGTGAACAACGATTCTGAGTATTACTTTCAACCAAACGTGTGTGGGATATATCTAGAAGGCCGTGTTACGTACTCTTTGGTAGATCATCTTTGACTCTGTTTCGTATCTTATAAGCAATAACAAACTAGCTGCATCGTTTAGGACGAAGCAATTCATTTTTGCCTTGTGATGCAAACGGAGATTTATACAAGTGTTCGATACTTGCTTCATTCAGTTATGCCACGATCACAGAGTGTATAAAAAACTGGATAAACTATATTTGAATAAGTTAGTGAATGGAAGACGTGAGAAACAACAACAAACCAGCAGTGAGGCTACGTCCGAAAGAAGAACATCTGCTGAAAAGTCAGTTGAAGACCTGGTAAAGGAAAGAAGACAAACCACAATAAACCAGAAGCGAATCCTTGAAGGGAAAGACGACCCAAAGTACAAATGTGGTGCCTTCTGAAGAAGTGACATAAGGAGAAAGTTAGGTTGACCTTTGAATTGCGTTTCCTGAAAGTTTGTTTTAAAGTTTATGTACCTTTTCCTCAAATTGTATGAATGCTAGATGTATGAACTTTTATACACATATTTCTGTAAACCTAATAAACGCTGTCTCAAGAGCAAATTTCGAAATTCTGATTGAAAGCTGAGATATGGGGCAAAGTGTACTTGTGTAATTATAATTAAAAAATTATGAAAATTGTGGGTTGACTGTAGATAAAAAGTCAACATAGAGGCGAATGTGACCTGAAGGTTTGTTGACTATCTTGTATGGGGGTTATAGCTCCACTGTCTTGCAATTCTCTAAGTTCAGCCGTGATTTTGTCCCGTAATGCAATTGGAACATTCTGGCCAAGCGAAATTTGGGCTGAGCATTGTCTTTCGGCATAATGTGTGCTACAAAATTCTTAGCTTTGCCTAAAACGTCAGAGAAGAGTTCCGGGAATTCTTTAAGCAAGCTAACTACACTGTCTTTTGCATTGAATGAAGACACTGACAACACATTTTCCTGAATGTTAAAGCGAAGCAAATCAAAAGAATCAAGACCAAATATGTTCGCACAATCGCGTGATTGTAGCACCGTAAAAGTCACTGGCCGCGTATGCGAGCGATACTTGGCAGGCAAAGTGCACTTTCCGAGAATGGGAATGTCTTGTCCATTAGACGCCGACATTTGCGTGCTAGTTTCAGACAGGCACCGGGAACTTCACAGCAAACATAAACATAGCCAAAACCTTGCGGACAAACAAAAGTTACGCGAAGCGAAATGTAGTGTGATGAGGGCTATGCGAGAGGCGTTCAATGAATTCGAAAGTAAAGTTCTGTATACTGACTTGGCAGAAAATCCTAAGAAATTTTGGTCTTATGTCAAAGCGGTAGGTGGATAAAAGCAAAATGTCCAGACACTCGATGACCAAAATGGTACTGAAATAGAGGATGACACACTAAAGGCCGAAATACTAAATGTCTTTTTACAAAGCTGTTTCACAGAGGAAGACTGCACTGTAGTTCCTTCTCTAGATTGTCGTACAGATGACAGAATGGTAGATATCGAAATAGACGACAGAGGGATAGAGAAACAATTAAAATCGCTCAAAAGAGGAACGGCCGCTGGACCTGATGGGATACCAGTTCGATTTTACACAGAGTATGCGAAGGAACTTGCCCCCCTTCTTGCAGCGGTGTACCGTAGGTCTCTAGAAGAGCGTAGCGTTCCAAAGGATTGGAAAAGGGCACAGGTCATCCCCGATTTCAAGAAGGGACGTCGAACAGATGTGCTGAACTATAGACCTATATCTCTAACGTCGATCAGTTGTAGAATTTTGGAACACGTATTATGTTCGAGTATAATGACTTTTCTGGAGACTATAAATCTACTCTGCAGGAATCAGCATGGGTTTCGAGAAAGACGGTCCTGTGAAATCCAGCTCGCGCTAATCATCCACGAGACTCAGAGGTCCATGGACACGGGTTCACAGGTAGTTGCCGTATTTCTTGACTTCTGCAAGCCGTTCGGTACAGTTCTCCACAGTCGTTTAATGAACAAAGTAAGAGCATATGGACTATTAGACCAATTGTGTGATTGGATTGCAGAGTTCCTAGATAAGAGAACGCAGCATGTCATTCTCAATGGAGAGAAGTGTTCCGAAGTAAGAGTGATTTCAGGTGTGCCACAGGGGAGTGTCATAGCACCGTTGCTATTCACAATTTCCATAAATGACCTTGTGGATGACATCGGAACTTCACTGAGGCTTTTGGCAGATGACGCTGTGGTGTATCGAGAGGTTGTAACAGTGGAAAATTTTACTGAAATGCAGGAGGATCTGCAGCAAATTGACGCATGGTGCAGGGAATGGCAATTGAATCTCAATGTAGACAAGTGTAATGTGCTGCGAATACACAGAAAGATAGATCCCTTATCATTTAGCTACAAAATAGCAGGTCAGCAACTGGAAGCAGTTAATTCCATAAATTATCTGGGAGTACGGATTAGGAGTGATTTCAAATGGAATGATCTTATAAAGTTGATCGTTGGTAAAGCAGATGCCAGACTGAGATCCATTGGAAGAATCCTAAGGAAATGCAATCCGAAAACAAAGGAAGTAGGTTACAGTACGCTTGTTCGCCCACTGCTTGAAAACTGCTCAGCAGTGTGGGATCTGAACCTGATAGGTTTGATAGAAGAGATAGAGAAGATCCAATGGAGAGCAGCGCGCTTCGTTACAGGATCATTTAGTAATCGCGAAAGCGTTACAGAGATGATAGATAAACTCCAGTGGAAGACTCTGCAGGAGAGACGCTTAGTAGCTCGGTACGGGCTTTTGTTAAAGTTTCGAGAACATACCTTCACCAAAGAGTCAAGCAGTATATTTCTCCCTCCTACGTATATCTCGCGAAGAGACCATGAAGATAAAACGAGAGAGATTAGAGCCCACACAGAAGCATACCGACAATCCTTCTTTCCACGAACAATACGAGACTGGAATAGAAGGGAGAACCGATAGAGGTACTCAGGGTACCCTCCGCCACACACCGTCAGGTGGCTTGCGGAATATGGATGTAGATGTAGATGTAGGTCATCGGTCCCTAGACTTACACATTACTTAAACTGAATTAAATTAACTTATGTTAAGAATAACGCACACACACACACACACACACACACACATGCCCGAGGGGAGGACTCGAACCTCCGGCAGGAAGGGCTACGAAGTCCGTGGCAACACAGCGGAATGTCGACGATATTCTACACCAAGTTTTATTACACTTAATGACCAGAAATGCTGGGCTTACATTTCAGCAAGGTAATGCCCAATCGCGTGTCTGCAGAGTTTTTACTGATTGTCGTCGTGCTGGCCAAATGCTATCTTGGCCAGCAAGCCACGGGATCTCCCCTCACGTGAGAACATTTGGAGCTACGCAGCTCCTACCAGCACGGGAGTCTGGCTGTGTAACGCGCTATTTGGACAGAATTTGCCACGACATCCCTCTGGAGGACATCAAATAACTCCATCAGTCAATGTCAAGCCGAATATGTGTTTGTTTAATGTCCAGAGGTGAATCAACGATTTATTTCACTTGCTTAATTTGTGATGGGTTCGTTATTTACCTTTTGGGATTATTCTGCTTAATGACGATATACTGAGAAGCATACAAGGTTTACCTCTTGTTACAATAAAATATCTACTGTCCGTCAGAATGACAAGTACAGATAATTTGGCGATTACCGATTTAGACTTATTTAACAAACAAACTTCAGATCTTCTAATGTAGTATTAATAAGTCCAGTCAGGAAATTAATACGACAAGCTACTATTTGGAACAATTAAGTGAAAAATTAAACTTCACTTGTGATTGTGGTGGACTATACATAATCAGTTACAAATGTTTCGACCTTTTTCCTTAAGTGGAAGAGTAGGCGTTTCCTGCTCACCATATGTGCTCGTGTGTTACGCGTAGTCTGTTTTCAAAAACATCCCGCATAAAACAAAGTTGACTTGATAGGCAGCACGATGAGCAATCTACGGTGAGCTGACCATCCCATCAATGCCTGCTAACTAGTTCGCTAAGGCCATAGCTCTTGAACTTTTTTGATTTTCTTGTTAGTGTTAGAGACTGATGCCATCCTGCTCCTTCTATTTAGTCCGCAGCTCGTGGTCTAGTGGCTAGCGTTGCTGCCTCTGGACCACGGGGCAGCGGGTTCGATTCCCCGCAGGGTTGGGGATTTTTCTCTACCCGGGGAGTGAGTGTTTGTGTTGTCCTCATCATTTAATCATCATCATTAATGACAATGGCTAAACTGGATTGAATAAAAAAATTGGACTATGTGAAAAATTGAGACTTTGTATGGGTGCTGACGACAACACAGTTGAGCACCCAACAGAACTAAACACCATCTCTCTATGTACTGCACACTTGATCGATATCTGTAAAGACTCACAAATTTTCGTTTGTGTTTGTAGATTTAGAGTGCTCATCAGCGTTGATTCGTACATATACCCAACTCCACGGCAGAATACATTACTTTGAAAACTTGATTTAATCTAGATGACTACCGTGCATCGATAGAAAGATTAAAGAAGCACATGGTCACATTCTCATTCTGGTGAGACGTTTTAAGTCTTCACCAACAGCTTCAAAACGATACCAATGTCTTGTATGTGGATTCATTGGTTCAAATAGTTCAAATGGCTCTGAGCACTATGGGACTAAACATCTGAGTTCATCAGTCCCCTAGTACTTAGAACTACTTAAACCTAACTAACCTAAGGACATCACACTCATCTATGCCCGAGGCAGGATTAAAACCTGCGTCCGTGGCGGTCGCGCGGTTCCAGAATGAAGCGCCTGGAATCGCTCGGCCACATCGGCCGGCGTGGATTCATTCTCCAATTTCTTTTTCTGCTGAGGCAAGACTGACGTTTATATCATTAACCGACAATGTCAGAACAGTAGGCATGTGTGTAAAGTATTACAATAAGCGCAAGCCCATACGCTATACAAGTGGATTTGGTATTATTGATGAACCACGTAACCATAGTATTCTCATAATTTCCTGTTAGAGGAAGTCAGGATTTCGATCCACTGTAGGAACAAATGATGGCAATAGATTTCTGAATAAATTCAAAAAGATTATATCGGCTACATGAATGAAGATAGGAACTTGAAGTGGATTTTAACATGCGCGTCGAAACTAAAAGTTTAGCGCGGTACCAGTTGCACGAGGGCGTGCTGAAAAATAATGCCTCAGGTTTTTTATGTCATAACTCTCAGCGTCTTTTAAGTAAAACAAACGTCATTAAAATTCTACGTACTTAGTTTTCACGTGTACATATATTTGCAGACTTCTACCACTAGAGGTGTCCGGATTTTAGCGGGCTAACATGGCGACGTGTAACACAACTCTGTCGATGCGTGAGAAAACAGCATTCTGCAATCGAGTTTCGCATTCGAAGAGACAGTTCACGCTTTGAGCACTCTCTACTTCAGAATTACACTGCCAGACTACACACGAGCACTGCGACATGTGTAACAATCTCACCGTCTTGGGTCCACTGTCATCGATCATCCTACATAGAGTCCGAACTTGGTCCCATCCGATTTTCATCTGTTTCCAATCTTAGAGAATACGTTCGAGGACTTCCTTCAATGGTGATGAAGCGGTGCAAACGGAGGTCAGATTGTTGCTCCGTCAACAAAGTCAAACATTCTACAGTGACGGTATCAACAAACTGGTCTCTCGTTGGGAGAAAAATGTTCGTCGCCAGGGTGGCTATGTTGAGAGATAAGTATGTAATAATGGAGAACACATATGTAGTACGTTAACAACGCTTGTTTTATTTAAAAAGCTCTAAGTTACGACATGGAAAATTTGAAGGTATTACTTTTCGACACGCCTTCCAAGCTTTCCGATTCATCTCGTTGCCACTCACTCGCATCGTTCGTTACTCTTTACGGGATGAGACTCTTTACGGACGATGTATATGATGATAATACTGCAACATATATAGCTGGTGCAGTTGAGGCAGATGATGATCGTTGCAGCTGCTCACATAGTGCAAGCGGTGGAAGTTCAGTTACGGTGCAGGTGATGTTTGTGAGGCTGAAAATGAGAGAGAAGTGGTGTCGTGATACTGCAGAGGGTGGAGTGGAAAGTTGCCCTAAATGCAGGCTGTGTGGAAAAGGTGGCGAAAACACACGGGGAGAGTGAATACACACATCAAATAAGTTTTGCATCACCTCGGTTCCGACAGTTCCGGAACTTGTACAGGAAATTGGAATAGGGATCAACATAAACATCATTTCCGCCATTTTTATTGCTCGTGAAAACCACACATTGCATGTTGTACCACCATACAGTGTGACCTACAGAGGTGGCGGTCCAGATTGCTGTACACACCGGTACCTCGAATACCCAGTAGCACGGCCTCTTGCGTTGACGCATGCCAGTATTCGACGCGGCATACTATCCACAAGTTCATCAAGGCACTGTTGGTCCAGATTGTCCCACTCCTCAACGGCGATTCGGCGTAGATTCGTGAGAGTGGTTGGTGGATCACGCCGTCCATAAACAGATCTTTTCAATCCATTCCAGGAATGTTCGTTAGGGTTCGTGCCTGGAGAACATGCTGGCCACCCTAGTCGAGCTATGTCGTTATCCTGAAGGAAGTCATTCACAAGATGTGCACGATGGGGGTGCGAATTGTCGTCCATGAAGACTAATGCCTCACCAATATGCAGCCGATATGTGTGCACTATCGGTCGGAGGATGGAATTCACGGATCGTACAGCCGTTACGGCACCTTCCATGACCACCAGCGGCGTACGTCGGCCTCACATAATGCCACCCCAAAACAGCAGGGAACCTCCACCTTGCTGCACTCGCTTGACCATGTGTCTAAGGCGTTCAGCCTGACCGGGTTGCCTGCAAACAAGTCTCTGACGACTGTCTGGCTGAAGGCATATGCGACACTCATCGGTGAAGAGAACGTGATGCCAATATTGAACGGTCCATTCGGCATGTTGTTGGGCCCATCTGTATCGCGGTGCATGGTGTCGTGGTTGCAAAGATGGACCTCGCCATGGACGTCAGGAGTGAACTGATTATCATGCAGCCTAGTGCGCACAGTTTTAGTCGTAACACGACGTCCTATGGCAGCGCGAGAAACGTTGTTCAACATGGCAGCGTTGCTGTCAGGTTTCCTCCGACCCATAATCCGAGGAAGCGGTCATCCACTGCAGTAGTAGCCCTTGCACGGCCTGAGCGAAGCATGTCATTGACAGTTCCTGCCTCTTTGTGTCTCCTCCATGTCCGAACAACGTCCCTTTGGTTCACTCTGAGACGCCTGGACACTTCCCTTGTTGAGTGCCCTCCCTGGCACAAAGTAACAATGCAGACGCGATCGAACCGCGGTATTGACCGTCTAGGCATGGTTGAACTACAGACAACACGAGCTGTGCATCTCAGTGCTGGTGGAATGACTGGAACCTATAGGCTGTCGGACCCCTTACGTCTAATAGGAGCGGCTCATGCATGCTTGCTTACATGTTTTGGCGGGTTTAGTGGCATCTCTGAACATTCAAAGGAACTGTGTCTGTGATACAATATCCACAGTCAATGTCTGTCTTTAGCAGTTCGCGGGCCGGAGTAGCCAAGCTGTTGTAGACGCTACAGTCTGGATCCGCGCGACCGCTACGGACGCAGGTTCGAATCCTGCCTCGGGTCATGGATGTGTGTGATGTCCTTGGGTTAGTTAGGTTTAAGTAGTTCTAAGTTCTAGGGGACTGATGACCTCAGAAGTTAAGTCCCACAGTGCTCAGAGCCTTTTGAATCATTTTTTAGCAGTTCCGGGAACCGGGGTGACGCAATACTTTTTTTGATGTATGTGTTTATTGTTCAAGTAGTAGTGGTAGGATTATTCATCGATTCCTATAGAAATACATCAACGGTAAGGCGGATATTCAACACTGGCTACGGCTGCAGTTGGACGAAGAGCAGTGCAGGATATAATACAGAAAGGGTGGCGGGCAGCAACGGCGGTGAGACCGAAAGGCAGTTGGGTAATGGCGAAGAAGGTGACGAAGGTATAAGGTGATGACAAAGAAACAGATATTGACACAAAGAGAAGGCGTAGACGACGAATAATGCGACTGCGCAGGGTGACAGCGACGACGATGAACACAGCTACGGCGTCAATTTTGTTTTTTTCGGTTGATCCTAACCTGAGGCTAACCGAGACAGTGCCATGCGATGAGGAGAAGAGTTAAAACTCTCGGATGAATGGTGACAGCAGTACCTATGGATCATAGGGGATCAGACTTGAAGTACATAAATAGGATATCCCTCCCAACGGCTTTCTATGTCATCACAGTTGGTAAGGTTTCTGCGGCCTTTGCGTTTGACCTTGCCACGTGCAGCACTGCTTCGGGAGGGGTCGTCTCCTGGAAACCAAGAAAGTTGTATCGTGGCCTGGCGAGGCGCCGACGGGCCATTTGCAGCGCAGGCACGTCGGCGCAGAGCCACTCAGGTGCTGCCAGCTACCGTGCGCTGCAGAGCGGCAACGTATGAGCTGGCGCAGGGCACGCCCCATCCTTGCCCCACCCGTAGCTGTCTGCTGGCTTCAGGTCCGAAGTCGCTTCTCGTGTCCGAGGCGAGGCGCACAGCTGTAACGAGCCGGTAGCCTTCCGTGATCTAAGTAGCCGTCAGAGACAGCTCAGAGTTGTCGGTTACTATCTATAATTTTCTTGCTAGTAACGGTTGTTTACGGCCAGTTTGCTCGCATAACATTTTTAGAGTACTCTCGGCCGAATCGGATCGGAAGCTGGATCGGGTCAGTTTTGTGGAGTGGAGAGAAAGGAATAGAAAGGAAATGAAAGTGACGATATCAGCCACAGGGGAAATTTATAAGGAATCAGTGGTGTTGACTGTACACGTCTGCCAGATCGGGACTCGAACCCAGGGTCTCCCACTCACTAGGTGGTTACAATAACCACTGCGCCACTCCAACACAATGGACTATCTCGGCATTTTCCTAGGCTGACTCACACTTCCACCTAACGCCATCATTTATCCGCAGTCTGCGTCCATGTCCTCCATGCTCAGTAATTTTAAATTCTCTCTGGACATGTGGATCCGCACTGAGGTTTGTGGATTTACATGCCAATGTGACGTACTTGTTATATGAATGTGTAGTGTATGTTGTTTAAGACATGTGTTACATGTTGTGTAAATTGAACAGGGGGTGGGGGAGGCAGGGGGGGGGGGAATGGAAAGGGAAAGAACATGATATCGTTCTTGTAACTGATGCACCCCGGTGGGCTATAAATCCAAGTTCTTCAGTGCGGATGCATATTTACGTCCGACCTCCAGCGGGGTCTAAAATTAGCAAAACATTTTCCACTTCATTCCGGGGTTGTGCCAGCAATCAGTATGTATGACGTAAAGAGACAAATAGTATTGGTTGCAGTGTTAATTTTTTTATTATTTACGCCGGCCGCGGTGGTCTAGCGGTTCTGGCGCTGCAGTCCGGAACCGCGGGACTGCTACGGTCGCAGGTTCGAATCCTGCCTCGGGCATGGGTGTGTGTGATGTCCTTAGGTTAGTTAGGTTTAAGTAGTTCTACGTTCTAGGGGACTTATGACCTAAGATGTTGAGTCCCATAGTGCTCAGAGCCATTTGAACCATTTTTATTATTTACACATGACACATTCCACCATCAAAAAAAAAAAAAATTGGTTCAAATGGCTCTGAGCACTATGCGACTTAACATCTGAGGTCATCAGTCGCCTAGAACTTAGAACTAATTAAACCTAACTAACCTAAGGACATCACACACATCCATGCCCGAGGCAGGATTCGAACCTGCGACCGTAGCGGTCACGCGGTTCCAGACTGAAGCACCTTTAACCACACGGCCACACCGGCCGGCCCCACCTTCATTTGGGTATCTTCGGGTTGGCTGATATTTGGTAGCGATGGATACATCGTGTACGACGCAGAAAATATCCCGTCAGGTAAACGCCCCTTTCAAAGCTTTTATAACACGACGCAGTGTCCTTATTACGGCATGTAGCGCAGTCCAAAGCGAACCAAATGTGATGGGGCTACAATAAATCTTTACGTTACAAACATGAACCAAATGGGATCGGGCTAGAGTAAATCTTTACATTACAAACATGCTGCATACACCACACTGGATCCTGCCTAGTAAGCAGGAGATCCCAGATTCGAGATCCAGTTCTGCACACATTTTGATTCGTCACCGCTGATTCCGGATGAAGTCCCGATGCAGCTTTTATCAGCAGTTATTTCCCTTTCTGCTACCTTCTCCAATCTTCACCTTCAGTTTACCTAGTACGTAGCACAGCTGCGAATTCTACATGGTGCATGCCCTTTGTGGCGTCTCCGAAATTATGGACACCACTCATTCATATAATCATTTTTACAAATTTCCTCCTGATTGTCGCATATGAAGTGGTACGGCAAGTGCTGCTGTATAGCAGTAACTGTTAGAACTCGGTGAATAAGTTGGAAAGTGGAAAACATTGTTCTGTTTGAAGTTTGTATAAAATCGTGCTGTTTGTGATAAGTTCTGAAAATATTCTACTTTGTAAACTAGCTTTCGATTCAGATTAATGCATCTATGAATAATGGCATACCAATTTGTTAAGTATTCTTTACACAATATGTGTATACACTGAAGAGAGGTTATCGGCGCGTAAATGTGCTTGCGTAGGAGCACTAATCTAGGAACACAGATATTCTGCATTTCTGGCGAGTCGTGCCAGTACAATACACGTGAAAACGGTGAATAATTTTATTTAAGTTTATTGCAATTATTATGTTCTTTCCGTTATTTTGTTTTCGATTTGCATCACAGATTAGAAAATATAAAATGAACACTGTTTCTTTGAGGACCGAGGATGACATGCAAAATGCAATTACAGCTAATCCGGAGGGTAGAAGTCAATGCCACGTAGCGGAATTATTTGGGGTGCCGTATTCATTTCTACAAAGACGACTGCAAGGTGGGAAAGATTCTCCAGCAAAGGTGAAAGGTGATTAAACAATATTTGGAAAGGGGTAAGAAAAGGAATTTGTTTCATGAATCCTGTAGTTATGTGAATGTGAATTCCCATTGCACTCAAATGATGTAAGAAGGTTTGCCTACGAGATCGCAGAATCCTGCAAGATGAATCATACTTTTTCAGACGCCAACATAATGGCAGGTAAAGGGTGGCTAAAGGGGTTCAGAAAACGAAATCCAAATTTGTGTTCATAAAAAAGGAGTTTATGGATGCTTGTTTGATGTTGTTGTTGTTGTGGTCTTCAGTCCTGAGACTGGTCTGATGCAGCTCTCCATGCTACTCTATCCTGTGCAAGCTTCTTCATCTCCCAGTATCTACTGCAACCTACATCCTTCTGAATCTGCTTAGTGTATTCATCTCTTGGTCTCCCTCTACGATTTTTACCCTCCACACTGCCCTCCAATGCTAAATTTGTGATCCCTTGATGCCTCAAAACATGTCCTACCAACCGATCCCTTCTTCTAGTCAAGTTGTGCCACAAACTTCTCTTCTCCCCAATCCTATTCAATACCTCCTCATTAGTTACGTGATCTACCCACCTTATCTTCAGCATTCTTCTGTAGCACCACATTTCGAAAGCTTCTATTCTCTTCTTGTCCAAACTAGTTACCGTCCATGTTTCACTTCCATACATGGCTACACTCCATACAAATACTTTCAGAAACGACTTCCTGACACTTAAATCTATACTCGATGTTAACAAATTCCTCTTCTTCAGAAACGATTTCCTTGCCATTGCCAGTCTACATTTTATATCCTCTCTACTTCGACCATCATCGGTTATTTTACTCCCTAAATAGCAAAACTCCTTTACTACTTTAAGTGTCTCATTTCCTAATCTAATTCCCTCAGCATCACCCGACTTAATTTGACTACATTCCATTATCCTCGTTTTGCTTTTGTTGATGTTCATCTTATATCCTCCTTTCAAGACACTGTCCATTCCGTTCAACTGCTCTTCCAAGTCCTTTGCTGTCTCTGACAGAATTACAATGTCATCGGCGAACCTCAAAGTTTTTACTTCTTCTCCATGAATTTTAATACCTACTCCGAATTTTTCTTTTGTTTCCTTTACTGCTTGCTCAATATACAGATTAAATAACATCGGGGAGAGGCTACAACCCTGTCTTACTCCTTTCCCAACCACTGCTTCCCTTTCAAGCCCCTCGACTCTTATAACTGCCATTTGGTTTCTGTACAAACTGTAAATAGCCTTTTGCTCCCTGTATTTTACCCCTGCCACCTTCAGAATTTGAAAGAGAGTATTCCAGTTAACATTGTCAAAAGCTTTCTCTAAGTCTACAAATGCTAGAAACGTAGGTTTGCCTTTTCTTAATCTTTCTTCTAAGATAAGTCGTAAGGTCAGTATTGCCTCACGTGTTCCAACATTTCTACGGAATCCAAACTGATCTTCCCCGAGGTCGGCTTCTACCAGTTTTTCCATTCGTCTGTAAAGAATACGCGTTAGTATTTTGCAGCTGTGACTTATTAAACTGATAGTTCGGTAATTTTCACATCTGTCAACACCTGCTTTCTTTGGGATTGGAATTATTATATTCTTCTTGAAGTCTGAGGGTATTTCGCCTGTCCCATACATCGTGCTCACCAGATTGTAGAGTTTTGTCATGACTGGCTCTCCCGAGGCCATCAGTAGTTCAATGGGAATGTTGTCTACTCCCGGGGCCTTGTTTCGACTCAGGTCCTTCAGTGCTCTGTCAAACTCTTCACGCAGTATCTTATCTCCCATTTCGTCTTCATCTACATCCTCTTCCATTTCCATAATATTGTCCTCAAGTACATCGTCCTTGTATAAACCCTCTATATACTCCTTCCACCTTTCTGCCTTCCCTTCTTTGCTTAGAACTGGGTTGCCATCTGAGCTCTTGATATTCATACAAGTGGTTCTCTTCTCTCCAAAGGTCTCTTTAATTTCCCTGTAGGCAGTATCTATCTTACCCCTAGTGAGACAAGCCTCTACATCCTTACATTTGTCCTCTAGCCATCCCTGCTTAGCCATTTTGCACTTCCTGTCGATATCATTTTTGAGACGTCTGTATTCCTTTTTGCCTGCTTCATTTACTGCATTTTTGTATTTTCTCCTTTCATCAATTAAATTCAATATTTCTTCTGTTACCCAAGGATTTCTATTAGCCCTCGTCTTTTTACCTACTTGATCCTCTGCTGCTTTCACTACTTTATCCCTCAGAGCTACCCATTCTTCTTCTACTGTATTTCTTTCCCCCATTCCTGTCAATTGTTCCCTTATGCTCTCCCTGAAACTCTCTACAACCTCTGGTTCTTTCAGTTTATCCAGGTCCCATCTCCTTAAATTCCCACTTTTTTGCAGTTTCTTCAGTTTCAATCTGCAGTTCATAACCAATAGATTGTGGTCAGAATCCACATCTGCCCCAGGAAATGTCTTACATTTTAAAACCTGGTTCCTAAATCTCTGTCTTACCATTATATAATCTATCTGATACCTACTAGTATCTCCAGGATTCTTCCAGGTATACAACCTTCTATCATGATTCTTGAACCAAGTGTTGGCTATGATTAAGTTATGCTCTGTGCAAAATTCTACCAGGCGGCTTCCTCTTTCATTCCTTCCCCCCAATCCATATTCACCTACTATGTTTCCTTCTCTCCCTTTTCCTACTGACGAATTCCAGTCACCCATGACTATTAAATTTTCGTCTCCTTTCACTACCTGAATAATTTCTTTTATCTCGTCATACATTTCATGTATTTCTTCATCATCTGCAGAGGTAGTTGGCATATAAACTTGTACTACTGTGGTAGGCATGGGCTTTGTGTCTATCTTGGCCACAATAATGCGTTCACTATGCTGTTTGTAGTAGCTAACCCGCACTCCTATTTTTTTATTCATTATTAAACCTACTCCTGCATTACCCCTATTTGATTTTGTATTTATAACCTTGTAATCACCTGACCAAAAGTCTTGTTCCTCCTGCCACCGAACTTCACTAATTCCCACTATATCTAACTTTAACCTATCCATTTCCCTTTTTAAATTTTCTAACCTACCTGCCCGATTAAGGGATCTGACATTCCACGCTCCGATCCGTAGAACGCCAGTTTTCTTTCTCCTGATAACGATGTCCTCCTGAGTAGTCCCCGCCCGGAGATCCGAATGGGGGACTATTTTACCTCCGGAATATTTTACCCAAGAGGACGCCATCATCATTTAATCATACAGTAGAGCTGCATGTCCTCGGGAAAAATTACGGCTGTAGTTTCCCCTTGCTTTCAGCCGTTCGCAGTACCAGCACAGCAAGGCCGTTTTGGTTAATGTTACAAGGCCAGATCAGTCAATCATCCAGACTGTTGCCCCTGCAACTACTGAAAAGGCTGCTGCCCCTCTTCAGGAACCACATGTTTGTCTGGCCTCTCAAAAGATACCCCTCCGTTGTGGTTGCACCTACGGTACGGCCATCTGTATCGCTGAGGCACGGAAGCCTCCCCACCAGCGGCAAGGTCCATGGTTCATGGGGGGGGGGGGGGCCCTGTTTGATATAAGAACTAAAATACGGCATTGGCAACGCAACCTAACGTTTGCATTAGGAGGGATTTACAGAACGATTTTATCCTGGCATGGTGGATATTAAGGGAAGTGATTGTCACCACAGGAAAAATAGAAGTTTAGTCATGTAATTTCTTACTGGGTGAGGCACGGAAGAACGAAAACTACAATTATTACGAGGTAATGCTTCACGAAATTGACGACGATACTGTATGTCAGCGGAAGACAAGGAGCTGCAAACAGTAATGTTGACCATATACTGGAAAGAGCTCACAATATCCCTCTGTACCAATGCCATTTACAACATGTGCAAGTGCTATCAGCGAATGATTGATTCAACAAAATGTAGCCTCTTATTTTAGCTAAGCTGTCCTGATCAGAGATGAGGCGTAATTTCAACATCAGTTGATAAATCTCCATAACTTTTCTTAGAGAATACTCCATTTGTTCTGCTAGACTGTGTATCTTTTTTGACACGATGAAACGTTTCAATCATTTCCGACAGAACTCTTATTAATTTCATCGATAACCGCAGTGGGCTTCTAAATGGGTTCTGTAATGGAATAGGCTGAAGTTTAACATACTCAGGAAGAATTAGTGCAGAAAGATGTGGGATACGGAATAATTAAGGAAGGAAAAGATATACTTGGAGTTCTCTGAGACTATAGACACAGCGATAGTGAATAGCTCAATAGGCAGTACGGTTGAAGAGGAATGGACATCTCTCAACAGGGCACTCAGAGAAGTTCAAAAGAAAACCGTAGGAACAAGGGAGGTAATTGCGAAGAAACCATGCGTAAGAGATGAAATACTTCAGCTGATCGACAACAGAAGGAAGTACAAAAGTGTTCAGGAAAATTCTAGAATACAGAAATACAGGTCAAATAGGAACAAAATAAATAGGAAGTGCAGGGAAATAAAGAGAAAAAATGGCTACAAGAAAAATGTAAAAGAATTTGAAAAAGAAATGTCCAAAGGACGGATTCAGCAAATAGAAAAGTGAAAACAACTTTCGGTGAAATAATAAGCAAGGGCGGTAACGTTAACAGTTCAATGGGAAATCCGCTGCTAAATTCAGAGGACAGAGCCAATAGATCGAAAGAGAACAATGAAGGCCTCGACGAGGGGAAGACTTGTCTGATGACGTGACAGAAGAAGAAACAGGAGTCGACAGGAAGGAGATAGGGGATCCAATATTAGAATCAGAGTTTAAAAGAGCTTTGCCAGACTTGAGATCAAATAAGGCAGAAGAGATAGATAACATTGCATTGGAGTTTCTAAAATCAATGGGGGAAGTGGCAACAGAACGACTATTCTTGTTGATGTGTAGAATGTAGAGGACTGTCGATATACCATCAACCGTTCGGGGAAACATCATCCACTCAATTCCGAACATAGCAACAGCCGACACGTGCGAGAATTACCGCGCTATCAGCTTGAAACCTCATGGATCCAAATTGCTGATAAGAATAATATACAGAAGAATGGACAAGAAAATTGACGATCTCTTAGACGACGACCATTTTGGCTTTAGGAAATGCGAAGGCACAAGAGAAGCAGTTCTGGCGTTTCAGGGATACTGGAAGCAAGACTGAAGGAAAAATAGACACTTTCATACGATTTCTTGATCTCCAGAAAGCTCTCGTCAGTGTAAAAGTGTGCAAAATGTTCGAAGTATTGAGTAAAACAGGGGAAAGCTGTAGAGAAAGGCGGATAATGCTCAATATGAACAAGAGCCTGGAGAGAAAAATAAGTGTGGAAGACCAAGAATAAAGTGTTCGAATTAGGAAGGGCGTAAGACAGACATGTAGTCTTTCGCCCATACTGTTCAATCTATACATTGAAGCAACAAAGAGGGAATAGAAGGAAGAGTCAAGAGTGCGAATAAAATTTAGAGTGAAAGCGTATCAGCGATAAGATTCGCTGGTGACATGAAAAGCTGACTATCGATGGCGTTGAAGACATTCCTGGCCAAGAGAAGGCTGCTAGTATCAAACATACGTCTTAAATTAAGCGTTGTATGGTAGTGAGACATGGTCTGTTGGAAAACCAGCACGGAAGGGAGTCGAAGCCTTTGAGATGTGGTGTCATGGAAGAATGTTGAAAATTAGGTCGACGGTTCACGTAGAGATTAGAAAGTTCTCCACAGAATCTGCGAGGAAAGCGACATGGGGAAAACGCTTACGAGAAGAAGGAACAGGATGATAGGACATCTATTAAGGCATCACGGAATAACTTCCATGGCACCTGAGGGAGCTGTTGAGGGTGAAAACAGCAGAGGAGGACAGAGAGACTGGAATACGTCCCGAAAGTGTATATATGCGTGAGAGGTAGACCAGTTCCCAGGATTCGGCCATTACTAGACATACTGTGGCGCATCTACTGAACCACAATTCCCCAATAAGCAGCAGAAACAATCCTGTGATGTCCGAATATAATATTACAGTGTTGATGGTGTGCTGCTTGACAAAGTCAAATCGATCAAATATCTAGGCGTAACGGTGCAAAGTGAGATGAAATGGAGCAAACATGTAAAGTGGGTTTTAGTGAAGGTGAATAGTCAATCTCGGTTTATTGGAAGAATTCTACTGAGCTGTAGCTCTCCTATAATGTGACCGCATACAGAATACTTGTACTACCCGTTCTTCAGCGTTGCTCGAATATCTGGAGCCCTGAAATTGTCGGATTGAGATAAGACACCGATGCTGTTCAGAGGCGAGCTGACCGATTTGTTACCGGTAGTTTCGATCATCACGGGAATATTACAGAGATGCTCCGCAGACTCATACAGGAAAGTTGGAACGTTCTTTTCGCCAAACATTACGAGGTTAGTTTAGGGAACCAACATTTACGACAGACAACAGAAAGATTCTACTCCGACCAACATACATTTCAAGTCACTACCGCGAAAATAAGACAAGAAATCAGTGTTCGTACAGAAGTATATAAGCGTAATTTTTCACTCGCTCCATTTGCTAGTGGAACAGGAAGGGAATAACTTGCAGCGTTACAAGATACCCTCCACCGGTCGCCTATTAAGTCTTGATGATGATGATGATCCCATACTTCTTTATAGAGCGTGGGGGAGCGACTCGGGAGACCCGCGCCGCCTTACTAGGCAATGTCCTAGTGGAGGTGGTTTGCCATTGCCTTCCTCCGACCGTAATGGGGATGAATGACGATGATGAGGACGACACAATAACACCCAGTCATCTCGAGGCAGGAAAAATCCCTGACCCCGCCGGGAATGAAACCCGGGACCCCGTGATCGGGAAGCGAGAACGCTACCGCGAGACCACGAGCTGCGGACCTATTGAGTCTGCTCGTGGTTTCGCGGTATATACAGGGTGAGTCACCTAACATTACCGCTGGATATATTTCGTAAACCACATCAAACACTGACGAATCGATTCTCCAGACCGAACGTGAGGAGAAGGGCTAGTGTACTTGTTTAATACAAACCATACAAAAATGCACGGAAGTATGTTTTTTAACACAAACCTACGTTTTTTTTAAATGGAACCCCGTTAGTTTTGTTAGCACATCTGAACATATAAACAAATACGTTATCAGTGCCGTTTTTTGCATTGTAAAATGTTAATTACATCCGGACATATTGTAACCTTAAGTTGACGCTTGAGTACCACTCTTCCGCTGTTCGATCGTGTGTATCGGAGAGCACCGAATTACGTAGGGATCCAAAGGGAACGGTGATGGACCTTAGGTACAGAAGAGACTGGAACAGCACATTACGTCCACTTGCTAACACCTTTTTATTGGTCTTTATCATTGACGCACATGTACATTACCATGAGGGGTGAGGTATACGTACACACGTGGTTTCCGTTTTCAATTACGGAGTGGAATAGAGTGTGTCCCGACATGTTAGGCCAATAGATGTTGAATGTGGTGGCCACCATTTGCTGCACACAATTGCAATCTCTGGTGTAATGAATGTCGTACACGCCGCAGTACATCTGGTGTAATGTCGCCGCAGGCTGCCACAATACGTTGTTCCATATCCTCTGGGGTTGTAGGCACATCACGGTACACATTCTCCTTTAACGTACCTCACAGAAAGAAGTCCAGAGGTGTAAGATCAGGAGAACGGGCTGGCCAATTTATGCGTTTCATAGGACATGGAGGACCGTGATGTGCCTACAACCCCAGAGGATATGAAACAACGTATTGTGGCAGCCTGCGGCGACATTACACCAGATGTACTGCGGCGTGTACGACATTCATTACGCCATAGATTGCAATTGTGTGCAGCAAATGATGGCCACCACATTGAACATCTATTGGCCTGAGATGTTGGGACACACTCTATTCCACTCCGTAATTGAAAACGGAAACCACGTGTGTACGTGTATCTCACCCCTCATGGTAATGTCCATGTGCGTCAGTGAAAAAGACCAATAAAAAGGTGTTAGCATGTGGACGTAATGTGCTGTTGCAGTCTCTTCTGCACCTAAGGTCCATCACCGTTCCCTTTGGATCCCTACGTAATTCGGTGCTCTCCAATACACACGATCGAACAGCGGAGAAGTGGTACTCAAGCGTCAACTTTAGGTTACAATATCTCCGGATGTAATTAACATTTTACAATGCAACAAACGGCACTGATAACGTATTTGTTTATATGTTCAGATGTGCTAACAAAACTAACGGGGTTCCATTTAAAAAAACGTAGGTTTGTGTTAGAAAACATACTTCCGTGCATTTTTGTATGGTTTGTATTAAACAAGTACACTAGCCCCTCTCCTCACGTTCGGCGACTCGGATATATATATATATATATATATATATATATATATATATATATATATATATATATATATATATATGTGTGTGTGTGTGTGTGTGTGTGTGTGTGTGTGTGTGTGTGTGTCTGTGTGTGATAACAAGATGCAGGCAGGTTTCGTTTCCGAACGGTAGAAGACTGCTAAGCAAAAGCAAAATGGAATACTCCAAGGAAATGTCTCAGATTCAGTGGCACGGCGGGATAGCTATTTATCATTGATAAGGATGGCTTTTGTACATTTTATCTACGAAGTAGATTCCTGTGATAAAATAGTTTCTTGTGGTACATTGGTAAGTTTATTCCTGTGTGTTTCCCATTATATACGTCCATGTAAGGTGTCTCATAATGCTGCGATGGAAGTTCAGTAAGTAATGCGACACATTTTTTTCTGAACGCAGACTGGTATTATTCGATTCCCAAACACAATATTGTTTCCCACACTTTTGGCTACAAAACTGTATTTCTCAACATTATATCCGTTCAATGCGACACCCTACCCTTCCTTACTGGGAGGGCCTGTATGCCCGCATGGTACCACTCTTCGGGTCGACGTCGGAGCCAATGTCTTGCTGCATCAATAACCTCCCCATCATCCACGTTCTGCTAGCCGTAGGGTGCATCCTTAATTAGACCATACAGAAGGATGTGGAAGATGGGGTCCGGGCAGTACATTCCAACAAGTGGACGAGTGTGTCAGTGAAGTTGTCTAACAAAGTATCTGTGATGTGTAGATTATCGCGAATGTGAGTGTCTGCACGTCCCAACGCTACATGAGTCACAGCTGTGTGTGGCCGGTCGGCTGAAGAAGATCGGACAGTATTGCGCGACCTCGCTGCGATGAAGTCAGACGACTCGTCCAATGAATCACTGTGGTTTTGTTCACTGCCAGGGCTCCTTAGATATTCTGCAAGCGTTTATAAATATCTGGGATGCTCTGGTCTTCAGTCGAAAGAAACTCAGAGACAGATCTCTGCCTGGAACGCACCTCCCTTACGGACGCCACTTTGAAGCCGACGTATAACGCCGCCACTTATCGCAACCTCATGAACCTAAAGGGGGTGAGTGAGAAAATTCTACGATGTCTCACAAAAAATTACACACTTTTTCAACCGACAATGGCCGAGAGAAATACGAGTTGAATGACTTGTCGAACGTCTCTCGAATGTCGGATAAAATATTCTGACGGATTTCTTGTAACGTTTTTGTACACTCCATATAATCTTTTACGCACAAGTTTGCTGAAATACTTTTGTTCAGTGCTGATAGTGTTTCCACAGAGTTTCGAAAGCCTTTTATTTTTGGACGTAGAACGAAAATCCTTTCTGATACAACTGTGCGCCGCAAGTCATTATAAATTATAAGGATGTGGCTACTTTTCACATAGTTGCGCCCAATCGATAGAGTGTGGGAAGAACTTTTGTACGTCTCAGCCCACGATGTTAACAGTATAACACTCTCTTCACAATGGCCGTAGGAGACGCGAGAATATGATTTGTGTTTCAGGAAAGACACTAAATATTTTAGAAGGTGGTAGCATAGACTAATTTGAGTGAAGCATTAGACATAAGATGTGTCCAAAATGTAATGGTAGCAAAGGTACGTAAGTTAGAGTGTAACCCAACAAGTACTATTTATTTAGTGCATGTGGTATATAAGAAATACAGTTTTAAAACTTGTGCCTCGAAATCAGTAACCATGACATTCCAGAGCAAACGCCCAATACGAGCTAATACGAGGCATATTCGAAAAGTAAGGTCCGATTAGGCGCGAAATGGGAACCACTGAGAAAATCCGTTGGAACTTTGCACAGATGTGTTGGGCAGAGCCTTTAGTGTCCATGTCGATCGCTTCACGTCGCTCTTTTCAGTTCAGACCGCAAAATGATTACGTAGATATGCCTAAAACAGCAGTGTCTCCCTCCAAGTATGTGGATCTGGTGAGAGGTTTCGCCTGAAGCTACGCAGCCCACACAACATAAATGTCATGCGTTTCTTTCTTGAAGACAGTTTTCAGCCGCATTCTGGAGGGGCAGTGAAGACGCTCCTGCAGCGTTTTCAATAGAAAGTGTTTGATTACCCACAATGCACCCCTTAATAGGCTCTCTCCGCAGTTCATCTCTGCTCACATGAAACGCTGGCCACGAAGACGACGGCGCAAACAAGGAAAGGCAGACCAGCGTAGAGAATTATCGGAAAGCAAAGGCGGCTGCTTTCCCTGACGAGGATACTGGAAACTTTGCACAACGCTACGACAAGTGTCTAAGTCGGAGCGGCGCCTATTTAGAGAGGGAGCTGGAAGGTGTGGCTAACTCTTGCGAATAAAAAATTTTTGATTTCAATGTGGTTTTCATTTCGCAACCGATCGAACCTTACGTTCTGAACAGCCCTCGTATTATCTAGGATGGCAACATTTTAGAAGTGGTTCAGCATTTTGGTTATTTAAGCTACGATTTCTCGGGTGGATCTATTCGAAGAACACTGAAAACAGCACTCACCGAAACACAGTTGAACCTGTACAAGAGTGTGGCTGTGCCGCTTATTTCATATGGCGGTGAACGTGGGCATTAAGACACAAGGACACAGCTGTACACAAGCCACAGAAATGAAATTCCTTAGGGCACTGCTGGGACACACAGGCCTTGATATAATAAGAAACCAGGCTACACGGAATCAGTTCACAACTATTTGTCATACGGGATAAAATGACCGACTGCAGAAGCGAGTGGGAGGAGCACTACAATGAATAGACGTTACAAAGACTCCGAAAGTGGCACTGTTATACAGACGTATTGCAGACGTATTGCCCGAAGAGACCCAGGAAGACCGAGGCAAAGGTGGACTGAGGCCGGAGTAGGCTGTAGGGCTTAATCCCTGAAAGGATGATGTTGACGGTGATGAACTTCATAAAGCATCGATCTTTTAACCGCTGCCATGTAGGATATGGCCGATAATGAGAGGCGAGTGATGACAGGGTGAGACGTGTGATATTACACAAAGTTTAATTTACGAGACTCCTGTAGAGACAGAGGAAGTTTTGCTGGCACGAGCTCTGGCCGCTGTACTAGATACTGAAGAGCAGCAGGTGGTGGGATGGAGAGTGTGTACCAGAACATGATCCGTAGCTGCAATGTCAGTGACAACGCTGGTGGTTGCCACATCGAGCCGCTGTTGTAATGTATCACTACAGTTCTGTACTCACAGTGTGCTGCGTTCTTTTTTGTTCTGGAATTGTGTGAAAAAGTAACGCTTAAGTGTTAATACAAACAAACGTACTTGAATGATAAATGGATGTTTCATTATGTTTCCTTTAGAATCGTTACCTAACAATTGTACCGCGTCATAGCTAACTTGATTCCTCAAGCAGAAGAGAATGAGTTAAACATCTAAATTAAAAGCGTCGTAGCACGGAAGCGATGCGTTCCTGGTCATGAGTTTCTGTTCAAAATACTGTGTACTCATTCCCTTCTACAAGTCCTTGACGTTTGTAACGGGAATTTCTGAACATACTGTATATTACCATTATATGAATGTCTCTTCTTGAAACCTAATTCTGCGTAAAAAAATATTGTCAGTGATAATTTGCAATCATTGAGTGAAAATTATATAACCTGCATTTATGTAACTTATTCCTCTATAATTTTGTGTGTCAGTTTTATTACATTTTTAAATATAGAAATAACTTTAGCTGTGCTCCAGTCTTCTGTTAGGGAACGGGTATTCCGACATATATTTTTAAAAATAAAGAAAGAAAGATTGTAAAATATTTGAGTTTTTCAGCATAATTCCAGCTAGGCCAGTAGCTTTACTATTTCTCGTTACCTTTAGGTTTGTTTTTGGTTATTGTATGTCTATTTCATATACACAGATGTGATCAGTTTCTATAGAATAACTTTCTTCGTCGTAACATTACTTTCTGTAATATTATATCCATTGATGTTCTGTTATTATATTATTCTCTTTAGTTTTAACCATTTTCAGTTAATGTGTGAGTCTACCTTGATATTAACTGCTAATGCCTTCTTCCGGTAGAAGATGAACTTCCACTTTCCAGTTTTGACCTGGAGTTTTCTTTACATTTCTTTATTTCCACCATATTTCCCATTTACTCGCTGAAGTAGCTAAGAAGTGATCAGGACTTATATCATTACCTTAAAACGCTTGAGTATCTCGAATTTGAGAGCTTATTTCTTTAATTACCTATTACATAATCAACTATTTTGTGTGAACCTCACGTATTCCAGATGTATTTACTTGTATTTCTTTCTAAGGAAGTTATCAGTAATTTTTAACATCAAAACGTCCCCTGTCCCGTGTTCGAAACCCAACACCGCTTAAATTTTGAATAAAAATCGTATTTGGTGGCCGAAGAATTCTGGCATAAGAAGTCAAGCCTCGTTCTGGCAATGGCCTTGTCAAAGAGCGCGCAGAAGCAGACAGAGTTTCAAGGCAGTCTACTGCACGCGGGGTGGGAAACAGCTCCTAAAAGCGGAAGAATCAGCAATGATCAACGGCATGAGGATGCAGAAGGCAATGGAAACCACTGCATTGTTGTTGTTGTGGTCTTCAGTCCTGAGACTGGTTTTATGCAGCTCTCCATGCTACTCTATCCTGTGCAAGCTTCTTCATCTCCCAGTATTTACTGCAACCTACATCCTTCTGAATCTGCTTAGTGTATTCATCTCTTGGTCTCCCTCTACGATTTTTACCCTCCACGCTGCCCTCCAATGCTAAATTTGTGATCCCTTGATGTCTCAAAACATGTCCTACCAACCGGTCCCTTCTTTTTGTCAAGTTGTGCCACAAACTCCTCTTCTCCCCAATTCTCTTCAATACCTCCTTATTGGTTATGTGATCTACCCATCTACTCTTCAGCATTCTTCTGTAGCACCACATTTCGAAAGCTTCTATTCTCTTCTTATCCAAACTATTTATCGTCCATGTTTCACTTCCATACATGGCTACACTCCATACAAATACTTCCAGAAACGACTTCCTGACACTTAAATCTATACTCGATGTTAACAAATTTCTCTTCTTCAGAAACGATTTCCCTGCCATTGCCAGTCTACATTTTATATCCTCTCTACTTCGACCATCATCAGTTATTTTATCCCTAAATAGCAAAACTCCTTTACTACTTTAAGTGTCTCATTTCCTAATCTAATTCCCTCAGCATCACCCGATTTAATTCGACTACATTCCATTATCCTCGTTTTGATTTTGTTGATGTTCATCTTATATCCTCCTTTCAAGACACTGTCCATTCCGTTCAACTGCTCTTCCTAGTCCTTTGCTGTCTCTGACAGAATTACAATATCATCGGCGAACCTCAAAGTTTTTATTTCTTCTCCATGAATTTTAATACCTACTCCGAATTTTTCTTTTGTTTCCTTTACTGCTTGCTCGATATACAGATTGAATAACATTGGGGAGAGGCTACAACCCTGTCTCACTCCCTTCCCAACCACTGCTTCCATTTCATGCCCCTCGACTCTTATAATTGCCATCTGATTTCTGTACAAATTGTAAATAGCCTTTCGCTCCTGTATTTTACCCCCGCCACCTTCAGGGAGTATTCCAGTTAACATTGTCGAAAGCTTTCTCTAAGTCTACAAATGCTAGAAACGTAGGTTTGCCTTTCCTTAATCTTTCTTCTAAGATAATTCGTAAGGTTAATATTGCCTCACGTGTTCCAACTGCATTAAAGACACATAATGTCTATCCATAGGACATATGGCTTGTAATTGAAAAAGAGTCATGAACATCTCTCCGTTGGCAAAAGATTCAGGAATTGTCTCCTCTTCGGATCGACAGACTGGAACTGCCAAGGGGTTGGTAACTATCGGAAGAAGATTGAATAACCAGCTGTAGAATATGTTCTACGAATTGGCGCGTGAATTGTCAGAAGCTTGAACGTAGTAGGGAAGCTAGAAAATCTGAAAATGGAGATACGAAGGCTTAATCTAAATATAGTGGGAGCTACTGAAGTGAAATGGAGAGAAGACAAGGATTTCTGATCATATGAGTAAAGGGTAATGTCAACAGAAGCAGAAAATAATATATAAGGAGTAGGATTCGTAGTGAAGTTACGGCAGAGAGTATGTTAATGTGAACAGTTAAGTGATAGGTTTGTTCTTATCAGAATCGGCAACAAACCAACACCGACAACGATTGTTCGGGTGTACATGCCGACGTCACGAGCTGAAGACGAAGGCATAGAGAAAGGGTATGAGGATACCGAACGGGAAATTCACTACGTGAGTGGGGATGAGAATCCAACAGACAGTAGGGACTGGAATGTGGTTGTAGGGGAAGGACTAAAAGAAAGAAGTTACTGGAGATTATGTGCCTGGTACTAGGAATGAGAGAGGAGAAATGCTAACTGAGTTCTGTAAATAATTTCAGCAAATAGTAGCGAATACTCAACGAATACTCTGTTCAACAATCACGAGACGAGGAGGTATACTTGGAAAAGTCTGGTAGATACGGGAAGATAGCAGTTACATTACATCATGGACAGACAGGGATTCCGAAATTAGATACTGGATTGTAATGCGTACCTAGGAGCAGATACAGACTCAGACCACAATGTACTAGTCATGAACAGTTCGCTGATTGTTAAGACTAGTTGGGAAGAACCAATACGCAAAGAAGTAGGATACGGAAGTATTAAGGAATGAAGAGATAACCTTAAAGTTCTCTAAGGCTATAGATTGTTCAATAAGGAATAATTCAGTAGTTGGTACAGTTGAAGAGGAATGGACATCTCCAAAAAAAAAATCAAAGAACATGGAAAGAAACATATAGGTACAAAGAAGGTAACTGCGAAGAAACCTGGGTTACATAAGAAATACTTCACTTCATCGATGAAAGAAGGAAGTACAACAACTTTCTGGGAAATTCAGGAATATGGAAATACGAGTCGCTGAGAAATGAAGTAAATACGAAGAGTTGGGAAGCTAAGACGAAATGGCAGCATGAAAAATGTGGAAAAATCAAAAAAAGTGTTTGTTGGAAGGACTGACTCAGCATATAGAAAAGTCAAAACACCCTTCGGTAAAATTAAAAGCAAGGGTGGTAACGTTATGAGTGCTACAGGAATTTCACTGTTAAATACAGATGAGAGGGAAAATATGTGAAAAGAGTACATTGAAGATCTCTATGAGGGGGAAGAATTGCCTGATGTGATACAAGAAGAAATAGTAGTATATTAGAAGACTTAGAGATCCAGTATTACAATCAGAATTTAAAATAGCTTTGTAAGACTTTAGATTAAATAAAGCACAAAGGACAGAAAACATACCATCAGAATTTCTAAAATCATTGTGGGAATTTGCAGCAGCACGGTTATTCATGTTTGTGTGTAGAATGTAAGTGTCTGGTACTACACCATCTGACAGTCGAAAAATATCATTCACACAATCCAGCAGACTGCAAAGCTAAAAGTTGCGAGAATTATAACATAATCAGCTTAACATCTCATACATCCAAGTTTTGGACAAGGATAATATACAAAGGAGTGCAAGAGAAAATTGAGGGTGTGTTAGAGACGATGAGTTTGGATTTAGGTAAGGCAGAGGCACCAGAGAGGCAATTCAGACGTAGCAGTTGATAATGGGAGCAAGAATAAAGAAAAATAGTCACGGTCTTAGGATTTGTCGACCTGGCAGAACCATTCCACAGAGTCAAATGATCATTGATGAAAAAAGGAAAGGTTTTGGAATGCAATTAAAATTCAGGGTGCGAGGATGTCAGTGATATGATTTGATGATGGCATTGCTATCCTCAGTGAAAAATTTGCTGAATGGAATGAACAGTCTAATGAGTACAGAATATGGACTGAAAGTAAATCAAATAAAGACGAAAGAGTATGAGAAGTAGCAGAAATGAGAACAGCGAGAAACTGTATTCGGGATTGATGGTCACGAAGTAGATGACGTTAAATAATTCTACTACCTAGGCTGCAAAATAACCAGTGACGGAGGGAAGAAAAAGGTCATCAACCACAGTGTAGCACTGGAAAAAGGGCATTCCTGTCCAAGAGAAGTCTATTATGATCAAGCATAGGCCTGACTTCGAGGAGGAAATTTCTGAGAATGTACGTTTGGAGCATACCATTGTATGGTAGTGAAACATGGACTGTGGGAAAAGCTCAAGAGAAGAGAATCAAAGCATTTGATATATTTTGCTACAGACGAATACTGAAAATTAATTGGACTGATAAGGTAAGGAATAAGGAGGTTCTGCGCATAATCGAATAGGAAAGGAATATGTCGAAAACACTGACTACAAGAACGGACAGGATAATACGGCAATAGGGACATCGGTTGCAAGGGCTACTCTGAGATAAAGAGGTAGGCTCAGGAGAGTAGTCCGTAGCGGGCCTCGTCAGAGAGCTACAAAAAAAATAATTAAAAAAGTCATTTAAATCTATTTCACCAAATATGCCTAATGTATCTACTATTGGTATTTGCTAGATTCTGGAATTTAAGGCTCCTAATATTAACACATAATCTGTTATATTCACTTACTTGTTATTGTTGTTGTTCATAAAATATTTCAGTCTTTGCCTTTTTTTTCTTCTGTTGAATGTGCTCCAATGACACTTAAATGTCTTTTGTCAATTCTAAATTCAGCGGCTACAATACTTTCATTCACAAAATCATAAAAGTCTGTATATCTTTCTTCATTTTTCATCTAGAAGAATAGTAACTCCACTCACTGCTCTTTGCATTTTTTAATGTCCACTGTAAACTAATGTGTAATTATTTAAATCTTTTGTTCCCGTCTGTTTCTTCTTTGTTTGTAGTATTACAACAATATTTATATTTCTTTATTTCAAATTTTCTGTAAGCTGTGATTCGCTTGACTTAAAACGTACCTACACAAAAGGTGTCTTTAACACCAACTCCTTTTGCTTCATCACAGCATTGTCATCTTTGAGAATTGTTCACCGTATTCCTAAGAGACTTATGAGCTGCGGATATTCTCTTAAAAATTACAACATTGTAATATTTAACTGTCAAAATAACTTCCTTCGAAGTAAGTACTGAATTCATAACATTTCGAGAACATGAGACGCTAGAAAAGTAAATGAGGTAACACAAAATTCATCTGTTGTAGGTGTAGCTATTTTGCTTACAGAAAGCAGCGTTGGGTGATATTTGGCTTAGAAAATGACTTCCTTCGATTGAAGTACTACATTTAGTACATTTCGAGTACAACAAACACTAGAAAGATAAGTGACGTTTAAAAAAATTTTTGATTTCGTTCCTTCTGAGCAATGAAAATAAAGAAAATGTAAGAAAAACAATGAAATATTTTGTGAAATTATTTGTTTACCAGTAAGTAATAAAATTAGTGATTCATTTGACGCGACATTCAATGATGCTGTTAGTCAAATATAGCCAATGAGTTGTCAATTGAGAATTTAACGTTCAATGTTTATCGTGGAGTCTTATAAATTTAAAGATTTCTAGCGGATATGTATATGTCTGGTGGATTATGTAGACCATACACTCTACCGTTGTGTTGCTTTGATGTATCTCTTTCATTGATGCCCAAAGGTGTAAGAGTTCTCAGTGAGCACCTCACTTGGTTTACATTATTTTGAGCATAATTCAAAGGCTTTTCAAATCTGTATTGCTAACCCGTGATTCAATGTGGATGGTTTATGGTTCACTATCCCAGGCCGATTGCCTATTTAATGGCTTGCAGGAGCCACGAAAATTTATTTGTAAGTATTTCATATAATTATTGACCGATTTAAAAAACAATTAAAACGTTTTCATAATCTGCTCACTAACCCTAGCAATACCAAGGCATTTTCCATAACATTACCTAGTGGGGGTACTTTATGCCCACCACAAAAAATAAAAAAAACTAATTTCGTCAATTGTTGTTGAATTGTATTAAAAATACACTTATTATAGAGATACTGATGTGTAAATAGTCCTGAACAAGAAACTCTTATTAATATCAACGCACTTTCAGTAAAGTGTACTACCGATATTATGACCATGACAAATAATTAAAAAATTCAAATTTTGTTAATTGTTGTTGGGTTTTACTATCAAGATAATTTTTAAAGAGATATTGATGCGTAAGAATGGGCGTAAACCTGGAAACAATGAATACGACATTCATTAGGAAAATCGAAATCTAATTCTTTCTTTCTTTCACTTGCGCCTTTGTCCCGCAATGGTCGCAGGGTTACAAAGGAATTGGCAAGGTTAATTGAAAGGGGTGGCCGGATGCCGTTCCTGCCGCCATCCCATACCCCCTAGGATGTAATCAGTGTACCACAGCTGTTTGTTTCTACTGTAAACCATGAAATAGTGCGGAAGTGTTACAAATGTTTGCGTGTCGTGTGACTGAGACGGGATGTGGGACCAGCCTGGTGGTCACCTATCGGGATGTGGAAAACCGCCTAAAAACCACATCCAGGCTGGCCGACACACCGGCTCACGTTGTTAATCCACCTGGCGGATTCGATCCGGGGCCGGCGCGCCTACCCGAGACCGGGAAGAAGTGCATTAGCGCTCTCTGCTAACCTGACGGGGGAAAATCGACTCTAATACTGATATACAAATTTTGACTTAAATGGTTCCAATGGCTCTGAGCACTATGGGACTTAACATCTGACGGAATCAGTCCCCGGTTACAGAATGAAGCGCCTAGAACTGCTCGGCCAAAATTTTGACTTCAGTGTAACTGAAAAACTTAAAGTGTGCGGTGCCCATTGGAAGAATTCACTAAAAACAATACATATTTTATTAAGGTTTTGAGATATAAAATTAGTGACTAGATTACCGTATTTTTAAAATATGGGCATTAAAAACCCCTCCCACCCTCTTCGGTTTTGCGAGGGTTGAGCAGTAAAGATAAGTATTAGAGTTAGAAACTGTGTATACGTCTTGAGGCATCATAGCACACATTACGCATTCATTAATTCTTTGACGATGAGAGCACTGGGCGACTTCCGACAAATTTTAAACGTAATATCAAATCCATATGAAACTTTTTCTCGCTGACATCTCCCAGAAAATGAGGATATGGAAAATGTTCTTCGCCTGCTATAATTGTGCCAGTTTTTGAATAAAACTTCAGTATCGTTCATGAAGTGGAAAATATTTTGCAGGAAAATTTCACATATACCACTGAACGCACCTGCAGAAGTGTATCATTTTACGACACATAGTTCAAGAGCTATGACGTCATAAGTATTGAGATGCGTGAAAAACTATTTTTTTGCTAAAAATAAACAGAAAATTACCCAGACTGAATTCATTTAATGCTTCATTATAAGAGCCCTTAATAACCTCTCAAAATAATTTAAACATAATTTATAACTATTTATTAAACTTTTTCGCAGCTACATGCTTGACGTCAAATATTTAACAGTTTAACTCGTTTGTAAATTAACCAAACTTTGAAGCTGTTTTACACGTGGGAGCTAGATTCTTTACAGGTTCATGGATTTACTGGCGTTCCTCTAATCTATTTCATCTCTTACGTAACAAATCTTTAAAAAAATTTACTGTCATTGATAACTATTGATTTTCATTTAGCTTTTTATAAATTTGCAAATAATAAAATTATGAACAGCCGACCAGTTGCAATGGATAAAGAAATTCTTTACCTATGTTTCGAGAAATATAAATTTGTCTTCTTCAGAAGGTAGCATAAGGACAATGAACATCATAGCTTACATTAGAAAAGTATTAAAGTTAAGCCAAGAATAAATTTTAACACAAATTAGAGAACTCTTGCATTACAGAAGTATGATAACGACGCCTGATACTTACAATTTTACACTAGTAAGGATTAATGTACCATCGCCGTTTTTACAATTGTCGGTATAGATCCATTTGGCAAAAATTAAATGTAGCCTTAGAATTAGGGTTTGTCACGTAAATATAAAATAGTTAATGGATCTTGCAGAGCTCACAACAGGCTGAGTGTAATCGGCGAGCGTAGTTACTCTGAAAACAGGGCAGGTGGCGCTCGTGCCGTGAAACATGTGCCAATTGGCGTACAAAGGCAACGTGTAAATTATCAGTATTAATAACGTCCTTAGGTAAAGTAACAATAAAAGAGGAAGGTAATTAATACTCCCGTTATAATAGTATGGTCGCATTGGTACAAATAATGTAGTTATACATCAAAAAAGCAGGTGGCGCTTACGCCGAGAAACTTACGCCCAGTGGCATATGCAGCCTAAATATAAAAATTACGTTACTATATTAGTGAAGCCCACAAACGGTATATATTTCAGAAATTTAAAATTGACAATAATGGTTCTTTTCAAGAAAGAATTACGAACACTGGTACACGATCCTGTTAATACACATTCACAGGGGAAACCAAAATATTAGAGCCAGGCAAAATCACATAAGGGCCGAAGTAGTAGCAAACATACGTCGTGAGAAGACCACCATTACATAAGGGGTAGTGAGCTTAAAGCATTAAGGTGCATCATAGCTTCCTGAGGAAATAAACCACTAAAGTTACCAGCATCAATGTTATACCATAAACAGTACAGGTTTAAAGCCTTCGAAAGATTGTCTACAAGCAAGATTTTGCTGGTCGTTTAGTGTATTACCGTCCTTGAGCTCAAGATGTTTGAAAATTTGTAACTCTTCCCACAGATCTAATCTACGCCCTTTAACTTCTCTGTGTAGGATAACAGTGTTTTCTAAATGTTTAGGCGTATGAATGGCTATCAGGTGTTCATTAAAAGTAGAACTACGTATATTCGCTCCTTTTTTACCTAATGGGTGTTTTTTATATCTTGTTTTCACAGCTCTGCCTGTTTGACCAATATAATACGAAGGACAGTTATTACAGGTTAGTTTGTAAACCCCTGAATTGGAAAACAAATCGCCGGCGATCTCTACTGAATGTACAAGATTTCTCTTTAAACTGTTATATGTAGAGAAGGAGACGTTACAGTTATATTTTTTCATTATAAGACGTTTTATCCTATACGATATATTACCCAAGAAAGGAATAGAAATAAATTTTTTAGCTTCTTTGCTGTCAGTGGGGAGGTTGTTGCTCGAAGTCGAACAGTTTTGGGAAGTTTTGTTACTGAACAGGTTTTCAATCATATTCTGATTGTACCCATTATTAACCGCAATCGCTTTTATGACATTCAATTCCTTTTGTTGATTGGCAGGTGATAAAGGAGTAGTTACCATACGGTGAATGGCATAATGAAAAAACGCCAGTTTATGAGCTTTTGGATGAGTCAGCAGAGATGACATTATCTGAATACGTTTCCTTACGTTTATAATTTTATTACGTGGAACCGTTGCTGTTGTGCAGCTATGTTTAAAATATTGAAATTTGCAATTGGTGCAGATGGTTTTCTTCAATCCACCTTCTAGGTCATAAGGTAGCTATTGCTTCTCATGATCCCAAAATTCTCCGGTAGCCAAACTGATCTTTAGCTAATTTTCAAGTAATAAATTGTTTACAGAATAATACTAAGGACTAGATTGGCGTCATCGGGAGGCCAAAATAGAAGTGGAGAACTAAGGCTGTTCACTTGCTGATACCCGGGGACTCGGTAGTGATTGAGGTACACTGCAGGAAACCAGGAATAGAGCGTGTATGTGTGTAGGAGAGGAGGCGTCGTGCCGGCGCCGGCGCCGGCGTGTCGCCAGGCGGGCCGTCAATTATTCAGCGGCCGCGTTGCGGCATATCGAATCCGTTGTCCCACGGCTATTAGCCGCCGTCTGTCCGTGGAGCGGAGGGCTCCCCCGAGGGTTCGCTTCAGCCTCGCCCGCGCACCCTTTTTTGTGGCCCGCCCGGCGGCCGCTCCACTCTCACGTCGCGTAGAACAGCTACGCCGTGATTGGTCAAATCCAGCCGGTATCGGCGTTACTCAGTTAAGCGTCTAACAACTTTTGTGCGAGACTGCACTTACATCTACATGTTTACACTGCAATACACAGTCAAGTGCCGGCCACGGTGGCCGAGCGTTTCTAGGCGCTTCAGTCCGGAACCGCGCGACAGCTCCGGTCGCAGGTTCGAATCCTGCCTCGGGCATGGATGTGTGTGATGTCCTTAGGTTGGTTAGGTTTAAGTAGTTCTAAGTTCTAGGGGACTGATGCCCTCAGATGTCAAGTCCCATAGTGCTCAGAGCCATTTGAACCATTTGAACACAGTCAAGTACAGGATGTTTCAAAAAGAATATACGAATTGCAAAGTGTTATTTCGTCCAGACTATCGATCGCTGCGCCTCGGCTCAGCTATTGGAGAAACGAATATACTGTCTACTTCAGCGGTCTCCAAACATTTTAGTCCGCGGGCCACATTGACTCTCCCACACAGTCATAAGGGCCAAGATCTACCTAGTGGGATTAAAGCTCCCTAGCACTCCACGATCACCGTAATGTAAGGCTAAAGGAATGACGAAATCGCAAAAATCTAACGTTGTGGGAATAGCTAGCACTGAAACGAACTAAGATTTTTATTTAATTACATAATTTTGATTGGAGGACGTACCTGACCGAAATTCTGGCATATTTTATTCTGGCGAATTTCACCGACAAAAAAGTATGTCACTGCACATTCGTCACGAAAGCGTCCTGCTAAGTTAACGAAATCGCAAAATCGTTGTTAGCAACACTATTACTGCAAGTCGTAACAGAGGTAGAGTATGTCAACGCATTGTTATTTCAAGCTGTGCAACAATAAGTTTAGTTATGTAGTCTTGTAGCGAGTAGCAGAGCCAAGCATATATTTGATAGTTCTGTTGCGTGACTGTGTTGAAACGTCCCCTTAGAACAACTTATACACGACTGTGCTTAAACTGACAGACTATAATTTTAGCGCAACGCAATCTGACTATCAAAAAATCCCTGCAAAAGAATGGCCCTGAGTAACATTAAACTATACCTTTCAGAAATCACTTACCTCACAAAAATCTTCGTTACTCGAACTACTGCAATACAGCGAGCGCCACTACTGCCAGCTAAATAAAAGATTCAAACTACGGAAGGTACTAACTACGGATAGAGATAGTTAGCAAATGAAAGATATTAATAGAGAACAAACAATGTATTTACCTTACTATTCATAATTGACATCCAGTCTTACAGATTATCAACTGGCCAAAAACATTTGTAAAATTTTTTGTGGGGAGCATGGGGGCTATGTAAGTAGGCTGTTTATATTTTCTTATTGGCAAAGTTACGTAGCGCTCTATATGAAAATCACTGGCTGTGCTGTGTGCAGTCTGTGGCTAGTTTGCATTGTTGTCTGCCATTGTAGAGGGGCAGCTATATGTTAACAGCGCGTAGCGTTGCTCAGTTGGAGGTGAGCCGCCAGCAGTGGTGGATGTGGGGAGAGAGATGGCGGAAGTTTGATAATCTGTAAGACTGGATGTCAATTATGAATAGTAAGGTAAATACATTGTTTGTTCTCTATTAATATCTTTCATTTGCTAACTATCTCTATCAGTAGTTAGTGCCTTCCGTAGTTTGAATCTTTTATTTAGCTGGCAGTAGTGGCGCTCGCTGTATTGCAGTAGTTCGAGTAACGAAGATTTTTGTGAGGTAAGTGATTTCTGAAAGGTATAGTTTAATGTTACTCAGGGCCATTCTTTTGCAGGGATTTTTTGATAGTCAGATTGCGTTGCGCTAAAATTATAGTCTGTCAGTTTAAGCACAGTCGTGTATAAGTTGCTCTAAGGGGACGTTTCAGTGTCTATGTTGCGAGTGTCTTACGAGATTTTTAGTGTTTTATGCGCTGTACTAGTAGGTGACACGACGAAGTGTGGGACAATTCAAATTTTGAATTCGAAGAGACAAGGAAAATCAGAAAATCGAAATGCGTATAGCACGACTTGAGTATATTTTCACTGTATTTTTTAATGAGACTACAATGTAATTGTGAGTATTTAATTTAGTAATTAAAGTACCTTAAAAATAAATCCATTGCATTCTGCTTAGGCAGACTACTCCCTAGTTTTATTACTATTAAATAGCACAATTTTATTATCAGGTTATAATCTTTTGTGAAGTTCTGTACAAATATGGAAAAGAAACGAAAGGTTGAATTTTTAAAGAGCAGTGGGGATGACAATTTTTCGTGGTGGAGTCAAGCAACAAACCAATGTGTATTATTTCCAATGAAGCAATATCGGTCTTCAAACAATACAATATAAAACATCATAATGAGACAAAGCACTCTCAGAATTACTCCACGTTTACAGGATGCGAACGATTGGAAATGTATGAGTCTCTGAAACGCCAGCTAAAAACCCAGCAGTCGCTGTTTAAGAAAGTAAATGCTGAACAACATACAACAACTCGTGCTAGTTTTCGTGTGGCTCATTTTGTAGCGAAACAGTGTAAGCCATTTACCGACGGTGAATTAATTATGAACTGCATTATTGCAACAGCAGAAGAAATGTGTCCAGAAAAAGTTAATTTATTTAAAAACATAAGTTTGTCGCAAGCACTGTGTGGCTCGAAGAATAGATGACACTGCACATCGGGGATGTCCGGCCAGCTAACGCGGGCCGGTTTGCCGGCCCTCGCGGGCCAGTTTTGGCCCGCGGGCCGTAATTTGGAGACCCCTGGTCTAGTTCATATTAATGGCCGCTAGATGTCAGTTGTCTTCTATTTTGCTTGGTAACATTCATATGTTTTAATGGCTACTCCGCAGCCCATTACTGTCCATTCTTCTTTGATGGAAACACGGTTAATGGTCACCAGTAACTCGCTGTGTTACAAAAATGGTTGTTTCCGAGGCTGCACGAAGACAACTTCATTTTTCAACTACACGTGGCACCCCCTCACTGGAGTCGCCAAGTGCGTGAATATCTGAATGAAACTCTACCGAACCGTTGGATTGGTCGTCAAGCAGCTGGCGACTTAGCATGTCTCTGCTCCACGGTCTCCGGATTTGACACCCTTTGAAATCTTCCTGTGGGGTTTCGTTAAAGACAACATTTATTATTTTATTTAATAAAATTGCAGCCAAATAGCCATATACTGTTACTTTGCTTAACATTTTACATTTACATTTACATTTTCCTTTTGTGCATATTAATTTATGGATTTCACTCTTTTACTGCACAGTTCTATGTGATATCGTTCACAGTCTTCTTTACACAGTCCACATACACATGTTGTGGTTGGGTCGTGATAAGTTTGGTTTTCGGAAATTACATGATGAAAGCCGTGAATACAAAGTCTAGTTACGACATGTCGCATCTCGAAGTTTGGTGCTGTCCATGAGCGGTTCGTCATTGCTTCGATGCCATAGAACTCCGGCCATACTTTTTCTCGTTTGTCCTCCATGATCTTCAGTTGATTTCTGGAAGCCCTGATGTGTGGCATCATATTTCGAAGTTTGATGTCTTCAATTAGGAATGTCTCTTTCGCTAGCAGGTACCCTAGTCTAGATTTTGTAGTCTTTGTGATACCTAGTCCTCTTTTTAGATAAGGCGATTTTACCTTTTCTAGTGTTTCTAGATGTTTTTCTGTAAGGTGGTCCCATATAACCTCCATCCCACAGGCCAGGATTGTCAAAATTTTTGCGTGGGATAATTTCATGGCTGTTAAAGACAACGTTTATGTACCACCACTCCCACAGATCCTGGAACAGTTGAAGAACAGGATCCATACTGCCATAACATCAGTGACGAGGACGTACTGGCCCGAGTATGGGAGGAATTTGAGTATGGATGTGATATTGTTCGTGTCGCTGATGGAGGACTCATTGAACATCTGTAATCAGAACTTGGGAGGTTCGTAAATATGTGTGTAAAGTTTCATATTCGTATGTATTAAATTTTAATAAATATATGCATTCGAAATACGTATATTCTTTTTGAAACACCCTGCATTTGTCACTGGAGCTGTCAAAACCATTTTCAGACTTCCAGATCTCCAGTAGCACACAGGAAAAACCAACACCTGAGTCTTCCTGTCCGAACTGTGATAGATTTTATTTTGTTTTGATGGTCTCTTCTCCTTACGTAGATAGGAATGAACAAAATATTTTTAGGATTCCGTACCTCAGCCTGTAATAAACGGAACCCTTACAGGATCACTTGATTGCCCGTCTGTTTGTCCGACTGTTAAATACTGTTTATGGTGCACCAAGTTGAAATCTGTGTAACGTTCTAATATCAACAGTTTTACGTCACATATCTTGCTATTCGCAAACTCACTCATCAATACCTACATGGAACTTTCCGTTGGTTTAAGATCGTGAAATATGGCAAAAAACAAGATTTTACTGTACAAGTAAAGAAAAAATGCCAGAATTATATATTTGTAATTACAATACATGAAAAAAATTGTCATTTGTTATCTGACAGAGAACGTTGTTGAGCAATCATCTTGAGTATTATTAAACCGTTTCAGCTCTATTTATTCCTTTATTTTTTAGATAACTACCGGTTTCGTGCCACTAACGAACTTCAGGTGAACGTATAACTATAACAATAGAGCTAAGAAGCTCGGAACATGGTACCCAACATTCGTTGTCCGCTACAAGGCGATTTGTCTTCGAATAAAGTAGCGGTTTCCACTATGCTGAATGAGCCCGCTTCTCCAGTCTATACGCAGTCACCAACAGGGAACGAAAGAGTCGTGCTGTGACATGTCGCCTTTTTAGCTTTGTTTTGTTCTGACGGACAAAGAATGTTGGGTACAAAGTTCCCAGCGTTTGAGCTCTAATGTTTTAGTGATATGATCAGCTGAAGAGGTGGGGTTTTAGTGCCATGAATCCGGTATTGATCTACAAATAAGGGGCTAAATACAGCTGAAGAGATTTATTAATACTCAAGATGTTATTTGACGATCAGTGTGTCCGTCCGTCTTTGACCCATCTTTTTTCTCAGGAACGGGCAGGCGTATGAAGTTGAAATTTAAATCACGTTCTAAGATCTCCAGTCACTTCGCGCCACAATAAATGTAAGCTCTTAAGCCTACACAACCAAAAGATACCGTAATTTATGTTACATATTTGATACTCGAGAACTAAGTCATCAATATCTACAGGATATTTCCCTTTGATATAGAATTAAGAAATTTGCCAAGTAGTAAGGTTTCACTGTACGAGCAATGACAAAAAAATCCGGAAATTGTTGATTTGTAACTGTATTAGCGAAAAATAAACTTTTGTCATTTGTTTTGAGACTCTGTTTCTATCCGTCTGTCTTTTAAGCCAATTTTCCTCAGCAGCGGGTAGACGTACCATGCTCAAATTTGGCACATACTTAGGTCTACAGTGCCGGCCCGTGTGGCCATGCGGTTGTAGGCGCTTCAGTCTGGAACCGCGTGATCGCTACGGTCGCAGGTTCAATCCTGCCTCGGGCATGTATGTGTGTGATGTCCTTAGGTTAGTTAGGTTTAAGTAGTTCTAAGTTCTAGGGGATTGATGACCACAGATGTTAAATCCCATAGTGCTCAGAGCCATTTGAACCATTTTTTAGGTCTACAGTCCTGTGGTGGAGTAAAAATATTAAGCTTCTAAGTCAATGCAATCAAAAGATACGGCCATTTATGTCACGTAGTTTGATACTCGCAAACTCACTAATTAAAACCTATAGGGTACGATATGTCTCCTTGACGTAGAATAATGATATTTGGCGAAAAGAAAAATTTCACAGTAAAAATACAAGAATATCAGCAAATCATTGATTTATGGGTACAGCAGATGGAAATAAAATTGTCATTTATTATCCGACTGAAAACTTGAAATTAATACTTTCTCGAATATCTTTCTAGTATCAATGTCGATAACAGGAAAAAATCGAAGAGATCCTCGAACTCTCTGTATACATAATTAAGTTTGTACGGAACTCTCAGTACGCGAGTCTACTCGCACCTGGCCTATTTTTATTCGTTTGGCAATCAGAAGAGTAAGCTGGTGACTGAAATTTCGTGAAAAGATCTCGCCGCAATGCCTTTGTTTTATGATTACCATCCCACCTCGTTTATAATACCCGTGACACTCTCTTACCTTTTTCGCGATAATACAAAACGAGCTGCCCTTCTCTAAATGTTTTCGATGTTGTCCTTCAGTCTTAGTTGGCAAGGACCCATACAGCGCAGCGACACACCGCAACAGAAGAGACAAGCCTAAAGCTTGTAGTAGTTTTATTGCATCTTCTACGTACGCTGCCAAAAGAATTCAGTCCCCGTAATATGTTACGTGTGATGGTTCCAATTTAAGATATTCATAACTGTAGTCCCTATATATTTAGGTGAATCGCCAACTTTTAAATTTGTCTGATTTATGGTGTATTCGAAGTTTAACGATACACCTCCGGTACTCATGTGTAGAACATCAGACTTTTTATTGTTTGAAGTCAATTGCCAGGTTTCTCAGGGAGCAGGTATCTTGCCTGTATCATTTTGTATTTTGTTTTGGCACTTTTGATGACGTTGATAGATAGTACCATGTGCAAAAATCTAAGATCACTGCTCAGACTGTTTGATTTTTGTAGTGCGGAACTGGATTCGTACAATGGTTTCACGCAAATTATGGGGTATTTTATCTCATATTGGACCATGAGGTAAAGTAGTTTATGTAGTTTTCTCTGGTTCTGTTTCTCGTCTTAAAGTTATTTCTTTCTTTACATTGTTGCTTTTGTACTGCAGTTTTCTAATATATATTTTGTCCGACATACCAGCATCCACAAAACAAATCCATTTACGCAATCATGAATTTATAAATTCAAATGTGAATGTGAAAAGTTTCTATGTGGAACGAACATCATCGGCTACTGTATGTCCGTATTGGTACCCATCTGCGAAGCTATAGTCATAACATCAGTGGCATCCAGGTACCTCTATAGGTAGTACATGGGTTAGAGAAAGGCAGATTAATGGACGCTATAGAACTGAGATTTACAGAGTCTTCAAAGAACAAAAACAATATATATTCAGTGAACACACGTACTTCAGAAATAATATTTTCTTAATTGTTTCAGGCATTTATTGTAATGTATTATAAACACATACTTTGGGATGTATCTGTCTGTCATGGCATACATAATTGACACAAACGTATTGTATATGAAATGGAATGTCATGATCAACAACACAGGCCAACGATGGGAAAACTTTTCTGCTGAAAATACCTTATTCTTACGTCTTTTAGGGTGGGAAATCTAAATATGATACCTGTTGCTGTTGTTGTGGTCTTCAGTCCTGAGACTGGTTTGATGCAGCTCTCTATGCTACTCTATCCTGTGCAAGCTTCTTCATCTCCCAGTACCTACTGCAACCTACATCCTTCTGAATCTGCTTAGTGTATTCATCTCTTGGTCTCCCCCTACGATTTTTACCCTCCACGCTGCCCTCCAATAATAAATTGGTGATCCCTTGATGCCTCAGAACATGTCCTACTAACCGATCCCTTCTTCTGGTCAAGTTGTGCCACAAACTTCTCTTCTCCCCAATCCTATTCAATACTTCCTCATTAGTTATGTGATCTACCCATCTAATCTTCAGCATTCTTCTGTAGCACCACATTTCGAAAGCTTCTATTCTCTTCTTGTCCAAACTATTTACCGTCCATGTTTCACTTCCATACATGGCTACACTCCATACAAATACTTTCAGAAATGACTTCCTGACACTTAAATCTATACTCGATGTTAACAAATTTCTCTTCTTCAGAAACGCTTTCCTTGCCATTGCCAGTCTACATTTTATATCCTCTCGACCATCATCAGTTATTTTGCTCCCCAAATAGCAAAATTCCTTTACTACTTTAAGTGTCTCATTTCCTAATCTAATTCCCTCAACATCACCCGACTTAATTCGACTACATTCCATTATCCTCGTTTTGCTTTTTTTGATGTTCATCTTATATCCTCCTTTCAAGACACTGTCCATTCCGTTCAACTGCACTGCCAGGTCCTTTGCTGTCTCTGACAGAATTACAATGTCATCGGCAAACCTCAAGGTTTTTATTTCTTCTCCATGGATTTTAATACCTACTCCGAATTTTTCTTTTGTTTCCTTTACTGCTTGCTCGATATACAGATTGAATAACATCGGGGAGAGGCTACAACCCTGTCTTACTCCCTTCCCAACCACTGCTTCCCTTTCATGTCCCTCGACTCTTATAACTGCCATCTGCTGCTTCAGCCATGCCTAAGATTTTTAAACGAAGGCGTCTTTGTCGTACTTGACATTAGAAAATTGATGTTTGATACCTAAATATCTCTATCACCCACCATTTCATCACTTTTTACAGTTGAATTTATTAAATTAAGTCATTTTTAAATAATTTAACTGCTTTTATTTAGTTAAAATAATATAAAAAGGAGGTGTGTTGAATGTAGATGACGTTGGTAGCACTGCTGAAAAACAACTGCTGGCAAGAAAAAGGTCGATTCTATTTTTGTGTTAACAGATGGTATTAACCTCACTTTCCCATTTCTTGTACATGTGGTCAGTACAATGTGTAATCGTGGTTGTAAAAACTCTTCTGGCTGTTTTTGTTATATGTGTGGTGAATTTGTGATTAAAAAACTCAAAAGAAACATTACAGCCCTCCTAGGCTAAACACTGATGATTTGCCGTGTTGGCATCCACCTTCTATTCACAATTATGCTGTTCAAATGGAGGTGATATTTTAACTACTGACGACGCCTTTGGCACGATTGTTTTATGTATCTCCACTGGAGTATGTGATTTCAGTGTGTTTTTGCTACTGATGAAGGTATATTTAGATATACCTTTCCGATTTGATTCAAATTATTACAGTTTATAGAAAAAAAAGTTTAGACACATACAGACTTCATACTCTTCAATATGTAAATGTATATATAAAATACACAACACTGAAACATTGTTAGCAAACAGGGAAGTGGGATTTATGGCTTATTGGTTGATGATTATAATACTACTACAGAATTTGAATTTGCATTAACAGTGAACAATGCTCAAGGTCAGATATACACTCCTGGAAATTGAAATAAGAACACCGTGAATTCATTGTCCCAGGAAGGGGAAACTTTATTGACACATTCCTGGGGTCAGGTACATCACATGATCACACTGACAGAACCACAGGCACATAGACACAGGCAACAGAGCATGCACAATGTCGGCACTAGTACAGTGTATATCCACCTTTCGCAGCAATGCAGGCTGCTATTCTCCCATGGAGACGATCGTAGAGATGCTGGATGTAGTCCTGTGGAACGGCTTGCCATGCCATTTCCACCTGGCGCCTCAGTTGGACCAGCGTTCGTGCTGGACATACAGACCGCGTGAGACGACGCTTCATCCAGTCCCAAACATGCTCAATGGGGGACAGATCCGGAGATCTTGCTGGCCAGGGTAGTTGACTTACACCTTCTAGAGCACGTTGGGTGGCACGGGATACATGCGGACGTGCATTGTCCTGTTGGAACAGCAAGTTCCCTTGCCGGTCTAGGAATGGTAGAACGATGGGTTCGATGACGGTTTGGATGTACTGTGCACTATTCAGTGTCCCCTCGACGAACACCAGTGGTGTACGGCCAGTGTAGGAGATCGCTCCCCACACCATGATGCCGGGTGTTGGCCCTGTGTGCCTCGGTCGTATGCAGTCCTGATTGTGGCGCTCACCTGCACGGCGCCAAACACGCATACGACCATCATTGGCACCAAGGCAGAAGCGACTCTCATCGCTGAAGACGACACGTCTCCATTCGTCCCTCCATTCACGCCTGTCGCGACACCACTGGAGGCGGGCTGCACGATGTTGGGGCGTGAGCGGAAGACGGTCTAACGGTGTGCGGGACCGTAGCCCAGCTTCATGGAGACGGTTGCGAATGGTCCTCGCCGATACCCCAGGGGCAACAGTGTCCCTAATTTGCTGGGAAGTGGCGGTGCGGTCCCCTACGGCACTGCGTAGGATCCTACGGTCTTGGCGTGCATCCGTGCGTCGCTGCGGTCCGGTCCCAGGTCGACGGGCACGTGCACCTTCCGCCGACCACTGGCGACAACATCGATGTACTGTGGAGACCTCACGCCCCACGTGTTGAGCAATTCGGCGGTACGTCCACCCGGCCTCCCGCATGCCCACTATACGCCCTCGCTCAAAGTCCGTCAACTGCACATACGGTTCACGTCCACGCTGTCGCGGCATGCTATCAGTGGTAAAGACTGCGATGGAGCTCCGTATGCCACGGCAAACTGGCTGACACTGACGGCGGCGGTGCACAAATGCTGCGCAGCTAGCGCCATTCGACGGCCAACACCGTGGTTCCTGGTGTGTCCGCTGTGCCGTGCGTGTGATCATTGCTTGTACAGCCCTCTCGCAGTGTCCGGAGCAAGTATGGTGGGTCTGACACACCGGTGTCAATGTGTTCTTTTTTCCATTTCCAGGAGTGTAGATGGAGAGAGGAGATGGACAGGAGGGTGGAAGGAAACGGACATAGGAAATGGGAAGGAGGAAGTGGACAGAGAGAGAGGCAGGAGAAGATGGTGGGAGAGGGTGGAGGAGAAGATGGAAAGAGAAACAGGGGAAGGTGGTGAGGGAATAAGAGAGGGAGACAGAGGGGAGAGTAGAAGATGGGTAGAGAAAACGGAGGAAGTGATGGAGAGAGAGAGGGGAAAGATGTAGGTGATGGACAAAAGGAAGGGAAGGGGCAGAGGGACAGAGACAGGAGAGAGAAAGAAACTAGGTCGTATATCAAATGGTTGAAATGGCTCTGAGCACTATGGGACTTAACATCTGAGGTTATCAGTACCCTAGACCTTAGACCTACTTAAACCTAACTAACGTAAGGACATCACACACATCCATGCCCGAGGCAGGATTCGAACCTGCGACCGCAGCGGTCGCGCCGTTCCAGACTGAAGCGTTTAGAACCGCTTGGCCACACCGGCCGGCTGGACGTATATCCGTTTCCCATGCATATTAGAAACGTGTCCTCTCTCTTCTTTCTTTTCCATTCAAGCAGGCTGAATCGCTGCAAAGCATGGCCGGGTACAGCTAGTTGTAAACAGCTAAAAGCAAAATGAAACTATTTAAAAAATTTGTAGACACTGTGGACCTATATTACGAGATAGTTATTCATTCTGTGTTACCACGTTCCTCTTTATCACCCAGTTAAACACTTTCCCTCATGTCCATAGCTGCTATTACCCCTCTGTTAAAATCGCTCTTCCTGTAATTTGTCTTTATCGTAGTGTTTCTCAGAAAAGAATATTTACTGTGTTTCCTTCTGCTCTATGGTAATTTCTAAACACAGTAACCTCTATAGTAGGAAACAGGAAAAAAAAAGAAAAACGATGCACCAACAAGGAATTATCCGAATTGGACGGAAATCTGTATATGTGATGGGCATGTGGAGGCAAACATACGATCACAATATCAGAGAAAGCTGGATGATTTATTCAAGAGAAATAGCTTCACAATTTGAGCAAGCCAGTAACAAGTTGGTCCGTCTCAGGCCAAAATGCAAGCAGTTATTCGTCTTGGCATTGATCGATAGAGTTGTTCGATGTCATCCTGAGCGATATCGTACCGAATTATGTCCAATTGGCGCGTTAGGCCATCAAAATACCGAGCTGGCTGGAGGGCCCTGCCCATAATGCTCCAACCGGTCTTATTAAGGAAGAGATCCGGTGACGTTTCTGGAGAAGAGAGGGTTTGGCAAGCTCGAAGACAAGCGGCAGAAACTCTCGACGTGTGCAGGCGGGAATATTGTAACACCATAGCTCTAATGCTGTACGGATTTATTTTTCTTTTGTTTTGGTTTAATGTTATAACATTGAGTATCTGTAAATGTTGTTGGATTGAATCGATATCATGAGAATGTTTATTCTTTTCTGTGTAAAAAACTTTGATGTCATGGTTTGATACTATGCAATGTAGTGTATCTATCATTTTAATTCTTTGTCTCATTTGGAGGGAGACAAAACTTACTGTATATAATTGTAATTTTGTTTAAATAATTTTTATAGAAATGTTAATATGTGCAAAGATTCTGTTTTATTTAAAATGTTTGTTTGTTGTTATGTAAACTGCTGACCTTCACTTAGAGTTCTTAGTTATGTCATATGTAAAAAGGTGTTGTGGTTCCCCTAGGGAACGGAAGTGAGTAGCGCGCAAATTGTGGTTGGCCTAGGTAGAAAATGTGGAACAAAGAGTCAGTCGGGGACGAGCTACCAAACTGTGAACTGCCCATGTAAAAGTTGTATATTGAGCCGGTTCCGAGAGAGGCTTTTCCTGACGCTTTCCTATGCCTGGGATGGATGGACAAAGAGCTGGAAATATTCTAAAATTGGTATCTATCATAGCCACCAAGAAATGACAGTCCATCAATTCTACCTGCAAATCCACCTATCAACATGCAATCGCCACCACATCGCGCAACCACTTTAATGGAACACTACAGTAATGTACAGTGAAGGATCAGCTTATTGGATGTGTTAGTGTGCTGAAATATAAGGTAATTTATAACGGAATGTATGTACCTACCTCGATTTATTTTCCTTATCATAACACCTCTCAGGTTCCTCCACGTTTGAACTAAAGTGATTACCAAGTGTCCTTATTGAAAGACATTAAAGCCTAGTGTTTCAACTAATTAATGCCTCTTGAACATAGTAAGAAGAAAGTTAAAGTTAATGTGGCAAGAGAGTGAACTAAAGTAATTGAGGCTTGCAGAAAATAATTTTTCTATTAAAACTGCTTATTAATATGTTGTTGCCAATTTCAAAATTAAAAGTCCTTAAGACCGAGGCTTATAAAGTTTTGCTTAGTAAATGATCACATTGGTGCTTGTTGTAAATCGCAAAAGGTGAGTCAGTATCTTAGAAATATGTTAATTTTGTGTCTCATTGCAGTAAAAGTGGAAAACTGCAATAGTGCTAAGCACTTGTTTCTTTTGGGTATTGAAAGTGCATATTAATAGTGTAATAGGATCCACAGGTTATCCTTTATGCTCATGATAAATAACAATTAATAGAAAGACCTCTATTTATGAAAACAATAATTTCATTATTCAAAAGACAGTGAGAAGTACCTGTTAGTGAATTCCAATTAACTTTCATTCTAAGTAGAATAGTATTTAGTTGAGAGAGACTTAACCTGTGATCAGTTCATAGTTTTGCAGTCAACTACATTTACAAATTTATGTCAGCTAGGAAAATGTGTGTAAAGTAATAGTGTGTATTGTTATCTGTTATATTTATGTAAATAGTTTGTTCTGATCTGTCAGCTCCAACCTTACCGTGAACATATGCAGGTGTCAGAGTTCATTGCACTCGCGTACGGTAAAGTATAGGTGGTGATTGTCCGTTAAAGTTACCCATACTTATTTTCTTCAACAAGAATGTCAATCAGTCTCTTGCTTAACTAGGCTGGCGACCGTTTTCCTTATTCTTTGAACAGTGTAGATAGATAAAATATTGTTTGTTACTGTTTAAATATTTACGTAATTCTGATTTTCACTTCCGATATGCCATCTCCGTTAGGTACAACACGGTCAACTTAACAAAATTCCTCTGAGAGCGTAACACTGCTCTGTTGCGTTATACCGTAATTGCTTTAACAAGGTACTTTTATTTCACGACCTGCCTTCAACTTTAAGGTTCAGGTATAGTAGTAGCAGACAGAAGTGTGATAATATCTTGCTGAAATGAAAGCCGAGGATGGATTACCGTGAAAGGCAACAAGACGGGACACAGAATGACGTCGACGTAGAACTGTGCTGCAAGAGTGCCGCGGATGACAACTAAGGGATTCAGCTATGAGATGAAACGGCAACCCGGAGCGTCATTCCCGGTTGTCGGGCAATTTCCTGGGCGACAGTGAGGCTGATGTCCCATCGCAGTCTGTGGCGTCTCCAGACACGTCTTCACTGATCATCGGGGTTCAGTTTGAAGCAGGACTCATCAATGCAGACAATTCTACTTTAGCCAATGAGACTTCGCAGACGGCGGTGGGATACCAACTTGACTGTCGCCATACAGCCCGACAACCGGCAGTGATGCTCTGGGGTACCATTTTGTTTAATAGGAGGACCCCTTTGATAGTCATCCGCGGCGCCTTAACAACACAGGGGTACGCTGACGATATTGTTCGCCACGTTTTGTTGCCCTAGCTTAGTTCTGATTTCCCAAGCGGCAGCTGAACGTGTCCTGCCGGCCGCGGTGGTCTAGCGGTTCTAGGCGCTCAGTCCGGAACTGCGCGACTGCTACGGTCGCAGGTTCGAATCCTGCCTCGGGCATGGATGTGTGTGATGTCCTTAGGTTTGTTAGGTTTAAGTAGTTCTAAGTTCTAGGGGACTGATGACCACAGATGTTAAGTCGCATAGTGCTCAGAGCCATTTGAGCCATTTGAACGTGTCCTCCACATACTTCTGCCAACTTGTTGGGCACAGATGTACGGAACTGAACTTCCTCTTTTCGAGTGCCTTCATTAATAAGTCACCTGCTTCAGGTGAAAGGAGCCGTTGCCACTCGGTCTCCTCATAAAATTTGCCCTGTGAACTAAAATATGTTGATGACAAGCACCATTGCACCAAGTCGTAGATTTCTGGCGCTGTTAGCTCCTGCAACCTGTTAATGGTCTTAGCTATGGGCACGTTGGTAAAGATACATTTGATAATTAAAATACTTATCAGTCTTTATCGCAAGGCTTTATTAAAACTTAATAATCACATGTCAACCTGGTAACTAGTTTCGATTTTATCAGAAACCATTATAAGGACCAGTCTTGTTCTACGACACTTACCGATGCTCTAGACGTCATCTGTGTTCACCATCAGATAAGATTTCATACAATCGAAACCATTTACTATTTGTAAATGTGATAACTAATTTATAATAAATCCTTGCGATCAAGACTGATTAGTACTTTCCAGTAAGGTTTTCAAGAGTTATATATTAGATAGTTCGAAGTTACCCTGTTCCATACAGAGACAATACACTAAGTCGCTAGTTTGCCCCGGTACAGTGTACCCTCTGCCACGAACCGTACAGTAGCTTGAAGAGTTTCAGTGTAGATGCAGATGTAGACATATAAACGTGCATCGTTTCTTAAAGTATACAGGCACGTAGTGCAGGGTATTTCAAACAAATTCATCCTACTTCACAAGTCTATTCAAATGGCTTTAAGCACTATGGGATTAACATCTGCGGTCAACAGTCCCCTAGACTTAGAACTAATTACACCTAACTGACCTAAGGACATCACACACATCCATGCCTGAGGCAGAATTCGAACCTGCGACCGTAGTAGCAGCGCGGTTCCCGACTGAAGCGCCTAGAACCGCTCGGCCACAGCGGCCGGCCACAAGACTATATCTTATATACGAAAATAGGAAATTATAGTGGATTTTACATAGGGCAAAAAAAATTTACTTACAAAAGAACTGCCCAGTTTTACAAGATTACATCTTCTTCATGCATGCACAATTGCATGCATAACATTGTGGTTTTCATACATACGTTTGAAGTCAGAGATGTTATTTACTTTCATCAAACGTTAAATATATTCTCCACCGGACACACGACAGACGTTCAGGTGATAGTCAGGCTCGTTTCACACATCCGCGAACAAGTCTGGAGTCACTGCATTCATTGCTGTTGGTATTCGGTGTCGCAACTCTCCCAATGTTTCAAGAGGAGGCACGTGAATTCTTTCACAAACTTCCTCAAAACAAGAATAGACTATAAGATCAGGAGACCTTAAGGTCCAGTGGTGCAGTGCAAGATCCTCATGCGTATTACGGACATCAGTGAGGCAGCTCACTGATGAAATAACTGTTCCCTTACATGCAGGCCCTGTAGTAGATGCTGTAGTGCAGCATCCTGCTGAAAAATAAAATTATCTCACATGACTCTAAGCACTATGGGACTTAACATCTGAGGCCATCAGTCCCTTAGACTTAGAACTACTTAAACCTAACTAAACTAAGGACACTACACACAGCCATGCCCGGCCACAGCTGCTCTAAAAATATAAAATTATTGGGTTACTCTTGCATAAATGATAAAAGTCAATTATCAGACACGTCGAGGTGCATGTTTTCTGTATCATTCATTCAGCAAAGAAGAATCTCTAAATATTTTTCCGAGTAGCAGCACAAACTATTCACTTAAGGTGCGTAGCGGCTTTGTTCCTCACATTCTGTTGCGTTGTGATGGTGCAGTTTATTACTTAAACTGAACCTAGACTTATTATTGAACACTAAATGTGTAATTGTTATCTTCCATCTCCATTCTCAGAATTGAATTCGCATAATTCTGTTCCTTCTGGCTTACACCATCATGAAGGACTTGTAGCTATTGTATCCCTCATTGTTTGAAGCTCCAGCTTCGCCAGACAGAGACACGATGGATGGATAAATTTAGACTGGCACGATGAGAAGACGTCTGTGCATTGTGCTGGAAAATACTGTTGAAAGCGAGGGCGTGACACGGGATGTCCTCTTCTGTAACAACCAGTGCCTTGAAACCGTTAATTCCCCTGTTAAATACTTCGAGCTGTACGAGGTGCAGAGACAGATACTTGACCAAAATCATGCCGCACAACTGTAAATTAATTGCACATGGTGAAGTGGAGAACGGAAAAGGCCTTTTGTAGCTATATTATCACCACTCGACAGCTTACTTAAAAAATACAGTTCACGCTAGAAACAGAACGTAGCGGGGCGATCCCTCTTTCGTATGCAGAATTGTACAGATGATTTAACAGAAAACTGGGTCCTAAAGGGAACAGGTTCAAAAATGGTTCAAATGGCTCTGAGCCCTATGGGACTTAACATCTGTGGTCATCAGTCCCTTAGAACTTAGAACTACTTAAACCTAACTAACCTATGGACATGACACACATTCATGCCCGAGGCAGGATTCGAACCTGCGACCGTAGCGGTCACGAGGTTCCAGACTGAAGCACCTAGAACCGCACGGCCACACCGGCCGGCCAAAGGGAACAGGAAACCGACGTACACCAACAGATACCCGCACCCACATTCGTACCATCACGAGTAAAACTGGATTACCTACGCTGACCACCCCTAGCATGAACTGAATGAGCTCCAGAGAATACTCCTCGAAATGGATATAGTAACAACAACATACAACGAGCTGTGACGAATACTAGAGATAAGACAAAGGAACTGAAGAAAGTCTCCCTCTTACTCGCTGAATTTTTGGCCAGCGATCGTATAGGCAAGATGCAGCGCGAAAGAGGAATTACACTGATATGGCAAAAATTGTGCCAACCTCCCGGTATCGTGCCGAACCTACTTTTCCTCTGCGTAGTGCAGCAGAACGACTTGGCATGGAGTCAACAAGTCATTGGAAGTCTCTTGCAGAAATACTGAGCCTGCATCTATAGTATTTCATAATTGCGAAATTGGTGCCAGAGCAGGATTTTGCGCACGAACTGACCTCTATATTACGTACCATAAATGTTCTATGGGATCATTCGGGCGACCTGGGTGAGAAAATCATTCACTCGAACTGTCCAGAGTGTTCTTGAAGCCAATCGCGAACGATTGTAGCCCGTTGACATGGCGCATTGTCGTCCACAAAAAATCCATCATTGTTTGGGAATATGAAGTCCATGACTGGATGCAAATGATCTCGAAGTCCAAATCCATTTCCAGTCAATGATCGATTCAGCTGGATAAAAGACCCAGTCCATTCCATGTAGACACAGTCCACACCACCGTGGAGCCACCACCAGCTTTCACAGTGCCTTGTTGACAACTTGTGTCCACAGCTTCGCAGGGTCCTTACCAAATTCGAGCCCTGCCATCAGTTATTACCACCCGAAATCGCGACTCTTCTAACCGGCCCACCTTCTCAAGTCGACCGATATCATCACGAGCCCAGGAGAGGCGCTGCAGGCGGTGCCGTGCTTTTAGCAGAAGCACTCGCGTCGGTCTCTGCTGTCACAGACCATTAACTTCAAATTCAGCATCACTCTCCAAACGGATATCTTCGTCGGATGTCCCACATTGATTTTTGCTGTTATTTCACGTAGTGTTGTTTGCCTATTGTTGTTGTTATTGTGGTCTTCAGTCCTGGGACTGGTTTGATGCAGCTCTCCATGCTACTCTATCCTGTGCGATCTTCTTCATCTCCCAGTATCTACTGCAGCCTACATCCTTCTTAATCTGCTTAGTGTATTCATCTCTTGGTCTCCCTCTACGATTTTTACCCTCCACGCTGCCCTCTAATACTAAACTGGTGATACCTTGATGCCTCAAATCATGTCCTACCAACCGATCGCTTCTTCTGGTCAAGTTGTACCACAAACTCCTCTTCTCCCCGTTTCTATTCAATACCTCCTCATTAGTGATGTTATCTACCCATCTAATCTTCAGCATTCTTCTGTAGCACCACATTTCAAAAGCGTCTATTCTCTTCTTGTCCAAACTATTTATTGTCCATGACTCACTTCCATACATGGCTACACTCCATACAAATACTTTCAGTAACGACTTCCTGACATTCAAATCTGTACTCGATGTTAAGACATTTTTCTTCTTCAGAAACGCTTTTCTTGCCATTGCCAGTCTACATTTTATATCCTCTCGACCATTATCAGTTATTTTGCTCCCCAAATAGCAAAATTCCTTTACTACTTTAAGTGTCTCATTTCCTAATCTAATTCCCTCAGCATCACCCGACTTAATTCGACTACATTCCATTATCCTCATTTTGCTTTTGTTGATGTTCATCTTTACCCTCCTTTCAAAACACTGTTCACTCCGTTCAACTGCTCTTCCAAGTCCTTTGCTGTCTCTGACAGAATTACAATGTCATCGGCGAATCTCAAAGTTTTTATTTCTTCTCCGTGGATTTTAATACCTACCCCGAACTTTTCTTTTGTTTCCTTTACTGCTTGCTCAATATACAGATTGAATAACATCGGGAGAGGCTACAATCCTTTCTCACACCCTTCCCAATCACTGCTTACCTTTCATGTCCCTCGAGTCTTATAACTGCCATCTGGTTTCTGTATAAATTGTAAATAGCCTTTCGCTCCCTGTATTTTACTCCTACCACTTTCAGAATTTGAAAGAAAGTTTGCCTATTAGCAGTGACAATTCTACGTAAACGCCGTTGCTCTCCGTCGTTAAGTGAAGGACGTCGGCCACTGCGTTGTCCGTGGTGAGAGGCAAAGCCCGAAGTTTGGTATTCTCTGAATATTCTTGATAGTGTAGATTTCAGAATACTGAATCACCTAACGATTTCCGAAATGGAATATGCTACATGTCTAGGTTCAACTACCATTCCGCGTTCAAAGTATGTTAATTCACGTAGTACGGCCACAATCGCGTCAGGAATCTTTTCACATGAATCACCTGAAAACGAATGACAGCTCGGGGAACGCACAGCCCCTTTTTTACCTTGTGTACGCGATACCACTGCCATCTATGAATGTGCATATTGCTCTCCCATGACTTTCGTCACCTCTCTAGAAGCCAATATTCCAGAGTGGCTGCAAGATCCGAGAGCTGTTAGGGGCCACGAAAGACTCTATAGATCCTCTGCAAAATGCAGCCGTCTACGAATTTCGATGTGAACGCAGAGAAGTTTTTGTTGCTTGAACCGGGAGTCCAAGTGGCAGTCGCGAGTTGGAGCGTAAACGCTACGTTCGCCATGGGCCATACAGGGGATCAGCTACAGCTGAACACCACCAGGATTGTAGCCGGCCCACTACTTTTCAAGACTCGTTTGCTTGCTCGGCAGCCGCGGATGCAGGATAAGGTCATGAACAGGTAGGATATCTACAAGAGAGTATAGGTGAGTGATGTGTTAGTTATTGTGCTTCTCCTATGCTTAAGAAGCAGCAGGTATCATTGTTACTGAAAAGAGCTTCCACTCATAACTACAATGCCTTTGTAAAGATGGTAAATGGTCCAGTTAGGGAGAGTCTGCTGGAATAGTGTCGCCTTTCATCACGCGATGATATTAGTGCTGCATCGTCATCTACGCCGGAATCGAGTGCGTAAGAACAACGACTTCGACATACTTCCGATTATTTAGCTACACTAAGGCTAATTTTTTTGGACTAACGCACGTTGCGAATAAAGACTTACCCAACAGCACTTTAGTTGTAAACCTTAATTTTCGTTATTCTTCTTTATTCTACTGTAAGACTTCGAAAAGACACGCAGTGGTTCGACAGCCATCTAACGGTATCTTCACTCCAAATTTAAATGTAGCCAAAGTCTTAAAAATAAACAAAAGTCGAACAAAACCTAAATTAGCTTAAGGAGAACCATACTTGAAGCGTTCAATAAATTCGAAAGTAAAAGTCCTTCTTCTGACTTGACAGAAAAACCTATGAAGTTCTCATCTACCACTAAACGGCTCGAGGCCATCTGTGAAGAGACCCAGTAAACGCAATGGCATTGATAAAGAGGACGAAACAGGGAAGACCGGAATACTAAACGTCTTTCTTCAAAATTGTTTCACAGAGGAAAGGTGTACCATAGTGCTTCCTTTAATCCGTCGCATTAACGACAAAATGCCTGATATCGAAATAAATAACCATGGGACAGAAAAGCCACTGAAATCGCTCAACAGAGGAAGGCCACTGGGCATGATGGAATACCAATGCAATTCCACATAGAGTTTCAGAAAGAACGGCCCTTCTTCTAGCAATAGTGTACCGCAGGTCTGGAGATGCGAAGTTTTCCTGACGACTGGAAAAAACGTCTTAATTGCCTCACTGATGCCTTCACCTTTTCTAAGGCCAATTAATTGTCGTCTAAAAGATCCTGAATTTCTTTTCGTTTATTCTGTATTTTATTCTTGTCAGCAAGTCACTTACATGATGCGTTATTTGATTGTATGTTAGTTCATGTTTGTTCCAGCTATCTTCGCGAATTTGTGGATAATATTTATCCGAAACTCTGATGGTAAGTTGCCAGAATCACAGGATTTACAAACCAACTTGTACAGTTGTTTGGCTGCAACTTTCCCCAAAAATTTAAGAAATTCCTATTGAGTGTGTTCTGTGACTTACGCTGTATTTGATCTCAAGTCTTCCAAAGCTTTGTTGAACTCTTGGATTGTATATTTCATATTGACTCCCTTGTATTATCCTCTCACATTATCAGACAGTTCCATTTCCTCGTAGATGCCTTCAACGTGTTCTTTGCACTAACCCACTCTCTCCTCTGCAGTTAACAGTGGAATTCCCACTGCACTCACGACGCTGAATGCTTTGTTTTTAATTTTACCGCACGTAGTTTTGGGTTTTATATATGCTAAATCAGTCCATCCGATGACCAATTCATTCTGGAGTCCGTAGGTTCTTTTTGTTTTTTTTTCTTTTTACCTGTAACGATTTCGCCTCTCATAGACGTCCTATTTATTTCATCCCTGAATGATATACATTGTTGTATTCCCGTCTATACTTGAATGTTTTTGTACTTCCTCCTTTCTTCGAAAGACAAATATTTTTTTCTGTTACAAATGGTTTCTTCGCAGTTACCTCCCTTCTACGTATGTTTGTCTGTCCATTTTGTGTGATCACACTTTTTAAATGTATATTACTCTTCAACTGAACAGGCTATAGTGGTAGTCACTATCGCAGTGTGTACAGCCTTAGATATCTTGGAATGCACCTCATCATTCTTCAGCACTGCAGTATCCCACTTCATTCAGCATTGATTCTTTCAGACGATTCCCTCAAACCTAAGTCAACATCATTACGAAATTGTGATGTGAGTCGATATTTGCTACTGGATACACCTTAAAACCCAGTATCTGACTTTGGAATACCTCTCTTACTATGATGTAATCCTCCTGGAATATTCCCGTGTCTCCAGGTTCTGCCCATGTATAGTTCAGTGATTTTAGTGTAATGTGTTCGCTGTTATTATCTGAATATTATTGAAAAATTCAGTCTTTCTGCTCTCTCATTTCTACAGCCGAGCTTATATTCTCCTCTAACTTTATCTTCTATGTCTTCCCAAACAACAGCAATCTAATTCCCCACGATTATTACACTATTTTTTTTTTGTCATCAGTCTACTGACTGGTTTGCGGCCCGCCACAAATTCCTATCCTGTGCTAACCTCTTCATCTCTTCATGTCCTCCTTGCTCCGTTCGTCATTGGTTATTTTACTGCCTAGGTAGCAGAATTCCTTAACTTCATTGACTTCGTGACCATCAATCCTGATGTTAAGTTTCCCGCTGTTCTCATTTCTACTACTTCTCATTACCTTCATCTTTCTCCGATTTATTCTCAAACCATACTGTGTACTCATTAGACTGTTCATTCCGTTAAGCAGATATTTTAATTCTTCTTCACTTTGGCTCAGGATAGCAATGTCATCAGCGAATCGTATCATTGATATCCTTTCACCTTGTATTTTAATTCCACTCCTGAACCTTTCTTTTATTTCCATCATTGCTTCCTCGATGTACAGATTGAAGAGTAGGGGCGAAAGGCTACAGCCTTGTCTTACACCCTTCTTAATACGAACCCTTCGTTCTTGATCGTCCACTCTTATTACTCCCTCTTAGTTGTTGTACATAATGTATATGACCCGTCTCTCCCTATAGCTTACCCCTACTGTTTTCAGAATCTCGAACAGCTTGCACCATTCTACACTCCTGGAAACTGAAATAAGAACACCGTGAATTCATTGTCCCAGGAAGGGGAAACTTTATTGACACATTCCTGTGGTCAGATACATCACATGATCACACTGACAGAACCACAGGCACATAGACACAGGCAACAGAGCATGCACAATGTCGGCACTAGCACAGTGTATATCCACCTTTCGCAGCAATGCAGGCTGCTATTCTCCCATGGAGACGATCGTAGAGATGCTGGATGTAGTCCTGTGGAACGGCTTGCCATGCCATTTCCACCTGGCGCCTCAGTTGGACCAGCGTTCGTGCTGGACGTGCAGACCGCGTGAGACGACGCTTCATCCAGTCCCAAACATGCTCAATGGGGGACAGATCCGGAGATCTTGCTGGCCAGGGTAGTTGACTTACACCTTCTAGAGCGCGTTGGGTGGCACGGGATACATGCGTACGTGCATTGTCCTGTTGGAACAGCAAGTTCCCTTGCCGGTCTAGGAATGGTAGAACGATGGGTTCGATGACGGTTTGGATGTACCGTGCACTATTCAGTGTCCCCTCGACGATCACCAGTGGTGTACGGCCAGTGTAGGAGATCGCTCCCCACACCATGATGCCGGGTGTTGGCCCTGTGTGCCTCGGTCGTATGCAGCCCTGATTGTGGCGCTCACCTGCACGGCGCCAAACACGCATACGACCATCATTGGCACCAAGGCAGAAGCGACTCTCATCGCTGAAGACGACACGTCTCCATTCGTCCCTCCATTCACGCCTGTCGCGACACCACTGGAGGCGGGCTGCACGATGTTGGGGCGTGAGCGGAAGACGGCCTAACGGTGTGCGGGACCGTAGCCCAGCTTCATGGAGACGGTTGCGAATGGTCCTCGCCGATACCCCAGGAGCAACAGTGTCCCTAATTTGCTGGGAAGTGGCGGTGCGGTCCCCTACGGCACTGCGTAGGATCCTACGGTCTTGGCGTGCATCCGTGCGTCGCTGCGGTCCGGTCCCAGGTCGACGGGCACGTGCACCTTCCTCCGACCACTGGCGACAACATCGATGTACTGTGGAGACCTCACGCCCCACGTGTTGAGCAATTCGCTGGTACGTCCACCCGGCCTCCCGCATGCCCACTATACGCCCTCGCTCGAAGTCCGTCAACTGCACATACGGTTCACTTCCACGCTGTCGCGGCATGCTACCAGTGTTAAAGACTGCGATGGAGCTCCGTATGCCACGGAAAACTGGCTGACACTGACGGCGGTGGTGCACAAATGCTGCGCAGCTAGCGCCATCCGACGGCCAACACCGCGGTTCCTGGTGTGTCCGCTGTGCCGTGCGTGTGATCATTGCTTGTACAGCCCTCTCGCAGTGTCCGGAGCAAGTATGGTGGGTCTGACACACCGGTGTCAATGTGTTCTTTTTTCCATTTCCAGGAGTGTATATTGTCGAACGCTTTTTCCAGGTCGACAAATCCTATGAAAGTGTCTTGATTTTTCTTTAGCCTTGCTTCCGTTATTAGCCGTAACGTCAGAATTGCCTGTCTCGTCCCTTTACTTTTCCTAAAGCCAAACTGATCGTCACCTAGCGCATTCTCAATTTTCTTTTCCATTCTTCTGTATATTATTCTTGTAAGCAGCTTCGATGCATGAGCTGTTAAGCTGATTGTGCGATAATTCTCGCACTTGTCAGCTCTTGCCGTCTTCGGAATTGTGTGGATGATGCTTTTCCGAAAGTCAGATGGTATTTCGCCAGACTCATATATTCTACACATCAACGTGAGTAGTCGTTTTGTTGCCACTTCCCCCAATGATTTTTGAAATTCTGATGGAATGTTATCTATCCCTTCTGCCTTATTTGATCGTAGGTCCTCCAAAGCTCTTTTAAATTCCGATTCTAATACTGGATCCCCTATCTCTTCTAAATCGACTCCTGTTTCTTCTTCTATCACATCAGACAAATCTTCACCCTCATAGAGGCTTTCAATGTATCCTTTCCACCTATCTTCTCTCTCCTCTGCATTTAACAGCGGAATTCCCGTCGCACTCTTAATGTTACCACCGTTGCTTTTAATGTCACCAAAGGTTGTTTTGACTTTCCTGTATGCTGAGTCTGTCCTTCCGACAATCATATCTTTTTCGATGTCTTCACATTTTTCCTGCAGCCATTTCGTCTTAGCTTCCCTGCACTTCCTATTTATTTCATTCCTCAGCGACTTGTATTTCTGTATTCCTGATTTTCCCGGAACATGTTTGTACTTCCTCCTTTCATCAATCAACTGAAGTATTTCTTCTGTTACCCATGGTTTCTTCGCTGCTACCTTCTTTGTACCAATGTTTTCCTTCCCAACTTCTGTGATGGCCCTTTTTAGAGATGTCCATTCCTCTTCAACTGTACTGCCTACTGCGCTATTCCTTATTGCTGTATCTATAGCGTTAGAGAACTTCAAACGTATCTCGTCATTCCTTAGTACTTCCGTATCCCACTTCTTTGCGTATTGATTCTTCCTGACTAACGTCTTGAACTTCAGCCTACTCTTCATCACTACTGTATTGTGATCTGAGTCAATATCTGCACCTGGGTGCGCCTTACAATCCAGTATCTGATTTCGGAATCTCTGTCTGACCATGATGCACACTAACTGAAACCTTCCCGTATCTCCCGGCCTTTTCCAAGTATACCTCCTCCTCTTGTGATTCTTGAACATGGTATTCGCTATTACTAGCTGAAACTTGTTACAGAACTCAATTAGTCTTTCTCCTCCTTCATTCCTTGTCTTAAGCCCATATTCTCCTGTAACCTTTTCTTCTACTCCTTCCCCTACAACTGCATTCCAGTCGCCCATGACTATTAGATTTTCGTCCCCCTTTACATACTGCATTACCTTTTCAATATCCTCATACACTTTCTCTATTTGTTCATCTTCAACTTGCGACGTCGGCATGTATACCTGAACTATCGTTGTCGGTGTTGGTCTGCTGTCGATTCTGATTAGACCACCCCTGTCACTGAACTGTTCACAGTAACACACCCTCTGCACTACCTTCCTATTCATAACGAATCCTACACCTGTTATACCATTTTCTGCTGCTGTAGATATTACTCGATACTCAACTGACCAGGAATCTTTGTCTTCCTTCCACTTCACTTCATTGACCCCTACTATATCTAGATTGAGCCTTTGCATTTCCCGTTTCAGATTTTCTAGTTTCCCTACAACGTACGTTCAAGCTTCTGACATTCCACGCCCCGACTCGTAGAACGTTATCCTTTCGTAGATTATTCAATCTTTTTCTCATGGTAACCTCTCCATTGGCAGTCCCCTCCCGGAGATCCGAATGGGGGACTATTCCGGAATCTTTTGCCAATGGAGAGATCATCATGACACTTCTTCAACTACAGGCCACATGTCCTGTGGATACACGTTACGTGTCTTTAATGCAGTGGTTTTCATTGCCTTCTGCATCCGGAAGTCTTCGGCCGCCAATGCTGATTATTTATCAAAATTTAGACAGCGGCGGGGATCGAACCCGGGACCGAAGACGTTTTGATCATGAATCAAAGACGCTACCCCTAGACCACGGGTACCCATCAACATTATCTCCATTTAAATAGTGAATTACCTAACAATATCCAGATATTATTTCTCTGTGTCCTCACCTCCTGCTTGTGGTGTTGTCATGGATACGTGAAGTATTGTTGTTAGCGTTGGGTTCCTATGGATTCTACTGGGAATGTTACTGTTGTTAAATAGTTCACAGTAACACCCTCTCTGTCCTACATTCCTGCTCAAAAGTAATTCTACTTCTTTGATAGCATTTACTATTGTTGTTTATATGACACTTTACTCGTCTGACCAGAAATCTTTATGCTCTTTCCATTTAACTGACCCACACTGTTGCTCTGTGCCCTTTTCATTTCCATTTTCAGATTTTCTAGGTTCCCTGCTGCATTCAGACAACTGACATTCCATGTCGGCTACGTAGAATGTTATCTTTTCGTTAGTTATTCACAGTCACCTCCCCGTTGACCATCCCCTGCCGGAGATGCGAATGAGAGGGTAATACGGAATCTTTTTCGTATCGAGAAATTATTATAACAGTTTCTCTATTACGTACCACATCTCCTGTGGTAGCTCACCATGTGTATTTAATGCAGTGGTCAAATTGCATCTGCGTTCTCGTGCTGTTGATGACTGCTGACTCTTCCGCCTTTAGGGGCAGTTTGCAATCCCAAGGACAAGAATGTGCCCACAACATCTGTCATCTGTCCGCTCCTCTGCTGTCTCTGACAAGGCCACTGGTAGAACGAAAAAAAAAAAAAAAATGGAAATCGTCGTCCGTCACTAGTAGTGATTTTTTTAAAATGTAACCATTGGCTGGAATCGATCTCAGGACCAAGAAAATTTTAGTTACTGGCCAAAGACATTACCCACAGCCTTAATAATACACTGAAAACTGCATGAAAGAGAGTCCAAAATACTTCAGTTTCTCCATATCTGACTGCAGTCACTCATTAATGATTGGATGAGACAAATCTACCAAATTGCGTCAGTAATGATTGCTGCTACGTTTCATCTACTGTATCAGATAGTTGCAGATAATGTCTTTGGAAGTGAGACTGGACAATTTAGAGGGTCATTCGTGATGGGACGGGGCGCCAGGGTGTTCGTCAAACCGAGAACGTATCGGTGCTTTGCAGTGCACAAATACAGATGGGAGCTGGCCTGATACACGCAGTGAGTCGTGACTACAACATGACATGCTCTTGCGTGAGACAACCGGCAGCTCAAGACGAACTGTTTGTCGCTACATTAAGAACCAGAAAATATTATGTTCATAACTATAAATTACATTATACCTTTATACCTTTTCCTAATGATATAAAACTCCGTACAACAACGATCATATGAATATCAGCTTCTTACCTAAATTAATCTTTGCAATACATAAAATTAAGTGGAACACTAATGTCAGAACTTCCATCAGTAAGTTCCTTTTTCCTGAGAAGTTAATGCAGGGTGTTTATAACTGAACTTCCACTACTTGAGATGGCTCCACAGTAAACCGAGTAATCGTAGCACAATGAAACTTTGGGAAAACATTTAAAACTACACGCGGAAGGGAAAGAATGAGTGAACCAATAAATGAAACACATTGTAATTTCCAGATGAGAGAGTAACTTTTGTTATTTTCTTACCGTGTTTACGTTTCGGGTTGCAAACGTTACTCAACGTGACGACCATCTGCATACAGCCTGGAACGACGCTAGAGATACCATTTCTCAACTGTTAGTACCACTTTTCCAACGGTGGACCATGAAATGTTCATCTGTCGTGACACAGCTCGTGCACCGCTTGAAGATGGCTTATCGCGTCCACCATTCTCAGCCTTGGTAACAGTAACCGTTTCGACAATTTGTGGCGCAGTTTACCTTCGGCCTGTTCCAAGGAGCAGTTCCAGAGTGACCAGTTAATTCGAACTTCCCAATCATGTTCTTCAACCCTGCCAAAGAAAGAGGACCTCTTCGTATTACGTCAATGCTTCGATACTCGCGAAGAGGAGTAGCACTAATGCTGCAGTTTTGATAAAACAGCTTTGAGAGTGAAGCCTTGCACATCTCGTCAATAATCATGTTGACTTCTCAACTGTAATGCACACTGATGGTGGTATATCAGTGCTATGTCGCTGTACCACTACGGCGCCTAGTGGCAAGTCATAATACTAACACTAATGACAACGCTTATCCCGCAGCGCGCAGTCTGAACCACATACAATAAATAGTTTTCCGTCTACGCTGGCTCAAGTACCGAAAATTTCATAATAATCACTCTACGTATATGAGGTAAAAGTCAGCGAAAAGGTCGGCTTTTAATAATGTAGTATAAAAACATTTTTGCAAAATACTAAAAATAATTTTTTTGTTAATGACAGTGTAATTTTTGCTGAATAATGGCAATTTCATTCGTGTTATTGTCTGAGTGAATGACAGAATAAATGTGGGATATATGTGATGTATGAATCTAATTGTAAGTAACGAAGCATGGAAACCTGAGTATGTGTTATTGGTGTGAGTCACATAGATGGGACTAATAGCAAATTGTAAAGAAACTGATTTACGGAACTTGGAATTATAAAACGTATTTCAGTAGTTCAAAAATTTAAAGATAGGGCTCATTTGCTGTTATTTTTCTTCTGAAATGTATTATTACTTAATTTCGGGGAAAATGATTTCGGTACGGGGTTGGTCGGGAGGTGGTAAAATACCAGGCTGTGAGGATCAAAATCGAAAGCTGATTGGATACGTTGCGATTCGGTCCACCAGAAGTACTGAATACTGAGAGTGGGACTGCAATCGGAAGTCGAGGGGGGTCGATTTTGAACACAGACGACGGTCGTTCGCGTCGTAATGAGCGCCATAAAAAGTGTATTAATTGTGACTGATTACGAAATTTATGAGGTTGAATGTATCGGAAATGTCTGAGAACGAATATAGTTCACTTTTTCGAAATTCCGGATTAATCTGTGCAAACTGTGCCATTATTTTCGAGGAGCAAAATTTCGCGGGGTGTGCCGCGTCGCCGTAATTGAGAACTTTCTAAATACGGAGTGAATATTTACGTAGCATAAGGACAGCCATCGAACCATTAAAATCCTTGTGTATTTTTGGTATCATGTCAAGGCGAAAAACTTAATCTGGCTACTGAAGAGTGACTTTTTTAAAGTGTGAATGAATAACAGAAATAGATAATCGCCTCCGGCCTGAACTCCACACTATACAAACGGCGGTTAAAGTGCCGTATTGGCTACCCGGTAAGCGTATTGTCATGTCGCTGGCTTGGTTGCGGAGTATCTTTGGGGGGAGCGCGTTTGCAGATTCGAGCACGGGACACGGAACTGTTATGTTGTGTTGTGGGTAGCTCTGCATGTAAGAAGCATTGTTATTGTCGAAATTCAAGTGTTGCTGCAAGTGCTATTACAGTAAAGTGATGGAATATGTAAATGATTCAGAGAAAAGTACGTAATGATGTAATTAAAAGTGAGCAGTGCCGCCAATAACATATTTGTGTATCCTGTCGTCGCGTGTCGCACCGTTCATCAATCATCCGCACCGTGTTCGGTCTCCCAGAATGAACTAATGTGAATCAGTAATACTATTTACCACAGAAGAGAGCATTTAAGTGCCAGTGTTTTGTAGTGAGCGTGAGAACGTGAGTTCGGTCATCGCGTTCCGCATCACCAACAATCAGCCGCGCCGCGACGCTTACGCGCGCGCTCGTACAAGTGAGAACTGAAAAAGTAACTTTACGAACAGTGTTATATCATTTCTAGTGTCAAGGAGGACTGGTACCAAAAGAAATCTGTGGAAGGCGTTTCACGCATAGAACTTGTAGCCAGGCTTAATAACGACATACCAGGAGACGTAAGTTTAAAAACGGTTTCGTAATACGGAGAGTATCAAAATATGCAACATAGTTCGTGTTCTGTAATGCGTGTATAATTTTCAGGTGAATGAGAGCGGAGAAAACACTACTGAATCTGCAGTTAGAGCAAGCTGCAGGGTCGCTCACATCATTGCGACGAGCGGCAAGCCGTTTTCGGTGGGACAACTCGTAAAATCGTGCATGGTAGCAGTTGCAGAATGTTTGTTTCCAAGGGAGGTGCAGGCAATTGATGGGGTTTGCCTGTCGAAGCAGACAATGTCTCGTCGAATCCTGGACATGGCAGCGGATTATGAAACACAGATCAGGAAAAAGGCGGAGAGCTTTGTTGAATTTTCGCTAGCGCTTGACGAAAGCACCGACATATCGGACTGTGCTCAGCTTGCAGTCTTTGTGCGTGGTGTCGACATGGAGCTGAAAGTAACTGAAGAACTCTTGGATGTGGTACCACTTGATGACACCGAAACAGGACGTGACATTTTTGAATCTGTTTGTGAATCAGTGGACAATATGAACTTGCCGTGGGATAAGCTCCATTCTGTAGCGACATACGGTGCACCACAAATGATTGGGCGTCACCAAGGATTTGCTTCTCGTTTGAAAAATAAACTCAGGGATGAATTCGGGAAAGACATTTTGACTCTTCATTGTTTTATTCACCAAGAGGCACTGTGTGCTGCAACAGCAGAGCTAGGTGGCGTAATGAAAGATATCGTGAAATGCGTGAATTTTGTGCGGCGTCACGGTATGAATCATCACCAATTCAAATGATTCCTGAAAGATATGGAAGCGGAGTATGGGGATATACCTTACCACAGTGCAGTTCGTTGGCTAAGTCGGGGAAAAGTTCTTGATGTTTTCTTTGCCATTCGTGAGGAAATATCCCATTTTCTCGAGATGAAAGGGGAAGAAATGCGTTGTCTGAAAGATATAAAATGGATATCTGACCTGGCGTTCCTATCTGACATAACTATGCATCTGAATAAATTAAATCTGTCATTGCAGGGCAAAGGGCAGCTAATCGTTGACATGCACGACGAGATCAAAGCGTTCATGGAAAAGTTACGTTTATTTGAGAGGCAGATGAGTAATGAACATTTAACGTTCTTCAATCGTCTTGCTTCTTTAAAAATACCTGAAGGTACTACTTTCGGCGATTACCAAGCAAAGTTAAAGCAGCTCATCACGTCGTTTGAAACACGATTCCGAGACCTCACTAGTTTGGAAATGGAACTTAAGGTGTTCAGCACTCGTTTTTCAGTTTCCCCCGATGCTTGTCATTGTCACTTCAATTAGAGATTATTGATTTGCAACGTTCAACTTTGTTGAAAGAGAGGTACTACAACACGTCGGATCTGTCACGATGGTATCGTTCATTACAGCAAAAAACATTTCCCAAGCTTCACAACAATGCCACTCAGATCATGTGCATGATGGCACGTATTGTTGTGAGCAGCTTTACTCAGCAATGAAAAGAGTAAATAGTAAGGAACGATCGTTTCTTCAGGATGTAACAATGAAGCTCATCCTCCGCATTAACGCTGCGAACACTTTGACGCCTGATATTTCCGATCTTGTAATGAAAAGAAAGTATCAAGCTACAGAGGCCCAATAAATTTAGTATGCAATTTCTTATAAAACAGTTGTTTCTTATTTATTTCCCGAACATCGTATTTCCTGGTGTAGCATGTCATCACGTCTTATCAGCTAAGAGTATGAGGTTGTCGATCTTGTAAGACGCAGCTGGCACATCAAAATGCTTGCCTTGCCGCCTGCCTCAGGCAGCCGTGCCACGCGCCGGCGTGCCGACCCACTCGAGTGGCCACAGAGAGCGACGCGGCTCCCTGGAGCAGGGAGCGCTCCGCGGCTCACACCGGAGCCGACCAGCTGGAACAGCCTGATCTAGAAGTTAGCATCAAACCTATGACTTAGAATGAAAACAGTGTAACCTGTGATCTCATATCGTCTCGGAATATAGTTGTGCATACCAGACTTAGAACAGTATTGTGTGTTAACGTTGAGTGGCTCCCCTAAACCCGCTTGATTGCTTCGACACATAATTTCAGGCAAACCAGCGGCAGCGTGCAGCAGAACAATACGATCGCCGCGGGATTATCAGGTATGTGGTGTGCACAGGGCGCACGGTCCGAAGTGAGAAACCAGATTAAGGGTTCCCCGGTGCACTCGACGCCTTGTATCACTTGAAAAAAGGCAAAAAAGCATGTGACCCGATCTGTGTCCTTCTCGGAGCCGACAAGTGCCCTCTGCAGATTGCTTGGAAGTTCATAGATCTAACGTTTATGGTTTTTGTCCTCTTCTTCTTCCAGAAACTTTGGTGCCTCAATATGCTCAACAAAAGCTACGATAGGGTACGTGTCCCCCTTTCTGCAGAGGAGTGCTTCACCAGTCTGCCTTATTTGACAGCAAAGAAGTCGCCGCTTTGCGGGTCTCATGCACTACGTTCCAGTGACAGAGGTCTTCGATAGGCCTCCACTGGACATCGATGTCAGAGCAAACAGGATGTTATGACACCGAGGCAGGAGTTGATATGCTATTCTCTTGAAATGATTTAAAACAAGGCTTAACAACTGGCAGGTTTTGAGCGCGAGTACGTGCGGTTCACGTCCACGCTGTCGCGGCATGCTACCAGTGTTAAAGACTGCGATGGAGCTCCGTATGCCACGGCAAACTGGCTGACACTGACGGCGGCGGTGCACAAATGCTGCGCAGCTAGCGCCATTCGACGGCCAACACCGCGGTTCCTGGTGTGTCCGCTGTGCCGTGCGTGTAATCATTGCTTGTACAGCCCTCTCGCAGTGTCCGGAGCAAGTATGGTGGGTCTGACACACCGGTGTCAATGTGTTCTTTTTTCCATTTCCAGGAATGTATAAGGAAGCATGGGCTACAACACAGGCAATTTAAAATCTTTCTTGAGGATGTAGAAATCCAGTATGGTAGCCTGCCTTATTACAGCGAGGTCCGCTGGCTTAGTCGTGGCGAATTATTAAATCGATTTTTTTGCCTATTAGATGAGATAAATATGTTCATGAAAATAAATAACATGTTTGTTCCTGAATTGAAAGAGCCTTCATGGAAATGTGATCTCGCGTTCTTAGTAGATTTAACTAGCCATCTGAATGCTTTCAACATTTCACTACAAGGTAAAGATCTGCTAATTACTCATTTCATAGATCGAATACAAGATTTTAAAATGAAATTAACAATTTGGGTGAGTCAGCTGGAAACAGGAAATCTTGCTCATTTTCCTAAATTGTCATCCATGCAAGATGTTCACAAAGACTGTGAACGATATTCACATAGTTTAGTTGCCCTTAAGGAAGAATTTGATCAACGCTTTCAAGATCTGACAGCACTAGACAGTGCTGCGAATATTGAAGAGATTGGTCCTGAGCTGCAACTAGAAATTATTGACCTGCAGTGTGACAGAGAATACAGAGACACATTTCAGAACAAGAAAAACATTTTGGAATTCTACAGACAATTCCCTCAGGATAGATATCCTCGTTTGCACAAACTGGCGGCTACAATAATATCAATGTTCGGTTCCACGTATGTTTGTGAACAACTGTTCTCTGCAATGAAATGTATCAAGACGCGCCTGAGAAACGCATTGTCTGATCGAAATTTAACTGCACGCTGCGCCTACAATGCACAAGAACAATTACTCCGTACATAGACGCAATTGCAAAGGACAAAAAGTACAAGATAACCGAGAATCCGACATTTCAGTGACACCTTTTATTGTGTAACAGTTCACAAATTAATACGAATGTAGAGGCATACACTAAGCTAATAAAATTATGTGGCACGTGTACATTCTCCTTTATTTGTTTCATTTGTCGCAGTACTAATTCGTGAGTGATTTCCCTGCAGGTAGCCGCGGATTTACACTGACTAGCGGCAGCTGTTGTGTGTCCCACGTGACTCTCCCCAGTCTCCGCTCTGGTCCGGTAGTGGGGGTAGCGTGCCCGCGCTGCTCCGTGCTGACGCCTTGCTGCTCACAGCTTGCTCCGCGAGCACGTATGTTGTGAAGCCCTGATTTAGAGAATCTACGAGAAAACAGAAGCAGGTGGGTGGACTGGAGTACGAACTTCAGTCGGTTCGAATGAAATGGATGTCTTAATCACTTCAAAACGGTCAGTGAAAGGAGTGAAGTATCATAATTTAGAGGCATTTCAATAATTTCAGAGTCGTTATTGTTGTCGCATTATTGCTTGATTTGTACCTTCCATAAATAAAGTTATTCTCTAGTAAAACAGAAATGACGACCATATGAGGCATCAGTAACACAAATTATCACGCAATGACAACAGGAGGTGTTGCATAAATGTCTGTCTTTGATGGCACAACCAACACAGATGTCTAATAAGTAACTGGTGGAATACCATTTCTTAAGTAAATTCTTACGCAGTTTCGTCTGGGTGATAATGTACAGACCCATAAAAATTTTTGAAACAAAGTAGGAAACCGCTTTAGTATCATAGAGAATAGGATTGAAGGGCGCAATGTCGAAGTATGTGGAGAAAGGAAAGAGAGAGAGAGAGAGAGAGAGAGAGAGAGAGAGAGAGAGAGAGAGAGAGAGAGACGAGAAAATGAGGTGGACATACATGATAGTTATCAAGCAAGCACACCAGGCTTACTCTTTAGAAGTCACAAGAGAAGATGAACCAGAAATTTCATTAGATCTGATGCTACAAATAATAAATAAAATGACTGCCGCTTTGGCATTTCATTATTTGCCATATCGAAGGAAACATCTTCCACTGAATGACACTGCGAACATGAAACAAATTTTCAACGTAAATATCTACTAAATGTGTTGGCATTCAAACGCGTGGGATGAGTGCAAGACACTGAAGAGGTAGATGGGGTGGGGGTGTGCTTAAAAAAAGCAGCTCCTGTGTAAAAATGGTTTTAATGAATATTTCATTCAGTTTCCTACTGCCCCAAGATGACGGATACTGCAATTAAATTCTCAGAGATTTTTCCACGGCGAGCTACGAGAAATGAAAGACTATTGCTGGGTCGTTCCTGCCGTATAATAAGCTTACTTGCTAACAATGAGTTTTAAAACTGGAGTGTCGGTGAGTGCCACAGTTCGTCACATAATAGCCTTGTGTTCACAATTATGTCTGCATCTACATCTATATCATATTCCTAAAGCCACTAACGGCTTTTTGGTGGCGGGTACTTCTAGTACAAATATTTTGAGAATCAGCCTCAGTTGCACAAACTTCCTGGTCTTTACCAGGTTTCGGCTAAATTAATCTAGCCTTCTTCAGAAGCATAAAATTACTATAACGTGCCAGAGTAAGGCACAGTCATCATTAAAATTAAAACCTATGGTACCGTGGTACCATGTCGAATGAAACTACTTAGTAGTAGCACTTAGTACCACTTAGTAGTAACACTTAGTACCACTAACTGATCCCTACTTCCCTGTTCTACTCGAGAATGCCATGTGAGAACAATGTCAGTTAGTTTCTGCATTAACTGTAATTTCTCCGATCTTCTATTCGTGGTTATTTCATGATACGTATGTTGGAGAAAATAATATGCTGTCCGGTTCTTCGCGGAAAGTACTCTCTCGACATTTCAGTACTAAACATTTTCGTGCGGAACGACGCCTCTCTTGTCGCGTCTGCCACTTGAGTTTGCTGAGCATCTTCGTAAAACGCTCGTTCCGACCAAACGATCCCGTGAAGAAACGCGCCGCTCTTCGTTGGATCTTCTCTCTATCAGTCCCTCCTGGTAAGAATCCCATATTGATGAACAATATTTGAGGACCAGTCTAACAAACGCCTTGTAAGCCACTTCCTTGGTGGAGGTACGTTTCTCTAAGATTCTTCCTGTGAATCACAGTCTGGCGTCAGCTATTCACACTATTTATTTTGTGTGTTCATTCCATTTAAGATTGCTGTGAATAGTTATTCCTATCAATTTTACGACAGATATCGTCGATAGTGTAGTTGTGCAGTAGTCGATTTATTTTCCTCTGTATTTGCGGCGTGTTACATTTATTTACGTTCAGCGTCACCTACCAGACCCTGAACCATTCACCAATCCTCTATAGGTCATCCTGCAAATCGTTACTCTCTTCTGGCGTTTCTAGTTTCTTCTAGACAAAGACAACTGTATCATCTGCGAAGTGGGTTAAAGAGCTCCCACCACTTGGTACCAGATCTTTTATAAACAATGTGAACTGTGACGGTCTAAAATTTCCTGGCAGATTAAAACTGTGTGCCGGGCCGAGACTCGAACTCGGGATCTTTGCCATTCGTGGGCAAGCGCCCTACCAACTGAGCTACCCAAGCACGACTCACGCCCCGTCCTCACAGCTTTAATTCCGCCAGTACCTCGCCTTCTACCTTCCAAACTTCATTCATGATTCCATGCCGAAGGTCTTATCACTCTTGCTTGGGGTACTCCCGAAATTACCTTTACATGTATCGATTTTATTACGTTAAGAGCAACGTGTTGAGTTCTGTCTGCAAGGAACTCTTGAATCCAATCGGAAATCTTGTCCGATAGTCGATAAGCTTGAATATTTTTCACTGAACGGCAGCCTAAATACTGAGGCAAGATCGCCACTGCGTGCACCTTCTTCCATGACGAATCTGAAAGTGGCTATCAGCAGCTGATATGAAATACGAAGATTTAAAAATGCTTTTTTACAATATTTTAAGTACAAAAAAACCCAGGCATAAGACTGCCTTCGTAACTACGTTCTTCGTGCTTGATGATATATTGTATATACCAAATAAATTCGCAGAGAAAATGCTGATATTGTTTTGTTTCTTCTTATGCTTATTTTTAGGGCCGATGAAAAGGCACGACAAACATTCTAAGCAATCAACATATTTGAAACCTCCTGGCAGATTAGAACTGTGCGCTGGACCGAGACTCGAGCTCGGGACCTTTGCCTTTCGCGGGCAAGTGTTGTACCTACTGAGCTACCCAAGCACGTCTCACGCCACGTCCTCACAGCTTTACTTCCGCCAGTACCTCGCCTCCTACCTTCCAAACTTCATTCATGATTCCATGCCGAAGGTCTTATCACTCTTGCTTGGGGTACTCCCGAAATTACCTTTACATGTATCGATTTTATTACGTTAAGAGCAACGTGTTGAGTTCTGTCTGCAAGGAACTCTTGAATCCAATCGGAAATCTTGTCCGATAGTCGATAAGCTTGAATATTTTTCACTGAACGGCAGCCTAAATACTGAGGCAAGATCGCCACTGCGTGCACCTTCTTCCATGACGAATCTCCTGCGAACCATGCAAAACTAGCACTCCGGAAAAAAGGATATTGCGGAGACATGGCTTAGCCACAGCCTGGGGGATGTTTCCAGAATGAGATTTTCACTCTGCAGCGGAGTGTGCGCTGATATGAAACTTCCTGGCATATTAAAACTGTGTGCTGGACCGAGACTCGAACTCGGGACCTTTGCATTTCGTGGGCAAGTGCTCTACCAACACAGCTGCAGAGTGAAAATCTCATTCTGGAAACAACCCCCAGGCTGTGGCTAAGCCATGTCTCCGCAATATCCTTTCTTTCAGGAATGCTAGTTCTGCAAGGTTCGCAGAAGAGCTTCTGTAAAGTTTGGAAGGTAGGAGGCGAGGTACTGGAGGAAGTAAGGCTGTGAGGACGGGACGTGATTCGTGCTTCGGTAGCTCAGTTGGTAGAGCACTTGCCCGCGAAAGGCAAAGGTCCCGAGTTCGAGTCTCGGTCCAGCACACAGTTTTAATCTGCCAGGAAGTTTCATATCAGCACTCACTCCGCTGCAGAGTGAAAATCTCATTAGCCGGCCAAAGTGGCCGTGCGGTTAAAGGCGCTGCAGTCTGGAACCGCAAGACCGCTACGGTCGCAGGTTCCAATCCTGTCTCGGGCATGGATGTTTGTGATGTCCTTAGGTTAGTTAGGTTTAACTAGTTCTAAGTTCTAGGGGACTAATGACCTCAGAAGTTGAGTCCCATAGTGCTCAGAGCCATTTTTTTTGAAAATCTCATTCTGGAATCAACATATTTGTACGGTACTTGCATGAAGAATATTTAATTACACCGAAAGTAAGAAGAGACCTAGAGACAATCACTGGGTCTGCAGTATCACTGTTGTAACAGAGCTAAAGTCTTCAGGTGGTTGCTCTACCTCCGTGATGTCATCTGAAATCTTAATTCCAGTGTATCCTTATAATCACTATCGAGTTAAGTCGAGTTGAAACTTTTGGTGGCTGGAATGAGGAATAAGGCAATTAGTATATTTGGTTAAATATACAGTAACAGTTTAAATATAGTAACACTTCAACGTATACGATTCGATCTATTAATAACGATCTGAGAGGCACCGAAGGTCCAAGAGTTGTCTCATTTCGTTTTGCTTCTTACTTCATTTATCTCTGCAGCAAGACTGCACTGACAATATCTGCACAACAGTGCAAACGTTGACGCTGTGCGCTACGTTACTAGTCTGAAAATAAAACTTGCTCCATTCACACACACCTCCTGCTTTTGACAGTAGTGTTGGCCACGTCTCTCTCACAATATTTCATCCCGTAAGCCTGTTGATCGTTTCTGTCTCATATTCGTGATATTAATTGTACGTTAACGGACGCACACAGTAGCATGTATAGATATGCTGATGAGGAGTGTTTATACGTTTGACCGTTGTTAGTATAACACTTTGATTTGTACTGCACGTTTAGATGATAGTGTAGCAAAGAATGTTTCACTGTTGTGACGATATTCTATCAGAATTATAGTAACAAAACTAATAAAACATAATTAGTGTGTTACTCTGTATGAAGCCTCAGGAGACCACGACTACCTTATATCAGAAAATGTTCTGGCGTAAGCGCAAGCGCCGGAACGAAGATGCAAAACGCAAGACTGTCAGTATACTAGATCAAAATATGTCACAAATTATTTAACGTTCTAGTTGTTTGACATTTCATGGTAACTGGATCTTGATGTCGGCTACGGCTGCGGACCCCACAGATACTACCATATGCAGGTGCTACTACTGTGTTCCTACTCCTCAGAAAGAAAGTTACATTTAAGATTGATCAAAATTTAAATTGCAGGTTCGTTACCACCCCACACTCTACTCTATATGTAAAAAAATAAATCTAGACCGGGAAAATTCACACAGATGCATTAATAGATTTCAGGGATCCTTATGCGATTTATCAACAAAGCTTAAATCATGAAGCCACAGAGAGTTAATAAAAGGGAATAATTTCAAATAAAATGCTTCAGTAAAGAAGCTTTGATTATGTTGTGGACTGACAAGACAGCCAGTCCACAGTGACGGGTAACCGAAAGGCACGCGTTTACACACGCCGGCTGGCGTTAGGTCTGAAACAGGATACGTAATGAATGCTATAAAGAAAAGTACGTAGCTGCTGGAATACTTAACTTTAATCCACCATTTGTATACAGCATTCTGGATGATACAAGTGAGACTCTCTCTAGAAATGGTTAATGGCGCCTTGCTAGGTCGTAGCCATGGACTTAGCTGAAGGCTATTCTAACTATCTGTCGGCTAATGAGAGAAAGGCTTCGTCAGTGTAGTCGCTAGCAAAGTCGTCGTACAACTGGGGCGAGTGCTAGTCAGTCTCTCAAGACCTGCAGTGTGGTGGCGCTCGGTCTGCAATTACCGACAGTGGCGACACGCGGGTCCGACATGTACTAATGGACCGCGGCCGATTTAAAGCTACCACCTAGCAAGTGTGGTGTCTGGCGGTGACACCACAGATCGGATACGCAGAAAAATTGTAATGAAATTATTTATTAATGAAGCCAAGGAAAAACAATTTACAAAAAAATTTTGCTGATGCTTGAACACAGAATTACACGATACTTTATTCGTGGCCAATTTCATAATCTATTCGTGTAAATAGTGAGTAAATGGAGGAGACGGATCGCACAATCATTCACAGACATACAGAATAAGACATGATTGGATCAGGACTCCAACAAAGCTACATTATTGAAACTATAGCAAGATGCTTGAACACAGAATTACACGATAATTTAATCGTGACTAATTTCATAATCTATTCATAAAACTAGTGAGTAAATGGAGGGGACGGATCGTACATTCATTCACAGACATACAGAAAAGACATGCTTGGATCAGGGCTCCAACAAAGCTACATTACTGAATCTACAGCAAGGAAGTTTGTACCGACTCCGGAGTTAGCTGTAAATTTGAATAGAAAACAAGATAATTTGAACACAATGCGGTACTTAGGGAAAAAGCATTTGAGTTCCTGCTGAAAGTACAACAGATCCAAGAAAAAGCGATTGAAATGAAAATACGGTAAAATTTATGCGCGAACGCCTACTACATCAGAAAACCAAACTAATTTTTAATTATGTGTGAATTTCTACACTTAAATAGCCAATAACTGAGGGTTCGCCTACTGAATGTCACGCGGTTCTCATTAACAAAGGAAATCGTTAATCGTGGACAAATCAGGATGATGATCATCCAGAGAGATTGTACATTAGAAACATGTCGTGGAATCATGAAATACAAGAAAGAGATTACTCATTCAGTAAATGAGTTCTGAGCTGAGGGCTCGTTACAAAACACACGTGGAAAGAGATCAGCTGGTAAACACTTACCTACATCGCAAACACGAAAAAAAGAGTCAGAAAAAGAACTGATATAGCATACGCATACGAAGACACAACTGGTCTCACATTCACAGAACCGAAAAGGATCTTAGATCGTCCCGTCCTACTCATAACGTTCTTGGCCGCGCTTCAACACACGTTGTTCTGAATGAACACTGCGACTTGGACGTAATTATTACATCTGGTTCAGATGGTTCAAATGGCTCTGAGCACTATGGGACTTAACATCTGAGGTCATCAGTCCCCTAGAACTCGGAACTACTTAAACCTAACTAACCTAATGACAGGACACACATCCATCCCCGAGGCAGGATTCGAACCTGCGACCGTAGCTGTCACGCGGTTCCAGACTGAAGCGCCTAGAACCACTCGGTCATCACGGCCGGCCATTACATCTGGGGCTCCTAAAATTTCCCACAAATGGATAAGCAGAACGCTTCACTGTTAGTAACTTGTAGAGAACATTAGGCCATCTCAGTTAGTTTGAAGCGCACTTCAACAAGACCAAGACCGCGTTTAACGACTACGGAATGAACTCAGCAGAAGCACAGGACAGAGTGCCTTCAGCACAGCCGCTGGGAGGGAGCCCACAGGCAAACGGAACTGACCGGGGTGTCCCTTTCACCACGAACTTGACATAAAGATTACGACCGGAGTGTCCCTTTCACCACGAACTTAACATAAAGATTATCCAAGGATAGTGAAGATAAACTTCTTTGTTTCCTGACAGAATCCCAAAGTTGGTTACCCTGCACGAAGGTTGAAGACCGGCATCGATAGCAAACGGAAAGCATTAATATAACGCTGTCTCTTATAGCCCACATAAATGTGAATTCTCATTCACACAATCGCGCCATAAGGGTTGGGGAAGGAAACATGATAACGTAGAGTAAGCAGGGTAAAATAGGATGCACGTGACATACATATCAACACAAAGTGACTTAAAATAAATCCTAATAAAGATGCAGAGCACAAGTCAGTCCCATTATTCTGTCAAACGCGAAATAATTCCTAATCAGTCCGCCGCTCGTGGTCTCGCGGTCGCGTTCTCGCTTCCCGAGCACGGGGTCCCGGGTTCGATTCCCGGCGGGGTCAGGGATTTTCACCTGCCTCGAGATGACTGGGTGTTTGTGTTGTCCCCATCATTTCATCATCATCCAGGAAAGTGGCGAAATTGGACTGAGCAAAGGTTGGGAAATTGTACGGGCGCTGATAACCACGCAGTTGAGCGCCCCACAAACCAAACATCACATCACCTCCAATTCCTAATAAAAGTGCAGAGCACAAGTTGCTTGCACTATGTTTATTTGTCAAATGTAAAAGAGTTCCACTACACAATGTTGTCGCAGAAAAAAAGAGAACAGCACCAACTTATCGGCATGGAATTTGATTCAGAACATAATTTAAATCGAAAGGATGACACAAGGACGGCTCTCAAGGTTGAGGTTGTGCAGTGAAACGGGCTCTTGCAGAGTCATTTCAGCTGTCAGTAGTGTTACCATCGACACAAAAATCCATGTCCATTCATATCCTTGCCTATGAGTTACAAGTACGTTTTAAATAAGATAACAACTTAGTCGTCCGTTCAACGCTTTTGTATAAATTTAACAGTCCTAGTGGACGCTACTCCGCGTACCGCGCAGATGACGGCTGGGAAACATAACTCAGCGAGGCGGCGCTCGGGTTTCGCCTCATCAAAGCCTACACGTTGTTTCAGGACCATCAAGCAATTAGTGCCAGTTACTCCAATTGAGGTCAAGCAGTTGAGGGGAATGTGACGTGAGATTGACAGCCAGCTGCCCATTAGTGTTGTGTCTTAATGCCAATAAACCACTTCTGCTTCTACTGTACACAACAGTTATTTCGGTCTTACTCCGTTCACCTTAGCGATATAAACACCTGTACAGCTTTGAATATGAATTTTTTTTAAATATTGCTTTAGATATTTTTTCCAGTTCTAAAATATACTTAAACCTAACTCAAAGGTGTATTCGCGAGGGAGTTCTAAGTCGAAGGGATATGTCTCTATACCAAAAGTTTCAATTTTCGATATATTTAAACGTTTAATGGATCATCGGAATCACAGTATTCGTGAGTTATTGGGTGCCCTTTGGTTTACGGTGATCGTTACTCACCAATAATTTTCTTCGTTACACAAATAAACGAGTATAAGAACTCATGATTGTGTCTGCAAAACTTGCGGTAGATAACGATTTTTACATTGTACGTAACATTCATTGGATGTAAAATGTTTGCAATCATCATGAAACTCGTAAATACACACAAAAATGTTTATTTAAAACCACACAGTATTTTAAAGTTCCTAAGTCAAAAAATAAATTTATATATGCTACGCTGTGTATAAAGCATGTATTCGTGAGCAGATGATATTTTTATTGGATCGCAAAGAATGAAGAAGTCCAAACGGTATGTCTAGTTATGTTGTATATTTTACTTGTTGTGTGCCGAAATAATTTGATTATCAATTTGTGACCATTGTAACTGCTCCTCCTAAGATATATTGGAAATGTTCGTTAATGCTCCAACCAACTAGCGGAAGAAAAAAAATATATATATTGTCTTACGAGGAACATCACATAAAAAAATCTGTCTTGTCACACTGTATTCACGTCGAGTGGTCATCAGTGATACCGACCAGTTCAAATAATTATATGCTCCCATACGTGTACGAGCACAGCTACAAGTAGTTGCAGAACAATGGCTATCCTTGTACTAATTATGGCTACAGTCCTTGTACGGCAATAGCTTCTCCCCTAAAGTTTTCAGGCTACGTAAGCTCGGTACAATAATTGTCTAACGCGGCAAAGAATATTTATGCATGCTCATCTCTGTTATTAATCTATGTCGTCGCACAAATAAATATTTCATAAATACACAATATTAAACGGGTTGTAAGAAATGTCACACAGTAAATCCACTTTATGTTAGTTTATTCTACACTATTCACATCCTATCACTGTATTAAGGAAGTAACTTTTCCCTATGCTGGGTGGAATTAGTTACGCAAGTTTCAGTCAAAGATTTTGTAAGAAGATCCAGATTTCATTTGCTACTTTAACGAAACTTCAGTACTTTCTCACAATTCAATACCAATGCTCCCTTACTATGTCGGTAAATTACTAGCAGGCTATTACTTTGGGGCAATGTTCAGTCTTCTCTGTATCATAATCAATTTAAGACAAGTTCGGATCTTTTCCTTTCTCGGCTTTACGTAATGATATACTCAAGGCTGCTGATCTATCTATTTCAAGTTTAATGATTCCTAGCAGGGCGCAAATTTCCCAAAATGCACAAAAAATTATCTCGTCACGCTTACGTACAAGAGCACACGTTGAAATACGACCTGATCCAGCAAGTGCTAGCAGCACATTAACAATGTATGACTCTTTTTCTTCTGTTTTACGCAGTGTCCTCAAAGAGTACTCACCAAGAGTATTCTTTGAGTTCACTCCTTCTATTCCGTGATCTATAAGTACACTACTGTGGGGTCTACTGTTATTTTAATTTGAAACTAATGGAGTCTACTTATTTTCTTTCCCTTTTAAAAACATTGTCACTTTATGCTGGATTTCTTTTCTATATACTTGCTACTATTCAAGTGATGCTATTCCAGTGGGACTTGAAATTAGGATCTTGGAGTTGAGGCTTTTATTGGGTTTTGGGTACTATTTTATATTTTCAATTTTGCGTCCAAAGGACCACATTTGAGAAGAAAAAAATAACATGAAAGTTCTGATTCTACGTAACACTACTAGGGACTTTTCTACACGAACTAACCGTTTTACACGGAATTTGCTATTCGAATGCTAAATAGATTTCTTAGGGACAACGATAATATTTTACCCAATTAATGATTTCCTCAACGTAATAAACGTTTGGCGTGGAACAGTACCACAAATGTCTTACAATACTTCTATGGAGCATCTGTTCGTCATCTGCAGGCGATATGCCCGCCGTCTTTTGATGGAAGATCGCAACATGGCTACAGTGACACATCCGTCACGTAATACGGTGTTCTGGAAGAGAGAGAGAGACCGAAGTGATATGTGCATCGCTGACGGTACTAGCCACTAAGGAAAGTATATAATGTGTTGGTCCACACCAGGCTCTTGTGCAAACAGCTACTTGGCATAGCATTGCATGATACTGGTGCACGTTGTCTTCCTAATGGATGTTGTTATTGTGGTCTTCTGTCCAGAGACTGGTTTGATGCAGTTCTCCATGCTACTCTACCCTGTGCAAGCTTCTTCATCTCCCAGTACCTACTGCAACCTACATCCTTCTGAGTCTGTTTAGTGTATTCTTCTCTTTGGCTCCCTCTACGATTTTGACCCTCCGTGTTGCCTCCCAATACTAAATTGGTGGTCTCTTGATGCCTCAGAACATGTCCTACCAACTGATCCCTTATTCTTGTCAAGTTGTGCCACAAATTACTCTTCTCTCCAATTCTATTCAATACCTCCTCATTAGTTATGTGATCTGCCCATTTAATCTTCAACGTTCTTCTGCAGCACCATATTTCGAAAGCTTCTGTTCTCTTCTTGTCTAAACTACACTCCTGGAAATGGAAAAAAGAACACATTGACACCGGTGTGTCAGACCCACCATACTTGCTCCGGACACTGCGAGAGGGCTGTACAAGCAATGATCACACGCACGGCACAGCGGACACACCAGGAACCGCGGTGTTGGCCGTCGAATGGCGCTAGCTGCGCAGCATTTGTGCACCGCCGCCGTCAGTGTCAGTCAGTTTGCCGTGGCATACGGATCTCCATCGCAGTCTTTAACACTAGTAGCATGCCGCGACAGCGTGGACGTGAACCGTATGTGCAGTTGACGGACTTTGAGCGAGGGCGTATAGTGGGCATGCGGGAGGCCGGGTGGACGTACCGCCGAATTGCTCAACACGTGGGGCGTGAGGTCTCCACAGTACATCGATGTTGTCGCCAGTGGTCGGCGGAAGGTGCACGTGCCCGTCGACCTGGGACCGGACCGCAGCGACGCACGGATGCACGCCAAGACCGTAGGATCCTACGCAGTGCCGTAGGGGACCGCACCGCCACTTCCCAGCAAATTAGGGACACTGTTGCCCCTGGGGTATCGGCGAGGACCATTCGCAACCGTCTCCATGAAGCTGGGCTACGGTCCCGCACACCGTTAGGCCGTCTTCCGCTCACGCCCCAACATCGTGCAGCCCGCCTCCAGTGGTGTCGCGACAGGCGTGAATGGAGGGACGAATGGAGACGTGTCGTCTTCAGCGATGAGAGTCGCTTCTGCCTTGGTGCCAATGATGGTCGTATGCGTGTTTGGCGCCGTGCAGGTGAGCGCCACAATCAGGACTGCATACGACCGAGGCACACAGGGCCAACACCCGGCATCATGGTGTGGGGAGCGATCTCCTACACTGGCCGTACACCACTGGTGATCGTCGAGGGGACACTGAATAGTGCACGGTACATCCAAACCGTCATCGAACCCAGTTCTACCATTCTTAGACCGGCAAGGGAACTTGTTGTTCCAACAGGACAATGCACGTCCGAATGTATCCCGTGCCACCCAACGTGCTCTAGAAGGTGTAAGTCAACTACCCTGGCCAGCAAGATCTCCGGATCTGTCCCCCATTGAGCATGTTTGGGACTGGATGAAGCGTCGTCTCACGCGGTCTGCACGTCCAGCACGAACGCTGGTCCAACTGAGGCGCCAGGTGGAAATGGCATGGCAAGCCGTTCCACAGGACTACATCCAGCATCTCTACGATCGTCTCCATGGGAGAATAGCAGCCTGCATTGCTGCAAAAGGTGGATATACACTGTACTAGTGCCGACACTGTGCATGCTTTGTTGCCTGTGTCTATGTGCCTGTGGTTCTGTCAGTGTGATCATGTGATGTATCTGACCCCAGGAATGTGTCAATAAAGTTTCCCCTTCCTGGGACAATGAATTCACGGTGTTCTTATTTCAATTTCCAGGAGTGTATTTATCGTTCACGTTTCACTTCCATACATGGCTACACTCTGTACAAATACTTTCAGAAACGACTTCCGTACACTTAAATCTATACTCGATGTTAACAAATTTCTCTTCTTCAGAAACGCTTTCCTTGCCATCGCTTATCTACATTTTACATCCCCTCTACTTCGACCATCATCATTTATTTTGCTCCCCAAATAGCAAAACCCATTTGCTACTTTAAGTGTCTCATTTCCTAATCTAATACCCTCAGCATCATCCGATTTAATTCTACTACATTCCATTATACTCGTTTTGGTTTTGTTGATGTTCATCTTATATCCTCCTTTGAAGACACTGTCCATTCCGTTCATTTGCTGTCTCTGACAGAATTACAATGTCGTCGGCGAACCTCAAAGTTCTATTTCTTCTCCATGGATTTTAATTCCTACTCCGAATTTTTCTTTTGTTTCCTTTTGCTGCTTGCTCAATATACAGATTGAATAAGATCGGGGATAGGCTACAACCCTGTGTCACTCCCTTCCCAACCACTGCTTCCTTTTCATGCCCATCGACTCTTATAACTGCCATCTGCTTTCTGTACAAATTATAAATAGCCTTTATCTCCCTGTATTTTACCCCTGACACCTTCAGAATTTTATAGAGACTACTCCAGTCAACACTGTCAAAAACTTTCTCTATGTCTACAAATTGTAGAAAGGATATCGTGCCAAATTCTGTCCCACTGGCGCGTTAAGTCGTCAAAATCCCGAGACGAGTGGAGGGCCCCGTCCTCAATACTCTGAACGTTCTCAAGTGGGGAGGGATCTGGCGACATTGTAGTAGAAACATTCGTCGTCATCAGGGCTCAGTTCCAAGCAGGGCTCATCACTGAACACAATTCTACTCCAGTGAATGAGATTCCAGAGCATAGGTGTGGCTGCAGACGCTGCGGACTGCGATGGAATACAAACTTGAATGTCGCCCACCATGCGGCCCGACAACCAAGAGTGATGGCCTGGGATGCCATCTTTTTGCATAGCAGAACCCCTTTTGTTGTCATCCACGGCGTCCTTACAACGCAGCAGTACGCAGACGAGATTCTACGCCCCTTTTTGTTACCCTTCATGGTAAGCCATCCTAGACTTACATTTCAGCAAGAGAACGCCCACTTGTTCACAGCGACAGTTTCTACTGTTTACCTTCGTGCTGTTTGGTAAGCATGAAGACAAGCAGTAGAAACCCTACGTTGGCCGGCTAGGTCCACGGATCTCTTCCTAATTGAGAATGTTCAGAGGGTTGCTGGCAGAGCACTCAAACCATCTCGGAATTTTGACAATTCAACGCGCCAATTGGACAGAATTTGGCACGGTATCCCTCAGGAGTAGTCTGACAACACTATTATTAAATGCCAAAGCCAATATCGATGGCCAGGGGGGGGGGGGACTAACATGTTATTGACTTCCTTATTTTGTGAATCTTTTTCTCCTGAATAAACTATCAAATTTTTCTGAAATGGTAATCTTTTGTTTCTCTTGTCATGCAGAACTCTTCTACCAATTGCCGTCCCATTGTGATAGTTCCTTCGTCGTGGGCCATTTTTTGTCTTAGTGCGTACAACAAATCATACAGTCTTTGTGTGTAACAAATGATACATTCCTTTCAGGTCGATTCGTGCTTTTCCCAGAACGTGTGGAACGTTTTTGACATTTCTCGGACATGCGTACTGCTTCACGGCAGCCTGTTTCATTTCCTCTCATTTGTAACACGTTTCCATGCAGGAATGACAAATTTCCTTTACCTACTATATTTGGTGTCACTTACAAAATACTTGTCTCAGTATAGTGAATAGGGAACTTCGTATTAGGGAAAGGTTGAGAAAATCACTGCTGTAGATGATAAAATTTGTCCATGCCATGTATGTATGCTGTTTTAATCTTTGTGGCTGATTAGCACTGTGTACCAAACGGGGACTTGAACACAGGAACTGGCCTTCCGTGGGCACTGCTTTTACCGACTGAGCCATCAAGGCTAATTTCTGAAAAGGTCAAACCGTGTTTTCAGTTGGCTGGCTTGGAAACGAGCACCCGTTTTCCTACTCCCTGCCCTATGCATAAAGTATCGATATAATCTCCTGCTAAAGGCGACCTTGTGCACACAATCACAGAAGAATAAATCAAGGGGGATGTAAATGAGGAGATAAGGGAGTAGCGTAACTCCACTTTGTGGCTACGGTCTCTTAATAAATGTTTATATTTTGGTAAAGACTCATATATTAATGATGAACACCGCACTACAGACTAAGCTAAACAGGTCACCGAAACAGATAGCAAAAATTCCTGAGTACTATATAGTTACTAGTAGACTGGGAGACAAGCTTTGTTAGTCAAGAAATCATAGGATACGTGAAAAATTCAGAAGTAGACACTGAGTAATGGTACTGTATGGCAGCAGAACGTAGCATATAGCTGCGGCAAGGAGGTGTCATTGGTAGGGATAATACTGTAGTTACGAATCGCCAACATAATTCTCGATGAGAAGACTATCAGAAGTAGCGACCAACAACATTAGTAACTTAATAGAAATATTTGCAGTTTGGATTCGTTTTTCGTTCTATTGATCAACGGAAGTTGCTGACCCACGTTAGTCCAACATGCTGGAAGTTTGTGAACATCAGTAACGCTCTCACTGGCAAGCTTTTATTTATCTTCTAATCCCTGTACAGGTCAGTTACATTATCTCAACATGGAACCTAAACAGCAGGATCACGTGGTCTGATGACTGATTGTATGAGTCGTGGAAACACGTGTTGGAGGCGGAAGAACTCGGGTCTCAGTGAGCCCGAGCTTTCTGTGTACGGAGGTTATCGCAAATCAAGGAATTCGAAGGAAACTGACGACAGCGCTAGGGCTCGGTTTTTCACAGAGAACCTAACTGTGCTATTTTCCACAGTTTTCAGCCGGCCGCTTTGTTAATTGAGGTTGACACACTCTGACGTCTCCTAATTGCCACTATGGTTTATTCATGCGTAAAACACAGTCCAAACTTTGCACAAAAGTCTTCTTCATAATGGAAACCGCCATGTTGAAATTTATTGATTTCTGAATGAACTACAACTGCTACCGGGATAAAGTACGGAAAAGACCTCTGTACTGGGACCTCTATACAGGGACCTCGATACTGTCTATTTGGTGTCTTATCTTACGCTCTCACAAGGCGCATAAAATCACGAATCGAATTACAGAATGCATTAATTAATATAATACCATCAGTGTTGACTTCAGAGTCATGTTAGTCTGTAATTAACTTAATGCGGTTCTGAAGATAACAGTTTGCTACACCTGGAATGTGTAGCATCATAACCACTACATGTGTCAATACCACTCTCAAACGAACCAAGCTTAACAGAAGATCTCCTGCACCATTTCCAGTGCTACGAAGAAATGGCTTAGCCACCGTCTGTCTCCCCGCAGCGGAGATCGGGAGAATATTTTCTCGACCAAACGGGTCCCATTGATTTCTCCCGGTTGACGAGGACGCGTTAGTCTGCAGCGAGGAATAATAGAGAACGCATTTTTCGCTTCGTATTATTTCGCGCGTCGAATTATTTGCGCGGGACGAGAGAGCCATGCGCTGCCGCCCAGGGGGCAAATCTACGCTCGAACGACAGCCGTGTGGCGGCAGCGGTGGAGGCAGCGGCAGCTTCAGCCGCGTCCAAAACGTTATTTTTCTGCCCGCACCTCCAGAATGCACGCCCCCGTTTTTACAGAAGCGGAGGGGGAAAAAAAGGAAAAGAAAGGAAGTGGAAAAAAAAGAGCTGGGGAAGAGGGAACGAGAGCCCGTTTTTCGTCTGCTGCCTCCAGCACCGTCATAAAATATTGCGCGAAACGCTTGTTTTTAATCCTGGGTAAACACACGCGTGCTGCAGGGTAATTAGAGAACGGCTGAGCAAACAGAGGGTTCCGCGATGTCGAGTAACAAAAAAAGGAAGATGGTGGTACGAGTACACAGGGTGGGGGCGGAAGCAGGCATAGCCGGAGACGGGCGTGGGTGACGCCACACGGGCCCTCCGCACCTGCAGGCATTTAGAACTAATTAATAAGGCGTCAGGCTGCCGGCAGGTTGGCGGCCCTGTTTATTGCACGCTGGGACAGCGCCGAGCTCGGGACCAGGGATGAGGGTGAGCGGGTGGGAAGGGGGGTGAGTGGGAAGGCGTTTTCGTAATTAGCACAGTAATTACGGTGGCCTCCCCTACACCATGTTCTCCGAGGGCTTCAGAGCCCTTAGGATGCAAATACATAGGATCTTAGCTGCTAGTCTTCAGAAAACGGAACGGCTTTCGCCGCACGTTACTCTGGAATATGAGAGAAATCGCTTGGCTGTATGTGCGGGGGTGAGTATCTGTCTGTGTGCATAAGAGCGCGGCTGTGTCGTAGACTTTAAGACACTGGCTCTTAGGCTTTTCGTTCCGCCTTTGTAAAGTTTCTCTTTCTCTTATCGCTACTTTCTCTTATAAGTGCAAGGAAGCTACGTATATACACACGCTACATTTACTCACAGAAGGAATGAGGAAGAGTGAAACAGAATTAATTTAGAAACACGGACTGTGATAAAATGGGTTGGACGAAAGTAAGGAAGAAGGAAAGATTTTACATGTGAGATAAAAGCAAAGAGAGGAAAAATGTCTTCGGCCGCCAACGGAAGGGCAAGGACGTAAGGAGAAACGTAGGTCTATGGCATATTCAGATATAACATTTTAGGTATCGAAAGAGATAAATGTGGTGTCACCGCCAGACACCACACTTGCTAGGTGGTAGCCTTTAAATCGGCCGCGGTCCGTTAGTATATGTCGGACCCGCGTGTCGCCACTATCAGTGATTGCAGACGGAGCGCCGCCACACGGCAGGTCTATAGAGACTTCCTAGCACTCGCCCCAGTTGTACAGCCGACTTGCTACCGATGGTTCACTGACAAGGGAACATCCCCATCGCACCCCCCTCAGATTTAGTTATAAGTTGGCACAGTGGATAGGCCTTGCAAACTGAACACAGATCAATCGAGAAAACAGGAAGAAGTTGTGTGGAACTATGAAAAAATAAGCAAAATATACAAACTGGGTCGTCCATGCCTAAGATAGGCAACATCAAGGGCAATGTGAGGCGAGGAGCGCTGTGGTCCCGTGGTTAGTGTGAACAGCTGCAGAATGAGAGGTCCTTGGTTCAAATCTGCCCTCCACTGAAAATTTTGCTTTCTTTATTTTCGCAAAGTTATGATCTGTCCGTTCGTTCATTGACGTCTCTGTTCACTGTAATAAGTTTAGTGTCTGTGTTTTGCGACCGCACCGCAAAACCGTGTGATTAGTTGACGAAAGGACGTGCCCCTCCAATGGGAACCGAAAACATTTGATCGCAAGGTCATAGGTCAACCGATTCCTCCACAGGGAAACACGTCTGATATTTTGTATACGACACTGGTGACAGCATGTGCGTCACATGACAGGAATATGTTGTCGACCCACCTAACTAGTACACTTGGCGAATGGGTGAAAAGTTTCTTCTACCTTGCCCGATTTAGGTTTTCTTGTGGATGTAATAATCACTCCAAAAAAAGTGATGAAGACATAAGAGTTTTTCACATAAACTGAAAATAAAAAGTTAAAATTTTCGGTCGAGGGAAGATTTGAACCAAGGACCTTTCATTCCGCAGCCGTTCACAGTAACCACGGGACCACGTACCTCCTCGCCTTACAGTTCTCTGAATATTGCCTATCTTACGCATGGACGACCCAGTTTGTATATTTTGCTTATTTTTTCATAGTTCCACACAACTTCTTCCTGTTTTCTCGATCGATCTGTGTTCAGTTTTTCAAGGCCTATCCACTGTGCCAACTTATAACTAAATCTGAGGGGGGTGCGATGGGGATGTTCCCTTGTGAGATATTACGCTCTCATTTGCCGAGACGATAGTTAGCATAGCCTTCAGCTACGTCTTTTGCTACGACCTAGCAAGGCGACATTACCAGTTACTATTGATGCTGTAAAACATGTACCGTCAAGAGCGATGTTCACCTATTATGGATTAAAGTTAAGTATTCTACCAGTTACCTCCTTTTTTCTGAAGTCTAAAATCCGTGTCCTGTTCCAGACCTCACGCCAGCCTGTGTGAGCTTAAACGCGTGCCTTTCGGCTTCCTTATAGTGGATTGGGTGTCTTGCCAATCCACAACAATAAATTTGAAACTTCTGGATGAAGTAAAGCATCTTCCACTCCAATTCTTTAGTTAGGCTTGCGAATAATCTTCCTACTCGAGACTAAAATGCCTCTCATATTTCTACAGATGGCCTCCTTTTCAGATATTTTGTATAAAACGTAATTCGAGTTTGGAAGGACAATACTGGCTAAAATCTTTCAGTGTTACGCTGTTACCGTCAATATATGCTAAGAGGAGGCTCAAAAAATTATTCGTTCCTTTATAAGTTCCTCATGCTTTGATATATAAAAGTCTTGTAAAGAGGACGTACATGCAGCCCATGTTTATTATTTATTTAATATTCGTTAATTAACATAACTAAAAATAAGTTTTAAAGTATTTAATTTTCAGGCTGTGATCACTTGTAAAAATGATATATAAAATGAGACAACATCAACAAAAGGAAAGAAATCCATAAAATGCACCATAGATACGGAATACATGTAAATGAAATAAAAATGCAGCAAACTGAATAACAGACGAATAAAAATTAAATATTTCTTCTGTATGCTGTTCTGCAGCTATAAACTGTATTAATAATGATCATTAACCAGAACTACTTCTTATATTTTATTTATTTATTGTTTCCATTTTCGAATATGTTTCTTTTTCAAGCGATATCTGTATATAACAAAGTTATCAACAGTGCTTGTAGCAACAATACACGTACATATAAATGTTAATATTCCGCAATTTTATATATTTTTACTTACGCAGTAATACCATGAACGCTCTTTTTCATATAGGATGTACTTCTGCTTTTTATATTTGTATGTGTTCGTTATTTTATCAGTCTGTGTGTCAGAGATATAATTTGTTGTAAATTTTCAAGTTTGTTGAAAATAGATTATGCCATATTTGAAATTTAAGACTGTCATTCATTCTGAATTATCTGTCGTCGAAAAGAATTTTGAGAAAGTTCTCAATCTTTTCCTGAATTCTGCTTATTCATTTAGGATATCGTTTCTCTTTTTTGCCAAATGTTTTTATCTTCGTTAAAAAGATCAATTACAACGTGCTTAAAATTAATACTGTTATTCGTTTTGAATTGTCTGTTAGCGACAAGAATTGTGTCAAATTTCTCAATTTATCGGTTTTTATGAGTTCTGTTTGTTTATTTAGGATACTATTTCGATTTTTTGCAAATGCCTGTAAATTTCTATTTCCTCCAAGAGTTTCATTTAGCTTCCTTCTTCTGCTCTATGAATAATAGGAGGACAAATAATGCTTATATGTACTGAAGGGTGCTGGTTTCCTCAAAGGTGTACAGTAAATGTTGATGCGTGTATTTTGCTGTTAATTTTCGTCCTGTTTGTCAGATGTACAAAATATCAGTCACAGGTTTGTCTGTGTTGTACATTATCTTCATTCCTAGTTTGTGTTTTGTGCAGATGCTAATTTTAATATTAATATTATGAAACTTGTGTTGCGAAATATTTCCCGTATATCGTAGTGTAACTAACTTTTCTTTCTTCTGTCTTTTGCTTTCACTAACGCTATTTTCTCTTTTTCGTTTGGAGATTTGGCCGTAATCTTCTTTCTGTGAATTATATCGAGTATAGTAGGTTTGTAACAGTTACCTGTGGCTATAGTTGTAATTGATCTGATTCTGTCTCCATGTTTCCTGTAGTAAGGGAACTCTAATCACACAATCTATCATAGTGTGAAAATACCACATTTTATGTGTTAGACGGTGACATGAGAAGTTATCTTCTTCTTCTTGTTTCGAATGGGCCTACTCCGGACAACGCTTGTTTAACTGTTGGGATTTGATCTTTTCCCAGTTCTGTCGCATCCTCTGCCGATGTAACTCCTTCCTTTCTTCTATCCAGTGGGTGACTTACCTTCGGGGCTTTTCCTGAAATCCTTAGACTTCATTCAGGGTACGTCTCACAGACTGTCTGTTCTGGAAATAAGTTATTCCCCGTCGTTTAATTTCATTTTCAGTTTCTGTCAGACAAATGGTGTGAATCTTCTTATTTTACCAGAAGGTGAACAGATGGTTGGTCCATCTGTTTGGAGGCAATCCTGCAACATGGCTATATAAAGTACCCTTCTTCTTCTTCCAGAGTCAGAGATCCCCTCGATATGTTCGTAGATCTCGAAGTTATACCGCCTTCTGAATTTTCCATCTTCTTCTACCGGGCCTAGGATCTTCCTGAGGAGTCTCCTCTCTCTGACTTCCAATAGCTCCATCAGACCCCTCCCCCTTCCCCTACCGGTTCACGAAAAGCCACTCAATGGCATACAGGGTATCTGGTCGTATGACTGATGGGTAGTGCTTATATTTCCGGTTGAGTGACAGGCATATTTCGTTGTAGGTGTTCATAGTCGGTTGGTGGGCTAGTTCCAACTCGTTTACTCTCATGGATAATGACGTTTCTTCTGATAAGTTGGGTTCAATCCATTTGCCGAGATACTTAAACTTCTTAGTTCCTTTGATGTTTCGCTTGTCTAGTAACATCTCTCTGGTAGCTTCTTTCATGCTGGTGAAGAACTCTGATTTTTTCCAGCGACACTTGAAGACCCACTTTCGGTTTTCTGAGGCAGTTTACCTGCATTGTTGGCGTTTCAAGAGAATCAGTGCCATGGCATTTGCAAAAGCCAGGCAATCTACTATCAGTCCTTCGTTTTTATGGCCCAGGTAGACACCACTCTGAACACTCAAATTGGTCAGTTCCTTGCGCAATTCTCTCACAACCTTTTCAAGAACATAGTTAAAGGGAAGTGGAAGAGTCCATCCCATTGTCTAACTCCAATTTTTGTCTCGAAGCTTTCTGAGATCTCACTCTAAATTTGACCTGGTAATGGGTGTTGGTCAAGGTTTCTAGAATGAGGCTGCAGGTTTTGTTGTCTAATCCTAGTTCTTGGCATATTTTGTTAAGCGTTTCTCCATCAACAGACTCGTAGGGCTTCCTGAAATCCAAAAAGGTGACGCCCACATTGCGGTTTCTCATCTAGAGTATGCCAGTACAGTTTTAAGGTTGTTGATGATGATGATGATGATGATGATGATGATGTATGGTTTTGTTGGGCGCTCAACTGCGTGGTCATCAGCGTCCATACAAAGTCTCCATTTTTCACACAGTCCAATTTCTTTACTCAGACCAATTTAGCCACTGTCATGAATGAGGATGATGATGAAATGATGAGGACAACACAAGCACTCAGTCCCCGGGCAGAAAAAATCGCCAGCCTGGCAGGGAATTGAACCCAGGACCTGTTTTAAGCTTGAGGATCAGTTCAGCACAGGACCGGGTCTTCCAGAAGCCTCCCTCATATTCTCCCAGTTGACTATCAAATTGATCTTCTGCCCCTGTTAGCAACATCTTGGAGAGAATCTTGTATGTTACTGGGACAAGAGATATTCCACGGTAGTTGTTCTGATCAGTAAAATCTCCCTTTTTGTGACATGGATTGATAACAGCGAGGGAATTCATTGGCCATCTTCTTGTTTTCCAGATGTCCTGGATGATCGTGGTGCACTTGCCCACGGCATTGCTTCCAGCACATTTACAGAGTTCAGCAACGATAGAGTCCTCTCCAGCTGCCTTATTATTCCATTGTCCAACTTCTTCCAATGATGGAGACAGAGAGCCCAGGTTTGATGTGGTTTCTTTGTAGCCGAAGTCTTCGGTGGGTGGATCACAGTTGATTAGGTTGTAAGTACTGAGCTAAGAGGCGGTACTTGTCGTTAGAAACCAGCTTGCCTGTGAGTCTCTGGAGAGTTGCCGGATCATATTTTCTGAGTGTTTGCCTGAAGATTCTATAGAAATCGCTGGAGTTCTTAGAGAAGCTCTCTTCGATTTGGGTTAGTTAGTTTTGTGTGAAGGTCCATTTGGTTCCTTGAATTATCTTAGCTTTAAGCCTTCTCTGTTCCAAAAAGTTCTCCCAATTTGTCTTGGTTTTCTTACAATTTCACATCCCTCAGACTGCCTGTCTTTGGGCTATTGAATTGTCATAGTCTTCATTCCATCATGGATGCTTCCTTCTTCTCGTGAGGCGAGGGAATTCATTGGCCATCTTCACAAAAGCCTCCTTCAGTATTTCCCAGCTGTTTAAATTTGTACTCTTCAGTCTCTGGAAAATTTCTTGTCTGTTCTTAATTTGCTCTATGTCAAATCTTACCATCTTGAAGGTTTTCTACCCTCTAGTGTTTCTAGTCTGGAGTTTAATTTTGATCTTTGAGAGGTAGTGGTCGGAGTCCAGATTGCTACATCTTAATACCTCCACATTATGTATTTACTTTTGAGAATTTCTTGAAATGGCCACATGACTTGTCTGGAATAAACCCAAGTTGGTGTCAGGTGAAATACAGGTCTTCTGCTTCCTTGGCAGATGTTTGAAGGCTGAAGACTTCATGACCAACCCAAACGTCCTACACAGATCCACCAATCGCTCCCCATTGCGGTTGGTTCTCGTATGTGTCAAATATTTGCCTATTATATTTCTGTACTTTTTCTTTCTTACCAGTTGGGAATTGAAGTCACCAAGCAGTATAACGGTGTGTGTCTCTGTAACTTTAGAGAGAATATCTTCTAAGTCTTCCAAGAATTTCTCAGTTCTGCCTGGATTACGTCTGTTGTCCTAGTTGGCTTGGGGCATGTATGTTGACTACATTGTAGCCTTTGTTGGCATATTTGAGGGAGAGGATGGATACAGGACTGGTTGGGGAGGTAAAGTCAATCACTGCATCCAGTATCTTGTGACTGATTATAAATAGTGCACCTAAGTGGGGTACGTTCTTCATTACCCACAGACCCACTTTTCCTTTGAGAATGCTGTATCCTTGGTACTCAAAGCATGATAATCTGTGAATCTGGTTTCCTGTACTGCTGTCAGTACTATGTTGTGTTGTGTTAGCAAATCGGTCGGTTTAGACTTATCCACTTTGAGCAGTGAATTAGCAATAAATGTTGTGAAGGAACTTTGCCATCTTGGTCTGAGTTTATATCCAGTTATTGCAGGATGCTCCAACTCTTCTCGAAGAAGCATGTTGGTGATAGTGGATTTGTTACCATCTGGGGTAGCGCATCCAGCGAATTCCCCCCCCCCCCCCCCTTGCTCAGTTGGAGATTACTCTTCGTGCGACAGTGGCGAGCCACTATCCAAGATACTACCCAAGTTTTTAGCTTCAGAGGCTTATTATTTGGGGTTTTCACCCCTAGACAGGTTTCCTTCACTATGGCTAAGGAGTCCTGTCCACCCCAATCTTTACATATGATAAGGGATGGTAGGCAAAGGAAAATGGCAGGGACATGATGAGGATCGGAAAAATAGGGACATATTGGCCGTTGTGGGACACAACATAATCTCCGCCACGCTCAATGCAATTCCTCTAGCGCTTACAAAGTGCATAAATTTCCTTAGAAAAAAATTCTTTTGGTAGTCCGCGCAAACACTCATGCACCGCGTGGCGTACTTCTTCATCAGAACGGAACTTCTTTCCTCCCATTGCACCTTTGAGTGGTCCAAACATATGGAAATCACTTCGGGCAAGGTCTGATGAGTATGGTGGATGAGGAAGACATTCAAAATGCAGGTCTGTGATTGTTGCAACTGTTGTACAGGCAGTGTGGGGCTTTACATTGTCATGTTGCAAAAGGACACCTGCTGACATCAATCAACGTCGCTTTGATTTTATTGCAGGCCGCAGACGATTTTTTAGGAGATCTATGTATGATGCACTGGTGACAGTGGTCCCTCTAGGCATGTAATGCTCCAAAATGATGCCTTTTTCGTCTCAAAAGAGAGTCAGCATAACCTTCCCTGCTGATGGTTCTGTTCGAAACTTCTTTTGTTTTGGTGATGAGGAATGGCGCCGTTCCTAGCACGCTCTCTTCGTTTCCGGTTGGTGGAAGTGAGCCAAGGTTTCGTACCCAGTAACGATTCTACCAAGGAATCCACCACCTTCTCGTTCAAAGCGCCGAAGAAGTTCTTCACAAGCATCAACACGTCGTTCTCTCATCTCAGGAGTCAGCTGCCGTGACACTCATCTTGCAGACACTTTGTGAAACTGGAGCACATCATGCACAATGTGGTGTGCTGACCCATAACTAGTCTGTAAACATGCTGCAATGTCATTCAGTGTCAGTCGGCGGTTTACCTTCGCTATCGCTTCAACTGCTACAATGTTCTGTGGAGCCACAACTCGTTGTGCCTGACCTGGACGAGGAGCATCTTCCACTGAAGTCACAGCATTTGTGAACTTCCTACTCCATTCGAAGACTTGCTGCTGTGACAAACATGCATCACTGTACTGAACCTTCATTCGTCGATGAATTTCGATATGTTTCACACCTTCACTACGCAAAAACCGAATAACAGGATGCTGTTCTTCCCTGGTGCAAGTCGCAAGTAGGGCGGCCATCTTTGTACTGATACTGCGACGATATGTGTGCATCTGCGCTAAGCTGCCACTACAGGCTTTTCTGCACGCTGTTTGTAGCACGCTTACCAATTTACAGAGTAGCGGCGAGAAATTTCGTTTGTTATTAAAAAATTAAGCATTTCATTTGACTCACCCTCGTACATTAAATGATAATAAACCAAAGGTGTTTTTTTATATCTTACTTTATTAATAGCTGCTGGTTTCAAGCTTGGCTCGATTGCTGGTGGTTTCCAAATATAATAAAGCTATTATCGGTACGTGTAGCTATAAACATTCTAATAAATGTGTAACATGTGGTTGTATTATAATTCTTTACGTGCACAATAATATTGTAAACGCAATTTTTCGAATAAGACGCACATCTATTTTGTTATATTGGTACATAGTCACATTATCACTCAAATGTCGCCCCTAAATTTTAAGCCCGAGAAAATTCAACTTTCAGCAAAGGCAAAAATAAAAAAAAGCCATATCTCTGACACATGAATCGTAAATTAACAACCATGTACAGCTATAACGAAAAAGAAGACGTTCTATTTAAAAAGTTCTGTATATGATATTACCATTTAAAAATAGTACAAGTTTATCTGCATATATTGCATTATTTACAGTTACTAGCTTTATTATGTTTAGTTACAGCTTGAAAATGAGCCTTGGTCGAAACAGGTACCAATAAATAAAAAAGTAGCTGTGTCGGACAATCATTGCAGTGCATGATAAAATTAAGTTATGTATTGTTTGATTAATTTATGTAATGTTTATTAATTAGTGTATGGAGAAGACAAAAGAGATAAACAGAAAGCTGTCAACTTTCTAAGCTTATATGCTCTGGAACAACATTGGAGAATGATATAAATGAACCTTATTCTCGCAATCACCTGTTATCAGACTGGTAAACAGTCCCAGAATATATATATGGATGGTTTGCACGTATTCAGCATTCTGTGTGATTTGTTATAGACCAAGTAATACACTTAATGAATTCAGTGTTGAGATAATGATAACGTTAGTATACACAATATCTCGACTATTCAGCCTTCGATATTATATCTCGCCAGCCCACAACATCCGGTCACACGTGGAACTCAATGAAAGTGATGGTATGAAATGTGGCCTAGCAAGCTTCTGTGGCGACGCAGGAGTGAATGAAGTAGTGACTCTGGTAATTAATCATAGCTGTTAATGAGGATGCTGGTGAACAGACCGGGAAGTACCACAGTCACAACAATGTAATGAGCCCAAATTCCACATCTTTATTGTGATGTATTCTGCATTCAAGACTTACAAAGCAACAGAAAACGAATCAGGAGGAAATATGGCAATAATGTCCTGTATCAAGATTACTTGTTACCAGACATCAATTAAAATAAAGTTACAAAATTGTAATGAACGAAGCCCCTGTGCTATTATGCTTTTGAAGTCCTCCTTGCAGTTTGTCATTGGTTATTTTGCTGCCTAGGATGAAGAATTCCTTAACTTCACCTATTTCGTGACCATCAAACCTTATGTTGAGTTTCTCGCTATTCTCATTTCTGCTACTTCTCATTACTTTCGACTTTCTTCTGTTTGCTCTCAATCCATATTCTGTACTCATTAGACTGTTCATTGCATTCAGCAGGTCATTTAATTCTTCTTCACTTTCACTCAGAATAGCAATGTCATCAGCGAATCGTATCATTGACATCATTTCATCTTGAATTTAAATTCCACTCCTGAACCTTTCTTTTTCTTCCATCATTGCTTCTTCGATATACAGATTAAACAGTACAGGTGAAAGACTACAACTCTGTCTTACACCCTTTTTAATCCGAGCACCTCACTCTTGGTCGTCAACTCTTATTATTACCTCTTGGCTCTAGTACATATTGTATGTTACCCATCTCTTCCTACAGCTTACCCATATTTTTCTCAGAATTTCGAACATCTTGCTCCATCATATGCTATCAAATCTTATGAATGTATGTTAATTTTTCTTTATTCTTGCTTCCACTATCAACCGCAACGTCAGAATTCCCTCTCTGGTGTCTTTACTTTTCCTAAAGCCAAACTGCTCATCATTTAACCCATACTCTGTTTTCCTCTCCGTTCTTCTGGATATTATTCTTGTCGGCAACTTGGATGCATGAGCTGTTAAGGTGATTGTTCTATAATTTCCGGGCTAGTCAGCTCTTGTAGTCTTCGGAATTATGTGAATGGTATTTTTCCGAAAGTCAGGTGGTAAGTCGCCTGACTGATACATTCTACAGACCAACGTGAATAGTCGTTTTGTTGCCACTTCCTCAAAGACTTTAGAAATTGCGATGGAATGTTATCTGTCCTTTCTGTCTTATTCGATCTTAAGTCTTCCAAAGTGCTTTTGAATTCTGATTCTAACACTGGATGCCCTATCTCTTCTAAGTCGACCCCAGTTTCTTCTTCTACCACGTAAGGCAAACCTTCCCCCTGACAGAGGCCTTCAATGTACCCTTTCCATCTATCCGATCTCTACTCTGCATTTAACAGTAGAACTTCTGTTGCACGTTCAAGATTTCAAGATTACCACCCTTGCTTTAAATGTCACTGAATGTTGTTTTGACTTTCCTATTTTCTGAGTCTGTTTTCGGACAATCATTTCCTTTTCGATTTCTTCATGTTTTCCATGCAGTCATTAGCTTCCCAGCTCTTCGTATTTATCTCATTCCTCAGCGACTTGTATTTCTATATTCCTTAATTCCCCTGAACATTTCTGTGCTTCCTTCTTTTATCGATAAGCTGAAGTATTTCTTCCGTTACCCATGGGTTCTTCGCAGTTATCTTCTCTGTCCCTAAGTCTTTCTTTCCAACTTCTGTAATTGGCGTTTTAGAGATATCCATTCGTCTTCAACTGTACTGACAGATGAGCTATTCCTTATTGCTGTATCTATAGCGTGAAAGAACTTCAATCATATCTCGTAATTGCTTAGTACTTCTGTGTCCCACTTTTTTACGCATTGATTGCATTTATTTTTCCTGACTAATCTCGTGAACTTCATCTTACTCTTCATCACCACTACATTGTGATCTGAGTCTATTTCTGCTCGTGGGTGCATATTACAATCCACTATCTGATTTCGGAATCTCTGTCTGAGCACTGTGTAATTTAAACTGAAATCTTCACGTATCACCCGGCCTTTTCCAGATATATCTCATCTTCTTGTGATTCTTGAACAGAGTATTCGCTGTTACTAGAAGAAATTTATTACAGAACTCAATTAGTTTCTTTCCACTCTCAATCCTTGTCCCAAGCCCATATTCTCCAGTATCCCTTTCTTCTACTCTTTTACCTACAACTGCATTCCAGTCCCCCATGACAATCAAATTTTCACCTCCCTTTACGCACTGTATAACCGTTTCAACAAAATCATACATTTTTTCTATCTCTTCGTCTTCGGCTTGCGACGTCGGCATGTATACCTGAACCATCGTTGTCTAATGTGTTTTGCTGTGATTCTCACAAGAAGAACCCTATCACTCAGTTGTTTCAGTAACTCTCTCTCTGCCCTACCTTTCTATTCATAACGAATCCGACTCCCATTATACGATTTTCTGCTGCTGTTGATATTACCCTGTGTTCATCTGACCAGAACTCTTTGTCATCGTTCCATTTCTCTAATACTTACTAATCTAGACTAAGCCTTTGCATTTCCCATTTGAGATTTTATAGTTTCCCTTCCACGTTCAAGCTTCTGACGTTCCATGCCTCGCCTCGTAGAACGCTATCCTCCCGTTTGTCATTCAATATTTTTCTCATGGTCACCTCCCCCTTGGCAGTCCCCTCCTGTAGATCCGAATGGAGGACTATTCCGGAATCTTTTGTCCGTGGAGAGATCATCATGATACTTCTTCTATTACAGGCCACATGTCCTGTCGACACAAGTTGTGTGTCTTTAATGCAGTGGTTTCCAATGCCTTCTGCATCCTCATGCAGTTGATCATTGGTGATTCTTCCCAACTCAAGGACAATAGAGTGACCTGAACCTCTGTCCACTCCTCCTCCCTCTTTGACGTGGCATTTGGCGAAATGATTGTGCGTTCTTATGCCGGAAGTCCTCGGCCGCCAGTGCCGATCATGAAAATTTATGCAGTGGCAGGTTTCGAACCCTGGATCGAAGACATTTTGATATAACTCACTTTCTTCTGATTCTAATACTGGATCCCCTATCTCTTCCATGTTACTCCTGTTTCTGCTTCTATCACGTCACCAGACAAATCTGTTCTCACGCAGAGGCTTTCAATTTACTCTTCCCATCTATCCACTCTGTCCTCTGTGCCTAACAGTGAAACATTTAAAAGTGGAATTCACATTGAATTCTTAACGTTTCCGCCATTGCTTTTAATTTCACCCATGGTTGTTTCACGTTTTCTGTGTGCTGAATCCGGCATTCTGACAATCTTTTTCGATTTCTTCACATTTTTCATGCAGCAATTTTTCCTTAGCTTCCCTGTACTTCTCATTTATTTCGTTCCTAACTGACTTGTATTTCTGTATTTCTCAATTTCCCTGAACATTTTTGTACTTCCTTCTTTCGTCGATCAACTGAAATATTTCATCTGTTATCCATTATTTCTTCGCAGTTGCCTTGCTTGTACTGTAACACCAGTAACGACTGTAAGTAGTTTATACAATGTAATTATATGTATGAAACTATGAAGTATATGTTCTTTACTGATGAAGTTCATTGAGTTGTGAAAGGAAAAGTTGACATGTGTAATATATGTAATATAAAATCTTAACAGTGTGTTTCAGTAAAGAAACTTTGTAAAATATGCCTGTTTATAAAAGATAAACTGTATGTAGAAAACTGGTTCATACTTAAGGAAATTGTATAATGTAAATTAAAAGACGTAGGAAACCCCTCCGCTACGGAAGGGCTTGGAGCGTGGGAAAGGTGGATCTGGGGTCAATCTGGGCGGCTAGACATTGTACAGTTAACAACACGGGTGCCAAATGAGGCATTTGGAAGCCAATTAATGTTGAAATTGCCTCGAATGTAGTTTTGGCTGTCGTATGGTGTTCTTGTTATCATGGAAAGGCTCTGAAAAGTAGGAAATACGTCAACAAGAAGAATTTATAAAGAGCATTCAACTCCAAGAGCATGGACCACATAGCCGCCATGTGCTTGCCACCACTATTGTGCCACTGCTCCACAACTGCTGGAATTCAAATATCTATGACAGAATGGACCAGTATGCTTGTGTGTGAGTGTTTTTCAATAATAATGTCACTGATAAAAATTCGTATTTGCACTTTGAAACTGTCCTGTTCATGAAATCAAGCTGGGTCCTACCCTAAACGTGCTACAGACCGAGTATCCTGTTTATGAAGAACCACTAACTTGTTTCTATTTGAATGTGCCTAAGTTTCAGTGTTAAAGCATATTAATGTTGCTAGTTAAATTACTTACTTCACAGGTAAAGAGAGACAGGTGCATAATTTGGAACTTACAAAAAGACTTTATTTTGCTTTGAATTTTTTCTACTTTGAATGTGTTAAAGTTTTAGTGCTAAAGGGCATAAATTTTGTTAGTTAAAATCACTTGCTTCACAAGTAATGAAAGAGGCACACAATTTTGAACCTACTTTAAACTTAACTTTACCTTGAACTTATTTCTGAAGTTAATTAAGAATATTGTTAGTGTGAATTGCTACAAAGTTTGAAAGATAAATAATATCAAGTGGGATTGGGAAACAGCATTAGTTTGGTTCAAATTGTTTTGAAAAGTGTGCATAGTTCGTTTACAAAAGAAGTGACTATTTGTGAGTCCCCACTTTAATCTTTTCTAGTATGAGAAACTTAATCTAAATAGTAGTTTTTCTAATGAAATATGAAACATTTCCACAGTAGAGTGAATATAAAAAGTGGATGTACAGCGTCATTTCATTGCATTTGTGATGTTTGGGTGTTAGTTAAATCAGGACTCTGTTCATCCTCAAATTTGGTCTTGTGAAGTCTTTGATAACGTCTGGTACTGAATCGGTTAATGGTTAAGATGATAATTATTATTAATAAATGTATAGAGCCATTTGTCTTTCTGTGATTGCCAATTAGGCGACTGATAACTATTACTATCTACTGTTCAGTTCGTCTGGTAGTCGTGTGTGTTCATTGCACTTTACAAAGAAAGAAGTAACGAAAGTTTCTTCACGTATAATTATAGTTAAATTCTTTGGCCTTAATACTCTAAATTATTATGCCTAATTAGGCTGGCAACCGTATCTTCATTCTTTCACGTGTATTTAATTACTTTCTTAACTTCCAAAAATTAAGTCTTTCAGTTTTCTACTAACTGCAATTTGTACGAAATCATAGTTCGATATCCTCTGTCTACTAGGTTAACACGGTCAGACTATGTAAAATTCCTCAAGAGGGTAACGCTAGTTGTAATGAAGTGTTATACTTAAGGTTATACACGGCATGCATTAGAGTAATAGTACATACGGTTTTATTTCCAACTTGTGTTATTACCCTCTTGAAAGATGTCCATTCCCCTTTACCTATACTGCCTAGTAAGCTATTCACTAATTATCACAGTGCCTATAGCCTCAGAGGTCTTCCAGCATATCCCTTCATTTCTTATTACTTCCGTATCCCACTTCCTTGCACACTGATATTTCCCGACTAGTCTCTTAAACTTCAGCCTACTCTTCCTCCTTACTGAGTATATACACTCCTGGAAATTGAAATAAGAACACCGTGAATTCATTGTCCCAGGAAGGGGAAACTTTATTGACACATCCCTGGGGTCAGATACATCACATGATCACACTGACAGAACCACAGGCACATAGACACAGGCAACAGAGCATGCACAATGTCGGCACTAGTAAAGTGTATATCCACCTTTCGCAGCAATGCAGGCTGCTATTCTCCCATGGAGACGATCGTAGAGATGCTGGATGTAGTCCTGTGGAACGGCTTGCCATGCCATTTCCACCTGGCGCCTCAGTTGGACCAGCGTTCGTGCTGGACGTGCAGACCGCGTGAGACGACGCTTCATCCAGTCCCAAACATGCTCAATGGAGGACAGATCCGGAGATATTGCTGGCCAGGATAGTTGACTTACACCTTCTAGAGCACGTTGGGTGGCACGGGATACATGCGGACGTGCATTGACCTGTTGGAACAGCAAGTTCCCTTGCCGGTCTAGGAATGGTAGAACGATGGGTTCGATGACGGTTTGGATGTACCGTGCACTATTCAGTGTCCCCTCGACGATCACCAGTGGTGTACGGCCAGTGTAGGAGATCGCTCCCCACACCATGATGCCGGGTGTTGGCCCTGTGTGCCTCGGTCGTATGCAGTCCTGATTGTGGCGCTCACCTGCACGGCGCCAAACACGCATACGACCATCATTGGCACCAAGGCAGAAGCGACTCTCATCGCTGAAGACGACACGTCTCCATTCGTCCCTCCATTCACGCCTGTCGCGACACCACTGGAGGCGGGCTGCACGATGTTGGGGCGTGAGCGGAAGACGGCCTAACGGTGTGCGGGACCGTAGCCAAGACGGTTGCGAATGGTCCTCGCCGATACCCCAGGAGCAACAGTGTCCCTAATTTGCTGGGAAGTGGCGGTGCGGTCCCCTACGGCACTGCGTAGGATCCTACGGTCGTGGCGTGCATCCGTGCGTCGCTGCGGTCCGGTCCCAGGTCGACGGGCACGTGCACCTTACGCCGACCACTGGCGACAACATCGATGTACTGTGGAGACCTCACGCCCCACGTGTTGAGCAATTCGGCGGTACGTCCACCCGGCCTCCCGCATGCCCACTATACACCCTCGCTCAAAGTCCGTCAACTGCACATACGGTTCACGTCCACGCTGTCGCGGCATGCTACCAGTGTTAAAGACTGCGATGGAGCTCCGTATGCCACGGCAAACTGGCTGACACTGACGGCGGCGGTGCACAAATGCTGCGCAGCTAGCGCCATTCGACGGCCAACACCGCGGTTCCTGGTGTGTCCGCTGTGCCGTGCGTGTGATCATTGCTTGTACAGCCCTCTCGCTGTTTCCGGAGCAAGTATGGTGGGTCTGACACACCGGTGTCAATGTGTTCTTTTTTCCATTTCCAGGAGTATATATATATATATATATATATATATATATATATATATATATATATATATATATATATATATATATATATCTGGTGGTCCATTCATAGTGACTGGGCCAAATATCTCACGAAATAAGCATCAAACGAAAAAACTATAAAGAACGAAACTCGTGTAGCTTCAAGAGGGAAACCAGATGGCAGTATGGTTGGCCCGCTAGATGGCGCTACCATACGTCAAACAGATATCAACTGCGTTTTTTTAAAATAGGAACCCCCATTTTTTATTACATATTCGATATTCGTGTAGCACGTAAAGGAATATGAATGTCTTAGTTGGACCACTATCTTCGCTTTTTGATAGATAGCGCTGTAACAGTGACAAACATATGGCTCACAATTTTAGACGAACAGTTGGTAACAGGTAGGTTTTTAAATTAAAATACAGAACTTAGGGACGTTTGAACATTTTATTTCGGTTGTTCCAATGTGATACATGTACCTTTGTGAACTTATCATTTCTGACAACGCATGCTGTTACAGCGTAATTACCTGTCAATACCACATTAACGCAATAAATGCTCAAAATGATGTCTGTCAACCTCAATGCATTTGGCAATACGTGTAACGACATTCTCTCAAGAGTGAGTAGTTCGCCTTCCGTAATGTTCTCATGTACATTGACAATGTGCTGACGCATGTCGTCAGGCGCTGTCGGTGGATCACGATAGTTAATATCCTTCACCTTTCCCCACAGAAAGAAATCCGGGGACGTCAGATCCGGTGAACGTGTGGGCCATGATATGGTGCTTCGACGACCGATCCACCTGTCATGAAATATGCTGTTCAATACCGCTTCAACCGCATGTGAGTTATGTGCCGGACATCGATCATGTTGGAAGTACAGCGCCATTCTGTCATGCAGTGAAACATCCTGTAGTGACGTCGGTAGAACATTACGTAGGAAATCGGCATACATTGCACCATTTAGATTGCCATCGATAAAATGGGGGCCAATTATTCATCCTTCCATACTGCCGCCCCATACATTAACCCGCTAAGGTCGCTGATGTTCCACTTGTCGCAGCCATCATGGATCTTCCGTTGCCCAATAGTGCTTATTATGCCGGTTTACGTTACCGCTGTTGGTGAATGACCCTTCGTCGCTAAGTAGAACGCGTGTAAAAAATCTATCATCGTCCCGTAATTTCTCTTGTGCCCTGTGGCAGACTGTACACGACGTTCAAAGTCGTCGCCATGCAATTCCTGGTGCATAGAAATATGGTACGGATGAAATCGATGTTGATGTAGCACTCTCAACACCGACGTTTTTGAGATTTCCGATTCTCGAGCAATTTGTGCGGATTAGCCGCGACAGCAGCTGAAAGACCTGGTTGGGCATCATATTTTGTTGCAGGCCGTGGTTAACGCTTCACATGTGGCTGAACACTTCCTGTTTCCTTAAATAACATAACTATCCGGCGAACAGTCCGGACACTTGGATGATGTCGTCCAGGATACCGTGTAGCATACACAGTACCCGCCCGTTGGGCATTTTGATCACAATAGCCATAAACGATATCGACCTTTTCCGCAATTATAAACGGTCCACTTTAACACGGATAATGCATCACGCAGCAAATACCGTCCGCACTGGCGGAATGTTACGTGATACCACGTACTTATACGTTTATGGCTATTACAGCGCCACCTATCACAAAGCGAAAAAAGTTATCCAACAAAAACTTTCATATTTCTTTACGTACTACACGGACATGCAATAAAAGTGAGGAATCCTGCTTAAGAAAGCGCAGTTGATATGCGTTTGACCTATGGCAGCGCCATCTAGCGGGTCAACCACAGCACCATCTGGTTTCCCCCTTCAAGCTAGACGAGTTTCGTTCTTTGTAGTTTTTTCGTTTGATGCTTATTTCGTGAGATATTTGGCCCGGTCACTATCAGTGGACCACCCTGTATAACCGAGCGAGGTGGCGCAGTGGTTAGCACACTGGACTCGCATTCGGGAGGACGACGGTTCAATCCCGTCTCCGGCCATCCTGATTTAGGTTTTCGGTGATTTCCCTAAATCGCTTCTGGCAAATGCCGGGATGGTTCCTTTGAAAGGGCACGGCCGATTTCCTTCCCCATCCTTCCCTCACCCGAGTTTGCGCTCCGTCTCTAATGACCTCGTTGTCGACGGGACGTTAAACACTAATATCCTTCTCCTCCTATATATATATATATATATATATATATATATATATATATTCTTGAATAGAGTATTCGCTATTACTGGCTGAAATTATGGCAGAACTCAATTAATCTTCTTCCTCTCTCATTTCGGGTACTAAGCCCATATTCTCGAGTAACCTTTCGCTCTCCTCCCTCCCTTACAACCGCACTCCAATCTCCCCTCCGCCCCCCCCCCCCCACCTTCCTCCGCCCCTTACGTACTGTATTACCTGTTCACAATACCCTCATATAATTTCTCTCTCTCTTCATCATCCACTTGCGACGTCGGCACGTTTACATGAATTGTTACCGGTGTTGGAATACTGTCGATACTGATGAGAAAAACCCTATCATTGAACTGTTCACAGTTATCCAGAATCTGTCGTAGCTTCCCATTGATGATGACTTCTACTCCTGTTATACCGTTTTCTGCAACTCCTGATATTACGTTATATTCGTTGGCCCAGATATCCTTGACTTCCTTTCATTTCACTTCACTGAGCCCCACACTATTTATATTGAGTCTTAGCATCTCCTTTTTCAGATTTTCTAGCTTTCCTGCCACATTTAAAGTTCTGAAATTCCACGCCCCGACTCGTAGAACGTTATCCTTCATTTGGTTATTCAATTTTTTTCTCCCAGAGATCCGAATGGATGCCTAGTCCAGTATCTTCTGTGAATGGAGAGATCATAATGACACTTTCTCGATTACGGGCACATATCCCATGGATACAAATAATGTGTCATTAATAAAGTAGTTTCCATTGCGTTCTGCAGTTGATAATTGCTGGTCTTACTGCCTTTATGAGCAGTTTGACACCTCAAGGGCAAGAGAGTGCGGTAAACCTTTTCCCGCTCCTGCACGCTCTTTGACAAGGTCGTTGGCTGAATGAAGGTTTCTCATTCCGTAAATCTTTAGCCGCCATTGCTGATGATTTTTATTCAAAAGTTAAACGGAGACAAGGTTCAAAGCCGGCATCGAGCACGTTTTGATTACTAATCAAAGACGCTATCCCTATACCTCTGGTGCTTCCCATTATGTCGTAGCTACGTTTATTCGAATTTGGGCAAACTGTTGGTGCTCGTATGGTGGGTTCTTGCGTAATGAAGGCACTGAAGTGTCTGATGTTTCAGGAGGCACATTAACGAAGGAAAAACATCAACCGCTATGTCACAATGCGGACGATACTGTGCGATGAGTGGTAGTGACAGGCGATCATCGAAGAAAATTCACTACAGAGCTGAATATGGCGCTCGCGAACACTCCTAACACGATATCAGCATGCATGGAGTTCCATAAGCAGTGAATGGGAGGTCGAGCTGGAACTGCAAAGTCACTCATCAGTGTTGCAAATGCCCTTAACAGGAAAGCTTGGTGCAGACGTCAAATAGCCTGGACTACACAGAAACGAATGAAACTCATTTGCTCGGATGTGTCTTGTTGCAGACTGCTTCCAACCTGCCGAGTTTACGTCTCAAGAGCGTAACCATGTGGTGGGTTCGGTGATCATCTGCGCAGCCATATCGTAGTATTCCATGGTTACTCTGCTAGATTGATCTTCTGCTGCTCAGGTCCATCCAGTAGTACAATATTTGTTCCCCAGTGGTGATTCTGCGTTCCAACACGATAGGGCCCGTGTTCACACAGTCTGCATAACTCAGGACTGGTTTTTTGAGCATGAGGATGAATTTTCACATTTACCCTGACCACGACAGCTCCCAGATCTCAATGTTATTGAGCCTTTGTGGTTTGATTTGTAAAGAAGGCTGCGTTATCACTATTGACTTCCATCACCGTGACCTGGACTTGCCACTATTTTGCTGGAAGAATGGTCTAAGTTTCTCATGAGAACCATAGAAGGCCTGAATTTATTCATACGGAGACGACTGGTAGCTGTTTTGAATGCCAAAGATTTTTCTACATCGTGCTAGGGCTAGTAACGTGATGTGCCTGTGGTGTTCCCCTGTTTTTGTCCGTCCTATGTACATGCGTGTACGAGGAGGACTGTGGGGGTGGAGAAATCTACATTGGCGAAACACACGTGCCAACAGCAACGCGCATGCTGCAGTGTGAGCGCTACATTCTACTTCAGCACCACAACTGACCTGCAGTGAACGAGCATCAGAGAGGCGGCTGCATGGAAATAAAACTGAACGAAATTAGCGTACTTGCCTAGCCGCCTAGGACAGTGACGCACAAGAACAGAGAGATCAATGAGATATTAAATAATCCGAACAATATGACTAGAGAGTAGCTTTTGTCTTGCTCGCTTCTTGTCAGTCTTCAAAACTACACTCCTGGAAATGGAAAAAAGAACACATTGACACCGGTGTGTCAGACCCACCATACTTGCTCCGGACACTGCGAGAGGGCTGTACAAGCAATGATCACACGCACGGCACAGCGGACACACCAGGAACCACGGTGTTGGCCGTCGAATGGCGCTAGCTGCGCAGCATTTGTGCACCGCCGCTGTCAGTGTCAGCCAGTTTGCCGTGGCACACGGAGCTCCATCGCAGTCTTTAACACTGGTAGCATGCCGCGACAGCGTGGACGTGAACCGTATGTGCAGTTGACGGACTTTGAGCGAGGGCGTATAGTGGGCATGCGGGAGGCCTGGTGGACGTACCGCCGAATTGCTCAACACGTGGGGCGTGAGGTCTCCACAGTACATCGATGTTGTCGCCAGTGGTCGGCGGAAGGTGCACGTGCCCGTCGACTCGGGACCGGACCGCAGCGACGCACGGATGCACGCCAAGACCGTAGGATCCTACGCAGTGCCGTAGGGGACCGCACCGCCTCTTCCCAGCAAATTAGGGACACTGTTGCTCCTGGGGTATCGGCGAGGACCATTCGCAACCGTCTCCATGAAGCTGGGCTACGGTCCCGCACACCGTTAGGCCGTCTTCCGCTCACGCCCCAACATTGTGCAGCCCGCCTCCAGTGGTGTCGCGACAGGCGTGAATGGAGGGACGAATGGAGACGTGTCGTCTTCAGCGATGAGAGTCGCTTCTGCCTTGGTGCCAATGACGGTCGTATGCGTGTTTGGCGCCGTGCAGGTGAGCGCCACAATCAGGACTGCATACGACCGAGGCACACAGGGCCAACACCCGGCATCATGGTGTGGGGAGCGATCTCCTACACTGGCCGTACACCACTGGTGATCGTCGAGGGGACACTGAATAGTGCACGGTACATCCAAACCGTCATCGAACCCATCGTTCTACCATTCCTAGACCGGCAAGGGAACTTGCTGTTCCAACAGGACAATGCACGTCCGCATGTATCCCGTGCCACCCAACGTGCTCTAGAAGGTGTAAGTCAACTACCCTGGCCAGCAAGATCTCCGGATCTGTCCCCCATTGAGCATGTTTGGGACTGGATGAAGCGTCGTCTCACGCGGTCTGCACGTCCAGCATGAACGCTGGTCCAACTGAGGCGCCAGGTGGAAATGGCATGGCAAGCCGTTCCACAGGACTACATCCAGCATCTCTATGATCGTCTCCATGGGAGAATAGCAGCCTGCATTGCTGCGAAAGGTGGATATACACTGTACTAGTGCCGACATTGTGCATGCTCTGTTGCCTGTGTCTATGTGCCTGTGGTTCTGTCAGTGTGATCATGTGATATATCTGACCCCAGGAATGTGTCAATAAAGTTTCCCCTTCCTGGGACAATGAATTCACGGTGTTCTTATTTCAATTTCCAGGAGTGTATAATATGATGCATATGCTGCGGGAGGCCGAACCAGCTGCGTTAAGATCCTGACATCCTGAGAGCGCGACAGTATTGTTCGGCCGTGGAGGCGAGGGCCAGGCCACCACCTAGAGTGGCACCGGGATATTCCTAATCCAGTCGTGTTTAGCGAGTTGATACAAAGGACTGGTCAGCGAAGGTACAAGGTGAGCAATTCGGTGATCGTTAAGTGAAGGAACATCCGAAGGAAGCTAAGTGAAGGATTATCCAAATAGGCCCTACTACACTCCGGAATTACCAGTCAGTCATAATTATTATATTAAAATACCGATGTCTGTGATATCTCTAATAATATGGAAATTAGCATTTGAATGCAAGCAAATCAATTGAGAATCATACGAGGGTCACTCCAAAAGAAATGCACACTATATTTTTAAAAAATCCATCTTTTATTCTACATGTTTCAAAGTGTGTAGATACATCCTTTAGGAACAATATTTTCATTTCTCCACATAATTTCCATCCCTCTCAACTGCCTTACGCCATCTTGGAACAAGGGCCTGCATACCTGCACGGTAAAATTCTGGACCAACCTGTTGGAGCCATTGTTTGGCAGCGTGCACAAGGGAGTCATCATCTTCATAACTTGTTCCACAAATAGAGTCTTTCAGTTTCCCAAAGAGATGATAGTCACACGGATCCAGGTCAGGACTGTAAGACGGGTGTTTCAGTGTTGTCCATGCGAGTTTTGTGATCGCTTCCATGGTTTTTTTGACTGACATGTGGCCGTTCACTGTCGTGCAACAGCAAAACATCCTGCTTTTGCCAATGTGGTCGAACACGACTCAGTCGAGCTTGAAGTTTCTTCAGTGTAGTCACATATGCCTCAGAATTTATGGTGGTTCCACTTGGCATAATGGCCACAAGCAAGATTCCTCCGGAATCGAAAAACACAGTACCCATGACTTTTCCTGCAGATAGTGTGGTTTTGAATTTTTTTTCTTGGGTGAATTTGCATGATGGCACTCCATTGATTACCGCTTCGTCTCTGGTGAAAAATTATGCAGCCATATTTCACCACCTGTCACAATTCTTCCAAGAAATTCACCTCCACTATTCTTGCACTGTTCCAAAAGTTCGCTGCATACCCTTTTTCTTGTTTCCTTGTGAGCCACTATCAACATCCTGGGAACCCACCTATCAGAAACCTTTTTTAACGCCAAGACTTGCAGTATTCTGCAAACACTTCCTTCCCATATCCCAACGTAGCGTGACAATTCGTTCACTGTGATGCGTTTGTCAGCAGTCACCAATTCGTTAACTCTCTGCACATTGTCTGGAGTGTGTGCAGTACGAGGCCAGCCACTGCGATGACAATCCTCGATATTGCCGTGCCCACTTTCATCACGTAACCTGCTTGCCCACCGACTAACTGTACTGCGATCGACAGCAGTATATCCACACACCTTTTTCAAGCTCTTGTGGATGTTTCCCACTGTCTCGTCTTCACAGCACAGGAATTCTATGACAGCACGCTGCTTCTACCAAACGTCAAGTGTAGCAGCCATCTTGAAGACATGCTGTGACGGCGCCATTACGGGAACGGGTTGAACTAAGTTTGAAAACAAGTGGGAATAATGTATCTACACACTGTAAAAGTTTCACAAATGCAAAATGAAAACTGTATTTTTATAAAAAATAGTGTGCATATATTTTGGTGTGACCCTCGTATAAAGTTTAATCACATGTAAGCACTACATGTGATCTCGACAGACATTGTATCAGAGGGTAGCATTTCAGTCTAGCTATCAGTCGTGAACGCTACACATCCAGAATCAATCTGCTATCAAGTTATAACATAAATTTAGTTCATACCAGGGTGAAATCGTCATCATCCACATGAACAAAATCAGAGAATCCAAATGATACCGTGTTCCAGTTGTTAATTATTTATTTAATATTGCGCTGAGACGAAGTACATTATTTGTTATTTATATGAAAGTATTGACAGTAATATACACGGGCCAACAGAAGTTTGGAATACTATCGTTAAATGTTGCTTACGATACTAGAGGTCTCATTGACCCAGGCACTTCATGCATTATCCAGTTAGAGCCCATATATCAGACAGTATTCACTACTGGCATGCTCTGTGGCCGTTTTCCAGTGATGTAAACATACCGCCACCGCAGCAGCACACTGCCAGCAATACAGTATCAACAACAGCACTGCAATAACATCACTCGGACTGCAGGCACCCAACATCAGCTGCCAGAAATTTTGCAGATGACTTCCCCCAAGCAACAGAGATTCATATCTCAGACAAAATAGTGCGTAGCAAATTGCATCAGGGTGGTCTTCATTCCAGAAGCACAATGAAAAGTTATACGCTGAACCAGCGGATCCTACGCTAACGCAGAACATTGGGTCTTGCGCATCACCATTGCACCATTGCAGAATAGAGTCCCGTTTTCTGACGAAATTGGGACTGTTTTGCGATCGGACACTAGACGTGTTAGGATTTGGAGAAGCTCTAGGCGACACCAGGAACGTTGATACATTCAGGAAGTCCATGCGCTTGCAGTTGGAAGTGTAATTTTCTGGGCGACTACAATGATGGGAGCGGACCCCTCTAAATCCCACCTACGGCAATTTTACTGGTCCCCGATACCTCCAAGAGGTCCTACAAACGATTATAAGGCCCTATGGACATTACGTCGGTGATGACTTCGTCCTTGTCGATGACAGTGCAAGACGACGCTGCACTCTAGCAGTGTCTCGGTATCTTCAAAGATGCAACGTCAACCAAATGCATTGGCCAGCACCGTACCCAGCCATGAACTCATATTGAACACGCATGGGACGTGTTGAAACCGGCCACTGCACACCGTCCGAATCCACCTGACAATTTTTAGGCCCTCATTCAAGCTTCCATTGAGTAATGAGTCCTCATACCCCAAAATGAACTTGACGGTCTCATCCAGAGAGTGCCTCAGAGAGTAAAAGAACACATTTTTGTGGGGGAAGACATACTCACTACTACGGACTGATAATCAACAGCATGAGTCGAAGGTTTTCACCGTTTCTGTTTTCAAAATGTTCACTTAGGAGATAACCTGCTTAGTTTTATGACGATTTTTTGTAAGTAACCAAAATGGTTCTGGTTTTCAGAAGAAATTATGTTTATTTTATTAATAAGATACTGTAAAAACCTCAATAGGGCTACTATAAGATTTTATCAAGCATTCCATTTTACTAAGCATTCCGTTTTATCAAGCATTAGATTTAATAAAGGCTGTGAATTGACAGGGAAACAGACTGTAGTCCATTGGCGCAGACCATTATGAGGTCGGGTGACTTACTGGCGCTGAGCAGCGCTGGTCGGTATGTCCAGAGGCCAGCTTGTAGCCGGTGGCCGGTGTGAAAAGCGAGTTCGTGTTACGAGAGCGAAGAGCCAGTTACGTTCGGTAAGTCGTAGGAATAGTTTTGAAGTAATGGTTGAACTTGAGCGGTATGCAGTGACACTCGATACTTTAACAATTGTCGGCACTCCGAAAATATTGTTGTGACGTGGGAGTTAGTCAAAATTCAGCGGTTGAGAGGTGTTGTCGAGTTGAGTTCTATGAAGGGCTTGCACTGGCGACTGTGATGCATTTTCATAATAATGCACTTAGCAAGCTTCACTGTGCGATTTAAGATATTATTAACTATTTAAATAAATTATGTAGGAGCAGTATCGTCAATTAATTTAAAGAGCCACCGAATGAATAAACCAATCATTTCAGTTGCACGACTACTGTATTTAATTGCAACATCCCCTGATATCATTTATTTTAGTTAGTGGAACCAGTTGCACTTTATTTCACTTATTATTCGTAATGACTAACCAGTGTCTGGTAGGTTAGGCTGTAAGATCACGTGCAACTGATGTGTACAATGCAGTCAAGCTACTGCATGGCGTTAAGGCCGGAGTGTGCCCCTCAGCTTCTACAACAATAGTGAGCAAGATACCTAATCTGAGCCAGACATTGGCCAATACCGGTGTTCATCAAATTCTTTCCTGGTACGTCGCAAAACCCAGTGAAAGGTCTCTGTTGGATTCCTTTCATGTTAATTTCTTAAATCTGTTGTCATTTACGGCATAAATTCCTCTTCTTAATTTACTGTGGCGTTTCTGACTATCTGGGAGGAGACTGAGTAGTGGAACGTGTTACTTTTACACATAAACAAGAACGATCTGTCACACTACTACACTTTAAAACACAGTTTATATGTAATTCGTGTCACACAGTCTCATACGGAACCTACATCCGCTTTCTTTTATATACTGTATATGATAAGATACTGTCATCCAGCTTCCCTTCTGTGTGAGAGGATGAATGAGCAAATGTATTTCTAGTTCCATGCTTGAGGGTAGCAGACAAGCCTGTCTGCTAGAGAACAGTAGGACCAACGTCGGAACAGGTAGCTACGCTTTCTAAAAGCAGAGAGGTTTCTATTCTTAGTATGGTCCTGTCCGTCCCTTGTCATGTTGGTATAGGAAGCTGCCCCTCTGGCCACTTCCGTTTTGTATTTGTGAGCCACCCTCAGGAAGGGACCACGGCAGTCTGTCCGTGGCGAGCGTTTGAAGTGGTAAGATCTCCGGCTAAGCGCGTGTCTGCTAAGTCCGTAGGACAATGGATTTCTTAAGTTCAGCCTAACTGAAAATTTAATCGTCTTTATTTCAGGTTTAGCTCTAAAATATCTAATGTTATCTTAAATTGCAACGCAGTGTAATTCGAGTGTGAAGTTCAGAATATATTCCGGTAGTTGCTTTCTCACTACTTTATGAGTAAAGTGGAACCACGTGTTGATCGGTAACTCTAACTAGCATCATCAATCTTCAATGCGAATGTGGGTGAGATTATAACGTCTCGTCTTGACAATATTTTTCAATATAGCAACTTTTCTTTATGTTCAGCCCACGTGGGGTGTACTTTGTGAGACCAGTACCACGTGCTTATACAATTGTTTGACCCATCAGGTTAATAGTAAGACGATAGTAACCAGTTCAAGGTATTTCTTTTGTAAATTGCTTTTCGATCTAATTTATTTTAATTATCAGAATTATTGTGGAGTTACACTCTTTGTGTAAACCAAGTTGTCCACGTGAAGCATGTGGTGTAATCATCAAAGTACCCTCAGCTATTCTTTTCTGGAAGATTTCACAGAGAGTTAGTATGAATTTAGTATACCAGTGTGTGGTAATTACATGACGGACAGGATTGTGCTACGAACGTAACTTCTTTGGGTGAAAATTGAATCGGTTGGTTGTGGTTAATTTCCTCTTGCATATGTTTCAACGTTCTTCGTGTGTTATTTTATGAATGCAGTGTTGTATGCAGTCTCCCAATCTTGGCTCCATATTTGATGTGTTCCATAAGATTACAAACTCACATTTTCCACAATCCTAAATAAGGCACCAGCTTAGTTATAAGTCAAGTTTAATATGCTGAAATTTCAATGATCAATGTTAAAATAAATTTCCAAAAATGAACTGATTTATTTCTTTTTACTTAAATTATCTTATATATATATATATATATATATATATATATATATATATATATATATAAATCACCGGTGGTCGTATGACTATTAAAAGATTATAGTTAATGTTAGTCTGGTTGGGAATTTGGTAAGCTAGACTGGATACCTGGTGAAACAGTTGCTCAGTGATGCAAGGTTAACTTCCCCAGACAGCTCACAGCTTTTAACCCGCTTTTATTGTCTATCAGCACCGCTTACACCACAAATTAAAGCAACAACGTTACACCAGGAGTGCGCAGAAACAACTTGAGAAGCGAACGTTACCTGCTATTCCCTATGTCTAGGAAGCCGGAGCCTACGCCCTGTACCGAGCGAGGTGGCGCAGTGGTTAGACACTGGACTCGTATTCGGGAGGACGACGGTTCAATCCCGCGTCCGGCCATCCTGATTTAGGTTTTCCGTGATTTCCCTAAATCGCTCCAGGCAAATGCCGGGATGGTTCCTTTCAAAGGGCACGGCCGACTTCCTTCCCTGTCCTTCCCTAATCCGATGAGACCGATGACCTTGCTGTCTGGTCTCCTTCCCCAGAACAACCAACCAACCTACGCCCTGTGGTGCTACAGCCCTAACAATAAAAACCCAAAGAACGTTGTGCCGTACCGTGTGGCCACGGAAGGGTTAAATCACGCAGTCACTTTGAACATAGATGAAACAAAGATACTCACGGAACTTCGGTTGAACAGGAAGGGCCCTACCACTTTCATCACAACGGGCGTAGCCTTGATTTCACTGATTAAATACATTCTGCATTAAAAGTTTAGAAACAAACGAGAAAGCGAACGTTAAGCACTGAGACCGGAAGGAAAAGGTGCAATAGCATTCAATATCAAGTAACACATGTGAACAAGCATCAGTTACAAATGAAAGAGACATAATAATATAAAGGAAGCCACTGTAACGTTGAGATGACAAAGAAAGAGAAATATTAGCAGCGCGGAACAACACTGGAGCATGTTGGTGGGTTAACTGCCCTGTAGGTCGTAGCAGCTCTCCCGATCATGTGAATCACGCGGACAATGTACGCCTTGCCAGTAGTAAACGTTGTACTCGACTTTCAAAGGCTCTCACTACTGCTATAACTTCGTGAAGCCTCAGACTTTCACCGACATGCCGTTCACCACGAGGTCCTCTGTGAGGGACACTGACTATGCAGGCGTTGCAGGCTAGCTGCTTTAGGATACTGACATAACCGAGGTTGAGTGACCTTAGTGAGTGTTAAGTAAAAATTGGATCTCAGCTAGGAAGTAGCAGACTGTCGTGGTTGACACTGTATTCTATTGACACTCAAAACGGCATTTCCTACAAAAGCTATGTCCGTCTTACAAATGAGTTCGGATGCGACTCTCCGGATCTATGTATATAAATATATACACAGTTCATGGTTCATTCTACCACTACCAGTCATTCCCTTTCTTGCTCCACTCGCAGATGGAGCAGGGGGAAAACAATTTTCTGTGTGCTTCTTTAAGAGCTCAGTGATTACAGGCAGCCAGTCTATCCACAGGATCTCCTGGCAATGGCATATCAACTAAATAGCAGAAACAGTTCTTTTCAGAGCTCTTTAACAAGAAACATTGGACCAACTATCAGAATCCTTCAACTGAATATCGAAAGCATTAGCAGGGCAAAGTGTGACTACCTGTCAAAATTTTCGCTGGACAACAATATCGATGTCGTCGCCATTCAAGAAACTCGTGTTTCCAGCGAAGAAATATTTTGAAGCCGAGGTCGAATTCCTGGATATTCTGCACTTGGTGTAACTTACCACGAGGTGTATGGAATTGCTACGTATGTCCGTAACAACATAAACGAAGCTTCACTGATTTCTGTAAGTGTGGAGGCAGATATACATACAGTTGTCACACAATTGCACGGCATTACTATTACAAATGTTTACAAACCACCCAAAACAACATGGCCCGATTTTGTCCAAAACACAGCAGAACATCCTGCAATTTATATAGGAGACTTCAATAGTCACCATGAACTTTGGAAGTACTCTCGAAATGATGAAAATGGGAGAATGCTTGCAGAATGGATCGAAGAGAATAATCTTCATCTAGTGTTTGATGCCAAAGATCAAGGCACTTTCAGCTCAGCTGCTTGGGACAAGGATTCAAATCCTGACTTATGCTTTGTTAGCTGCAACGAAACTGGCTTTCCCATCAACACCACAAAGAAAGTGATGGATGCCTTTCCTCACAGCCAACACAGACCTGTAATAATACAAATTGGCTGCACTGTTGCTGTCATACGATCAACTCCGCATGCTCGATGGAATTTCCAGAAAGCCGACTGGTTGAAGTTTTCAACGGAACTGGAATCGACCATTCGATGGATACCTTCATCACATAATAACTATCAACGCTTCATTGGTGCAGTAACGGCAACAGCTAAAAAGTGTATGCCAAGAGGATACCGAAAAGAATATGTTCCAGGATGGAATGAGGAAAGTGAAACACTGTACCAATACTTCCAGCAAAGTGGTGACCCAGAGATAGCTACGGAACTATTGTCCAGCTTTGACATGTCTCGGAGGCAGAAATGGGCAGAAACAGTCAAAACTATGGACTTTACCCACTCGAGCAGGAAAGCATGGAGTCTTCTGAGAAAACTGGGAGGAAGTGCACCAGCATGCAGAAAAAATTCCGAAGTAACACCAGACCAAATTGCTTCCCCCATCATTACTACCTCAAGAGTACCTCCTGACAAGAAACATACAAGACATATCAGACGACAACTTCGTGACCTGAAAAAGATGGCATCTCCCTCATCAGAGTATACCCATCCCTTCACAGTTTCAGACATTGACTCTGGACTGAAGGGCCTCAAACCTCTTAAGGCACCTGGATTCGATGGTATCGATCCAGAATTCCTGATCCATATGGGAGGAAAAGCTAAGAAATGGCTGGCAGAATTCTTCACTGACATCCTGCTGACTGGTCAACTTCCTTCTGAGTTTAAAAAGGTGAAGATAATATCTGTTCTGAAACCTGGCAAACCCAGTAACAAGGTAGAAAACTATCGCCCCATTTCCCTACTCAGCTGCTGCTACAAGCTTTTTGAAAGGCTAATATATAACAGAATAATTAGCGCTATCTTAGAGAACGTTCCAGTTGATCAGGCAGGCTTTAGACCTGGGCGTAGCTGCTGCGACCAAGTATTGCCTCTCGTATCCTTCATAGTCAGGATACCAAATGAAGCAGAAAACATCTGTGGCATTTGTTGATCTAACTGTCACCTTCGACACTGTGTGGAGGGAAGGCCTTATCTACAAATTTCTCCACGTCATACCCTGCAGAACAATGGCTTGACTGATTAACAGCATGCTAAGTGATCGGAAGTTCCAGGTAATCACTGGAAGCAACATAAGTAAGGAGAGGAAGCTGAACAACGGATTGCCTCAAGGATCAGTTCTCTCATCCTTACTGTTCAACCTATACCTATCTGATCTACCTGACACTTCGTCCAGAAAATACTGCTATGCCGATGACCTGGCTCTAGCCGTCAAACACCAAGAAATGAAGACAACAGAAGAGATTTTAGCCAATGACCTGTCTGCATTAGACAATTACTTCAAAATTACTACAAAAACCCAGTGTGAGTAAAACAGAAGTGTATTGCTTCCATCTAAATAACCAGTTGCCGAACGTAAAACTGGAAGTAAGTTTCAGAGGCAGAATTCTTCGTCACAATTGGAACCCAAAATATCTTGGTGTCTTCCTGGATCGTACACTATGCTTCAAACATCACCTTCTTAACTTAGCTCAAAAGCTGAGGACTCGAAACAACATCCTCAATAAGCTATGCGGAACTACCTAGGGATCTTCAGCAAACACCCTGCGAACTTCAACTCTGGGCTTGGTATACTCAAGTGCTGAGTATTGTGCACCTGTTTGGATGAATAGTCATCATACAAGGCTTGCTGATACCCAGCTGAATACGACAATGCGCATAATATCTGGCACAATCAGATCTACTCCAGTTAATTGGCTTCCACTGTGAACCGGTATAATGCCTCCATATCTGCGCAGATGTACTGCCCTTATGAGAGAATTCCACAAGATCCCCAGGAATTCTAACCTACCCGTGCATAGCGACCTGCCACTTTTAAATCGCAAGAGACTGAAATCACGTTATCCAACTCTGTGCGATGCTGCTGACATGGTTGCTAAGAATTTCAAACCTCTTGAAGAATGGAAAGGTCGGTGGGAAGCAGTGACAGATGTGCACCTGCATAACATCTTCTCAGGTGCTAAACTTCCAAGTGGATACGACTTACCACGGAAGACCTGGTCTACTCTCAACAGAATCCGTACCAGCCATGGGCGATGCAGGGATGCTCTCTTTAATTGGAAGAAGCTGCCTGATCCAGCTTGTGACTGCGGGGCTCCATACCAGTCTGTTCACCACATTGTCAGTGAATGCAGGATTCGAGCCTATCACGGTGCCAAAGAGGACTTCCTGCTAGCAACTCCAGATGCAGTGCGCTGGATTGAAGGACTGGATATTCAGTTGTAAAGACAAACTTAAGTTTCTTGTGTGTCAATATGAACATATGTATATGTAATTTCGTGATATGTCTGTATTAGCCACGCGCTAAATAATAAATAAGAGCTCTAATTTCTGTCTTCGCAGTCCTTATGCTAATTGTACGTTGCGGCAACGATGTCCGTCTGCACTGAGCCGCAAATACCGGGTCTCTAAATTTTCTAAAAAGTGTTTCGATAAAATAACGTCGTCTTCCCTCCATGGATTCCGGTTTGAGTGCACTGATTATTTCCATAAGGCTGGCCTGTTGATCAACCATGTTAGGTTGCTATTACCTCGATGGTTCAGACTCCCAATACATTGCCAAGAAGGTACCCTTCCACTCATTGAGTTTATCTTGAAATCGAGGAACCCCTCCAATATTTCTGGCGAGCGTCATTAATTGAAGTTAGAAAGAGGTACAAAAATTAACGATGTCCAAAATTACTTTCGTACAGAGTGAATGAAAATAAATCAGTTCTGCTTCACTCTAGTCTCAGGGACACACAGAAAATAGGGAATCGAGGCTTTTTATTTTAATTTATGACTTAATTCCCTGATAAATCAAATGACTACCGCCAACCACGGCACATACTGTACACGAGAGGAAACAATCTAATAGATATTCCCACTCCTTTCACCACAGGAGACCAATAATAGGAACGGATATTAAAACTGTAACGTAACGCAGTGTCAGGTCGAGGAACTATGACGATATAGAGTGGACACTGGACAACAGTGTACACCAATAGACCCAGAGAGAAGGCACTACCACCGTTTAACGCCGGCTCTAGGATGGAGCATCATATCCCAAAATATTTTCGCAGTAGCCGACATATTCATGTCTGAACCACTTACAGAGGCTCTAGCAGTAACTGTGTCTGTGGCTCTATTTTATTCAACCGTCCCAAGTACATTAGTTGCAGTATAACAGCCTAATGCATATCCCCACGTATGGGCTCGAGTTCCACAAACCGCTTTTCGGTGTTACTTGGTATGGAGATAGAAATGTAGGAACACAGGCACGAGCTGGGGATTGATGCCGAAACCCGAATTCATGGCGACACCCACACTGTCAGCACTTGCACACTACCAGCAAGTCTGCACCAACGATGCAGGCCTGGAGGAATAACAGCTTTCCGAGACATTTCGACAGCACTTGGCAAACCACGTACCTGACCACAGCTGCAACTACATGTATCTCGTTGTGTACAAAAGCTGCCCATCCAGCTAAGCTGACGATATTGCCTCACCTGGGCTTTGTATTACATTTACCATTAGGTAGCAAATGTCCTTCCGCCATATCGACGAGACCGCCACGTGGACCTCCAGCCACAAAGTGGGCGGCCTGGTGGGCTGGGCCTCCAGGTAATGTCTTCTCAACTGTGAGACTCCATTGTGCACCAACACCAGCTCCTGCCCTCCAGTCACTGGTCTGGGACTCGATCCTGGAACTGCAGCCATCTACCACTGGGCACAGTACTGCCTTGGTCTGAATACAATTACAAGTGCAGGAGCAGCGTCTCCTCACGCAGCTCAGGGCCGAATGCACCGCTATCTAGGTCGATAATTCGACATCAATCAGACTGATTTATTTTAATCTCTGCCAATAAATCTGTTCTGATGTGTGCACATCAATTACGTACTGAAAAGTAATATCTCTTCATTTCTGTTCCCTTTTTCTCTGTTCATTTCCGTTCTCTTTCTGTGTGTGTCTCTGTATGTGTTTGTGTTTGTTTGTTTATTTTTTTGTGTTCGTGTGTGTGTGTGTGTGTGTGTGTGTGTGTGTGTGTGTGTGTGTATTGTGGGTGGGCAGGTGGGTGGGTGGGTTAGGCAGGGCGATTTGTAGATGGGTAAATGTGAATGTAATAGGTGTCCCTCGAGGGTGGTTGGAAGTTTTGGAGTTCAGCTGATCTGAGTTTTGGTATAAAGGTTTTGTGGAGTGATTCATGTGAGCGAAAAGGGGTTTGCTGACATTATTATAACAATCCTGTGCTCAGGTGTTAATTTATTATTTTATTTACTAACGTAAATGATGAGATATTCGTCATATGTACATTCATATTAAGTAACACCAGCACACCTTGAACGGCTAGGTATAGGACATCCATATTCGGACGACGTGTGCATTTGTATGTTGTGCAGAAACAATTAAAATTTGTCACCTTGGTTCAGTATGAGTCCTGTTACCTAGTTGGCACAGAGTTCGCCAAGGGCCTTCATAACTTGTTCCATGCGTGATGGCATCGACTCAAATACGGCGCGAATGGCGTCCTTCACCATAACAATCCATGCTGCATTCACCTGGTCAACAAGTTCATCTTTGGTGGTTGGCATTGGGTCACAGTTCTGCACCTACCATTTCACTATATCCCCACATTTTCGAATGGCGACAAGTCTGGTGATCTGACGGGCCAGGGCAAAAGGCATATCCTGTCATACAAAAAAGGCACGTGTTCGTGCAGCAACATGTTGTCATGCACTGTCTTGCTGAGAAATGGCGTCTGGGGTGTTGTGCAGAAACGGTATGTCTACGGGTTACAGGATGTCATTCACATAGGTCATCCCAGTCACAGCGCCTTAGCCGTGCACCAGCTGTGATTTGTGACTGTACCCAGTAGCACCCCACACCATAAGGTCTTGAGTTGCCGCTGTATGTCTACTGTGAATGCAATCACTGTGATCCGATTTCCACTGTCCGCGGCGAACTAAAATTGGACCATCATTTTCAAACAAACAGAACCTATGTTTGTCCAGCAACACTATCTAATGCCATTCATGTCCTCTCTAGAGGTTGGCTTGTGATTGTGTTCTATTAGTTGTTCTGCAAATGTTGAGTGGTTTGTCCCATACTTCCAGGCTCCCATGTGTTCTTTGTCAGACGTATCTGCCATCACGAGTGTTACACTGAAATTGATGTATACCAGGTTTCTACAATATATGCATGTCATTTGTCGCCTTTGGGGTGTGTGTTTTTGAGAGAATTGTCTGTTGTTTATGCTGTGTTTGTGCAATGTCTTTTTAAAATGTTGGTGATTTTATGTGTGAGATTCTGTTTGTATGTCATTATGTACAACCTTGCATCTTCTGTTATATTTCGGGATAATTCTGTGTAGTTGTTATAATACACAGTGTTTGTAATTTTGTTTGGTTCTGTTGTGTTTTCTGTTCCTATGTTTTTTTTTTTTTACTTTGTTGTTCTGCTTTGTGACTGGGTTGGTATTGTAACCATTGGTTTTGACTATCTGCATTATTATGTCAAGTTCTTATTTAGTAGTTTTCTTTGTTGACTGGCACAGTGTTGAATCTATGGAACATAAATTGGATGAACAAATGATTGATTACATTTATGAGGGTTGGAACTTTAATAGTGGCAACTATTTATTTACAGTTCGTACAAAATAGATACGTGTTTCAAAGTTTTACTGACCTTCAAAGTAGTCACCAGCATTGTGTATAACCCGTTGCTAGCGATATGCAAGTCTTAGGATACTCTTAGCAGTGCCAGTTGTGTTGACAGTTCGAGCGGCATGGTCTCTTGCCCGACGAATTTGTAGCAGTTCTGAAGCGAATGCCGTGAAGTGTTTCCTTCAGTTTAGAAATCGAGTTGAACTCATGAGGGCTTAAGTTATTGGAGTGCAGTACGTGGTGTAGCACTTAGCAGCCCCAACAGTCAAACAAATCAGTAACAGCTTGCCCTGTATGTGCTTGAGCACTGTCCTGCAAAATGATGGTCAGGTCCTTCAGAAAGTATCATTACTTCTATCTCTAAACTGGCCGTAGGCTGTGTTCCAAAAATGAACAGCATAGAGACAGAAGTGATGACACTTTCTGCAGGACCTCACCAACATCCTGCAGGACAATGCTCAAGCACGTACAGTGCAAGCTGTTACTGATTTATTTGACTGATTGGGCTGATAAGTGCTATACCACCTACTGCACTCCCCTAACTTAAGCCCTCGTAAGATCTACTCGATTTCTCAACTGAAGGAATCACTTCACGGCATTCGCTTCAACTGCTACAAATTCGTTGGGCAATAGACCGCTCCGCTCGATCTGTCAACGCAACTGGAACTGCTTAGAGTATCCTACGACCTCCACGTCACTGGCAACGTGTTATACACAATGCTGGTGACTACTTTGAAGGGCAGTAAAACTTTGAAACATGTATCTACTTTGTACGAGCTGTAAATAAATAGTTGCCACTATTAAAGTTCCAACTCTCATATTATCAGGCTCACTCGTAGGAGAATATTAGGTTTGGCCAAATGAAAATGACTACTAATCAGTTTTATGTGAAACGAACATTAATTCTCGCAAAATTTAAAGCGAAGACTGGCTCACTAGAATCTCGAATACATGATGAATGTACCGCTAACACTTTGGAGGATACCTCAAAGCCATCTGGAAGACTGCTTGGAAAACATGACAACCTCTCCTAAACTGTGCAGCTCGCTTTTGCCAGGGCACGGCACAGAGGCAAACCGACTTATCTGATTGGACGACAACGTCTGGAATGAAAGACATCTAATTCATTTACGAGGCGAGGCATAACTGTGATGGTGCGTTCTTACATCTGCCTACAGGAAGGTTCCTTTAGTCACGTTCAATGATTCATTACGGACTCGCGGTGGCTTAGCAGTGGCTACAAAGGTGCATGCCGCATGTGCAGACAAAGGCACACGGCTGGCCCGGCCTCGATAACTTCCGCAAAACGCAGTCCCTTGGGAAACTGTCTCCCGTAGACAAAGAGCCCCCGTAACCGGCCTCCAAGAGCGGATATGTACACCTGGAATTGCTCGTCTCTATCAAGACGATCTGAATATTTATTCTTGAACTAACAAGTCGTGTACTCTCCTCCAGCATAGTCAAGAAAAATAAGGTAATGGCAAAGATTCAAATATCGCACGGCGATATTTGAATGTAGTGTCACAGTTAATTTACTTACATATTTACCATTTCAGTACTGGTGAGCAGGGATGTACTACAATTCTGGGCAGAAAGATATCCGAAATGCTTTAAGTTACCATTAAAAAAAGTTACATAGCTCAGAGCCTTTTTACAATTCTTTACGCAAAATGTTGGTATCATTACTTTGGAGTTATCTATGGCCGGCCGGTGTGCCCGTGCGGTTCTAGGCGCTTCAGTCTGGAACCGCGTGACCGCTCCAGTCGCAGGTTCGAATCCTGCCTTGGGCATGGATGTGTGTGATGTCCTTAGGTTGGTTAGGTTTAAGAAGTTCTAAGTTCTAGGGGACTGATGACCACATATGTTAAGTCCCATAGTGCTCAGAGCCATTTGAACCAGTTATCTATGTTTTTATGTTGTCGTTTACATCTTATATCTTTAATTTCCGTTAACCAAATTTTGATATACGCACAGATGTCGTCATTTGCATTTATACTTTTGGGATGTCTTTAAAGTGTACCACCTTCAGGAAAACTTCAGGTTCCTCGAATTTAGTTACTTACTGCTAAACCACTGAAAAAATGGTAGCATGAGCTTTGGATGAATTGCTATGAAAGTTAGTGAAATTACGTGTGTATGGAGCGTCTACAACGAATAATTTTATGCCAGCACCTTATTAAAATTTATACATTTGGCCAATGCCCTCATGGGGGAAAAATGTAGCTACATCACAAACACTAAATGTCGTTGACACCAGCGTGTTCTCAGTGCTGGGTCAAAAGTTTTTCTTCTTGATGATCTATAATCTTATTGTTTCTTCACAATGGCAGAGGTCATTAAGGGGTATTACTTTCTGTGAATGATCCAGGGATAGTGTCTTTGAATAGGAATTAAAACGTCATCGGTTACGGAGTCGAACCTAGTCACTACTTAAATTTTGAATTAAAATCATCATCAATGGCACCCGAAGACATCCAGCATTAGAAGTACCCCTCGTTTTACCAACGACGTTGCCAAAGAAGGCGGCGAAGAGGACAAGAGTTCAGGACACTCTCATTCCCTTAAGGTGGGAAAGTGGCCCTACAAGGTGAAAGAATGATAAATGACATGAAGATGAAGAAGGCAAAGGAAACCACTGCATTAATGACACATAATGTGTACCTACAAGTCTTGTGGCATGTAATTGAAAAAGTGTCATAATTATCTCGCCATTGGCAAAATATTGCGGACTAGTCCCCCATTTGGATCTCCGGAATGGGGCTGCTAAGAGGGAGTTGACCATGAATATAACCAATGATAGTGCAATATGCTACGAGTCGGACTTGGGAATGTTACAATTTTTAACGTAGTAGGGAAGCTATAAATATGAATTGAGGAATGCAAACATTTAATCTAGATATAGTCGGGGTGGATGATGGGGAATGGAAAGGAAACGAGGTCGGACGAATATAGGTTAACATCAATAGCAGCAGAAAATGGTACAATGGAAGTACAATCCTTTATGAGTTGCTGTAAACAGTTCAGTGATAGGGTTTTCTAATCAGATCTGACAGCAAACCAAAATCGACAACAGTAGTTCAGATACACATGCTAATGGTGCAGTTAAGGAGACGAAGAGGCGAAACAAGTATGCGACTATACCGAACGGGTTATTAAGTACGTAACGTAGGATGAAAATTCAGTAATAATGGGAGTATGGAATGCAGTTGTATTAGAAGGTATAGAAGGAAGGATACAGGAAAATATGGGCTTGGTAGTAGGAATGAGAGGGGAGAAAGACTAATTGAGTTTTACAATAAATTTCAGCAAGAGAAGGAAGTATACTTGCAAGAGGCCTAGAGACGAGGGAAAATTCGAGCTGGATTTTATCATGGTCAGGTAGAGATTTGGGAATCAGATGTTGGGGTATAAGGTGTACCCAGGAGCAGATATATAAATTCAGATCACAGTGTGATAATGATAGAGAATGAAGACATGTGTTTGAATACCGCAAAAGATGTGGCTACAGTAATATGAAATACCACAGTAGATAGTTAAAGAAGAATGGGCATCACTAAAACGAGCAATCTCGGATGTTGGAAAGACAAACATAGATATTAGGAAGGTAGTTGCAATGACTCTCTGGGTAATCAGAAGATATACTTCAATTGATCGACGAAAGGAGGAAGCACAAAATGTTCAGGGAAAGACAGGAAAACAGCAATACAAATCAGTTAGGAATGAAATAAACAGTAAGTGCAGGGAAAAGAAGACATAATGGCTGCTGGAAAAATGTAAAGCAATCGATAAAGAAATGATCCTCAGGATGAGTGAACCAGTCTATAGAAAAGTCCAAGCAACTGTTAGAGGAATTAAAAGCATGGACGACAAAGTTAAGAGTGGATGAGAACTCCATTGTTAACGCAGAGAAGAGAGCGGATGGGTGGAAAGAGAACTATGAAGGCCTCTTTATGCGGTAGGACTTTTCTGTTGACGTAATAGAAGAATAAATCGCAGTCGATATGGCAGAGATAACGAATCCAGGATCAGAGTCAGAACTGAAAAGAGCTTTGGAAGACTAGAGATTAAATAATGCAGAAGGGATAGGTAATGTTCCACTGCAATTTATAAAATCGTTGGGGGGGGGGGGGGAGTAGCAACCAAACGACTACTGAAGATGGTCTGTAGAAGAACTAGCATCAGACTTTCGTACAAATATCATGCATTCACTTCCGAAGATAGCAAGAGAGGATAAGTGCGTGAACCATCACACAGTTTAAAACCTCATACATAAGAATGGAGAACAAAAGTGAGGATCTGTTGGACGACCACCTATTTGGCTTTAGGATTGGTTAAGACACCAGAGAACCCGTTATCACTTTGAGCTTAATAATGGGAAGAAAAATTAAGACTGATTCATAGTCATTGTCAACCTGAAAGCATTTTCGATAAAGTAAAGTGGAACAAGTTGCTCGAAATTCAGAGAAACATAGTAGTAAGATATACGGAAAGACGACGAACATATAATATATACGAGAATCAAGAGGAAATAAGAAGATTGGAAGACCAGGAACGAAGTAACGTTACAAATCTCATGGAAAGTTTGAAGTGGGACACACTTGCAGGTAGACCACGCACTAAACGGAAGGGGTTGCTCACTAAATTCCGAAATCCGATCTTCGCCTAGGTTGTAGAGCATATACTATTACCACCAACTTTCAAATCGCGTAATGATCACCATTCAATGATAACGGAAATTAGAACTCGTACCGAGGCGTTCAGACAGTCGTCTTTCCCTACCGCGATCCGCGAGTGGAACAGAAGGGGGGAAATGACTTTGGCACGAATTGTGTCCCCCGCCACACACCGCTTGGTGACTAGCGGAGTATATATGTAGATGTAGATGTAGAAGTACTCCGATTAAAAGGGGTACAACAGGGATACAGCCTTTCGCCCCTACTGTTTAATCTATATGCCAAATAAGCAATGACGAAAATAGAAGACAGTTTGAAGAGTGGGGGCGGGGGTACACTTCGGTAGGTAAGGACATCAGTGATAAGGTTGGCTGATGTCCTCAGTGAAACTGAAGAAAAATTTAAAGATCTGATGAATCGAATGAAGAGTCTCGTGAGTAGAAAATATCGGTTGACGGTCAATCAACGAAGGACGAAAGTAGTAATAAGAAGCAGAAATGCGAACAATGAGAAGCTTAACATCAAAACTATTTATCACAAACTAGACTAAGTTAAGGAATGTTTCTATCATCTAAGCTAAATAATCACTGACGGGCGAATGAGGAGGACATAAAAAAGAGACTTGTACAGGAAAAGAAGGCGTTTCTGGCGAAAAGTAGACTGCTAGTATCAAACACCGGCCTTAACTTGAGTCAGAAATTCTGAGAATGTTCGTTTAGAACACAACACTGGATTATAATGAATTATGGACTGTGAGAAAACCGAACAGAAGAGAATCGAAGCGTTTGAGAATTGATGCTACAGAAAAATGTTGAAAATCTGTCGGACTGATAAGATGAGAAATGAGGAAGTTCTGTACAGAATCGCCGAAGGAAGGAAAATTCGGAAAACAATGGCATGAAGAAGGGACGAGATGATAAGACATGTACTAAGACATCCCGGAATACGTTCCATGGTCCTAGATTGAGCTTTAGAGCGTAAGAGCTGCAGAGGAAGGCAAGGATGGGAATACATGCAGCAAAAAGTTAAGGAAGTAGGGTTCAAGTGAGATGAAGCGTTTGGCATAAGAGGGTAACTCATGGCAGGCTGCATCAGGCCAGTCAGAAGACGGATTGCTCAAAAAGAAAGAAGTGTTATGTGTCTACAATCTATCAGTCTAGAGTGAATTTTGACAGTGCAAAGAGAATGGAAACTCGGAAGCTGTATGACAATGATTTTAATTATAATGAACGACTTCATCCTGCCAGCCTGTTTTATGTTGAACTGCATCAGAAATTGTTTGTTATGCATGTACCAACAACTCTTTCTTAATTTATGGAACTGTATCGTTCTTCCATTATTTAAAGCTGCGTCTTATTTCACGTTTCTTTGGTGTAGTCTTACTGTATTCATACTGGAACGCCCACGCCAACAAATTTACTGTATTTTCCACAGTATTAAGACAATCACATGCACTGCAAATGGGGAGTCCTCGTTAAATTGCGATATAAAGTGCATCCTTGGTAGGTGTTTATTCGATAAACTTCGCAATTGCCTAATTTTTGTCACTACAAAACAATTAGTAGTAAAAGAATTAATTTATTTGCGACACGTTACAACAATTTGAGGAATTAGTTATTCGAGTACTGACTCTCATAGCGACCAATAATGCACCAAAAAAAAAAAAAAAAAAAATTGTATCGCCTGAGAAAAGTTGCGTTTTGGAGTTTACGTCATTGTGGGCCCAGACACGAACGACGGATAGCAGCAATCATTCTCCAGAGAAGTCGTAGATTGCGGCGATCAGTCGCTGACTGATCGCAATTTAATAGCAATCTAATAAGTGTCACGCGACAGACTGCCGATTTGTGGCATTAAATCTGCCTGTCAGCTACTCGTTTGCCTTGTTATTAAGCGAAATTATATAGTTTTATTTATGAGAGTCGAAGATGGAGAGGAGAGAAAGGACAGGAAAGGAAATCATCGCATTAGCTGCTGGAATCCGGTCTCGCAGGACAGAGCGGATCAAGTTGTGGAAAGGGGCCAAGTTCAGTTACTGTTAGTTATACGAGAACACACACAACTTTATTCCTCAAATCAATGCACAGTTTTCTCTTTCAAACAACAAAGATCAATTCACGGCTGAGGACCCAAGTAGCTTCTCCAGAATAAGTTTAAATGATTCCTTTTAAAAGGATTCAGAGTAACAGCTGGAGGCCTTACCTAAGTAAAATTACAATATCTTCTGGCTAAAGGCCTTTAGAGTTAATTCTTCGGCTGAAGGCCCAATAATTTTTTTTTTACATAATAAAGGAAAGTCTTCAAGGATAAGCTTTTACGCAGTACAACATAAAAGCATCTTAAGAAAACTTGACGTACCTTGTTGGCTGAAGGCCCAAATAATTACTCAAGAATAATGAAAGACAACCTCAAGATAAACATTTACAGAACACTGCTGAAGGCCGTTAGGAGAATTCCACATAATTAAAGAGAAACCTTACAGGCAAGGATTTACATATTAAAGCCACAGATTCTGAAACAAACGCGGCTGAAGACTGAAATGCAGAGCAACAGGAATTGTAAATGAAACACGGCTGAAGGCCAAGAGTAACACTGAACAATGGGATGGCAACACGACCTAGGGACGGCTGAGGAACCAATCAACAGCCTAACCAATTCCCTTCCACCTGAAACACTCGATGCTGTATTTCAGCCGACCGACTGACTACTCCAGAACGCAGACAGCATTCATCTGCTCAGTGGAAATCACAGATGCTACACACGGTTCCACGTAATCACACTCGCACAAGAACCCAAACAATCGTAAAAGAAATCCCTGTGGGACAACAATGACGAATCAATTAGACATATAGGGTTCCCACAAGCGGTCGGCTACCAAACACACGTCGTCCGATGAGATGACCGACGGATCGACCAACCCAAGCCGTTCCCACTGAAGTTACGTATGTCGGCTACGGTCGGGCGAGTCTTGGCTGTCTGAAGCTGACTGCAGCTCCAACCAAACTCAACGCAATTTCCAAATGGTTCAAATGGCTTTTAGCACTATGGGACTTAACATCTGAGGTCATCAGTCCCCTAGAACTTAGAACTACTTAATCCTAACTAACCTAAGGACATCACACACTTCAATGACCGAGGCAGGATTCGAACCTGCGACCGCAGCAGTCGCGCCGTTCCGGAGTGAAGCACCTAGAACCGCTCTGCCAACGTTGCCGGCTAACTCGATGTCCGGTCGGAATTCGGGGACACGGCGACCCGGGCACAGTGGCTTGGACCCAACCATGCAGAGGGGACACTTGCCCATTCGGCACCCGACACCTCGGCACAAGGAAGGAACCGTCCCACGTCTGGCAAGATGACCAAGTGACGCGGCCTTGATACGGTCAAAAGACCAAATACACGTCGCCTGATGAGTCGACCAACCAAACGACCAACCAACGGTCATCCCATTCCAATCTCCTTCCGTCGGACAGTTCATATACGTGTCACCAGCGGTCGGCAAGTACTGGCTGTCCTCACCTCACCAGCGCTCCGTCCCAACTGTTGCTCCGTCCCGACTTCACTGCTGCTGCGTCCCGACTAAGCTCCCAACTGAACTCCAGACGACTTGGAAATGCGGTACGACAGAGCACTTATCGATAAGCACTGCTTCTGCCACTCACGGGCGGGTAAGGCAGGAAGTTAGTGACGGCAGTAAATGGAATAAGAAAACGAGGCGGCCTTACGCTGAGAGAAGAAGACAAACAATATACGGAATGAACACGAGCCGCGCACGGCATCGAGACTTTATGTGGGATCAGTGGCAACGGTTTGAAGTGTGTACCGAACTGGGATTCGAACTCGGGTGTTCCTGCTTCCTAGGCGGTTACGTTAATTACTGCGCCACCAACAGTACTTGCCACAAATGCTCGAACTATCTTTGTACCTTCCCCAGACGCCTCAAACTCCCACCTAGCGGCACCTATCAGCAAGTCCCCGTCCATGTCCTCCATGCTCGTTAATTTTAGACTACCGCAGGAGGTTTGACGAAATGTGCATCCCCACTGAAGGTGTAAGGTGTCAGGCAAATCCAACACCTTCCATGAAAACCCTGACATGATAGCAAAGCCGGCAGTATGTCACATAGCACCGAATAAATTCTGACATTAAATTAACCACAGTAATACGATCAACGAGAGAGCAAATGGAATACCACAGACTAACACAAGAACGCCTAAATGCATGTCATACCTTCCCACGGTGAAACAACGCAGTTCCGAGGGGAGAAACGAGAACAGAAGCCATGAGGAGAGTCGTGTAGGCTAGGAGGCCCTATGATAAGGGACGGACACCCACGTCACCAGCCGACCGCCAAGACCACCCCCAGCTCATGTTAAAAGATAGAGCCCTCCAGAAGAACAGTATAGATCTTACGATAACACTAAAAGGGGCACACCAGCTGCAAGTTTTAGTGTGAGTCTATACGCGTCTCTCTTACGATGCAAACGTTAAAAACACTGCCCCACCACGAAAAGTATTACATTTCTCATTGTGTAGACAGAATTTTTGTAGGTGGAGCTTAAGGTTAACATTGAGACCCTGATTGGTCAGTTAAAAACACAGCCAGATAGCTTTTCTTAAACCGACTTCGGTAAATTGTAGTAAGCACAGGTGAGAGAGAGTTGCTTCCGAGACGGCGAGGTGTGTGGAGCTGTGGAGCTGCGCCGCCCGCCGCCCCCTGACGGTGAATAACCACCGACAAGGTAAGGAACGCACGCGATGCCGCATAAGAGCGCATAAGGCTTCACTCAGAACTGCAGAAATCTCATAGGTTATATCCCCTTTTTGCGTAATACTAGTGTCGATCGTCAATTAAAGCTCATGGTATTCACATTTGCTACTTGAAGTTAAAATCTGAAACGCGATGATTTTTCTGTAATATAATTATTGAGAAGTTAAATAAGTAATTAAAGATAATTGAGACTCACTGTAGACCATTTTTGATAGTTTTCTCTTTTATGAAATTTAATTTAAACGTAGATTATAGATGTGATATGGCATACGTCACCTTTCGATCCATTGTGGAACTTGGAAACCCATTCAGGGAATATTGTACTGAGTTGTTTTCTATCATCCTGTATTAAAATATTTCCTTTTATCAATAGTGCAATTTATAAACAATCTTTTGTGAGTAGAATAAAATTTTCAATGGTAAACTTAACTGTTTTTACGACATTATTTTACCAGCTAACTAAAAATAGGAAAGCCTTGAACCGCTTCCACTAAATTTAGTTAGTACTAAGATTATTTTACAGGGAGGGCAATGGGGCTGACGCTGAAACCATTAAGTATTTGATTATATCATCGCGAGTCTCACTGAACTCTTCTGAACTTTACATGTCATGTGTGGTCTGGCGTCTCCTTACCAGCAACGGGTCACAGGTTCAAACTAGTCAATTCCCTAAGAAACACGCTCAGAGCGTCGTTGCGCGAAAGTGGTAGGGGGACACCACGACTTAGAGCAAACAGACACTACGCAAAGAATGTGAGAAATGTTGTGGATTCATTGCTCATCGAGGGGATACAGTTATGTGAATGTCTGTTATTTCAGACATTTCCGACAAAAGAGACACCACACATTCATATAACTGATTCGAGATTGATGTCCGAAAGAAATGATATCTCACATTCATATAATCGATTCCCCTCGATGGGCAATGAACACTCAACCTTCTCTGCGAATAAACATAACGCTTGAACTCCAGCGGATATCTAAAATTAGCGAGCATGAAGAATATGGACGTCGACTGCTGATAGGTGGGGCTAGGTGGATGTCAGCAGGAGAAGGTGCCTAAATAGTCCACGCTATATGGTGAATACTGCGTCCAGGTTGTGCAATGATCAACACACGTTCTTAGTAAGCAGAAGAGACATGGCTCGAATCCGGATCCAGCACACATTCTCACTTGCTGCCGCTGATTCCATAGTCCCGATGAGTTCCTTTCTTTTAATAAAAATATGACATTTCAGTTTTTGATCGCTATTTTTTTTATTTTTAATAACCGGTTTCAGGCTAGCTGCCCATCTTCAGGTCGTATATTGCAGTTACAGAGTAACCTGTCACCTACAGAACTGTTGGTTCGCTGTCAGTTCTGTACTGACAGGTTACTCTGTAACTTCAATATATGATCTGAAGATGGACAGCTAGCCTGAAACCGGTTATTGAAAATAAAAAATAGCATATTTTTATTCAAAGAACGTTCGCGGCTATTCCAGTAAGACAATCATGTTTTATTTTCATTCCTTTCTTTTCTCCCCTCTCCACCTTAAATTTACGTAATATGCGGATTTCGAGTGGTGTCTATTCTTTTCCATGTGTTCGAAAGAACGGACATCACATACTGATATAATAATTCTGTTTGCCTACGTCGAGTAAGGAATTTTTGAGATAATTTATAGTTACTCAGGAAGCACAAACGACTCTCAATATTACAGTTGGAGGCGAAGTTGCCACACATAAGAAGAAGCAATAAAAATCTAAAATTACTATTGCTCTTAGATTTTGCAATGAAAATCGTTTTGAAGTATTTGCTGTGAAGCAAAAAAACAACCTGGGAGTTCATAGCAATGGTCACAATGTACTTTTTAATAATAACTTCACGCATTATTTATGTGTTTAACTCCTAAAGCAATTAGGTACATTGATCGAAAATTTTAAAAGAAGGTTAGGTCATACTTCTTCTATCCTACACTTGTCAGCCTACTCATTTCATACAGTCTAACTCTTTCTCGACAAGTTAACAGAATGACGTATGGAAACCTTGACTGCTGCTTGGCTGGCTCAAATGGCTCTGAGTACTATGGGACTCAACTGCTGTGGTCGAAGTCCCCTAGAACTTAGAACTACTTAAACCAAACTAACCTAAGGACATCACACACATCCATGCCCGAGGCAGGATTCGAACCTGCGACCGTAGCGGTCGTGCGGTTCCAGACTGTAGCGCCTTTAACCGCTCGGCCACTCCGGCCGGCTGGACTGCTGCTATTGCTAACGTATTTAGAGAAACACCGAGACCGCAAAGCTACTGTATAACTACTTGTAGTTAAAGACTAAGGGTTATGACTGGAGGCATATTGAAGAATTTAAGTTGCATTCGGGAAATATGGATTGAAAAGATGAATAAAACACACTTGGCTTCAATTAAAAATGTAATGTATAGCGTAACACAGCCTACAGTTTCCAAGAAAAGCGGTGCAAAGGAAACACAATAAATTTCAACCCCCATATGCATAAATACAGAGGGTGTTACAGGTATGTAGATGTTTTATTGGTAAATGAAAACAGTGAACTGAACAACAGTGCACAAGTATTTACTTCATTTGCAGAATTATAATTGTAGCTATTAGGAGTAATTTGTTGTTAGGTTGGTTGGTATATCCACGTACATGTGACAGAGCAAGACATTAGTACTTATTTTTCCCTGGTAACAAAACTGTTAGTATATACTGACAGGTGTAATCCATTTAGTGGTGTAGTTACATCTATGCAAAAACCATCAGATAGTAAATTATGCAACATTTTAGAGGGAGGTTGTTAGACATAGAGGAAAATCAACTAACACACTGAAGTGGGTACATATCAAGGTAACAATGGCCACGACATCTAAACTTACACTGCTAACACTTAAAAAATAATGCCTCATAATTTTTTATTCTGTTTTCTGTTCTTAATATCGGCTGATATATGAAATGCCTTGCATGATTCGGCTTCCATGATTCGTTGATGCAAGTTGTAACCCTCTGGAGCTAGACTGCTCCGAGTTGTAGGTGTAACATGGCGGTGTGTAAAGTAACTATGTGAGTGCCTGAAAACAGTGTGCTGTAATAGAATTAGTGAAAGCGCGAATTCGATCACCCTCTCTTTCAGTGCTCTGCGACATCTGCAAACAGTCCGACGCCTTGGGTTTGCTGTTATACATCGTCATACAGTCCCGGCTTGGCACTATCCGATTCTTATCTGTTTCCAAAACTTAAAGAACGCCTTCAAGGACATCACTGGGATATTGATGAAGCGGTGGAAGCCAAGGTGAGGTTGTGATTCCGTCAACAAAGTCAAACATTCTACAGCGATGGTGTCAACAAACTGGTCTCTCGTGGGGCGAAATTTATTCGTCGCTAGACAAGAGAAATAAATATGTATACATGAAGAATGAAGATGTAGAATGTTAAAAATGTGTTTTATTTAGAAAGCTCTAACAGTTTTCAGAGGTGTAATTCGGAGAAATTACTTTTCAGTATGACCAAGGTGGGGAGGCTTGCGTGCCTCAGCGATACAGATAACCGTACCGTAGGTACAACCACAACGGAGGGGTATCTGTTGAGAGTCCAGACAAACATGTGGTTCCTGAAGAGGGGCAGCAGCCTTTTCAGTAGTTGCAGGGGCAACAGACTGGATGATTGACTGATCTGGCCTTTTAACAGTAACCAAAACGGCCTTGCTGTGCTGGTAGTGCGAACGGCTGAAAGCAAGGGGAAACTACGGCCGTAATTTTTCCCGAGGGCATACAGCTTTACTGTATGATTAAATGATGATGGCGTACTCTTGGGTAAAATATTCCGGAGGTAAAATAGTCCCCCATTCGGATCTCCGGGCGGGGACTGCTCAAGAGGATGTCTTTATCAGGAGAAAGAAAACTGGTGTTCTACGGATCGGAGCGTGGAATGTCAGATCCCTTAATCGGGCAGGTAGGTTAGAAAATTTAAAAAGGGAAATGGATAGGTTAAAGTTAGATATAGTGGGAATTAGTGAAGTTCGGTGGCAGGAGGAACAAGACTTCTGGTCAGGTGACTACAGGGTTATAAACACAAAGTCAAATAGGGGTAATGCAGGAGTAGGTTTAATAATGAATAGGAAAATAGGAATGCGGGTAAGCTACTACAAACAGCATAGTGAACGCATTATTGTGGCCAAGATAGATACGAAGCCCACACCTACTACAGTAGTACAAGTTTATATGCCCACTAGCTTTGCAGATGACGAAGAAATTGAAGAAATGTATGATGAAATAAAAGAAATTATTCAGATAGTGAAGGGAGATGAAAATTTAATAGTCATGGGTGACTGGAATTCGAGTGTAGGAAAAGGGAGAGAAGGAAACGTAGTAGGTGAATATGGATTGGGCCTAAGAAATGAAAGAGGAAGCCGCCTGGTAGAATTTTGCACAGAGGACAACTTAATCATAGCTAACACTTGGTTTAAGAATCATGATAGAAGGTTGTATACATGGAAGAAGCCTGGAGATACTGACAGGTTTCAGGTAGATTATATAATGGTAAGACAGAGATTTAGGAACCAGGTTTTAAATTGTAAGACATTCCCAGGGGCAGATGAGGACTCTAACCACAATCTATTGGTTATGAACTGTAGATTAAAACTGAAGAAACTGCAAAAAGGTGGGAATTTAAGGAGATGGGACCTGGATAAACTGAAAGAACCAGAGGTTGTACAGAGTTACAGGGAGAGCATAAGGGAACAATTGACAGGAATGGGGGAAAGAAATACAGTAGAAGAAGAATGGGTAGCTTTGAGGGATGAAGTAGTGAAGGCAGCAGAGGATCAAGTAGGTAAAAAGACAAGGGCTAGTAGAAATCCTTGGGTAACAGAAGAAATATTGAATTTAATTGATGAAAGGAGAAAATATAAAAATGCAGTAAATGAAGCAGGCAAAAAGGAATACAAACGTCTCAAAAATGAGATCGACAGGAAGTGCAAAATGGCTAAGCAGGCATGGCTAGAGGACAAATGTAAGGATGTAGAGGCTTATCTCACTAGGGGTAAGATAGATACTGCCTACAGGAAAATTAAAGAGACCTTTGGAGATAAGAGAACCACTTGTATGAACATCAAGAGCTCAGATGGAAACCCCGTTCTAAGCAAAGAAGGGAAAGCAGAAAGGTGGAAGGAGTATATAGACGGTCTATACAAGGGCGATGCACTTGAGGACAATATTATGGAAATTGAAGAGGATGTAGATGAAGATGAAATGGGAGATACGATACTGCGTGAAGAGTTTGACAGAGCACTGAAAGACCTGAGTCGAAACAAAGCCTTCGGAGTAGACAACATTCCATTGGAACTACTGACGGCCTTGGGAGAGCCAGTCCTGACAAAACTCTACCATCTGGTGAGCAAGATGTATGAAACAGGCGAAATACCCTCAGACTTCAAGAAGAATATAATCATTCCAATCCCAAAGAAAGCAGGTGTTGACAGACGTGAAAATTACCGAACAATCAGTTTAATAAGCCACAGCTGCAAAGTACTAACACGAATTCTTTACAGACGAATGGAAAAACTAGTAGAAGCCGACCTCGGGGAAGATCAGTTTGGATTCCGTAGAAATACTGGAACACGTGAGGCAATACTGACCTTACGACTTATCTTAGAAGAAAGATTAAGGAAAGGCAAACCTACGTTTCTAGCATTTGTAGACTTAGAGAAAGCTTTTGACAATGTTGACTGGAATACTCTCTTTGAAATTCTAAAGGTCGCAGGGGTAAAATACAAGGAGCGAAAGGCTATTTACAATTTGTACAGAAAGCAGATGGTAGTTATAAGAGTCGAGGGACATGAAAGGGAAGCAGTGGTTGGGAAGGGAGTAAGACAGGGTTGTAGCCTCTCCCCGATGTTATTCAATCTGTATATTGAGCAAGCAGTAAAGGAAACAAAAGAAAAATTTGGAGTAGGTATTAAAATGCATGGAGAAGAAATAAAAACTTTGAGGTTCGCCGATGACATTGTAATTCTGTCAGAGACAGCAAAGGACTTGGAAGAGCAGTTGAACGGAATGGATGGTGTCTTGAAGGGAGGATATAAGATGAACATCAACAAAAGCAAAACGAGGATAATGGAATGTAGTCGAATTAAGTCGGGTGATGCTGAGGGAATTAGATTAGGAAATGAGACACTTAAAGTAGTAAAGGAGTTTTGCTATTTGGGGAGCAAAATAACTGATGATGGTCGAAGCAGAGAGGATATAAAATGTAGACTGGCAATGGCAAGGAAAGCGTTTCTGAAGAAGAGAAATTTGTTAACATCAAGTATAGATTTAAGTGTCAGGAAGTCGTTTCTGAAAGTATTTGTATGGAGTATAGCCATGTATGGAAGTGAAACATGGACGGTAAATAGTTTGGACAAGAAGAGAATAGAAGCTTTTGAAATGTGGTGCTACAGAAGAATGCTGAAGATTAGATGGGTAGATCACATAACTAACGAGGAAGTATTGAGTAGGATTGGGGAGAAGAGATGTTTGTGGCACAACTTGACCAGAAGAAGGGATCGGTTGGTAGGACATGTTCTGAGGCATCAAGGGACCACCAATTTAGTATTGGAGGGCAGCGTGGAGGGTAAAAATCGTAGGGGGAGACCAAGAGATGAATACACTAAGCAGATTCAAAAGGATGTAGGTTGCAGTAGGTACTGGGAGATGAAGAAGCTTGCACAGGATAGAGTAGCATGGAGAGCTGCATCAAACCAGTCACAGGACTGAAGACCACAACAACAACATGACCAAGTTTGCAAAAAACAGAGGTTCCGATACTGCCACCTTCCAGCGGTTGTTTTTGAAATTTAGAGTTCTTAAGCGTTCTTTTCACGCTTGAATGTGTAAATCCAAGATCGTTTCACATCTCTTCAACTGCAGCGAAAGTTCTGTTGTACCACATCTCAATATCTGCGGTTCTGATTTTTTTTTTTTTTTTTTCAGACGTACCGGTCCGATGTACCGGTGCATACCGTCGCAAATCAAACACTATATGAAAATATCAATACTCCAAGGCTGAGCAGCGCTTCTGCATGGCCGTGGCACGTAACACCCAAACCTCCATATACCAGACACTCAGATCGGTACCAGATGTTATATGTCGATAGAGTATCACCCAAAACAGCGATTTAGGTCGTGTTATGTGCTGTCGCACAGTACCACATGTATGAACGGCAATTAAAAGTAACACCAGAACTACGAAGCACAGGAAAAGCGTATCTATGAGTAATTATTTGAAGGTCTCACGTAGTTGTGTTGGCAGAGCGTCAGATCGTCGTATCAAAGGGTCCTCGTTCAAATCCCACTCACGGAAATTTTCTTTTTTTAACATTTTCATGTGAAACTATTAAATGTAATTTACAAGTGCTTTACACTTCTTTGTATGCAACCATTAGTGTGAAGTCTTTGTTCCTGGATGAATGACACTTTGTGTGTGTGTGTGTGTGTGTGTGTGTGTGTGTGGCTGACTTTGCATTGATTTTGGAATATTATATATATACTTATTATTGACGTCACTATTTAGTTTGTTATTACTACTATTACTTTTATTGTGTGTATTATTATTACTATTATTATTATTTTTACTCCCATTACTTACACACGTGTGAAGCAATAGTTTCGTTGTTCTTCTTTTCTGATTGTATATTCTGTGAAACTATATACGTACTCGATAGGTTTACTTCTTTCAAAGAAACGAAGCGAAAGCAGACTCCTAAGAGAACGTTCCTGTGAACTCCAAAAGCCCTTTTACGTGTCATAAATAGGTTATCCCATGTAACAGTTTCAACTATGATACAGCAAGAAAAAAAAAAATTAACATACAGGTTTGAATCCAAGACACTTTGCACGACGATCCAACGCTCTACCACCTTCCTCACGTAAGCAATGCTGATTTATGACTCACAGGTATACCTTTCTTGTGCTCCGTAGTTCTATTGCTGGTTTTAATTAACGTTTAGGCACGTTCTGCTTGACGACAATACATAGTACGAACTAAATCGGACTTTTGGTTGATACTCTGTTGACATACAAAGTTTGGTAACGATCTCAGTGTCTGACGTCTGGATGGTAGCGCAAGCCAGGGTTCTGCTACCACTGCTGGAGCTGTGATTATTCTTCTTCTTTACATTCCTCATTAATAAGCAGCGATGAAACTTACAGGACCCCGACTTTGAATCTTGCCACTGATTAAATGGTGGCCGAAGACTTCCGGCATAGGAAATCACCCTGCTAACGGCCTTGTCAATGTTGGCTGAGAGCGAACACGGGTTCAGAGCAGTCTCTTGCCCTTGGGGTGGGAAACTGCACCTAAATGCGTACGAATTAGCTATGATCAAAAGCATGAAGACACAGAAGGGAGTCGCACGGGGTAGCTTAGAGAACGATGCCTCAGCCGTTTGGTCCCATAACACCTTACCACAAATTTCCAGTTTTCCACAGAAGGGGAAGAAATCCACTACATTATAGGTACATATAGGTATCCACAGGACATGTGGCCTGTAAATGAATAAATGTCCTGATGATCTCTACATTGGCAAAAGATTCTGGAATAGTTCCGTATTCGGATCTCTGGGAGGGGACTGCCAAGTGCGAGGTGTCCTTAAGAATGAATATCCAACGAAAGGGTAACGTTCTATGAGTTAGGGCGCGGAATGTCAGAGGTTTGAACGTAGCAGGGAAGATAGAAAACCAGGAAAAGGAAATCCTATGGCTCAATCTTATATAATGTGGGTTACCGAAGTGAAATGGATAGAAGACACAGGTTTCTGGTCAGACAAGTATAATGTAATACCAGCAGTAGCTGAAAATGGTATAGCGTGAATAAAATTCGTTATGAATGGGAAGGTAGGAAAGAGCATGGGTTCCTGTGAACAGTTCAGTCGCAGGGTGGGTCTCATGAGAATCGACAGCAAACCAACACCGATAGCAATAGCTCAAGTATACATAGCAACTTTTGAAATAAAAGATGAAGACATAGAGTAAGTATATGAAGATACTGCGCGGGTAATTCAGTATCTAAAGTTAGATGAAAATGTAATAGTTATGGGATATTGTAATGGAGTTGTAGGGGAAGTAGTAGAAGAACGGCTTATTGGTGAATATGGGCTTGGTACTAGGAATGAGAGAGGAAAAAGACTAATCGAGCTCTGTAATACATTTCAGCTGCTAGTATCGGATATTCTGTTCAAGAATCACACGAGGAGTAGGTATACTAGGATCAGACAGGAAGATAAGGGAAGACTCCAGTTAGATTTCATCATGGTCGGGTGGATATACCTATATTGGATGTTGGACCGTAAGGCGTATACAAGTGTTGAGTGGTACTTAAGTAAATAAATTAGTGAAATCAAAGTGAACTAGAAATTAGAATATAAATGGAAAACTTGGTTTAGTTAGAGAGTTACATACTGGCATTCAGCGAGCCGAACAGCGGAACAGCAGAGACAATGACCGTGAAGTCAGCAAGTTCCACATAAGCGGGCGCTGTCGATTCAGCCGTCAGGGCATCGCCCGACCGGCTCACGTGTTTCTCAGTTGCCGCATGTGAGCAAAGGCCCTCACCTACATCCCAAGAGCCAATGACCGACGTTAAGAAGATTCTTCGAGAAGCTTTTCAACGTGACAGAAGAGGCAATGACCGGCTCACGTGTTTCTCAGTTGTCGTATGTGAGCAAAGGCCCCTCGCCTACATTCCAAGAGCCAATGACCGACGTTAAGAAGAATCTTCGAGAATCTTTTCAACGTGACAGAAGAGGCAATGGCCGTGAAGTCGTTCACCTCCAGTAAACTGAAGTGAATAAATACGCGAGACGCAGTGGGCCCGACAGATGTAGATGGAGAGGTAGATGAAGACGAGAGGAAGACGAAGGCGAAGACGGAGACGAAGACGGAGACGAGCGACGAAGAAGACGAAGAAGAAGCGTAGCAGTTGTTTTAAGTGAGTTTCGGTGCTGAAGACCGTCATGCAAGAAGAGACTACCTCATGCACAGACGCACCAAGTCCGCCGCTGTAATGGAATAGCAAGCAGCAGCCTCAGTGTCAGAAGAAGAAGTTAAAAGGTATTTTGAAGTCTGATTTTACATACCCGGGTGACTCGTGAGGACGGGAAGGAGACGGCCTCACTTCAGCAGTCACCTGTGAGCTGGGATGAAGACCTGACAGCCGAAGACTGGCAAGCGGGAGTCCGTGGTTCGAGTCCGGGACACTGGCCTTCCCCCGCCGCGCCGCTCTGCTGGCCGACGCACAACACACGCGGCCGCTTAGAGAAGAGAAACACTGGGACGCCACATTCAAGGTATCACCATCCGATGCACGACGCCGCTCGCAATAATTAAACAGGCCACCTCGCGCTGCGCGTCTCCGGTCAGCTGGGCGAGACGGCGACACGAGATACACACCGCTACGCGTAATCAGACGCCGCCGCCGCCGCCGCCGCCGCCGCTGCCGCAGCAGAAGGCTACGCAAACGACACGGCTGCCGCTCTCCGAACCAGAACGTCCAGTAAGATAACAGCTGTACGAAACTTTCAATAAAAGTTATCTTTTGTAAAAATGATGTTTCATTCGACCTCATACCCGAGCCAAGGAAGAACCCACCCTGCCCACATTTTGTAAGAGAGAAAAGTTTATTTACTTAATATTTTCACCCTGACAGAATGCTTGAGAATGCTCATCCTGACAATTGACAGCATCAAAAGAGAAAACCCAGTTACATTGAGTGACAGAAGTGTCACATTTAGTAACACAGCTGTTACATTTGATGTCAGAAGCTGTAGTAGTTGTTACATTTGGTGTCAGAGAAAACCCCTTGGCTCAATATGAGGTGTGAATGACAGTCACTAACGGTCCACAGTTAGTATTGTTTAATGTGTGAAAGGATAGAGGTTTGCATAGCAGTCGTAATATTTTCTTTATTTAGAAGTGTATTCTCTCTCATAATTTTAAGAGTTTGTCGAAAATATTTAAACTTCTTTTTTACTCAGTGTGGTTAAATTGTGTAACTAACAGTTTATAAAATGATGTCACGAAATCGTACAAAGTCAGAGTCAGCACCACAAGCGGTTTCTACTGATGAAGCTATTCAGAGCTTAGTTAATCAAATAGCACAGCTTAAAAATGATAATAATGCATTATTCAAACAGTTGTGTGAGGTTAGGCAAACCAGTTCAGTCCCTCCTACCCTAGATTCCTCAGCAGCAGCCTTGGTAACTCCTTTTTCAGGTAAACCTGGCGAAGACATAACAGCCTTTTTTGATGATTTAGTAGCAGCTGCAAAGTTAGGATCATGGTCAGATGAACAGCTCTTACAAATGACAAAGTTAAGATTGCTAGGAGAGGCTAAAGCACACGTATTATACCATGAAGAATTACGGAATGCTCCAACATTTGAGGAATTGATGAAAGGATTACTTAAACGTTTTCAAAAACAGAACAGCTGTAGATTTTATAGAGAAAAATTACACACTATCACTCAGAAGCAAAACGAGTCATTAGAAAGCTTTGTAGATAGGATTAGAAAAGTTAATATTAACACCTATCAGTTGACAACTAGTGATGAAGCAAATAAAGTTATTTTACAAGAGGCAGAAGATAGAGCTCTCGATACATTTTTACGTGGGTTACCTCCTGAAACGTCCCGTCGTGTCAGGGCAGAGTTTCCTAAGAATTTAGCAGAAGCTGTATCTGTGGCGACAGCTTTTGAAGAAATTGACATTGCCACCAGATACAAGGAGAAGCGAAATGTATTTTCAGCAGGAGTACGATGTTTTAGGTGCGATCGACAAGGCCATATAGCAAAAAACTGCAGACAACCTAAATGCACTAATTGTCAAAGAATAGGTCACACATTCAAGGAATGCAGGTCTAAGAAAGTTTTTGGAAATAGAAATCAGTTAAACTCAAACGGGAATGTCGGAGCCGCCGCCAGGCGTTCCCAATAAAATTTCATGCCATTAAGGCGAATGTGAAGGCGGAATGCTGGTTATCTGCTACCATACGGGATAAAGAGGCAAGGATACTGGTGGATACAGGCGCAAACGTATCAATAGTGAGTAATGAATGTATTGGAGAAAAGAAATATGACCCTCCAAGGTATAGATTGAGTGGAGTAGGAGGAGGTACAGTGAAGTCATTAGGATGTACATCATTGATTTTCTATATTCACGGTGTACAATTTCAAGAAGATGTAGAAGTGGTAACAAAGGTAACTGACGGGTACGACGCGATCCTAGGGTTGGATTTCCTGAATAAACATCACGCTAAAATTGACCTCAGACAGCAAACTGTAGAACTTAGCGGAATAGTATTTCAGCTAGGTGACACCGCTGCAAAGGGCCCTCTGCCGCAAGATTTCCCTAACCGGAAGGCGAAATCAACTACACTGCGTGCAACGTCCTTGAAGGTTGATTCGCGGGATCAGATACCATCTGGCTCAGGAAAACTTCTCTGGATGACCGTTGACCCCGAGGTACCTACAGATACAATATGTCTAATAGAGCCACTAGAGGAAAATGAGGAATTAGATGTATCACATTGTTTTGTACGTAGAAGTGTTGTACGGGTTCAAGACGTTGAGGGAGAAAGAAAAGTACCGGTACATATTGACAATTTTGGAGTGGAGGACAAAGAGTTGCATAAGGGAATATTAGTAGCTACAGTCAGTACTTTTGAAGAAGAAGATTTTATTTGGTCAGATATTAATGATGGTCAGAAACCAGACGCCTATAAAACCGCATTGCGCCAGAAGATTGAGCATTTGCAAGGAAAGGATAGAGACACGATAGAAGCAGTTTTAGTAGAGTTCCAAGATTTATTTAATGCAGAAGGTCCACTGCCAGCAACAGATATCACACAGCATAGGATCCCAACAGGAAATAGCCCCCCAGTTTATAGAAAGCCTTATAGAGTTGCGCATCACTTACAGCCAGTACTGGATGAATTTTTAGAACAGCACCTAAAAGATGGAATCATAGAATATTCTGATTCGCCTTATAATTCAAATATTGTAATTATTCCAAAGAAGTCTCCCGACGGTACGAAACGATATAGATTTTGTTGTGACTACAGACACCTTAACAAACAAACTATCTCAGATGTTTATCCTCTTCCAAACATTACAGATATCATTGACAGTTTAGGTAACAGTAAATACTTTTCAACAATCGATTTACGTAGCGGATATCATCAATTGGAAGTTGCACCTGAAGATAGGCATAAAACAGCATTTTCTACCCCTGGAGGCCACTGGCAATTTAAAAGAATGCCTTTCGGTTTGAAAAATGCACCAGCAACTTTTCAAAGACTACTCGATGGAGTATTGCGAGGACTAAAAACTCAGCAATGTTGTGTATATCTAGACGATATTATTGTATTCTCCAAAGACATTAATGAACATGCTGTGCGTCTGCGTAATGTTTTTCAGAGACTTAGAAAAGCTAAATTAACATTAAATATGGAAAAATGTAGTTTTGCATTGACAGAGGTTACATACCTAGGGCATGTCATTAGTGAAAAAGGAATTAGAACAGATCCTCGATTAATTTCGGCAGTTAAGGACTTCCCAACACCACAACGCGTTAAGGAAGTACAAAGTTTCATTGGTCTCGCATCGTATTACCGAAAATATGTTCAAAATTTTGCTGAAATTGCCCGACCCTTAACCCAATTATTGAAAAAGGGTGCAAAATTTCATTGGTCTGAAGATTGTGAATCAGCATTTCAAACCCTTAAAGATAAGTTAACACACAGTCCAGTATTAGCCTACCCAGATTATAATAAAGAATTTATTTTATCCTGTGACGCAAGTGGTCATTCAGTAGGAGTTGTTTTGAGTCAGAATATTAATGGCGCGGAACACCCCATAGCCTACGCTTCGAGACAACTAACAACAGCAGAAAGAAATTATTCCACAACAGAGAAAGAATTGTTAAGTGTTATTTATGGCATCAAATACTTTAAATGCTACTTGTATGGTAGGAAATTCAAGGTTATTACCGACCACGCAGCTTTAAAATGGTTGCTTGGGTTAAAGGATCCATCTAGTCGTCTTACCCGTTGGTCCCTATGTCTTTTCGAAATGGATTTCGAAGTTATCCATAAACCAGGCAAAAAACACACGAATGCAGATTGTCTAAGTCGGAAAATAGCACTTTTGGAAGCAACAGGCCGAGATACTGAGGACTGGAGAAAGGCACAAAATGAGGATACAGAATGCAAAAAATACGCATCTCAAAAACAATTTTGCTTTGAAGATGGTGTATTATGCCGTAAAACAAAACTTGGACCGCGAATTGTTGTTCCCCAGCACCTTAGACAAGAAATAATGGCAGAGGCCCACGATCATATCCTTGCAGGACACGGTGGACAGCGGACAACCGAAAGACGTGTAGCAGAGCGATTTTGGTGGCAAACTAGAAAGCAGGATGTTGCGCAGTACGTTCGCAATTGCATTGCGTGCGCACAACGAGCTGAACTTTCTCGTTCAAAAATACCCTTACAGAGGCTCCCTGAGGCTTCATGTCCATTTCAAATCTGCGGAGTGGATCTCTACGGGCCATTTCATAAAACACCTGCTGGTAATAAGTATGTTCTTACAATTATAGATCACTTTTCACGCTATCTAGCTATGGTGAGTCTCCCAGATCAGCAAGCAAATACAGTTGCCCAAGCTTTAGTTAACAACTGGATACTTAAATTTGGCGTACCTGAAGCTATTATCACAGATCAGGGATCTAATTTTATGTCTGAACTAATGAAACAGCTATGCCACTTACTAAAAATACGCAAATTACGCACAACTCCGTTACACCCTCAGTGCAACGGACGCACAGAAAGAGTTCATCGGACAATTGGCAAGATGCTTAGTTATTATATTAACGAACAACATTCTAATTGGGATACGTATTTACCAATAATCGTGTCGGTATACAACGCCAAAACGCATGAAGCAACTGGCATGTCACCTTATGAAGTGGTCTATGGGAGAAAAATGCCGTCCCCTTTTGATGTAATCAGGCAGAAAAACGGAAAAGTCGGAGAAACAGTAAGAGATTTCAGTCGAATGATGAAAGATGTATGGAAAAAGGTTCAAAAATCTAATACAAAGGCTTTGGAACGACAGGAAAGATTAGGTAATACCCAAGCTAAATATCCAAATTACAAAATCGGTCAGTGGGTTATGCTTTCAACTCCTTACGTAGCGAAAGGAAAAACAAAGAAATTTGTAACAAACTACAGAGGTCCTTATCAAATTATTGAGATCACGTCACCAGTCAACGTTAAATTGCAACTGCCCACCAGAACTACTGTTGTGCATGTAAGTCGTTTAAAACCTTTTAAGGGCGCTCCAGATGTAATTCCTTCAACAATAGTGTCTGCTTTTCCGAAGGGTGGAGGAAGTTCACGAAGAGGAAAAAGAGTGGCCACGCCAGCACAACATACAGACATGGCACCATACAATCTTCGACCAAGAGTGCGAATGTCCTAGTGGAATCTCAGTAGACTGTGGATAATATACAAAAGTAAATAATTAATAAATGATAATGGTTTATTTTTTAAGAAAAAGTTGACCGTAGAAACAGGTAGATCTTGTAGTTAAGAATGTATTCCTTCTTTTTCTTGTTTTTGTTTTTACTAGGTTGGTAGGCCCATAACCATGTTGTTTGCTTTTTTCAGAAAACGCCATGCAAAGCATTTCCTACACAAAACCTATCCTACCTCAATGACTCCCTTCATAGTTCCCTTCTGAAGTCATTAGATACGTTCATAAACTCACAGCAAGACAAAATTGATGCCAATATTATAATGCAACATGTTTTAAAATTAAAAGGTGAACACAAAACTAAAATTATAATGCTAGGAACGGGTATATCTGGAACCTTTGTGTTGGTGTTTCTGCTTTGTACAGTTTTCTTTTATTTAAGACGAAAAAATAAGCCAAATAACAATATACCACTTCATCAAATCCCTGTTAATTGGATACCACACTCTTAACTGGTGTACTTCAGTAGTTACTTTTGAGCATTAGTGTATTAATTTTGTTTATTGTACTTCATTCTTCATTAAACAGTCTCTTGTTAAAATAAACAATACTGTAGAATCGTTATTCTTGCATTAGTATAGGGTAGATTAAACAGCTGTTGCTATGTAATTTTCTAAGTGAAAAATCTATTTCTGTTTATTCATTCTCATCAAGATTTGTTACACTTATTATAACCATTTATGTGTAAACTATGTGATTCATGAGCGCACAGGGCTTTTATAAAGTGATACAGTATTTTCAACATACTTAATGTGACGCATGTGTAAGTCGAGAGTTTTCAGTGCTTGTATTTTTTCCGTGTGAAGAGTGGAGGAATGTTGAGTAGTAAATTCGAGGGCGAATTTCTCCGAAGGGTGGAGGAATGTTGAGTGGTACTTAAGTAAATAAATTAGTGAAATCAAAGTGAACTAGACATTAGAATATAAATGGAAAACTTGGTTTAGTTAGAGAGTTACATACTGGCATTCAGCGAGCCGAACAGCGGAACAGCAGAGACAATGACCGTGAAGTCAGCAAGTTCCACATAAGCGGGCGCTGTCGATTCAGCCGTCAGGGCATCGCCCGACCGGCTCACGTGTTTCTCAGTTGCCGCATGTGAGCAAAGGCCCTCACCTACATCCCAAGAGCCAATGACCGACGTTAAGAAGATTCTTCGAGAAGCTTTTCAACGTGACAGAAGAGGCAATGACCGGCTCACGTGTTTCTCAGTTGTCGTATGTGAGCAAAGGCCCCTCGCCTACATTCCAAGAGCCAATGACCGACGTTAAGAAGAATCTTCGAGAATCTTTTCAACGTGACAGAAGAGGCAATGGCCGTGAAGTCGTTCACCTCCAGTAAACTGAAGTGAATAAATACGCGAGACGCAGTGGGCCCGACAGATGTAGATGGAGAGGTAGATGAAGACGAGAGGAAGACGAAGGCGAAGACGGAGACGAAGACGGAGACGAGCGACGAAGAAGACGAAGAAGAAGCGTAGCAGTTGTTTTAAGTGAGTTTCGGTGCTGAAGACCGTCATGCAAGAAGAGACTACCTCATGCACAGACGCACCAAGTCCGCCGCTGTAATGGAATAGCAAGCAGCAGCCTCAGTGTCAGAAGAAGAAGTTAAAAGGTATTTTGAAGTCTGATTTTACATACCCGGGTGACTCGTGAGGACGGGAAGGAGACGGCCTCACTTCAGCAGTCACCTGTGAGCTGGGATGAAGACCTGACAGCCGAAGACTGGCAAGCGGGAGTCCGTGGTTCGAGTCCGGGACACTGGCCTTCCCCCGCCGCGCCGCTCTGCTGGCCGACGCACAACACACGCGGCCGCT